>NC_143251.1:12642291-13270833 GCF_984573655.1 Nuphar pumila | reverse complement strand
GCACTAGTAAATGTTATTTTTAATCAAGATATTTTAGCGCTACTAAAAACATTATTTTAGTGCTGCACTTTAGCGCCAGTAAAAACAACATTTACTGGCACACTTTTAACGCTAGTAAAAATCACATTTACTAGCACAATTGTAGCGCCAATAAAAAATGTTTACTAGCGCTAATAAAAACTCTTTACTGATGCAAAATTAGTCCTAGTAAAGACTTTTAATATATTTTTTATAATTATTATATTTATTAAAAATATTTTTTTTTGTATAAGCATACATTCATCCATGTATAACCATACATTCATCTATATATAAGCATACATGCCTTCCTGTATAAACATATATTCATACCCTACATAAGCATACATCATATTCTTATACTTTTTCATGTATAAGAATACATTCATCTATGTATAATCATTTTTTCTTATATAAACACACATTCATATGTATTATTCAACCTTGTCCATACATGCATCCCTTTATAAACATATATTCATATACATTATTCAACACTGCAAAAATATAACATTCACCTACATTTATATACACTAACTGCTACCTATATTCAGCGATGCATAAACATAACATTCATATTCATAAATACTTGAAACATTCACATATTCAATCCTTCAAAAAACATAATATTTAGACACATTCACATATATTTATCTTCTTTCAACCATCCATAACTCCAACGCTCACATATTTGACCATGTAAAAAACATAATATTTACATATACATTTATCTTCCTTCAACCTCCAATAACTCCAACATTCACATACTCGGTCATGCAAAAAATACAATATTTACACATATATTTTTCTTCCTTCAACCCCACATAACTTCAACTATCCATAACTTCAACATTCACATATTCGATCATGCAAAAAATACAACATTTACACATGCATTTATCATCCTTCAACCCCCATGACTCCAACATTCACATATTTGATTATACAACATTTATCTTCCTTAACCCTCTATAACTCTAACATTCACATTTTTAACCTTACAAAAAATACAACATTAGCAATTAAAACACAAAACTCCTAAAATATAAAAAATATATGACAAAAAAATTAGTACATATTCACTCAATAAATTATAAAAATAAAGATTAAAATGCAAAACATCTAAAATCTAATGCATACTTAACAAAAAAATCAGATTTAGTATATATTCAATCATTAAATAGAATAAATAGTTATTAAAATACAAAATACCTAAAATCTAAAGAGCACGTTCATTTAATAAATTTTAAAAATAAAGATTAAAATGCAAAACCTTTAAAATCTAAAAGATACATGAAAAAACAAAATTAAATTTAACATGCATTCATTAAATTTCAAAAATACTGGTTAAAATATAAAACCTCTTAAAATTTAAATAATGCATGAAAAAAATCATATTTATCATCAATTCACTCAATAAATAATAATAATAATAACAATTAAAATAAAAAATTCCTAAAATTTGCTCTAACAAAAAAATTAGATTTAGCATGAATTTAATAAATAAATTATAATTATAGATATTAAAAAAATCCTAACATCTAAAGCATACATGACAAAAAAATTTGAATTTATCATGCATTTATTCATTAAATTGCAAAAATAATGGTTAAAATATAAAACCTCTTAAAATTTAAATAATGCATGAAAAAAATTAGATTTATCATCAATTCACTCAATAAATAATAATAATAATTAAAATAAAAAAAATCTTAAAATATGCTCTAACAAAAAAATTAGATTTAGCATAAATTTAATAAATAAATTATAATTATAGATATTAAAAAAAAACTTAACATCTAAAGCATACATGACAAAAAAATTTGAATTTATCATGCATTTATTCATTAAATTGCAAAACTAGCAATTAAAATATAAAACACTTAAAATTTAAAGTATTCATGACAAAAAATAAGATTTAACATACTTAATAAATTACAAAAATAAGGATTAAACTGCAAAACTCTAAAATCTAAAGCATACATAACAAAAAAATTGGATTTGACATGCATTCAATTATTAAATTATAAAAATAGTAATTAAAAGATGAAACCTCTAAAATCTAAAGCATACATGATAAAAAAATTAGATTTAGCATACATTCACTCAATAAATTATAAAAATAGGAAATAAAATGCAAAAGTCCTAAAATATAAAGCATGTATGAAAAAAAATCCAATTTAGCATGCATTCATTCATTAAATTGAAAAAATAATGATTAAAATACAAAACCCCTAAAATTATAATCATACATGAATAAAAAATTAGGTTTAGTATGCATTCACTCAATAAATAAATTATAATAATATCAATTAAAATACAAAACTCCTAAAATTCTCTCTAACAAAAATGATCAGATTTAACATGCATTCAATAAATAAATTTCAATAATAACAATTAAAATGTAAAATGCTTAAAATCTAAACATACATGACCAAAATAATCATATTTAGAATGCAATCATCAATTAAATTATAAAAATATTAATTAAATACAAAACCCTAAAATATAAATACATGACAGAAATAGGATTTAGCATGTATTCATTCAATAAATTATAAAAATAAGAATTGAAATGCAAAACTCCTAAAATCCAAAGCATACTAGGATTTAACACATATTCAATCGATAAATTATAAAAAATTAATTTAACATGAAAAACCTCTAAAAGCTAAAAAAAAAATAGAATTAGCACGCATTCAATCATTAAATTGCAAAAATAGTGATTAAAATGCAAAACCTCTAAAATCTTTTTTAGCAAAAAAAAAATAAAATTAAAAAAAATGGTTTAAAACCCCTAATAACATGAGGAGGGAAGAGAACATATTCGGTAAAGACGCCAGAGAAGATGTCATCAGGAGCGAAGGATGCCAAAGAGAGGAGCGTGATGGTGGCTGATGGTCAAACCCAAGAGAGAGAGAGAGCATCAGTGGAAGCCGATGGTCCAAAGGGTGCCCGTGGCTGGGTCACAGTGGTGGTCGACGATCCTCACATGTTCATCAGGGTATAAAGGTGTGTGAGAGAGAGAGAGAGAGAGAGAAAAGAGACAAAAAAATTTAATTCAAGTTTTTTTTTACTTTCGTACTTTATATGTGCAACAAAAAAATTTACATTTATTATGTCAAAAAAACTTACCTTTTACTAACACTTTTTTTAATGGCGCAATGTGTGCCAGAAAAAATTAATTATATTGGCGCAATACATGTAGCACCAATATAAGTCACTTTTTCACTGGCGCAAAAAAAAATAGTGTCAATAAAAATGCTCTTTTACTGGCATGCCATGGGTAGGGGTTGCAAAACCTGACACGACCCACCATCCCGCCTCTTAGGCGGGTTCGGGTTGGGCAAAAATGAACCCGTTTAATAAACGGGTCGACCCGCCTAACCCGTTTATTAAACGGGTCGGGTTAGTGTTAGGGGTATGCCAACCCGGCTGACCCATTTAATAAACGGGTTATGCGAGCGGGTCAACCCGCCAACCCGTCAGCCAACCCGCCGACCCACAAACCCAACCTGCCAACCTGACCCGCTAACCTGCCAACCCGTTTAACTGACCCAACTAGTTTATTAAGCGGGTTGGCGGGTCGTGTTGGGTTACCCATTTAATAAACAGGTCGGGTTCGTGTTTGCCACAATCGACCTGTTTAATAAACGGGTCGGGTTCGGGTTGAGGTATGCTGACCCGCCAACCCGACCCGATTGCCACCCCTAGCCATGGGGAGTGCACCAATAAAAAAGCTTTTTCTTGTAGTGCAAGCTTGTTGTCCTCAATGAATCCAATAGTGATAGGTCTCTAGTTGAAGCATTATTTCAATGTTGAGTGGACTCCCTTCTGATATATTATCTTGTTCTCCACATACATCATGCTCGCACCAACTCCTCACTTTTGGGTAAGCTATAATATTGGATTAGGTCGAGAGTTGATGCTTATGGAACTCCGGACATCTCGAAACTGGGAGATATGACTCTTTATATGTCCCTTTTCTAACTACCCAAAGTTATAGAATCACACATAAATAGAGTACTTAGATCCTTTCTATGGGTGGGGCTGCCCCATCTAAGGCTTTCATTTCTTGGAAATCTATTTCTTGTCTAACTGACCATAGGGGCCTTGGTATTTGGCGACTATCTCTACTTAATGTTGCTTCATTGTGCCGATGGTGGTGCTTAGCCACTGAGGATGCTCCTTGGGTGTCATTTTTAAAGACAAAGTATGAGCCACAATCATGGATGTGTGACTCGTCTTGAAAGAAAGGATCTATTGTTTGGAAATACACTGTTAGGTTCTTTAATTGTTTCAAGCAATTCACAATGCAAGAGGAATCAAATTCACAACTCAAATGGTCCCTCACACTTAGCAGTGTGTTCACTATATCTTGTTGTTACAAAGCTTGCTTGGAAAATGGAGCTTCATGGCTTCCTAAAGATGCTCTTTGGGGTTTTGCATAAGCCGAAGCTTGGTAACTCCCTGGGGTTGACAGTAGACTAAGCCAGCATGGCTTGGTCTCTGTGTGATGAATAGATCGTGAAATGAGAGAGAGAAAAAAAACACATAATATAACGTGGTTCAGCCATTGACAACCTATATCCACAAAGAAGAAGGCAAACTTAACTTTGCATTTTTTGAGACACAATACAACAATATTTACAGAGGGAGGTTCCCTTATATAAGGATGGTCCAAAGAGAGGTGAATGAGGGGCCGAAGGTGGAAGGAAATGAGATTGAAGGGGAAGGAGAAGAAGATGAGGCTGGCTGCAATCCTCGTCCTTATCCTGAAGCAGGTTATATGTCCCCCCCCCCCGAACAGGGCCGATAGCTCCATCTTATGTTCGGGGGTTCCCAAAGAGCGCCACGTATTTAAGCATGTGCATCTCGTATCCTCATGTTTGTCAACATTAATTAGCATTAGAGTTTGATGTGATTGCAAAGACTTAAGTACCCTCTCCTCCATTGGTGCCAAAAAAATGACGATTCTAGAAAAGGAGTGGTTGTAAAGACTTAAGTGCCCCGAAGATGATTATTTAAGACTCAGTCTCTGCACTGCAGGATTATTCGAGAAAGAAATCTCTCCTGGAGGAGGCCATGAACATCAACCCTCTGACTCTCTCTCCCCCTTCTTTTTCTGCTTTTGTGCACATCCAGCAGAAGATCCAACATTGTTCCATCAAGCACCGACTGACCTGCACATTGACTGTTGTGGAGCCTGATTCAAAGTTTTTACCCTTACAGGAGGAGGGTTTGGGGGCTCCTCCCAGCGTGGGTAGCATCATTCAACTAAATGAGTTATGGATCCTGATTCAGAGTTTTTACCCTTACAGGAGAGGGGTCTGGGAGCTCTTCCCAACGTGGGTAGCATCATTCAACTTGAAGAGTTGTGGAGCCTGATTCAGAGTTTTTACCCTTACAGAAGGGGGGTCTGAGGGCTCTTCCCAGCGTGGGTAGTATCATTCAACTTGATAAGTTGTGGAGCCTGATTCAGAGTTTTTGCCTTTATAAGAGGGGGGTTTGGGTCCTCCCAACGTGGGTAGCATAGTTTTTGCCCTTACAGGAGGGGGGTTTGGGGTCTCTTTCCAGCGTGGGTAGCATCATTCAACTTGATGAGATGTGGAGCATGATAACGAGTTTTTTCCCTTATAGGAGGGGGGTATGAGGGCTCCTCCAAGCGTCAGTAGCATAGTTTTTGCCCTTACAAGAGGGGGGTTTGGGGGCTCTTCCCAGCATGAGTAGCATCATTCAACTTGATGAACTGCAGGATTATCCGAGAAAGGAATCCCCCCTGAAGAAGGTCATGAACATCAACCCTCTCTCTCTCCCTTCTCTTTCTACTTCTGTGCACATCTAGCAGACAATCCTACACTGCTCCATCAAGCATCGACTGACCTGCACACTGACTGTAGCATGGTTCAACTTGATGAGTTGTGGAACCTGATTAAGAGATTTTGCCCTTACAGGAGGGGGGTTTGGGGGCTTCCCCCGGCGCAATAAAGTGTTTTGTTTAATCATGGTGCTCATGTTTCCTTCGGTTGTTTTTTGTTAAAGATTTTTGTAACACCCTTTCTCACAATTTTTCTATTTTTTTTCTGGTTTAAAGATGGTGACTTCTGAAAGTTACTGTTCAATTTCAGGAAATGAACCTGTTACAGAACCTGAAATTTTATAACCAGTTTCGGTTTTTAATAGATTTGAAATATCAAATGAGTTTATAAAGTTATAAAAACTTCCAAATATAAACTAGCCAAATAAAGAAAGAAAATCCTTTTTACAGATTTGAAAAATGATCTTCCGTTGGGGAGATATGACTCCTGCAAAATGAACTAAAAACCTGAGTAACTCAAATGATATATAGTGTGACAGGGTCTTGGTTTTTGACCAAAAACAAGTATGAAATAACCATAAAAATTTATGAAAATTATCAAAAATAAACTATACTCAATAACGAAGATGTCACTTTTTACGGATCGGAAATCCGATCTTCGGTTAGGGAGATACGCTCCCGACAAGTTGGTCTTGATTCAAATAGCGATTTACGCGTGACGGCTTACTAAATAACACTACAAATCACTTGTATTTCATGAGTCACTATAGCGATTTGTGGTGATGTTTAGTAAATCATTATGTGTAAATCACTATTGTGACTTACAGTGTTTTCAGTAAACTGTTGTGCGATTTATAGCGTAAATCGCTACCTGAATTAGGACCAACTTGTCGGGGGAATATCTCCCTAACCGAATATCGGATTTCAAATCCATAAAAAGCGGTATCTTTCTTATTGAGTCTAGTTTATTCCTGTCAATTTTAAAAAAAATTTATGGTTATTTGTTTTTCCATTTTGATTAAAAACCAGACCCCTATTATTCTGCATTATTTAAGTTGCACATATTTTTAGTTCATTTTGCGAGAGTCATATCTACCCAATGGAATATCATTTTTCAAATCTGAAAAAAAAAGTTTTCTTTTTTATATGTCTAGTTTATATCTGAAATTTTTTATAATTTTTTATACATATTTGATGTTTTAAATTTGTTAAAATTAAGGACTGGTTACAGATTAATCTTATTTAATCATGTTTAAACAAAATAGTTCTGGTTTTTTATATATTTGAAATATCAAATAAATATATAAAGTTATAAAAAATTTCAGATATAAACTAGACAAATAAAGAAAAAAAAACATTTTTTACAGATTTGGAAAATGATCTCCCGTTGGGAAAATATGTCTCTTGTAAAATGAACTAAAAACCTAAGTAACTCAAATGATATAGAGTGTGATAGGGTCTTAGTTATCGACAAAAAATAGGTATGAAATTACCATAAATTTTTTTGAAAATTGATAGAAATAAACTAGACTCAATAACAAAGATGCCACTTTTTACGGATTGAAAATCTGATCTTCGGTTAGGGAGATACGGTATGACCTCCATCCCCATTTCACGAGGTGGGGCTGGGCCAAGTGTCCCCTTAGTCCACTGCCACCTCTAAGGAAGGATTGGGGATGAGACAAAGAGAACAAGGCGAGGAGAAAGCCTAAGTCCATCCCTGCCTCCATCCCCACACAGTTTTTGACCAAACAGGCCAGGCGAGGAGGCCGGTCCACTGTCATCTATAGTAAAAACCACTAAGATATACCAATAGGGGCTCTACTTGTCTGGTAGGAGCAGCTAGTGCATGTCACCTTGTGTTGGGACAAGTTCAAAACCCAATGGTATAGTTGTATAACTGGTAGGCCCACCCTGCCTTAAGATATTATTATTTCAAAGGTCATTTTTTCATTAAAAATGCGATCCAAAGGTCGATTCCTACCGAAGTTGACTATGTTGAATCCATCCAGGAAGTCAGATCTAACCAAAACAGGATGGATATGGAGATCTCAACCCGGTCCAGCCTATCTGAGGAACATAGTCTCTTGATAAATGAACACTTAAATTGAGCCTACTCAAAGACAGACAGATTGGTGTGGATCCTTAAAATGAAGAGGTGGAGCGCTCACGAACTTGGTCGTTTCAGAGTTGGATCCAAAGATTCTTAGTGGTTTAGGGATGTAAATGGATAAAGTCAAATGTTCAATCCAAGTCCAACATGTTATTTCCAGATGTGGATCCTTGAAGTAAGATCTGAATGTGCATTCGCATATGTTAGATGGAATTGTGTTAAAATATGGATCGGGCTCGAATCAAAATCCTATCTGATTGCATTTTCTACACGTAAAGGGCCTGCTTGTTCACTTTTATTTACCAGATCTAATGTTACCATAACAGTTTGGATCTAGATCAACCTTACCACATGAGATCTATTTTGGAATGTATCCAGATTCGGTTCATTTTCACTACCCATGCCCACACGTGGTGGTACAAACGGATTGGATAGATCCCGGATCATGACAGATCGATATTCAATCTGTAATACAATCAGTGGATTTGAATCCGAATCCGTGTATAAAACATAAACGATCATCCTGATAAAAAAAATGGAAAAAATCTATTTAGGCGCCAACCTTTTATCCTTAATTCCAAATACAAGCCTTACATTTCTGAAATCTTAAGTATTAACCTTTATTTCCTTGAAAACTGACAAACAAGGGCCTGCATTTCTTATTGTTAGGAAAGTTTTAAAATATTAATGATTACTACCAAAAGTGTTTTGAAAAAGTTTAGTCCTATATCTAAGAGAGAAAAGTTTTTCAAGAGGTTTAAATAGAGAGTTTGTCATCTATTCTTTACTTTGGTAAGCCTTGAGTATTTAGGTGGATTGCGGACCTTGCTGCACATCGGACGCGCCATTCACGTTTGGGGCGCAATGTGGCGTTTTGATGGCGCACTTTGCACTTTGCACTTCTCAGTGGTGCGAGGTGCAAATATCCGTTTTGACTTTTCAGTTTTTGAGTCATCTGGTCGTTTGAAAATCTTTAAGTTGCATGTATATCGAATTAATGTTGCATTGTGACTGTTGGACGGTTTTGGAGGCCTTTGATTGACAGTCAAAGGTGGGTGACCATTAAGGTACTTTTTCGTTCTATTTTCAAACCGTCAGATTTATGGTCATTAATCTCATTTATCGCAAAACGTTTTGACCTCTCTAAAAGTTTATAAATATCTTCTATTTTCGTCTTTTGAGAGACAAGAATTTTCTGACTCTCCAAAATCTTCTTCTTCCTTCTTCTCGATTTGGCTTGTAGAGTATAAGTGTGGTAGAGATCATCTGTCCTTGCGAAGCAGTGACTCTCTGGAGGTTCAAGCCTAGTTGTATCCTGGGAACTCAGTCGCAACAAACCCCTTTTCGCATCTTCGGTCTTTCCGAAGTGGGGCGATTGAAGTTCTAAAGATAGCGATCTTAAGAACGTGCCTCTAGGCTTGAGATCTCTTTTCTGAAATCCATTTTCACAAAATTGGAATAACACTTATTAGCATCTAAGGTTAAATTAAAAAACAAATTACAACAATGACCTTCATAGTTCTTTATGTTTACTTGTCCTGTTCTTTTATCACGAGGATGAACGAGTACTTCAGTACTTCTACGGATGGCATTGGACATGTGAAAAATGGGCCCTGCCCTGCCTCATTCCATTTGGATCGGAGATGGAAGACATAAAACAGGGATGGATGTTAAAATAAAAAATCGTGCAAGGATGAAAGTGGGGATGGAGGTTAAAATCAAAACTCATGCAAGGATGAAGGTGGGGATAAACTTATGCTTTCTTCCACCCCCATCCCGATCCTTCCTTACCTTGCCCCGCCTCGCCCTGCCCTGTCCCCAATCCTTTTGACAGTGGACCAAAGGGAAACGGGCCCGTCCCACCTCGCTTAGTTGAGAGCAAAGATGGAGGACATGAAACGAGAATGGAGACGAAGATGGAGGTTAAATTCAAAACCTGTGTGAAAATAAAGGCCGGGATGGAGGGCAAAATTTTGAGATGAGGATAGAGTGAAGACCTTGTCTCCTGCCACGGTCGGCTGTCATCCCTAAGTACCTCTCAATTTTCAAGGGACACTAAACCAAAAAGTAATCACTTTTTTCAAGCCGATAGATGTTGACGTGAGGTTCTTATTTGATATTTTGAAAAAAAAATTTACCCATATCTGAAATTTTAGAAAAATGTGTTGTTTTCTAAATAACTGGCAAAATGTTGACCTCTAAATAAAAATTTTCTTAAAGAATCATACGTGATAGCACTGGATTCTATAAAAAAAAAAGGATTAAAAATAAGAAATAAAGAAACACAAAAGGATCAGATTTAGCCCCGAATTAGTTCGACTTAAAAAGACCGATCCTTTATCTGATCCAAATCCTCAAATAATGAGCAGTGTGCCACACTAAACAAATCTGATTCTAATCTGGAATTAGGATCTGGATCCACTGTTCTCCTGTGCACAAACCTAGTGGTGTCAAGGGGTCGGGTTTGGTTCAAACTCAAGTAAAACCAAACTCAAACCTGATTTGAGATGATGGTACCAGGTCTGGAATTAGGTTCAATTGGACTCACCATGAGAGAAACCATACCCGAATCCTATAAAGATTGCATGAATCAGACCGGGACCAGGCATGATAAAAATATAAAATTTTATTATTATTATATTAAACATTTGTGGATCTTAATTAGAAATCGGGTCGGGCCTGGGTCTAATATGAAATTTCAAAAATTATACCCAGCTCCGTATATTAATCGGACCCTTCCAGTTCAACTCGGATTCTAACGGGACTTCTTATTTATCACCAAACCCTGACCATAAAAGGTTTGGTACGATTTGGATCAGGGTCATACCCGACCCATTGACACCCTTACACAAACCCTAGCCAGCAAGAGTCATTATCAAGCAGAAGTAACCACGTTTCTCCGTCTTCGCATTCGGGAGAGGATCGAGAGCAGCAGCAGCAGCAGCAGCGAGAGTTAGGGTTTCGTTTCGCCCTCAACCAAGCCATGGGTCTTATTCTTGTTCTTCTTTTCATTCATTCTCTTTGATCACCTCTTCTTCTTGATCCTTCCGTTCTTTGCCCTAACCTCTCAGGTTGGGAGTGAGTTCGGAAGAGGAGGAGGAGGGAGAGGGAGGGAGGTTTTGATGTAGTTCCTCATCTGATCAATTGGTGTTGAAAACAAAACAAATGCAGGGAAGGTTCACGGATCGTTGGCGCGAGCGGGGAAGGTGAGGGGGCAGACGCCGAAGGTGGCGAAGCAGGAAAAGAAGAAGAAGCCCAGAGGCAGGGCTCACAAGCGCTTGCAGTACAACAGGCGCTTCGTTACTGCCGGTATCCCAACGCTTTCTCCGTTTCTCTTCGCCTTTATCGTGCTCTTTTTCTCTTTCGGCGATGCCTGATTATGTTGGTTTTTTTCTTGTTCCTTCTGTTTCTTGATGCCTTGTTAGTGGTCGGATTTGGGAAGAAGAGAGGGCCGAACTCGTCGGAGAAGTAGATCGTTGGTTCTTTCGCCCGTCGCTTGGGTAAATCATGGAGCTAGAATTTCCTCTTTTTTCTTTTTTCCCTTTTGGGTTCATTTGGGGATTTTTTGTGTGATGCACTTTTTGTTTTACTGGACAATTGTGAAATTTGATTCGAGGAAGACCATGTAGTTTTAGTTTGGTAATTTCTACATTGAATAGTACCAACTCAGATTTTGGGCGCATGGTGATTGTGTGTGTGTTTCTTTTATGCGTCGTGTGGTTTTTTAATTTTTGTTACAATGTACAACCTTGAACTGGATTTGGCAATTCGTTGTTGGGGAGCTGGAAAATTTGCACACCTGTTTAGGGATATTTTGTGTAAAGCCACTTTACATAAAGGTTAATCACATTATTGTTGAGATACTGTGTTTCTTTTGTGTCATTGGGAGGTAGGTGAGAAGCAGAAAACCATGGTGGTTTATCACAGAATTTAAAAGTGTTTTAAGGATGAAGTGCGAATAAATTTAATAACAAAGTGGGCTGGATTGAACATCTTCCAGGTTGTTCAGATTCATAGGAATCCAAACCCCAGAATGGATACTGGGTCGTTAGTTTGTCATTCTGGTGCTCAATGAGAAGGTTTCTCATTGATCACTGTGTTACAATTTGTCATATAAAGATAGAAACTGCGTTCTTGTGATTTGAGACTGTTTTGTCATTAAGCATAGTTTCATGGAGGCATCTTGTTGTGGCACATGAGAACATCTGCTCTTTCCTATCAAAGAAATTTTGAAGTGCACAAAGGAATTAATTCTTGATCCATCATAAGCAGGTTTATTGTTCTTCCTTTTTCTTATTCTTGTTGGAGTCTCAGTTTTTATGGATCTAGCTTAATCAAGCTTCCACATTTTTAAAATTTTTATTAAGCTCGATGTGAGGTTATCTAAATAGTAAAAAATTAGGTTTAATTCTTTATTTGTTTAAAGAAAAAGACCAAGCAAGTCAAACTGGAAGTCGTACCAAACATCAGAAGGTTATGCATATAGTGAAGTGACTGGGATATATGTCAATACATGTGCAACATAGATGAAGTTAATTTTTGGGGCAGGGAAATTTCTGAAGCTTATCCAGTACTGTCGAAAACATGAAACATGATCATGTTCAGTAAAAGGATTTTGGTCTTTTTGATTTACCAGTGGCACATTTAATTTTGGTGATCTTTTCTTATCATTATTTTTGAGTAAGATTTTGCTGGACATTTTCATTTTCTGTGGGCACAGCACTTTGTTGCTTTCTCAAGCTTTTGTTGATAAGACTGGTGAACATGGTGACGTGAGCCAATATGGATTTGCATTTAAGGAGGCCCTCTTCATTATCCGTCTTAGGCATTTCAGATGACCCAACCATGATTGTACAATGACTTGAGGCAGTAGAATCTGGTGCCATTATCTTCCTGAACAAGTTCAAGATTTAGTGCTTGTCGACTTGCCTCTTTCTTAACTTCATAGATGCCCTTAGTAAGCATATTGTTGAGAGGACTCTGTTGATCTCTCTGGTCAGATCCTAACCTTGAAGGCTGTATGCATTTATAGTGAGGAAACTCTACTTATAAAAAGAAAAAAAATCTATTGTCTATGGAGCTTGGAGCTTACAGGGCTATATCAATATATTTGGTGGAACCTTTCTTGTAAGTGTGGTGTGGAGTAGGCGCACTGACTTACTAGGTAAAATGCTTCCAACTTCGTGGCATTCCTTCTGTATCCAAATGGATAATTATCATATATTTTTTCTCATTCATTTCATGATTCCGAGCTATATTCCCATCTGATGATGTCCCTGATGTTTGTGCATGATGTCGAGCTATATTCTCATCTCATGATGTCCCTGATGTTTGTACTTAAAATTAATCATGATTGCTCAATTTAAGTAATTCTTTATAGTTTAATTCTTGGAATTCTACTCCATTTTCCTCATCCTTTCTTTAGTTGGAAACATTATGCAAAATCACCACTTATCACTTCCTTGAACAAAGGTGGATCTGCTTATCTTAAAGGGTGTGAACTTTTTTCATCTTCTTTTTATTCCTAGTCTTTGGACATTTCACATCCATTGTCGTTCTGAAACTTGCCAAACAAAATATAATTTGATTACTCTCTAGATAAGCCTGCTTTACTATATGGTACGGAATGTTGGGCTGCCAAGAGACATCATATTCAAAAAATGAGTGTAGCTGAGATGCGTATGCTGAGATGGATGTGTGGAAATACAATAAAAGATAAGATTCGGAACGAGGAGATACGTAAGAAGGTAGGCGTTGCACCCATTGAAAATAAGATGAGAGAGAATCGTTTACTGTGGTTTGGAGATATTCGGCGAAGGCCTAATGATGCTCCAGTTAGAAGGATGGAGAAATGGGAAAATATATTAGTTAAAAGAGGTCGGGGTAGGCCTAGGAAGACATGGATGGAGGTGATAGGAAAGGACATGAATGCTTTGAACCTCACCGAGGACATGGCATTGGATGGAAATGATTGGAGGAGAAGGATTCATGTGGAAGACCCAGAATGATTTTCTTTTTTGGTTCATATCGCCGACCCCAATTGTTTTGGGATGAAGGCGTTGTTGTTGTTGTACTCTCTAGACAAGCCTTCGCTGAATTGTATTAAAAACTGGTAGATATTTTCTATTTTGATAACTGTCTCATGATTGTATTACCTTTAATAGAATATTAAGTGGCTAATGTTTCATGACTTCATCTATTGGATGACCTATCAATTTTCCCCTCTACATGAAGAAGGGAGGGAGTGGTGTAATGAAGTGCCAAATGAAAAGAGCAACGTCTCCAAGCGAAAGCACGGAAGCACGCACATACACAAGATGCCACTAAAGGGCAAAATAAACCACAAAAGTGGTCAAGCACAAAAAGAAGATAAAAAATATATCTCACTTCATAGAATGCTTCAAGAGAAGCTTAGCAAATACATGGGGCTGAGCCCCTTATTTATACACAGCAAGGGACCCAAGGAGGGGCTCCCATAGAGTCGTTGGAGCCCCTCCAACGGTCATATTTATGACCGTTGGAGGGGTCCAACGACTCTATGTGGACCCCTCTCAAGTGAATAAAAACAAAAAAGAAAAAAGCAAAAAAAGGAAAAAGAATAAAGGAAAAAGAAAAGGAAAAAAGCATATCAAAGATATGAGTGTACATGGTGAAATTACAGAAATACCCCTATCGGGTTTTACAAAATAAATAAATATATATATTTATATATATATAGATAGACACATAGACATATATATATTATATATATGTGTATGTGTCATAATCTATGTATATAGATATATATATATATATATAAATATATATATATATATATATATATATATATATATATATATATATATATATATATATATATATATATATATATATATATATATAAATATACATCATATTTTAACAAGTGGTTGGACAATATCTATTCTTCAGATGTTGGCCTTCATGCATGTTACTTCTGGATGCTCGCCCTCATTGTAACTACCTTCCCAGGAAAGGAAGGGGAGCCATATGCACTGATTCTACCCTAATCAATGTGTGAGGTCAACTAGAGAAACCTGACATTGGGGTTGAGCATTTTTCTGAATTGTCATGAAAGTGAGCCCTTGCTGATGTACTTATGTGTTTGGTTCCTTGGTCTGAAGCGTCAGTTTCATCTTCCATCAAGTAATTCAAGTTTATTAGCTTGCTTCCTCCTGCCTGAGTCAAGATTTTAAATGTCAGGCCAGATCCCCCAGTTTTCTTCATGATAGTCTTCTCGACAAAAAACTTGAAATATAAAATATATCTTTCTATTCTTTTGTGGTCTCCACAAACGGAGACCAATAATTAACCACTAATCATCTCCGCAGATGGTGTTTCCTTCATTGTTAGTTGAATCAGCTCCTGATTGTTCATACCTTCTTAAATAGTTTTGAAATTATTCCCTTCCTTTGCCACCCTCAAGTCTCCTACACGGTAAGGGATTCTTTGTCACTGATTAAAGTAAATCATTATCTGTTGTAATGAGCTTGTTTCAAGCTATTTAGGGGTGGGCAGATAGACAAACTTTGTGAACTTGTCAACCTCATTATAGGCCATGTTTTTTTTTTCTGAAAGGCAAGCTGGGGATAGTCCCCCCCCCACCAGTTATTATTCAACATACTACTAGGGGTTGCAACGTCCCACCACAAGGAGACGGTCTCTGACAGCTCCTACCAACCACTCAGAGCCCCTTGCTAGGCCATGCTTTTTCTATGTTGCCAAGTTTGAATGGATAATTATGACTAATGGCATCAGAAGAAGGATTTCATGTAATCTTTCTTCTGTCAACTAATGTCAGATTTCATGTAATCTTGCTCTCCTTGTCTGGTAGGAGCAGCTAGTTCACGTCACCTTGTGTTGGGACGTTGCAAGTTCGAATCCCAATGCCATTGTATAACTGGCAGGGTCTGCTTAACCCCAGCTTGCCTTTCAAAAAAAATGTAATCTTGCTTCTTTTAACTAATGTCAGATCTATTTATGCCATCAAGAATTGAGCGTGATATGTTTTGTTTCAAGGGATTTGTCCTTTCGATTGATTCTTATGGATTGTTGGAAGAGGCTGGGTTATGGAAGGTACAAAACAGCTTTCCACTCGTTTTTAATTGATCAGAATTGGTTTCATTCATTTTGAACTAATTTGTAAAATGAATAAGAAATCTGAAGCCCCAAGTTTTTTTATTGAAAGGCAAGCTGGGGTTAGACAGACACCTACCAGATATCTCTTGAGCCCCATGTGGCAGTGGGATTCGAACCTGGGCCTTCAGCTTGGCACAAGACCCTGCTTACCACATGGGATACCACCTCGCTGGTAAAAAGATGCCATAAGTTGATTGAAGCAATATGGAGGCGAAAATCTTTATTTTAAAACACAACCAAACACTTGGTTAACAATTATTTTTCAGCTTCACACCAACATTGCCTACGCTTGTTTGACAGCAGCAGTTAGTACCCTTCACCTGTTGGGACGTTGCAAGTTTAAATCCCAGGTATATGGTTGTATAACTGGTAGGGGTCTGCCTAACCCCAGCCTTCTCTGTCTGAAAAAAATATTTTCAATTTCACAAGACAGGGAGGTGGACTTTGGAGGGTTTTACAGGGACGTGAGGATTTCAAAAGGTTTTTTAGTCAAAATACCTTTTGGAGCACTATTTGTGAATTCTGGGAGTGTTTGGTGAGGAAAGTTTTGGCCTTTTAAATTTGACCTAGAGGGATCAACTTACTGTTTTTGTGTTTGCATCTCTACCTTGAAATACTTGTCAAGACTCAAGAGTCATATTTCTAGTCCCTCCAAATGCCCTTATGTGCTTCTTCCCAAACAAGGCCTTCTATGAGGGGTTCATCAAGTATTTTGACTATTATACATGATGACAAATATCATGATGTTTTTGAAAATATCACTAAATATGTGATATTAAACATTTAATATATGGCAATGTTTTGAAATTAGTCAAAAGGTGTTCAAATGAAAATGTTGTGATTTTATTATGCTATTTTACTTTTCTGACAAAGGCGTAGATGACACTAGCTTTTGGGCGTAACCTTGAGATTGGCCGTCAATTAAAAATTACTAACAATTTGGCCAATTGATCTTTTGACAGTTTTGCCCTTTTATTACTTGAAAAATTAGTCACCCTCTTTTTTTTCTATGTTGAGTGCCTCTTTTTTCAGGAGACAAGATAAAACTGTAAAGAAAAAAGTAAACTAGCCGTATTTGTCATATTTTCTATGTAAGTTGTTCATGTTTGTCATATTTTCTATGTAAGTTGTTCATGTTTGTCATATTTTCTATGTAAGTTGTTCATGTTTGTCATATTTTCTAGTTTCTGGCTACATATGGTATTGTGCCAAAAATTAGTGCCATCAACATTATTATCCGATAAAAGTTTTAAAACATCTTATAAAAGTGTGTACATTATTATTTCATTTTTTTGCTTTTCTAATTTAAAATTTTAATTTTTATTTACTCCCAAGTTTTTTTTCCTGATAAAAGCCTAAGAAAAATGAAAATTTTGAAGATATCATGAGAAATTAATTGCTTGTTAAAAAGTGTTCTTTTAATCACTTGACACTATGTTGTTAGATCACATGTTTATAGTCATCCTTTATCTATGCTGAGTATTTAACTATCGTTTACAATAGTGTGGACAGTGAGCTTGAGTTTTCGACAAGAAGCTCGGACTTTGATCTTAAGCTCAAGGTTGTTAAGCATTCAACGAACTTGTTCAAATCTTGTTAAAAAACACGGATACATGAATTTTTTTTATGAATAAAACATGAAAAAATATTTCTAGATTGAAAATATTTTTATTATATGATAACATTCCACATTTTTCAAGTAAAAAGATACAAAATAAGGTTGAAATTCCAAATTGAATGGGTTATTTTTATTTATTTATTTATTTTGAATATCACCACACCTAGGCATGCACAATCAACTGAGCCTGCTTGAGCTCGGCTTGGTTAAGCCTGGCCTAAAGCTCGTTTGTGTTTTAAATGAGCCGAGCTTATACATGGTTCTAAGGCTCAGACGAGCAAATGAGCCGAGCTTGATCAGCCTACCAAGTTCGATAAAGCTCGGTAGGCTCGGATACAAGCATATATATATAATATGTTTGCAAAAATAATCATCAATCCATTATTACTGTAATCGGTTGTTGGTTTTTTCTCAAAAGGTTCCTACTTTGAACCCATTTTTTTGCTTTGTCTGTTACTTTATTTTCGGTCTCAATGAACAAAATATAAGCTTTGGCTTAGTGGTGGGTCACTTGTGAAACTTTGGGAGAGGTTAGGGTTCTAAACTCACCGTCTCCAATTTTTTTTTAAAATGTATTTTTTCTAGAATGCCTTGAAGCTCAGCTCGGCTCGAGCTTGTAACCAAGCCGAGTTTGGACAGGGCCATACAAGCTCAAAACCGAGCTCGAGCTGGGCTTGGACAAAAACAATGTGAATGAGCTGAGTTTGAACAGCCCAAGCTTGGCTCGTGTGCCCCCCCCCCCCCCCCCCAACACACACACACACACACACACAAGCCCTGCCCTTCCCATCAACATTGTTTCGGAGAATAGAAAGTCCATGCAAGATGCGAAGAATGGTGCCTCTGCATGTCCCGTGTTTGACTGTGCCACAGTCAAACACACTCTCAAGTAACTTATGACATGTTTCATCACAAGTAGGAATTAACATTCAAGGTGAGAAAGTAAAAGCGGTGATTGTTGGTCACAAGGTCAATCTTGTAATCAACTTTTACAAGATTCAAGGCAACAACAGTTAGGCATTGCAAACATGCCCTTGTTTTTTCCACGTAACTAAATAAAAAAAGATGGGAAAGTTTTTTTTTTTTTTCAAAAGGAAGCTGGGGTTAGGCAGACTCCTACCAGATATCTCTTAAGCCCCATGTGGCAGAGGGATTCGAACCTGGGCCTTCAGCTTGGCATAGGACCCCGCAGCATGGGATACCACTAGCAAGCACACAAACTGTTATAAGCGTGGAACACGTGGAACTGCACATTATAATGTTTTGTTCTTTTCTTGCTTTTTAAAAGTAAACTTGATTTCTGGAGCGCGATTCCCAACAAAACTTAACATTTTTTTTTCAATAAAACTTTGAAAACGAGAAAAAAAGAACACCATCTTTCTCAAAAGATCAGCAAAAACTGGTCCTTTTGAGATAAACGTTTAGAACATGCAAAATTGCATTTTTATAAAACAGTTTTCAGACAAACTCAATTATGAACCCAATTTTGTCAAATCTTGGTCAGGATCACCCTGGTTCTTGAACTTGAATCTCGTAACTCCCATGTACTAGACTTTCAAGAAAATTTTCTCATATATATGTTCATTTTATTTTACCTTGTTTTATAAAATTTAAAATAGAATTAAACAATATAAACACAATTTTTTTGTTACTGATTTTTTATCACATATCTAAGACATTGCCTTATCGATTGCTAAGATATTGAGAGTAAGTTTGATTGCCTTGAATCTTAGGTGATTTGAGATCTTAGGATTTCAAATAAAAAAAAATTATACTTTTTTTTAATTCTTAATTGCATCACAAAATTTACATACAAAATGATTTTTTATCAAAATTTGGGAAAACACAGGTTTCAAATTTTTGTTTGCCATTTCCCGCTCTTTCACAATGTTGATACTTTTCCTTTGTGTTTCTATTTGTTTTCTTCTAAAACGGTCACATTTTGCTTTAATCTAGCCTGTTTTTTCACTCTTTTTTATTTGTTAATATGAGGAATACACCGCTATAGTTTGGACACTAGTGACAAATATCGCTAGATTTATGAAAATCTCACTATAATATCGTGAGAAATTGCCTGAAAGTTTTAAACGGCAATTTCTAGCAAGATTTTTAAAATATTGTGAGATTTATGCAAAAACATAAATACCACGATTTAAACGTGATATTTACACTTTAAACGGCTATTTATCATGAAAAAACCATGTATTTTTATTTTTAAATAATTTTTATTAATATTTTCTTATAAAAATATTTTATATATTTTATATATTTTTTAAATTTAGTTTTTTATTGCCAAGATTTTGCCGAAAAAAATGCAAGATTTATGAAAATTTTTCAAATTCTCACAAGTTTTTGAAAAACAAGATTTTGTCATTTTTATGGTTTGTCACTATTGGTTTGGACAACCTTGACCGTGGCGGAGTCAATTTCTGCATTGTAGAACTCTAGATAGTTTCTCATCTGGCTTAAGCCTTGCGGCAAAGGATGTGCACCCTGTGTATGGAACTCTTGACCTCCTTCAACTTGAAAGCCTTCAAGGTGTGTAAGCCGCTTATAGAGAGCAAATCAAGTGATCTGCCAAATCACTTTTAGAAAAGTGATTGGCATCCTCACCGTCCACAATGTACAAAAGGACCATGTGGGTTGATCAAATGGACGGTGAAGATGTCAAATCACTTTCTTAAAATAATTGTCAGATCACCTGATCTGCTCTCGCGCTTACGGGATGCCCCTTTTTCACACTTACTTTTCTACTCAAGGGCGTGTTTGTTTCTGCACGAAAAGGCACCCCACAGTACTGCTGTGTTATGCCAAAGACCACGGAAGCATGTCTGCTGTTTGATGGGGACGGTGTCTTTACATGTCTGCAGCATGTCGCAGGACGCAGTGGACACACATTCAAGCACCCCTAGGGTTCAATTAGAGGCTGGTATGGGCTCGGCCTGTTTCCGGTCGCATAATATTCAGGCTTGGCTCGTCTGGCTTGGGCGAACCACACCGAACTAAGGTAAAGCTGAGCTTAAGTTGACTCATTTAAATAAAAAAATAATTTGTTTTCATAGAATCCACCATGAATATGAAGTTTTGACATAATGTTTGCAAGCATACTATCCAATCAGTTGAACTAATTATTATTTTAGAAATTTTCAAAAACAGAAACTTTGGGTGATAATAAAAAACACTTAAGTTGTTAATATTGTTAAAAGCACACCCAAATCCATGGTTTGTTAATCAAAAACACAGTTTTGTTAATTTAACTGAGGTTATCATTAATGCAAAGCTACTGATTTATCCTAAAAGAATCTTTTATTTCAAAGAATCTTTTATTTCAAAGAATTCAAAAATACATCTAAAGTTTCATGATAGTAAAAACACACACATAATTTTTCACACATTTAATGACAACTTCGATGAAAGTAAACCCCAAGATTTTTTAATTAATAATGAAAGGGTTTAGGTGTGTTTTTGAAAAATTCTCTTATTATTTTTTACATTGATAATGCATAAACACTCTGTATGCTTATCTAAACGAGCTCATAGACATAGTGACAAAAATTTTAAATGGAAAAATATCAGCAGCCAAAACTTGCAAGAAATAAAAAAAAAATTGACAAAAAAAACTCGTGTTTTTCATCAAAATATTGGAAATAATAAATAAATTAAAAAATAAAAATAACATATTATGAAGAATAAAAATAAAAATATTTAAAAAGTAAAAAAAAAACATGATTTTTTCATGATAACCATTAAAGACGTACATATCCAAGTATCATTTGAGTTGAACGGTCAGGAATCACCCTCAGTTACACTCTGCCTCTTCTTTCTTCGCGAGCCTTCCATGAAACAAGGACTCCCATCATCATCATCATCATCATCGTCGTCGTCGTCGTCGTCGTCCTCAAACACATAAGCTCATCCTCCTCCCGTGAATACCCAATTCGTGGTATACCGTCTCAACACGCTTTCCTCACACATATGAGAAGATCCAGCTTCAAAAATGAGATGATGGGTCGTCGATTTTTCTCTTTCTCCTTATTGGTGAAGGTGTGAAGGAAATAATCCCACCAAGGGAATTGGGTCTTTTTCTCGAACCCAATTGGGAATTGCGATCTTTTTTTTTTCTCTTACCATATTAACCACCCCAATATCTCCCTTTTGGGGATTACCCAATCGGAAAAAAATGAAGGCTATCAAGGACTGGATTGCGTGCCAACTATCATCGAACCCCCTTCTTTCATTGAGGCATTCTTTCTCCACCGAGGAGCCCTTGGATGAGCAATGTGAAGATTCAGGTATCTTCTCTTTTTGTCGTTAATTTGTTATTACACATTGAAATTCATCGAATCTGGATTTGTGTTTGCGGTCTTGTGGTTAGTTGGGTCGAATTGGTTTAGCTGTTTTTATGATTAATCTGTCAAAATTGGTACCCTGCAATGGTTTTCTTGGTACCGGATTCCTTGTTGCTTAGTGGGTGTAGTCAATTTTGGATGTTTTTTGTGATTTGGGGAGTGGACACTGTTGGTAGGCGTTTTGAGGTGATGGAGATGTTGTTTCTTCATTCCACTATGTATTTCAATCTTGGTGCTTTTTCTTGTATTGCATTAGCGTGATATAAGATTGGGTGTAGTTGCATGTTCTTTTTCCATGAGGAACAAGGAAACCACTTCCGGAACAGAGACCAAGTCGCGCTGGCTATGCCTGCCGTACTTACAGTCGCTGTCCCGGCGGTGTAAACCTGTGGCACACCCCTCGCCCTGAGGGAGTTGCCGTGCTTCGGCGTAATGCAAGGGGTGACGCTCATGGGAATGGAACATTGACCGCCCGCCTAGCGGCGGAGGGCCCCTTCCCACTGCGCCAAACCCCTTGGGTCAGGTGTAGTTACATGTTCGCTTCGTTCTGTACTTCTTTCTCCTTTGTTGCCTATTTCTCCCTTGTTTCAGAAAGATAGAGAATATGCTTGGGCATGTCATCAAGATAGCTGAATTTGCTTAAAAATGCTATCTATTTTCTTATCATCGAATAAAAAAAATCGACTATTCTCTGAGATATGTTACGGTCTTTGCTGGTGCAACATTGTGGTGTCGCTCTCTTAGCCAAGGATCGGATCATGATTTAGTGTTGGAAGAAACTTTGGTGTGGGCATCCTCTAACTCGCGTGTTTCATGCATGACATATGGTTTTCAATCATAAATTGTTTGCCAAGTGTGAAGGTCATTGCTCTCCCTTTGGGCGTTTGGGCTAGCCATTGGCCTGCAAATCAATAGCCATGTTGGTGCATCTGTGATGATCTTTTTCCTGTAACATTGTCCACCACATAATAATGGAAAACCATGTTGTTGGTGAGAATCTAACATGGGCTGCAACTAGCAGGGTAGTTCATGCTTTACTACAAGCAAGGCCATAGTCAAAACCATAACCAAAACGTTACCAACTAGTCCTCTTATATATCAAATTTCAGTAGAATGTACCATGCTTTCTAGATGAAAATCGTATATGCAAGTTTTTTTTTGACAATCTGATCCCATTGATGCATTCAGCATGGTTTATTTGCTAGGGATTGCACCATTTCCATGTGAAAGCATGTTTTTTTGAGTTGTGAAATTTTGGCATGTTATGAGCCATTAGTTTTTTTAAGCCCTTGAAAAGACTGCTTACATGTCACAATAGCATGATTCAAAACATGTTTGGGACTAACCAAATGATGTATATCATATTTATAGGCTAAGATCCATAAGAAGATTAAAAAAAATGTGTATAACATCATGTTTTCTGCTGGATAGTATGTACAGCTGAAGAACCTTTGATGCGCAATACCCTAACAAGGTGATGTGTGTAATGAAATGCGCGGAATTAAACACAATGTCCTATAATGGACATTCACACATAGAATGCAAAGAACAAGTCCACAATGGACATACACAAAAACCAACAATGGCTTGAAAACATAAAGATCTTATAAAAGCAATAAATGGGCTTCATGAAGCCATACTTTACAAAGGGGTTTACCCCACTGTTTATAAGCAAAGAAGTGAGAGAGAGAGAGAGTGAAAGGAATGAGAGAGAGAGTACATTGGGAGGCCCAACAAGGTGTCGCTCTTAGTTGGGACCCCCAAAGTATAAAGCATTAAATGCTTTTTACAATAAAAAGACAAAAAGAAAAAGAAAAAAGGAAAAAATAAGGAAAGTAAAAAAGACTAAAAAGCCCCTATTGGGTAGAATTACAGAAATACCCTTTATCAGGTATATATATATATAGAATTACATATATTTTAACACCCTCCCTCAAGCTTTACGGGGATATGACCGAAAGCTTATTGAGAAGAAACATAAAATGAGGAGCAGCAAGAGCTTTGGTGAAAAAGTCTGCCAACTGGTACTCGGATGTAACGTACGGCAATGCTATGATTCCTCTTAGGTATTCATCACGAACATAGTGACAGTCCATCTCAATGTGTTTAGTACGCTCATGGAAGGTGCAGTTGCTTGCGATATAAATTATGCTTTTATTGTCACAACACATCTTCGAAGGTGTAGAGATGACTATCCCCATATCACTGAGGAAACTTCTAAGCCACACAAGCTCCATGGTTGTAGTGTTCATTGCACGATAGTTTGCTTCTGTTGAGGATAATGATACTTTGTGTTGCTTCTTACATCTTCAGGAAATCATAGAGTCACCTAAGAATACACAAAAACCAGTAGTTGAGACTCTGTCATTGGAATTTTCTCCTCAATCAACATCAGTATAAGCAATTAAATCAAGTGCTGAAGAAGAGGAAAGAAAAACTCCCTTAGTTATGGTATTTTTAATGTATTTGACTATTCTTAAGACTGCACTCATGTGCACGTTTGTAGGTGCATGTTGAAACTGACTGACTAAGTGAACCACATGAGCTATATCTGGCCGAGTGATGGATAGGTATGTTAGAGACCCAACGAGTTGGCGGTAGGGAGTGAGATCTTCGAGAAGAGTTCCATCTTCCAACCTCAACTTTGCATTGATAACTTCAGGGTTTTTTGTCTTCTTGTCATCTGAAATGTCAGACTTTGAACAAATGTCAGCAACAAGTTTCATCTGAGAGAGAATGTACCCTCGGGGAGAATATGCTACTTCAATATCTAAAAAATATCTTAAGAAACCAAGATCAGACATGTCAAAATTTTCTTTTAAAACTTTCTTAATATCATTGATTTCTTGCTCATCACTTTCAGTGATGATCATATCATCAACATAAAGCAGTAGAATAACTATTGAGGACCCTGCACTTTTCACAAACAAAGCAGTGTCAATATAACATGAACGAAAGTTTAAACTTGTCATTACTTTGGTAAATCTATCATGCCAAGTCTTTGGAGCATGTTTTAATCCATATAATGCTTTGTTAAGTTTGAAAATTTTATCTTTACCAATACATACTCCTGGTGGAAGATCCATGTAGGCCTCTTCATTTAATTCATCATTTAGGAATCTAAGTCACTGGGACTCGGCAAATTGGGTGTCGCACCCGCGTCGACGCGATGCGGGTGCAGCACCAGTGCGGTCAATGGGACCCTGGGCGCGGTCAACGCACCCAGGATCATTTGTATCTATTTTTTGAACCCCCCCCCCAAAAAAAAATGCTCCCGAGTTTGTCGCCGAACAAGGTGCCCACAGGAGGGTCGAGGGAGAAGGAGAAGGAGAAGAGAGAAGAAGACTCAGGGGAAGGAGAAGAGAGAAGAAGACTCAGGGGAAGGGGGGTTTACCTGAGAAGGCCGCAGAGGGCGCTGAAGTCTCCAGCGAATAGGTTGCCCGTTGGAGGGGGGTCCGCTGTCGAAAAAACGTCGTGAGAGAGAGAGAGAGAGAGAGAGAGAGAGAGAGAGAGAGAGAGAGAGAGAGAGAGAGAGAGGTGGGGCTCATCGGGGTTCCCGTGACTGAGGGAGCTCGAGAGGGAGGGAAACCGAGGGGGAGGAGAGGGTAACAAAAAGAGGGAGAGGGATGAGCATAGGGGTGCGGGGGGTAGGCTATCGGTCGGCGCTCCGACGAGCCGTCGACCGACGGCTGGAGGTCGGACGAGAGGAGAGACTAGGGCAGGCGGCGGAGGTGGGGAGGGTTTTCTCGAATGAGAAAACCCCAACCCCTCTGTTGCTTTATAACAACATGGGGGGTATTCAGTTTGGGTCTGGGTTGGGTCCAGACCTGACCCGGGTCCGACCCATTTTTTTTAAATCCTGGGTTTTACAGGAGGAGGGTTTTCTCGAACGAGAAAACCCTAACCCCTCTGTTGCTTTATAAAAGCACGAGGGATATTCTGTTTGGGTTTGGGTCAGGTCTAGACCCGACCTGTGTCCAACCCATTTTTTTAAATCCTGGGTTATATATATATATATAATTTTTTATATTTTTGCCGCACCCCCGCACCCAAGTTTTTTGAAAGTGCCGCATCCCCACACCCGCACCCATGTGACATAGTTAGAAATGCATTCTTAACATCTAATTGATAAATATGCAATTTTTTAACTAAAGCAACCGCAATAAGAGTCCTAACACTAGTCATTACTAGCTACGGGAGTGAAAGTTTCTTCATAGTCAATGCCGTATTCTTGGGCGTATTCTTTGGCTACCAACCAGACTTTATAGTGTTCTAATGACCCATCACTTTTAGTTTTGATTTTGAAGACCCATCTGCATCCAATAGATTTCTTTCCAGTGGGTAATAAGGTTATTTTCCAAGTTTTTGCCTTTTCAATGGCACTAAGTTCTAAATTCATGGCTTCAACCCACATGGCTTCAACCCATTGGGGACTATTTTGTTAAAATGTATCATTCAATCTTTGTAATCTTATATATATTTTGTATATATAAAGGATGATACATATACATATATGGTATATATGCATATGTATCTTCCTAATTATATATATATATATATATATATATATATATATATATATATATATATAATATTTCTCTATTATTAGGCATAGGGGTAGTTTTGTCATTTCCCCTTTTTTACGCATATTCCATTTGGAATGTGTTTGTAATTTTACTTTTCTTTTTCTTTTTTTTATTTTTCATTTTTTGTGGTTTGCGCCACTTAGGGAGGCTCCCCAAAGAGTCGTTGGGGAGCTCTCAACGGTCACAAATGTGACCATCGGGGGCTCCCAACGACTCCTTTGGGAGCCCCCTATGTGGCTCCTCTTTTGTGTTATAAATAGGGGTCTCCCCCTTGTAATTTACTCACTCCTTTGGAGGAGCTTTTGCTCCATGTAATGGGTGTTACACCTTTCCTCTCTTCAATAATATTAACTTATGCCTTATAGGCATTTTTGTCCCTTTGTGGGTTTATGTGTTAGCACATTATGTGCTTGTGTTTTCCCCTTTAGTGGGTATATTCGCACTTCATTTGCATGTGTATTGGTTCATTATTGAACCTTATATATTCAAAGCCATTTCCTTACATGGTATTAGAGCAAGGTTGGGATCAAGTTGCTCTTTGTTGCATTGGGAAGCGTGCTATTCAAGAAATTTTAAAGAAGAATGGTGAAGTTTTCGTTTCTCTCTTTTGCTTCTTAAAATTATTTGGTATGCATTATATTTCTTTAAGTATTATGCATTATGAAAAATTAGATATGTTTTTGCATGTGTTTCTCTCTTTTGCTTCTTAAAAATATTTGGTATGCATTATATTTCTTTAAGTATTGAGCATTATAAAGAATTAGATATGTTTTTTTCTCCATGTCATTATGAGTTTGGATTCTTAACAATTCCATTGAACTTTTTATATTATTCTCTTTCGTATGTCTTTTCTTGAAAAATAAGTTTTTTTTTTAAAGAAAGTTATGTTAAAAGTAAAATGTTTGTGAGAGATGTAGCATTGCTCACATACTCTCATCATAATTATTTCATATTAAAGGTATGTGTTTACCCTCTAAAATGTCCTATATGAGGTTTTTTCATAATAACATGTGTCTTTGAAAAATGATGTTTTATTTTCCTACCTAATGAGCTCTTTTTCATAGAAGAAATGTTTGATTAAGAAGGCATTTTTATAATATCGGTTGAATTAAGTTTTAAAAATGATCTCATAAAATATGGTTATTCTCTTTTCATTCTTCAATTCAATTTCAAGAATGTCTTATTATAAGATTTATGGTCTTCGTTAATGTTGCATACTTATTACATATGTTTTAAATATTTCATGTTGTGTTTATTTAAAACATATTCATGCCATTGGTTATAATCTATTAAGTCATATAATATTATGAATTTTTATTTATAGATTTATGTCATAACACAATCCTAGTATTCTCTTTGGGATTTTCTTCACTTTAATAAAGTTTTTCCTCTTCCTTTCGTATGTACCCTCATTTTAGAATTTTGTTTGTTGGATCTCTCTTTGAGAGGCCTTCTTATGAGTATATACTCTTTGAGAAGATTTCATGATTGTTATAAGCTTTTTTTTAATATTGGTTTTTTAGGAGATTTTTTAAAATATTACCATCCTTGTGAAAGCTTGAGAGTCTCAAGCATTTTGCTCCTTTTATAAAATACATGCATTATTGCATGTTTGCTATTATTATGCTTTTTGAGTATTTTGTTCAAGTGTTGTGAGAGTGTCTTCGTACACTTCTTTTATAAAGTATTCATGCTTGTATGCGTATTGTCTATTCATAGACATTTTCACATGGTACTCTCTTTTCAATAAAGAGATGATATATATTGCTTTCCTTAGGGCTTGTTTTGTCCCTTAGTGGACTTGTTAGATTGTTTCTTTTATCATTATAAGTGCTTCCGCAATATCTTGTTACATGTTGTCCTAAATTTGCTCATTTAAGATTATTGCCATTCTACATCTTGGTATGCATATAATTGCAATTTATAAAGGCTTGATTTGATTCTTGGATTATTCCAAATCCGTCCTCACACATGACATTGCTTAAATATTTCATGATGTGTTTATTAAGTCTTTTGATAATGATCACGATTGAACATAATTTCGTATTTATGCAAAATTATTAGAAGGCATATTGTTGTGATTAATTATGTTGGACCTTTAAATCGACCCTCTTTGTAAAATCACATATTTGGAAAATGATTTCTCTAAGTGTTCATTATGACATTTATTTTTATCCATCAGAAGTTATATGATGCATCAATCCTTTTTGTATGGTCTTATTGTTATATTAGAGATGATTGTTGAGGTGAGTTAAGGGCACCTTGTGTTATGTCATTTTAGATTGTCCAATTACCATATTAAAGATGGTTGTTGAGGTGAGTTATGGGCACCTTAGGACTCTAGAATGATTTGTTATATGATCTCTAATTATGAGTGTGTCACTCGTTTTCTTTTGACCATTGATCTTATGGATGCTCTTATTTATAAGGTATATTTAATTCAAGGGTGTTGGGGATTATTGCCCAACCTTTTATTGCTTATGACTCTTATGAGTGCATTTGCACATTTGTGATTTCGTGTTTTGTGCTTTTGTGCACAAGTGTTCCAAGTGTTCTTGGTATGTGTATGTTCTTACATTTATATCGTTCCATCGATTATAATATCTTGTTAAAGATACTTTTACATGCCTTTGTGCACAAGTGTTCCAAGTGTTCTTGTTGTGCGTATGTGCACATATTTATTTTCAAAATATTGTCTAATGTTTTATTTATATGTTTGTCATTACAAGTTTTATTGCCTCAAAAGTCTTCTCCTCTTATACCTCTTATCTAAGTGTCATCATATGTAGACAAGACATATTATTACACCATTGTGTGTTGGTAGCCCTTGTTGGCTTTGTTCTCTTGGTCTAGTAGCTGAACACACTTGTCTTGAGTGTTATTATATGTAGACAAGGCACGTTGATTCACACCATGGTGTGATTTTAGTCCATGTTGGCATTTGTGTCCTTGTTCTAGTCGCTGAGATGTATGCCCATGGTTGGCTTCTTTCACTCATTTCAAGTGTCATTTTATGTAGACAAGAGATATATTGTGTTTTAGCCCATGATTGACTTGATACTCTTGTTCTAGTAGCTGAACGTACTTGGTCTTGAGTGTATTTTTACGTAGATAAGAGATGCTTTTGATCCATGTTGGCGTGCATTCTCTTGTTCTTATCGTTGATGCACTCATTTCAAGTATTATTACATGTAGACAAGAGGTTCTTTTACACACCGTTGTGTGTGTCCTTGGCCTTTAATAACATTATATTTATGTTCTTGATCTAGTAGCTTACACACTTGATTTGTGGGTTTTAGAGGACTAATGAGGTAGTTGCTTGTAATGAATGACTTATTTTTGAAATTTGTGAAATTTCATTCATATTTTGTATTTTAAAGATACAAGCGAATCATATCATTAATATGCATATTTTAAAATCAAATTGATTTTTTGGTGACCTTTTATATTTGATATGCAAAATGAGTTTTTGTAATTGCAATCATTTGAGTGAGATGTTCCTAATTGTGTAAGGTTCTCTACTCAAATAACTCTCATTATTTTGCCTCTTAGTGGACTTAAAACCTTTTGAACTCTTGTGTTTTATACACTTTTTTGAGCATTTCCCTCTTGAAATCGCTTTCAAAGGACTTGCTAAAATCAATAACACTTGTCTTTCTATCTTATCGGTTCATATAATATTACTTGACTAAAGTATGATTGAAGCATGATCATTAATGACTCTTTTAGGTGTTGATTCATTTCATGATATTATATGCATATGCTCATTATGGCCTTTTGGCCCTCATTCAATAAATTATGTGCAACTTATGCCTCTTCGTAGGCTTCTTGTGGTGTCCCTTGTGGACCATTATGTTATTCTTCGTTATGAGGTTATGTTTGTTCAATGTTGGAGTTTATGAATGCATTATGCATTATTGTAATTTGTTTCTGCTCCCTCTTCAACATGGTATATGATTATGAAAAATTGGTTTTCTAAAATCATTTTGCATACATAAGTAATTATCTTGTTTCGTCAAATCCTGTGCTTTAAATAAAATAATTGTGTTTTTACTATGCATAGGATATCTTTTTGCACCATTACTTTTGGATGAATTATATGATATGATTTTTGGTTAATTCATCTTATTTGGAATATTTTACTTGATTAAAGTGCAAAGATATTTTTTACTTGGACCTTTTCTTGATTTGTTCCACAGGATCTTGAAGATGAAAGGAAAAGAAGTACCTTGGATAGATCATGAAAGGTGTTCATCGTTAAAGGCTTTGGAGGAAGACATTTGTAAATTTCAATGGCATTCAGACTGAAGGCTCTTGAAGCCTTCAGATTCTTCCTCTTGCATTCTTCAATCTTTTCGTTCCCCCCACGCAAAGTTTGAGGGGGGGTGTTAAAATGTATCATTCAATCTTTGTAATCTTATATATATTTTATATATATAAAGGATGATACATATACATATATGGTATATATGCATATGTATCTTCCTAATTATATATATATATATATATATATAATATTTCTCTATTATTAGGCATAGGGGTAGTTTAGTCATTTCTCCTTTTTTACGCATATTCCATTTGGAATGTGTTTGTAATTTTACTTTTCTTTTTCTTTTTTTTTATTTTTCATTTTTTGTGGTTTGCGCCACTTAGGGAGGCTCCCCAAAGAGTCGTTGGGGAGCTCTCAACGGTCACAAATGTGACCGTTGGGGGCTCCCAACGACTCCTTTGGGAGCCCCCTATGTGGCTCCTCTTTTGTGTTATAAATAGGGGTCTCCTCCTTGTAATTTACTCACTCCTTAGGAGGAGCTTTTGCTCCATGTAATGGGTGTTACACCCTTCCTCTCTTCAATAATATTAACTTATGCCTTATAGGCATTTTTGTCCCTTTGTGGGTTTATGTGTTAGCATATTATGTGCTTGTGTTTTCCCCTTTAGTGGGTATATTCGCACTTCATTTGCATGTGTATTGGTTCATTATTGAACCTTATATATTCAAAGCCATTTCCTTACATATTTTTGGCTTCATTATAATGAGATGGTTCATGAAAAGAGTGTAATACAATTAGACACACCCTATATTTTGGTGTTAGAGACTCATAGAAAACAAACCTATTAGGAGGATTGGAGATTCGGTCGGATCTTCTTAAAGAGGTTTCTTCTATGTTGGAACCTTGAGAGTATTTTTCTAAGGCATTTATGGGAACTTGTTGACCACGCCTAACATAGGTTTGAATTGGTCTACTTTTAATGACATCATTTTCATTTTCAACATTGTTAAGAGGAATATCCTCTTGATCATCCAACAAATCATTAGAAATTACCTCTTCTTAAGGAGTCACATCTTCTTGAGGAAGAAGATCAAACAAGAAAACATGTTCTCTTTCATCAATATCTTTGGTTTTCTCAAAACCATTTTCATTTTCTAAGAAGGTTACATCTTTAGAAACATATAGTTTGTTGCTTTTGAGGTCGAAGCATCTAAAACCTTTTTTATTTTTTCTATATCCTAAGAAAACACATTCAATAGCTTTAGGAGATAATTTATCTCTTTTATGTGAAAGAACAAAGCATTTGCACTAAAAAATTCTTAATCTATTAAAATCGGGTGTTCTTTCAAATAGTTTTTCATATGGAGATGTATTTTGTAAGGATGAAGATATCATTCTATTTATCAAGTAAGTTGATGTTAAAGCGGCTTCGGCCCAATAGCTTTTTGAAATTTCTTTGAAAATAAAAAGTGTCCTAGTGGTTTCCAAAATGTGTCTATGTTTTCTTTCGGCTAGACCATTTTGTTGAGGAGTTCTAAGACATGGTTTTTGATGACAAATTCCATTTGTTTCTAAATAATTTTGAAATTCATTTGATAGGTACTCTCCACCCGAATCGGATCTAAGAGTAGAGATATTACTTAAAAATTGATTTTTGACTATCATATGAAATTTCTTAAAAAAGGTAAAGACATCGGATTTTAGATTGAGAAAATAAATCCACACATATCTAGTGTAGTCATCAATGAATGTAACATAATAGGAGTATCCTCCTTTCTATATGACCGAAGAAGGGCCCCACACGTCCGAATGAACTAACTCAAATGGTTTTTTGGACACAAAGGTTCTATTTGGAAAAGGAGTAGATTTTATTTTTCCAAAAATGCAATTTTTGCAGACAAAATGTTTCTCATTACAAAATTTATTTCCAAAGGGAAAGGAGTACATTTTTGAGAAACTTGGATGTCCAAGTCTTTGGTGCCAAGTTTCAATATTTTTGTCTTTGACATGGTTACAAAAAGAGTTTGTTGGAAGTTTTAAGTTGCTCATGTAATAGAGATCTCCCCTCATATGGCCTTGCCCAATCTGCTTCTCGAACCGGAGATCATGTATAGAGCAACCCTTAGTTGAGAAGGAGATTTCACATCCATGATCACATATTTGAGAAACGGAAAGAATGTTTAAATTAAGTTGAGGTACCACCCTCATATTTGACACAAATAAATCTTTCGAAAAACTTAAAGTTCCAAAACTTTTGACTTGTAAAGATGTACCATCAGCGGTTGACACATAAGAGGTTTTTGAGTTATTACATAAATCAGATGGCCCATTCTCAAGGGGTGTCATATGAAAGGAAGATCCAGAATCAAGGATCCAAAAGGACATACTTGGAGGAGAAGAGGAAGCGATGGCGGCACCCGAAGTTGATGGCGATTTGAGTAGAATTTGAAGTGCCTCAGATAGTTGAGCAAGAGAGAAGGAATCCTTCCCTTTGATAGGCTCCTCCTTCTTTTGAGTAAGTTTCTTCAACGAAAGCAACCTTACTGAGTTTCACAGACCCTGTCAGATGTCTCATCACCATTGTTTCCACTAGAAAACAAAATATTTATCAAATGGATGTCAAAAATGTCTTTCTAAATGGATCCTTAATGAAGAAGTCTACATAGATGCTCCACCTAGTATGAAAATTCCTAAAAATAAAGTCCTTCGTCTTCGTAAGGCTCTTTATGGCTTGAAAAAAGCTTCCAAGACTTGGCACGATAGGTTTAACAATGTAATGACTGAAAATTGTTTCACTTTATGCTATACTGACACTGCATTGTTTGTTAAGAAATCTAATGCAGAGATTGTTATATTACTATTATATGTTGATGATATGTTAATAACAGGTGATGATGTTAAAGGAATCAAGAACATTAAATCTATCTTGACCTCAAGATTTGAAATGTCAGACTTAGGATTTCTAACATATTTTTTGGGAATTGAGGTTGCCTATTCTCACAGGGGCTATTTTTTGTCTCAAACTAAACTTGCTTGTGAGATTATTGACAGATCAGGAATCACAGATGACAAGGTCTGTGAAACTCCTGAAACAGTAGGTTCAAAGATAAAGATTGATGATGGGATTCTCCTAAAAGATCCCACACCTTACCGACAACTGGTTGGATCGTTAACGTATCTCAGCATTACAAGGCCTGATATTTCTCATGCAGTGCATGTTGCTAGTCAGTTTCAACATGCACCTATTACAGTTTATATGAGCGTCATTCTCCGCATCATCAGATACATAAAGGGTACAATAAATAAGGGGGTATTTTTATCTTCTTCTAAATTGAATTTAATTGTTTATACTGACTCTGATTGGGGAGGTGATCCAAATAACCGTCACTCCACCACTGTTTTTTGTATTTTTTTAGGGGAATCATTAATTTCTTGGAGATGCAAGAAGTAACAAAAGGTATCGCTTTCGTCCACCGAAGCTGAGTATAGAGCCATGACATCTACTACCATGGAGATTGTTTGGATTCGCAGCTTGTTGGAAGATATGAATATTCAAGTTCTAGGGCCCACAAAATTATGTTGTGATAATAAAAGTGCAATCTACATTGCCAAAAATCACACATTTTATGAGCGCACGAAGCATATCGAGATGGACTGCCATTATGTTCGTGAAGAATATTTAAGAAGAACCATTGACCTTCCTTATGTTACATCGAAATATCAACTGACAGACTTCTTCACCAAGGCACTGTGCTCTCCACGATTTAACTTCTTTCTTGGCAAACTTTTGGTTGTAATACCCTAAGTTTGAGGGGGAGGTGTTAAAATGTTGTCTCTCTTATATATATTCATATATATATATAGAAAGATACATATACATATATAGATTTATATATGTATATGTATCTATCTATCTATCTATCTCTCTCTCTCTATATATATATATATCAAACCTGATAAAGGTATTTATGTAATTTCACAGTTTTTACGCATATTCTCACTTGAGAATATGATTGTACATTTTTCCTTTTTTCTTTTGTTGTATTTTTTTCTCTTTTGTCTTTTTTATTTTTTCTTTTTGGTTTGATGTGACATGGGGGGGCTCTCAATGCACATGTTGGAGCCCCCTCCAACGGTTAGAATTCTAACCGTTGGAGGGGCTCCAACATGTGTATTGGAGCCCCTCCCCATTGCTCCATTCTCTTATAAATAGGGGCGATCCCCTTTAGGTTTCTCTATGCTTTTGAAAAGCCCCTCTTGGGACCCAATATATTGAAGTTGATATTTTTTATGCTCTTGTGCATTTGTATCTGTGCCTTTGTGCACTTGTGAGAGTTCTTCTTTGTGCCTTTGTGCACACTTTGTGTTTTGAGCATTGTTTTTATACATAAAATCTCTTTTTAGAGAGATTTTTACACATATCCCCAAAGCTTTTTACCCTTGAGGTTGTTCTTCATGACGGCGGCTCACATCATGTAGTTAGTACCATTAAGTTTGAAAGCGAGATCAATCTTTTGTTCTCCTTCCATTAAAACTTAAGAAAGAATGACAAACCAAGAAGGAGAAATATAATATGTAAACTACAACTAATCAACTAGCTATAGCAAGAATCAAGAGCATAAACCTTGCTCTAATACCATGTAATGAAATGCACATAATTAAACGCAATGTCCTATAATGGACATTCACACATAGAATGCAAAGAACTGTAACGAGATATTGCGGAAATATAAAGAGTGCATACAAGCACTTACATCAATGAAAAAGAGACAATATCACAAGTCCACAAAGGGACAATACAAGCACAAGCCTTAAAGAAGGCAACAATATAAAAAGCCTCTTATTAAGAAGAGAGAGAGCTCTCAAGAATGAATTACATACAAGGGGATCACCCCTATTTATACAAAATCCAGAGGAGAGAAGGGGAGGCAAAATGCCTCAAAAGGAGAGCCCAAAAGGGGGCTCCCATGGAGTCGTTGGGAGCCCCCAACGGTCACATTTGTGACCGTTGGGGGCTCCAACGACTCTATGGTTGGAGCCCCTTTTGTGATATAAAAAATACAAAAAATAAATGAAAAAAATAAAAAAGAAAAAATACATTTTAACAAAATATGAAAATAGTTGTTTTCTAAAACAACTAGTGAAATTACAAAAATACCCCTATCGGGTATTGATGTAATATACAGAATATATATATATAAGATACATTTTAACACCCCCCTCAAACTTTACGGGGAAATGACGGAAAGTTTGCCAAGAAGAAACATGAAGCGAGGAGCCGGAAGAGCTTTAGTGAAGAAGTCCGCCAACTGATATTCTGAAGTGACATAGGGAAGAGCAATAGTTCCTCGCAAGAATTCGTCACGAACATAGTGGCAATCCATTTCGATATGTTTTGTACGCTCATGAAAAGTATGATTGCTCGCAATATAGATGGCACTCTTGTTGTCGCAACATAGCTTTGAGGCTTCGGTAATATCAACTCCCATGTCTTTAAGCAAACTGCGAAGCCACACAAGTTCCATTGTCGTGGTTGCCATAGCCCGGTACTCAGCTTCAGTGGATGATAGTGAAACTTTCTGCTGCTTCTTGCATCGCCAGGCAATCAAAGAGTCTCCTAAAAAAACACAAAAACCAGTAGTTGAGACTCGATCATTGGGATTACCTCCCCAATCTGCATTAGTATAAGCAAGAAGATTCAAGGAAGAAGAGGAGGATAGAAATAACCCTTTATTGATGGTATTTCGAATGTAGCGGATGATTCAGAGAACGGCACTCATATGCACAGTTGTAGGAGCATGCTGAAATTGGCTAACAGAGTGAACCGCATGAGTGATATCTGGTCTGGTGATGGTTAAATAGGTAAGAGACCCAATGAGTTGTCTGTAAGGTGTGGGATCTTCCAGAAGAACCCCATCCTCCAACCGCAATTTGGCATTAATAACCTCGGGAGTCTCTACTTTCTTATCATCAGAAATCCCAAACTTAGAACATATATCCGCAGCAAGCTTCATCTGTGACAAAATATATCCTCTAGGAGAATATGCAACTTCAATTCCAAGAAAATATCTGAGAAATCCTAAGTCAGACATATCAAAATTATTTTTTAACATATTTTTAACATCAATAATACTATTTTGATCATTCCCAGTGATAATCATATCATCAACATAAAGCAACAAAATTACGATACTAGAACCTACATGTTTAACAAAAAGAGCAGTGTCAGTATAACAAGAGTGAAATCCTAACTTTATCATGATATCACTGAAACGATCATACCAAGCCTTAGGCGCTTGTTTAAGGCCATACAATGCCTTCAAAAGCCGAAGAGTTTGACCTTGCTTAATATTTATTCCGGGTGGCGGGTCCATATAAACTTCTTCACTTAAACTTCCATTTAAAAAGGCATTTTTTACGTCAAGTTGATAAATAGGCCATTTTTTGGTTGATGCAACAGCTATTAAGGTCCTGACACTAGTCATTCGAGCTACGGGAGCGAATGTTTCTTCGTAATCAATGCCATATTCTTGGGAGTATCCCTTAGCCACTAATCTAGCTTTATATCGTTCTAAAGAGCCATCGCTTTTTGTTTTAACTTTGAAGACCCAGCGACAACCAATAGGTTTTTTGTGTGAGGGTAGAGTAACTATTTCCCAAGTATTGGCTTTTTTTAATGCATTAAGTTCAACTTGCATTGCTTCAACCCAATGAGGTATCGATTTAGCTTGATTATAGTGTGTTGGTTCAAAATAAGAATGTAGGGTTATCAAACATGCCCGATAGTTGGGAGTTAAGGAATCATAGGATACAAACCTATTTGGGGGTATTGATATTCTAGAAGAATGCCTAACTTGTGGTTCCTCAGTGGATTTCAAAATTTGAGAGTATTTTTCGAGGGCACTAATAGGATTTTCTTGATTTCTTCTTGAGTAAACATTTATATTCAAATCACTATCATTTGAGGGAGTTATGTCAAGAGGGGATACCTCATGAGAATGATCAATGTTTTCAAGAAAATCTTTTTGTATGTCATCAATAAGATCATATAAGAATATATAGTCAATTTCATTTGTTTCTTCTAGTTTATCAAAACCGTTTTCTTCTTCTAGAAATGTTACATTTTTTGAAATATATAATTTATCATTCTTAAAATCATAACATCTATACCCTTTTTGATTTTCACCATATCCTAAAAAAACACATTCAATTGCTTTTGGAGATAACTTATCTCTTTTATGTAATAGGACAAAACATTTGCAACAGAAAATACGAAGACGATTGAAATCAGGTGAAAATTTAAAGAGTTTTTCATAGGGAGAAACATTTTTTAACTTAGAAGAGGGCATTCTATTGATTAGATAGGTTGAAGTTAGAACGGCTTCGGCCCAAAACTTCTTTGGAATATTTCTAGAAATAAGTAATGTTCTAGTGGTTTCTATAATGTGCCTATGTTTCCTTTCCGCTAGGCCATTTTGTTGGGGAGTCCTAGGACATGACTTTTGATGGCAAATGCCATTTTGGGTTAAATAGTTTTGGAATTCATGAGATAGGTACTCGCCACCGGAATCAGATCTTAACATGGATATGTTACTTTGAAATTGATTTTGAACTTTTTTATGAAAATCTTTAAAGAAAGCAAATACTTCCGATTTATGACTAAGGAAATAAATCCAAACATACCGAGTAAAGTCATCAATAAACGTAACATTATATGAATAACCCCCTTTAGACATAACCGGAGAGGGCCCCCACACATCCGAATGCACCAATTCAAAAGGCCTTGATGAAAGAAAAGTTCTATTTGGAAATGGAGTAGACTTCATTTTTCCAAAAATGCAATCTTTGCAATTAATTTCTTTTTCCTTACAAAATTTGTTTCCAAAAGGAAAGAGATACATTTTAGAATAACTTGGATGACCAAGTCTTTTATGCCAAGTTTCCATGCTTTTCTCTTGGACATAAGAACAAAAAAAGTTTGTAGGGAGATCAAGATGGTCCATATAATAGAGGTCTCCCTTTCTATGGCCTTGCCCAATCCGCTTCCCGGACCGGAGATCCTGCACAAAGCAACCATTAGATGAGAAAGATATTTCACATCCATGGTCGGCAATTTGAGAAACCGAAAATAGGTTTAAATTTAGTTTGAGAACAACTCTTACTTTTGGAACACAAAAATTTTGTGAATCTTTAAAAGAGCCAATACTTGAAATTTTTAAAAAGGTTCCATCGGCCGTAGAAACACAAGAGTCCTTTGAATTGGTGCAAACATCAACAAGTGCATCCTCATGAGGGGTCATATGAAAGGAAGCTCCGGAGTCAAGGATCCAAGAATATGTACCGGGTGAAGATGATGAAGCAATAGCCGCACCCGATGTGGAGGAAGAAACCTTTAGCATTTGTTGGAGAGCCATGGATATTTGTCCAAGAGTTTCTTTGATGTCATTGTTCTTGCCTTCATCTTCTTTGGTGGTGGTTTCCTCAAGAGAAGCCACTTTAGGCTTGAAGGTTCCAATAAGCTTTGGACAAGTGGGTCTAATGTGACCCGGCTCATTGCAATAATGGCAAACAATCATTTTTCTTCCTCCATTGTAGTTTCCTTGTTTCCCAAAATGAGGAGGTTTATAGGTTCTAACATTATTACCCGGTTTTGATACGACAATGACTTCATCGACATGCTTACTCATGCCAAGCCTTGTCTCCTCTTGAGTAATTTCGGCAATAGCATCCTCAATAGGAGGAAAAATAGATCTATGGAGAAGTGAAGATCTCACTTGCTCAAATTCGGGACGTAGCCCAAAAAGAAATTGGAACAATCGCTCTTGTTCCATTTGTTTTTGCCTTAAATCAATATCTTCCATAGAAACCCATTTTGGCTCCAAGAGAGCCAATTCATCCCATAGTGGGTTTAAAGCACTATAATAGTCTTGAATGCTAGAATCACCTTGCTTGGTGGTTCTAATCTTTTCTTGCAAGAAATAATCCTTTTGGGTATACATACCCTTCATAAAGGACCAAGCCTCATTGGCTCTACGAAATTTAGCTATATTAGCACATACCTTAAGCTCCACATTGTTCATAAACCACGCAAGGATTTTTGCGTGATTGCTTTCCCAATCTTTCACTTCCTTTTGATGACTTTCAATGGCCTTGAGGCGAGCATCTCCTTCAAGAGCCTTTTCTTGACCTTCTTCCATCTTTGTGAGTATAAGCTTAGGTTCCGGAACGGTACCCATGACAAAACCCCAAAGCTTCTTTCCTTTGAGATTATTTTCCATTGCCGATGCCCACATCATATAGTTCTTTCCATTGAGCTTGAAAGATAGGTCAATCTTTGTCTCCATGATGATGCCAAGAAGTGAGAAGATATCCACTAAATATGAAATACACGAACCACACTTTTCCTTCAAGAATCGAGTGGCTTTGATACCATGTAACGAGATATTGCGGAAATATAAAGAGTGCATACAAGCACTTACATCAATGAAAAAGAGACAATATCACAAGTCCACAAAGGGACAATACAAGCACAAGCCTTAAAGAAGGCAACAATATAAAAAGCCTCTTATTGAGAAGAGAGAGAGCTCTCAAGAATGAATTACATACAAGGGGATCACCCCTATTTATACAAAATGGAGAGGAGAGAAGGGGAGGCAAAATGCCTCAAAAGGAGAGCCCAAAAGGGGGCTCCCATGGAGTCGTTGGGAGCCCCCAACGGTCACATTTGTGACCGTTGGGGGCTCCAACGACTCTATGGTTGGAGCCCCTTTTGTGATATAAAAAATACAAAAAATAAATGAAAAAAATAAAAAAGAAAAAATACATTTTAACAAAATCTGAAAATAGTTGTTTTCTAAAACAACTAGTGAAATTACAAAAATACCCCTATCGGGTATTGATGTAATATACAGAATATATACATATATATATATATATAAGATACATTTTAACAAGAACAAGTCCACAATGAACATACACAAAAACCAACAATGGCTTGAAAACATAAAGATCTTATAAAAGCAAAAAATGGGCTTCAAGAAGCCATACTTTATAAAGGGGTTTACCCCACTATTTATAAGCAAAGAAGTGAGAGAGAGAGAGAGAGTGAAAGGAATGAGAGAGAGTACATTGGGAGGCCCAACAAGGTGTTGTTGGGACCCCAATGTATAAAGCATTAAATACCTTTTACAATAAAAAGACAAAAATAAAAATAAGAAAAAAGGAAAAAATAAAGAAAGTAAAAAAAGACTAAAAAACCCCTATTGGGTAGAATTACAGAAATACCCTTTATCGGGTATTGATGATACAACAACAACAACAACTACGCCTTCATCCCAAAACAATTGGGGTCGGCGATATGAACCAAAAAAGAAAATCATTCTGGGTCTTCCACATGAATCCTTCTCCAATTATTTCTATTCAATGCCATGTCCTCGGTGAGGTTCAAAGTATTCATATCATTTCCTATCATCTCCATCAAAGTCTTCTTAGGCCTACCCCGACCTCTTTTAACTAATATATTTTCCCATTTCTCCATCCTTCTAACTGGAGCATCATTAGGCCTTCGTCGAATATGTCCAAACCACCGTAAACGATTCTCTCTCATCTTATTTTCAATGGATGCAACACCTATCTTCTTACGTATCTCCTCGTTTCAAATCTTATCTTTTATTGTATTTCCACACATCTATCTAAGCATACGCATCTCAACTACACTCATTTTTTGAATATGATGTCTCTTGGCAGCTCAACATTTCATACCATATAGTAAAGCGGGCCTAGTTGTCGTCCTATAAAACTTTTCCTTCAACCGCAATGGCATTCTATGATCGCACAACACTCCAGTTGCACTTTTCCATTTCATCCACCCAACCTTTATCCTATGATTTACATCTCCATCAATTTCTCCATACTTTTGAATGATAGATCCCAAATATTTGAAACGGTCAACCACCGGTATTTCTTGCTCACCAAGCTTCACTACACTCTCATCACTACTTCGTTGCTTACTAAATATTTTGTGTTACTCTTACTCAACTTAAAACCTCTTGCTTCCAATCTCTGTCTCCATAATTCTAACTTAGCATTAACCCCAGCTCTAGACTCATCAATCAAAACAATATCATCAGCAAACAACATACACCACGGCACATTTTCTTGAATTGATCTCGTAAGCTCATCCATCACTATAGCAAAATAGGAAAGTGGGTATTGATGATATATATATATATATATATATATATATATTACATATATTTTAACAGTGTGCCCATAATTTAGAGATGAACCATGCACAAGCCTCATAACCAAGGTATTGCTGATAGCATGTTAGAGGTCAATCATGCACAAACTTCTTAATCAAGGATGTTCCTTATAACATTTTTTTTTGTTTATTGTAAATGATATACCATTTAAGTGCTCCAGTCCAGCAAACTTCACAACATTGCAAAGAAATCTTGTTATTGTTGTGCTTTTGCTACTTCATTGTGTAGTGTTTATTTTGACAGATTGCAACCTTGCTAGAATAATTCTGTATTGCTATCAATGGTTTTAAGTGACCTAACTTCATAGAACTTTGAAGGAGCTAAATTGCTTAACTTCTTCAGAGGGTTGGTTAATAACGATGCAGTTTCCAGTTGAAATATTATTTCTTTATTAGACAAGACTGGTTCTGCCAGTTTCTATCAATGGTTTTATGAATCTCAAATGTGTTTTTTTTCTCTCCCTAGGTTCAGCTACATTTGCTAGGGAATCCTTGTTGGTACCTGCAGAGACATACTCTCTATCAGCCAGTGATAATCAATTGATTGAAAATCATTCCTGTCCACCATCAGTCTCATCTGAGGATTCTCATTTATCTTGCTTTAATTTTGAGCCCAGAAGTGGTGATGCATTGGCAGCACTAGAGGTGCTTCAAATAAAGTTCCTGCGCCTTGTACATATACTTTGCGTATCAACAGAAAATCTTGTGGTTTCACAGGTCTTATATCGATTACAGCTTGCTGGGCAAATACAGGCTGGGGAACCAGAATCAAGAGATTTTCTTAGAATTGATAGAGCTAAAGCAATTGCACTGGATTTAGAGTCAACTGGTAAAGTTGACTTGGAATTTTCCTTTACGGTTCTTGTTTTAGGAAAAACGGGTGTGGGTAAAAGCACAACCATTAATTCTATTTTTAATCAGGCAAAAACCAAGACTGATGCTTTCCAACCTTCCACTAACAAGATTCAGGAGGTTGTTGGGATGGTGAATGGAATCAAAGTCAAGGTAATTGACACACCAGGCCTTTCACATTTCTCTTGTGGTCAACGGCAGAACAGGAAAACCCTTCTTTCAATCAAGAGATTCATAAAAAAGTCTTGTCCTGATATTGTGCTATACTTTGACCGCCTTGACGATATCAATATGGGGTGTGGTGACTTTGCATTACTAAAGCTTATAACAGAAATTCTTGGCTCTGCAATATGGTTTAATGCCATCCTTGTGATGACCCATTCTTCTACGGTTCCAGAAGGACCTGATGGATATCCCGTTGGTTATGACTTGTTTGTAAACCAGCGCACCAACCTGGTTCAACATTATATACACATGGCACTGGGTGACACACAGCTACTGAATCCTGTGTTGTTAGTGGAGAATCATCCTTCTTGTAAAACCAACAGAGAAGGGGAGAAAATTCTTCCTAATGGTCAAGTTTGGAAGGTTCAGTTCTTGCTCCTGACTATTTCTTCCAAGGTCTTAGGGGATGCAAACACTATCATGAAGTTCAAATACGACATTCAAGGAAGAAAAAGCTACACGAGATTACCATCGTTACTTCAACTCCTCTCATCACTTCTGCAGCCTCATTCTGCACTGAAAATGCAGGCCGTAAGTAGTTATGAAAATGCAGAATGGCTAGTTGATCCAGAAGATGAAGATGAGTATGACAGCTTACCTCCCATCCGTATACTAACAAAAGCACAGTTTGAGAAATTGTCTAAATCTCAGAAGAATGATTATCAGGACGAACTGGATTATCGTGAGACATTGTACTTAAAGAAACAGTGGAGAGAAGAATGCAAGAGGCGGTTTGCTAGTAAAGCTTCAGATAATGGACCATCCACAGCCAATGATAATTTTGAGAGGGACGTACCTCCAGACATGTTTCCACTGCCTGATATGGCCATTCCACAAAGTTTTGATGCAGAATGCCCTGCTTATAGATACCGTTGCCTGGAGTCTAATGATAAGTGGCTTGTGAGGCCTGTTTTAGATTCACAAGGTTGGGATCATGATACTGGTTTTGATGGTGTTAATGTGGAAGCTTCCTTGGTCTCAGAAAATAGTCTCCATGCCGTTGTTATGGGACAGGTAAACAAGGAGAAGCAGAATTTCAGTTTTCAATCTGATTGTATGGCTGCTTATATGACTGAGAACAGGCCCTCATTTTATGGGGGACTCGATATACAAGCTGCCAATGAAAGCCTTCTTTGCACTGTTCGTGGGGATACAAAATTTAGAAGCTTCAAGCAGAACAAGATTGGTGGTGCACTTTCACTCACATCAGTTGGTCGGAATGTCTTTCTTGGAGCAAAGCTTGAAGACTCTTTGTTGGTGAAGAAAAGGCTGAAACTGGTGTTAAATGCGGGTAGCATTACAGGTTGTGGAGAGATGGCATACGGAGGGAGTTTAGAAGCATTGCTTATGGGCAAAGACTATCCAGTTGGGAATGATAAAGCTAGTGTTGCTTTCACTTTGTTGTCATATGATAAAGAGATGGTATACGGAGGAAGCTTTCAGGCAAACTTTCGTCCAAGCCACGGCACAGGCATGTCTATACAGGCAAATGTGAACAGCAGGCAAAAGGGTCAGGCTTGTATCAAGGTCAGTAGCTCTGAGCATGTTCAGTTGGCACTACTAATGGTGATCCCAATTATCAGAGTGCTATTTAGGAGACGGGAAGACTCGCTTGTTAAATGAATGGAGCACACAATTTTGGACTCTATTTGGGTTCAAAGGTTTGAGTCCTAGAAGAACCGAATGAGAATTGAAATAGGCTCCCTTGCTGCCACAGATGAAGAAAACAAACTTCAAAAATCTGAGATGCTCAATGTCTGAAAACACAAATTGATTGTCATCTCCATGGCTGTGCAATCGTGAATGGTCAGGTAATCTCTTCAAAGCTGCATTTGTATTCATTTAAGCATCAAATTTGTGCAACCAATCTTGGAAAATGTATAGTGATGTTCCAAGGGTGTAAGGGACGGGTTTCCAAAGAGTCGGGGTAATACTTCTAACTAGGAAAGGAATAAGATTATTCTTCTGAGATTCTTGTTCACAAGCTTAATCATGAAATCTTGCTTGTCTTTGTGAGATGATACTGGTGTCTACTTGCACTAAATCACATAGGGGGTGTTTGTTTCAGGGTGTTTCCTATGTAATCACCCCCTCTTTAGTATGAAAAGGGGGGCTCTTTCCCACGGAGGCTGAAATAAATGGCCTTGTGGAGAAGCAGTGTGAGCCACGTTTTTTCATACAAAACGTCTTGTTTTGTATGAAACTAGGATCGCACCCTTCCCTCTTGGCAAGCATTTTCCTACATGGCAGGGCTTTCGTGCGATGCTGCGTTCTCACCCTCCACCGTGTAACAAACATGACCTTAGGTACCTTGAATTATGAATATTACCCATTGTCAAAAGGAAATGGGAGGGTGCCTCTACTATTGATTCTTTTGGTCATTCCCCAGCTTGTCTGAAAAGAAAAGTAACATTTTATTGAGACCAAGTAGGATATCTTTTCCTTAGGGATGCAAATGGGTCTGATCCAGGATGAAGGGTTTACCAATTTTGGCTGTTGTTGATCCCACTCCCTATGTATTTAGCTGTTTCGGATCAGACCCATTTACATCCCGACTTTTCCTGGTTTTCTTGTGGGGTTTGAACACATCTTTTCATTCTTCTAGTCTCTCTACCGTGGATGTCTGTTGCACCACTCTGTATTTTATTATGGCTGTTAGCGTGCTCATTACATGGTTTTTAAACATGTTGCGTTTATTGTTTTCTTCATGTAATTCAGGTAACGGTTGATTAATTGAGATGTAGGCTGTGGAATTGGCTGTATTTCACTTGCGCTTTTCCAATAAGTAAAATAAGGACTGGCTTAGTCCAGAAGGGTTCCACTCATCTGGTAGTGGCATCTTTTGAAGGTTACCAAGTTGACAGGATATCATGAGTTCAAAACCCACAGGGGGCCATCCCTTGCTTCAAGGTCAAAGCTGGGTGTACTCTCTGGTGGGCAGGGAGGACCTCAAGGATTTTAATAGCCAGAGACCAGCCAATGTGCAGCCCATGATGGGATTTTTGGCCTATTTGAAAAAGGAAAAAAAAAACACTGGTTTTAGTGGCATTGGAAAGTTTACTCATGGGAAAATCAGCTCAGAGACGAAAACTTTTGAGTGATAGGAGGGGCATGTTTGGTTGCATCTCATGTGATTCAAAAATCATATGTTCCAAATCACTTTAAGGCCATGATTTGGTTTTCGAATGGTGAGAAAATGCCTCAACCGTAAGGATTCCAGTATTCATCTGATAAATCAAGGTTCCGCTCGTCTTGTGGGAAAGATGGAGAAGGAGGGGCGTGGAACAAACAGGTCACATGGGAAACATGGCAGCTCATGTGGCACCATGGTGGGTTCAACTTTATCCATAGGCCCGACCATTTTGTTGAAAAATCCTTTTCCATTTCACGTGGGAAAGGGTATGCCCCGGTAGTTTTCCCAATAGCGTGTGCTTTTCTCACGAAAGGGCACCACTACCTCGGCCCGTTGAAACAGGCAGGCCTTCAATCTCTCGCAACTAAAGCTTGGAATTTACATGATCGAGAGAAGGAAAGTTTCCCACTTGAAGAGACTTCATACGGTGACATAGCATCACGAGTAAACTACTGGACCTAGTGAACACGATAATCAAAGATTGGAAGCGTAGGTTGCCTTGGTGCAGTTCTATTACGTATAAAGTCCTAGAAGACATAAATAACTAGTCCAATAAAAGTTTCTTTTAGCTGTTTTTTTAACAGGCTTCCTTAAAAAGTTAAGAGGTGCAAACTATTTATCCCATCGGCTAGCAAGGCCCCAACAAAAAAAAAAAATAAACGGCTTTGATGGGCCAAACAACTAGAGATGAGACGTTTTGGGTTGGGCTAAGTAGTCAAATGGACATAAAAGATCTTACTACGATCAAAATAATCCAAAAATCTGGGTCATGGTCAACAGAAAGAAGCATATAATGGACTATTTGGGATGTTGGACAAGTTCAGGTCAAGGTCAAAAGGCTTCAATGGTTTAGGTTGACTGGATCTTGGTCCAAAAATGGTCAGTTAAATTTCATACAATAGGTTGGTCTTAGTCTTGAGGATAAAAATAAGACTCATACAATAGGTTGGTCTTAGTCTTGGGGATAAAAATGTTACAAGAGCCCAAAAAAATGGTCAAAGTCTAAGAATGATCATGACTAAGCTGAATCAAGCCAAACCAAAACCTTAACCCAAATTCAAGTCCAAAGTCTTAGGTCAAAAGTTTAAAATTCAATTGAAATGCTCTTAACGGGCCTCGCTGAAAAGAGCAGTTCCAACTTTTATAAACCCATGTGAGGGTCCATCTTCTCTTCAATATAAGATTATTTTTTTAAAAAAAATGAGAAATGACCATACGGTAGTGATAATTTGACATGTTTCTTGAAATACGTTATAATTTTTTTATATTCTCTTCATGTCTAAAATTGTAAATATCTAGATTTAAAAGGACCTTTTTACTCTTCGCACATGTGAACTTTCTCTCAAATATGTGACTATTTTAAGTAGAATAGTCATTGTTCTCATATTTGTATCTCTTTGATTTGACATCAAAAACTTGTATTTTTAGAGTCGTATAACTTTTATATTTTGAGTCAAAACCGAAAACCCTTTTAGTGAGGGGTTTCTATTTCTAAGTTCCAAAACTAAAATAGAAACCCAAACAACCAAATAATCTATCTTTCATAGGATGTTTCGACTAAGAAAATGAAAGATTCTAGAAAAATACAAAAAAGAACTAAGAAACTAAACAAAAATATCTTTTAAACGACACTTGATTTGTTGAAAAACGATGAATGTGCATTGAGATACAGCTCCGACAACATTCTTAAAACAAGCGATACAAGAGTGATTGCTCATTTTGTGTCTATTTTATGCTAGTTTTTGGCCACTTGTATCATAAATATGAAAAAAAAGGAGACAGATTGAAATGTTAACTTTCCGCTACCACCAAGATCACCTTGATCTAACGAGCGGTTGGAGATAAACGTCCTCTGAAAGATAGATTGTTCTTCCTAAATATGCGAATAATGAACAATATAGGCAGACTTAACGCAGTCCATATAAAATATATGAGAACTTTTTCATTTTGTTTGAGTTTGATAGGATATTCGCAAATATTATTATGCGAACTTCATAAAATCCAAAAAAAAATGTGCAGACCTCATTTTGAATGGAAGTTTGCATCACTCCACGAACAAAGCGATATTTTGCATGAACTTCGTGAGTTCCGTGCATTCGAAGGGTAAAAAGGATATTCTAAAACTAGTTATTTACGATTTTGGACATGAGGAGAATATCTAAAATTGTAAGGCATTTCTAAAAAAACGTGTCAAATTACCCATACAGTAACCATTCAAAAAATGTGTAGTTTCCCTCCAAAACTTAACTTAGGCAGATGACGGGTAATAAAATGGTTTAGCTACCCAACACATTTTTCATCATATAAGTGCACTTAACACTAGCGAACACCACATTTCCTCACGCTTCCCCTTCTCCCTTCAGAAGAGCGTCCTAGTCCAAGGAGGAACTTCGAATACTTACGGTCCTAATTCCTAACACGGCAGCTTTCCCGGAAAAAAAGTCTCATCAACTCTCCATTTCTCCCCATATCTGACACTTTTTCAGTACCTCCAAAAGATGACTGTTTTCTACAAAGGCAGCACAATATAGTGCCTTCAGGAATTGGTTTCTTCATTCTTTAGCTGCACTGTGAAGTTTGGGGCTTGAATGTCCTAAAATTACCCCATGTTTTCATTAACATCATGTCAGTTTTTTCATAGAAACAACTGCAAATCCAAACTTCGATGGGCAAGAGAAATTCGAGCAAAAAAGTGTGCATTCAAACGTGCCCCTGAGAATTCACCAAAACACTTGGAACAAGCACTTGTTCCACAGAATCACCTTGCTCAAACGCACAGTGACCAACATAATGTAACAACTTAAACTAATGGTGCCCCAAGGGGGGTTGGTTTAGACGGGTGGTCAAGGTTTGGTTTTCATGGGTGTCTCCTCTCTGCGCAAGCCAACGCCCAGCAAAGGCCCCGGGGGTGGGGGTCCTAGCCTCAAAGTTTTACGCTGCTGGCAGGATGACCGTAGGTATGACAGGCTGAGCCAGTGTGACTAGGTCTTCATGCTGGGTGCGGTTTCTTCGGGTTATAAATCCAAAAAAAAAATTACACTAATGATGTTTAGCCATGTTGAATCAACAGTTGCAGGAAAACTTGTGCACCTTTTTGGCCACATGGTAGGCTACAGAGTTTAACAGCTTACACACGTATGCACACGTGCGTGCAAACACATGGCTACAGACTTCAACATCTTGCTCACATATACACCTGACACACACACACACACACACAAATCTTGGCACAGTTGAAGCATTTGTACAAAGGAGCAAAAGTTTACCATCATCTGATTTCTACCAATGTTCCAAACAAACTAAATGGTCAAACAACTCCAACATTATATTTTAACGAACTGCCAGTTCCGACTAAGTACAGTTTTCATCAGTGAAGGGTCAACTATTAACATGCTCTGGTGTTCTTGGACATCTGTGAGCTTGAACCGAGTTCATCCATCCTGCTTCAGCTTGGTTCTCCATCTGTCCAAATATTCCTGCACCTTCTTCATGAACTTAAAAAGCATCTCTTAATGAAAACAAAAAGAAAATATGAATGAAATGAAAGGTTGTCTTCAATAATTCACTGCCTTATTCTCCCTTCATCAAATCCTGAAAATTATTTTGATCAACGTCACTTTCTGAATCTTGTTCTTTCTGAACATTTCTCTTATTGTTGGCACACGATCTCAATTCACAGAAGTGCATATAGATGGTTGACTGTATAGCCCATTCACTGTGCTAGTGAATTGCTGCCTGTTCCTTCTCCGCTTTGTCACTACTGTAAAACCTTCACCTTCACCTTCACCATTTTTGTTCTTGTTCATATCTGTACTTTGAGACTGTCCCTGATCAGAAGGGTGAGACTGGCAGTCTAATTCATTATTCTTTTGATCTCCATAAAGGACTTTGATTATTGCAGAGTCTCTCTCAATGGGATCTGAAGACTGATCCAAATCTTTATTCTTTCTAACTGATTGAGATGGATCTATCTTCTGTGTTTTATCAGATTCTAGACTATTCTGCACTGATTTAAAAATGAAATTGAGCAGAATTTGTCTTGCCAGTTCAGATTTTTGAGACTTTTCACTATGTTTGCCAGTTCCATCTGTGGCAGCTTCATTTGCAGATTTAGCCTCTTCAGAATTTGTAAGCTGTAGCTCCTTATCCTTACTATCAACTGCTGCTTCCGATTGGTTATTTGACTGAAACTCTGCATCCACATGCTTTTGATCACTTGCTTGAGTAGGTTGCCAAGCTTTTCCAGGTACAAATTCAGCTGCATTGGGATTCATTGTCCTGGGAGGGCTGAAGCTGCTGCTTCTATCTATAATGGGATTCTGAACGTTAAGATATGCAGGTTTCAGACGGAAGCACTGGCCAGTTTTATAATACGCAGATAAGCGTGGACCACAGGGGACTCTAGCTGCAATAGATGGGGGATGTGGAATGTTTACAGGTTGTGGTAGAATTCCTCCCTGCTCTGCTCTCCCATCACTAAAACCAGCAGAAGAAATTGAGAAGGGCGGAATCATGGATAGAAAACTGCCTGGATTGAATGGTTCAGCAGATGCTGAGAGCTTACTGTTGCTTGTCTCTATAGCTGTTTTTTTGTCCTCTGCTGGAGACAATGCCTCCTCAGTTACAGGGACTGTGTTTTTCACATCATCAGATGGTTCCAGATTATCTGCCTCGACTATTTTCTCACATTTATCTACAACTTCCTCTTCTTGTGCCTTCACTTCTAAGCAGATCTGCTCCTCCTCCTCCTTGGTTGTCATCTTTAGATCACTCTGAATATGCGCCCCAATAATCTCCCTGGGCAGATCTGCTGATGTTTCCACAACGGGCTTCAACACTGTGCCAGGAGGTGCAAGAGCTACTTCTTTGTAAGAAAGTGACTTGCAAGCCATTGCTGTGAGTGTTGCATGTGGGAAAGAAGATTTGTTAACTGCTCTTACCTCAGAGTGCTGCTGAGATTCAGAAGCTATCTCTGGCTTCTTACCAGGAATTTCAGTTGGACTATCTCTATCACTAAAGCTAGAAGACTTGACCAACTTTCCGACAGTGCTCACATCAGATGAAGGCGTCCTTGGGGACACAAACGTTTTTTGCCCTGGAGATAGAGTTTTCCTTTTGTACATTGGGCTTCGGATGTCAGATGATCCAGAATTGTTTGTGTTGAGCTTTGCTAGAGCTGGTTTCCTATAGCTAAACTTACGCCCTCCAGCATTTCCAAGCCGTCCCTTTGATCCAGCTTCTTGCCACCCTTCATCAGGAGATTCTGTTAAATCTATGCCATCTTGTATTGGCTGGTTTGGTTTATGCAAAGAAACACTATCCTTTTCATGTAAGAGGCATGCTGTCTTGGTTTCTACAGAGCCTTCTAGCTTGGTTTCTACATGAACTTTGCTGGCTACATTTTCCACTATCAAATCATTTGATGCAGGGCTGTCCTTGCTCACTGTACTTTCCACTATTAAATCATTTGATGCAAGGCTATATTCATGTTGGATATCGTCCCTGATGGTGCCAGAATTAGCTTGACCCAGTCTATCCTTGATCTGCAACATCTGTCACAAAACAAAAAAAAGACATGTAAGTAAACATTTTATATAATTATGAGAAAGTTTTCATGCATCCAATTTCAATGTAAGAACAATTTCTACGTCAAAATTTTCTACCAATAAAAAGAAACTGGTTACCAGGATCTTTTGCATCAGTTTTTTCAAGCGATATTGAGAGAACAGTATTATAGAAAGATAATCAACTGATGACTGGAGTTTTATTTTAAAATATAGCAAAAAAGTCAGTCCACAATTACAAAATTAGAAAAAAACTAAAACCAATGATGTTTTACATTGAAAATGGTAGGGCAATTGAACAGATGCAAGGAGTGTTATGAGACAAACTTATCCAAAACCAACATGCCCTCATGAAGGAGATTAAAAAATGTGGCTTCTCAAACTACCTTTGCACGACGCTGTTTCTTTTGCATGTCTTTGCCTTTTATCTCTGCGTCTGGGTTTATATAGTCAAGGAGATCTGATACACTGATCCAAAAGGCAAAATATGAGTAACATTCAAATGGGCATCCAACAAGTTTAAAGTAGAAGGCCCATTAGTACAATTGTACCTGAGGTGACCTTTACTTGCTATGGTTGCATCGGGCTTTGGTGTACCATTGCGTGCAGCCTCTTGCTGCTCTACATTCTTAGACTCAAAATACTCTAACCAGGCAGCAGCATCCTTCACGTGCAATCCAGTATGTCAATAACTAATTCTAGAAAATAAGATCTTGAATGAGAAAATATGGTACAAGGTTAATATGATGGAATTTAACCACCTGAGTACGAAGATCTTCGGTTCCTAGTTTAGTTTTGAGTATCTGTAAGGTAGTTTGTTCATGTTGGACACTAAGTGAATATGCTTCCATCAAGGAAAGAGCAATGGCTATGGCATGATAGCTTGCAGCAGTCTGAAAGAAATATAAGGCAAGTTATAAACTAAACTATAGAAAATTGCAAGTGTAAGTGGTTCTACAGTTTATTGATCAACGTAATGGTAGCACTCCAGGATATAAACATATGTGTCTGATTAGATACATACATTGCATGCCTTTACTTTTACAATGATGTGTTTTTAAGCTTATTGTGCCAAGTTAGCATAGTAAAAAATATCAGTCTTGTGATAATATCCAAAATTTCTTTTTCCTTCCTAAAAAAAAAATTGGGAACATAAAAAATTGGAATAAAATCAAAAAAGGAAAAAGTAACAAAACAACATAAAAGGCCACAGAAGTTAATAAATACAGGTTTTTTTTTGAGAAAATATAGTTTTTTAACATTTCTCAATGAGTTTATTGGGAGGAAACAATGAATACCATAGTGATAAATTCATTTTTGCTTAATTTTTCAATTTATCATAATATTTGCTTTTTAATCCTTAAAAATATGAGATAGATTAAAAAAAAAGCAAATAATTATGACCATAGCATGTGCTTGTCAGTGAGGTGAATAAATGCATCATTGTCAAATGCATGACATGACCTGCAAATACATACATGAATGCTATCATGAGTATGCAAGAGTAATGATTCAGAAATATGTTTCTATGGTTTAAAATTTAAATAGATATACTTGTATGTGGTCAGCTCCAAGCAATCTTTGATTGCACTTAAGGGCCTCGTGAAGATATCTGAGAGCAATATGAACATTTCCTAGGCCTTCTTCCATCATTGCCACATTGATATATGTTGCAGCAGTGTTAGGATGTGATGTTCCACAAGTCAGATGCAAAAGGTACAATGCCCGATTTACATACCTGGAAAGAACAAAAAGCTAAAGCTAAATAAAATTGAATTCGAACATTAAAAATAGCAAGATCTCACTGCTATGAAATTAACTATCCAAGAATATGTAAACAGATCAATAATGTACCACACCTTGCCAATATAACGAAAAGGGAAAATCAAATAAGGTCTTCAGGATTTCATTCAATTGTGAACACGACAGTGGACATAAGAAAAGAAGTTTTCACAATGGAAGTAACATGAATGTGTACTTATAATGCATCAACCTTTTCAATCATAGCATACTTTACCCATCAGTTTAAACTATAAATAGTGAAATAAACATAAAATTTGAGGAGGCTGCAGGCTCGACCAATGTGGCCATAACAACTTTCTTTTGTGGAGACCTAATAATTGTAACACCTTCCACTTCAGTTAACAAAATGTTCCTGAGCATAGTTGCATGGCTTAATGCTAAAGAAGATTTTGGATGGAAAGTAAACAAAGAATTAGGGCAAATCTTCTTATACTAATGTCCAGAATTACATTTTATTATTCATTTATGATAGAACATATCAGAAACTGCCTTTTATTTATGTAGCTTAAAAACAAAACAAGAAAAATAGTTATAACGAGGAACCTGCCTAGAAGCAGAGGTCACTTAATGGGCCTCGTCTCTTAGATGGTAAACCCTCGGTGAGTGCCTAGCCCACAAAAAATAGTAAATTGTTACTTATTAACATGAGGGCAAAAAGCAGGAAATGAAAGGGAAGGCACTTGAAAGGGTAACATTAAGGGTTATGCCTAAATAAAAAAGGTCCAGTCTAAACCAAAAACGTCCATAATATAGAAAAGAATGTGATTAAACTACTACATTTAAACAATATGCAAATGATCATGAAGTATGGGATGGAGTTGTCTAAAAAGTGAGACGAGGTAATGTTATTTGCTGTTCACAGATTAATGATTAAAATATGTGGAAGATAATTTTAGAACAATAAATATTTTGAAGACTCCAAAATAGCTTACAGTTTCCTCAAGGTAAAGAAAAGAATGAAGAATAAAATGAATGAGTTGCCAGTCATGCCTTGCATGGTTAAACAAAATCTTTATTTGCTCGATTTAACTCGAGATGACAAAGAATTTGCAACATATTTGTGGTGCTTCTGAAGTATAAAGATTAACGTGAAAAACTGAAATTATAGACAAAGAAGAAAAGGAAAGAAAAGATGAAATCTCACCTATAAAATTTGAGGAAAATTTTCACTCATATAATATTTTATGGAACATTTAAAATCCATTGTCGTGGACTAAACATGCTGCAGTTTTTGGAATCCAAGTTCTCATAAGCATTTGAGAAAACATCCAGAAAATGCCTCAAATTACAGAACATGGGATGCAGAAAATTGTATTTTCATAGTCATCATATCAAAAGATAATGATTTTAACATATGTAGTGAATCCTTTGATTCTGTTCTCATTATTCCCATGTGGCCAGATTGGCGTCTAAAAGACAAGACTCTGGGCCTTATTCTTTATTCTGATTTTCTTTTCTCCAAATCAATAATGCTGCTGCTGACGAAGAGACAAGCCACAATTTTTATGTCTCTTCTTATTGTCTCCCTCAGGGCTATTCTTTTTCACTGCATTGGAGGTTGTTAATTGATTTACCTTATTCTCCTTTGTCCTCAAATACCATGATGGTGCCTTGCATTTGTTGGCACAGCCAAGGGTATTCTAGTAATCTTAAAAGGGCATACCATTTTGCAGTAGTATTTTCTGAATGTAAAGGATTTTTTAGGAAAAAGCTAAATCTTACTTTATGCAAAATTACTGAAAACCCTTGGTGGTGCCAACTAATATAAGGAAAGACCAGAGCTCTTCAGTTGGGATTAAGAAAACTTGGTAAACTTGCTAAAGTGTGTAGGTGCATGACAGTGCAATGTAGTGGGATTCCTATGCATATTTCTGATTAAAAAATTTTAAAAATAAAGTTAATGGGTTTTTATGCATATTTTCAATGAAATAATGAAAGGGCACACATAAGAGCTTCATAAAATGGATAGTTATATTTATGCCCATAGATAAAGCTCCAAGATTTAAGATTCCATCATATATATATATATATATATATATATATATATATATATATATATATATATATATATATATATATATATATATATATATATATGTTAATGGCAGTTAGAGAGCCTCTGTGTGCAATCTAAGAAAATTAAGGGTGTCCTATGAATAACAAAAAGGAAAGGAATTTTTAAGAAAGAAAACTAGAATACCTCTAGACATTACAGTAATTTTTTGGTAGTCAGGTAATTATTTCTTATTACCTATTTTACTTCAATTAATGTATAGAACCTTATATTCACTATGCAATCCAAATTCCGAACTTATCATGGAACAGTTCCATTTTTGGATATAGTAAATACAGAACATTGGAATGAATAAACAATCATAAAACTAACAGTACAAAAACTAGACATCCAAAATAAGTGGGAAAACCCTACAATGAGAAGCACTCCCACAGTTAAGAAGGACAACAAATACAGAGATAACATTTGTGAAGAGAAAGATCATTTTTAGCTCACTTTAAAGCCAATTCAGTATATTGCAGACGGTAGTAGAAAACTGAAAGATCTCCATAGCTTTTCATTGTATCAGGGTGGTCAAGCCCCAGCTCCCTCTCATTAATATCCAAGGCCTTTTGCTGATATATAGTTGCCTGCAAAAGAATGAGACAAATTTGAATGCAAGTGAGGGCATGTAACATCTAAAGCATAACCAAGAAATAAATAGAAATCTTAAAGCATAACTAAGAACAAGTGAAAGTTGTTTGAGAAGTAGTTAACAATTCAGAGTGATGATCTTGTCTCGATGAAAAATTGAAAATGACAACCATGCCAACAAAACTCACATGCATAAGCTAGATATTGGCAAATTCGGATAGATCATTGTCTCAGAAGAGTATTCTTATATTAAGGCAAACAGCCAAATGTGAGCAAAAACGAGAACTATAGAAGTCATGCAGCAGTTTGATATCAAATTTCATTGAATTGCTTCCACAATAAGATTGAAATAAGTTATGGTCAAAGAATTCAGCACCAGATGAAACATGATTTAGCCAAGAAAAATGAATATGTGACTAACCCAAGCATTCGTAGTTCCACTATTATATATAGAAGTATTTGCATGGTTACCTGATTAAAATCTCCCGTGTGGTAGAGCACCACAGCCAAAAGACTGTAAGCACCAGCAGTCATACGATGGTAGGGGCCACAGACAGCTAAAAGTTTTGAGAGTGCCTACACATTCAAATATCTGGAATTATTCAGAAAAAAAAACATTGTAGAAACAGAATCAGTAATCGTAACATGAACATAGTTAACATACCTTGGTTCCATAGTTAACTGCATCATCAAGCTTTCCTTTATCTAATGCAGCCTTGGATGATTCCAACAGAGTTCGGCCATCTGCTGATGAGCATGCCACATGCTGATAAACATAAAGTAGCCTCAAGTCATATATCAATCTTTCCTTTTCCAAAAGGTCAGTCTTATATTTGAATATTGTAAGTGCTTTGCAACTTACTTTGTATACAGGAATCATGCTGATGATATCTGTTTTTCCAAAAGGCCTTGGTTTATCCATTTCATAATCTCTAGGAACCATCTCCAACCCAACCTTCATAAAGAAAAACCAAAACAGAGTGATTTTTTTGTCACCTGTCAAACTAAGATGAAACTGACCCATGCCATTGTAATTAGAATGTAAGTTGTTGAAATGTAGAAAAACCTTGTGGCAGAGTCCTCGAAGAATTGCAAACTTTCTCAGTTCTTCAAAATTTATATCTTTGAGTTTCCAGCCAAATCGTTTGGAAAGAAAGGCATCTAACCAATTCATTTTTAAAGCATCTACATCTTCACGGTCTTTCATTGGTGCTCCTAACAAGACATTTAGACATCCAGCTATTGCTCCAGCCAAGTCATCCATATGCTTGACAACAGCAATAACAGCTTGCAGAATGTGCTTGAAGGCTCGAGTAATCATCTCATGAATGCAAAGTGATTGTATGTGAGGAAGCTTATCTGCAAGTTCAACCTGGTTCATGTAATTGAAAGATAATTAAGAAATTAAAAAGCTGGAAACCATGATAAGAAAGGCAAGGACAATGAGACACTAAAAACAAGAACTTAAATTCCCTTGCTTTCACTTTTCTTGTTTCCTATTTTGGTAAAGCAGATGTATCAGTGTTCTCACCACACGTCCAAGGGAGCACATCCTCAATCCTCTTGTATGCATGAAGTCAGTTAGTGTGCGTCCGTCAACGGGAGAGAGTTCAAGTGATCCAAAATCTGCTACCTGCATAAAAGTTTCAACTTTCAAGTCATCAAATCAAAATAAGGATCTCAGATTTGCTTTCCTAGATTTGATTAAAAAATATAGCATTGGTAATATGATTCATCTTACCAACTTTGGTAATGCAACATCTTCATAATACTTATTTGCCATCTCAACCAGCTCAGCCAATGACTGTTTGAAAAAAGAAAGTCAAACCAATAGCATAGGTGATAACAGTGGAATTAAAGAACAGAATGCAGAGAAAGATGTGAAGAGCTTCATCCTAGTTAACAAAATGTTTATCTGATAATCATCCAAATAAGCATGTGTGCCTTCACAGTCACAATTTCATAAATTGATCTGATAGCCTGTTCCATTTCTGCATATTTCCTCTAGTAACATGATAAAAGGGGTACAAAAGGAGGTGAAGCATAAGCCTCCTGGAAGCCTGAGGCCCAAGTCTCTTGAAGAGGAAATATTAAGCGGTAAAGAAATGAAAGTAACGGAAGAAACAATGAAATGTAGATGAAATGAGCAGGAACCTACCCTACAAATATGTTCGACTATTTCAATGTGCCATAAAGTTATATATTTGATATTAAGTGGGACTTTGAGGTGATGCAAAGCTTCAGCTATTAAATCACTTATTTCTGCAAGGAATAAGAAAAGAAGGGAGAACAGAGGATAGCAGACGTTAGAGGTGAACTTGGGGTAATTTAACATGGTTCCTAATGTGTCGTGCTCTTCCAGTCTTCCTTCCTATGTAACAAACTAGTAAAAAGTTGCGTACAGTAAATTTTCAGACAGAGTTACAAGTACTGCCCTTGTTATTAACATATACATTAAAACATTAGAACATAAACAATTTTCTATATGCCACAGCACTCCCAATACTAGTTGTCAATTTACCAACCAAAAGTTGCCAATATGAAGTCTGAAATCTCAATTAATGCATGCATATACAAGGTAAAAGCAAAACAATCACTATATTTTGTGGTAAGGAATTGGCCAAATGAACAACAGTCATAATTCTTCCATCCCTAGTCGTTCCATTAGCACTAGAATCAAACTTGTTGCCACTATTTGTTCAGAAATGCCTTAAGGGAATCTACACATATAAATAGACAATCGCCAAGTAGGTGCTTCAGAAAAGCAGCTCTTACCACTACATGGGCAAAAATAAGCTTCGAAAAGGAAAAAAAAAGAAACAGGGAAAAGATGAACATGTTGAGATGGGAAGCAGGCCAGTGTAAAATCATCAAAAGCTCCAGATATGCAGCAAGCATACCTTCACATGGAGTCCTGTTCCAGATTCCTTGAGATGCAGAAAAGCTGGTTCTGGAAGGATTTTCTGGAGAGCTGTTTCCTTGTTGCTTTCTCCATTATCTAATCCTAATCCTTTCAAAGGACCACTTTGCAAACTATTACCGCCAACACCATCATCAGATTTGTTCACTGTACTGTCTGTTTTCTTTTTTATCTTCTTCAGCAATTCAAACTTCTTTCCCAGGCCCTTTACAACTGGTTCATCTTTACTTTCATTAACAGCCTTGGACTCATTACTTTCGTGGTTCTGCAGATGCTGCACCCAGCATGATCCAAGTTCCCATCTAAAGAATCTACCTGACTCTGCTGATTCATTTTCCAAATTTTTCAAGCTATCACCAAGTATAGAATGCACCAGTGATTCAGCAGTCTGCATATCATCTGAATCACTAGAATGAAAATGCTGCATTCCACCAGAAGAATCTGTGCCGGATGACTTGGGAAGCAATACCCTTAAGCTGAACAAATAATTGACAATTTCAGTAATCACGGAAAATTAAAACAGAAGAAAGAAGCCTAGGCCCTAGAACCATATCAAGAAAAAAGAAACCTGAAAACAGAAGCAAAGAACTTGATTGCCATATAATCATGCTTAAGATTACCTGTTGACATTTAAAGCATTGGCTCCTCCATCTGGCTGGTCTTCAATATCAATATCTTGAGGTGCATGCTCGGCCCCATTACTCGTATGGCCAGAAACTTTCACTACTGCAGTGTAACCACAATGCTTGACAACAACAACACTTAAAGTAGCAGTATCCTGCACAGGAACTATATTGCATGAATACTAAATGTATCAAGAAATAATACTTTAAATTTCTCCTTGAAAAACAGACTAAGTATATCCATACACTTACATGGACAGTCACATTCTCATCAGCAGTAATCCCTTTGAGCAAATTCCTCTCAGCAACCTCCTTTGATGATACTCCAAGTGCTTGACTGCCATCAATTTTAGCATCCTGCTTCATGCTTGCATCTGACATATCTCTTGTTACTCTTATCTTCAAGTCTCCAACACATTCTTCATGGACTTTGGTGTCCAAAGAGCAGCCTGATGAGGCATGCACTTGTTTATTGGCATCTATTAGATGGTGAATTACTGCAGTAGCCTTGAAGACTGAAACATCGACGAATAGACAATGGAGGAGAAAGGCCTTCCGATCTCGGATTTGTCTTTCCTCCTCTGTTTTGCATGACATTCGAGCAAGAATTGAAAATTCTTGAGCCCATTTCCTTTTATCATGTTCACCATTTCGTCCTTGACCACCAACATTACCATTCCAGTTTTCATCTTCTACAGGTAGAGAGGGGAATCCAGATGACTCAACAACCACTGGTGGCACAAGCCATGTATTGGCACGAAAACCATACGGCAGATTCCCAAACTGGAAATTTACATGAATGTATCAGGTATTGGGAAATCTATAGCATATGATCAGTCTAAAGCCACTTTATCTTATAGCAAGAAAACGTGCAACAAAAAGATCACCTTATTGTGTTCTGTAAAAGCTTTCATGAGAGTTTCATAAGCCTGCACAAATTTAAAATTTCCATAATGCCAAAATCTAAAAAAAATTGACAGTCATTGATTAAAGATGAATCAAAATAATCAAATAACTCAAATCACTCACATTAGCAAATGCACTGCTTAGCTGTTGCAGTAGATCAACGAGTGTGTGGCAGAGGAAAAGTTGCTTTCCAGTGGCATGGAAACCTTTGCGGGATGCAACAATTGTCACCAACTTCCCGTTGATCATTTTCACCTGCACATGAAATTCTTGTAACTGAATCATACAACTTACACTCCAAACAGAAAAAGCCCAAAAAGGAAACAATTGACACAAGAACTTCAAGAGAAAAGGAACAGAAAGCAACCTATAGTTTAGCAGTATCGTTGGCTAGGAAGTAGGAAGCTTTTGCCAGATAATCTCGATAACAAACACACTCCACATGACTTAGAAATGCGTATCAAGCACTTCTAGCAAATCATTTCAATTGAGATTCAACATCCATTTAGTTTTTATCAAAACAACATCGTCACTTTATTTTCTATTTCTGTCTTCACAAGAGAAAAGGGGTAACAGGAACAAAAAAAGGAAAAGCAAGAAAGCAGTCATGGCGAAGAAGTAGAATACTCAAAGACGAACCAAAATACAGACACGAGGTTTTAAGAGCAAAGGGGATGACACAGGAGCATCTTTTTCTATAAATTACCAGGAAAACCTTGAGATGGAAAACTTAAACTGAATTTAAAAACTTTTAGTGCTCACTTGAAATTAATTCAAAATATTGAAATGGAAAACTACTTATTCTTGTTTCATTAAGAAAAATAGTTGTGGGTTGTCCTAAAAAAAGGGATGCAATCCAAAACTAACTCTATTGAACTGAAAACAAAGGCGTCTCCTTTCACTATGGTTCTCACTCATTAGTAGTTGATTCCAATAATGGAAGGAAACAGCGGAATTCAAGATACCCAATTGCTATAAGACACTGAAATTTCAAGAATTACCAACTCCACAGGGGTTGAAATTGAAACTAATAGTGGAAGGCATAAGCAGAATGAATAATGCCCAATTGCTATATGTCACTGAAATTTCAAGAATTCCAACTCTACAGGAGATCATGATCACATTTGTGGATTCTTGAGCGTCCAATGGCATGAATTTGGAATGATGTACTTACATCAATTTGGAAGAAATCATCCTCTCCTCTGTCTTCCGCAAATTGGCGGCTAGATTTCCTCAAATCTGCAGCAAAAGAACGAAAAAAAAATCTTCAGCAAAAGCCATGAAATAGCGAGTTGCAGGAGAAAACTGCCCGCTCAACCCATTACTTCCATAAAGGTCCAGAACGCTAATGAAATATCAGAAAGCCCTTCAGCTGCCAAACAAAACAACAAACACCAAAAATTCCTCCCAACCAGAAAACAACACTAACGTGATAACCTACGTTCTTTTTTAAATTCTTGCCGAATCAAAAGGGCCTCCTGATATTTCACAAAGCTCCAGGGATCTTTCTGGCAATAAATTCTCACGAAACCCGATTATTAAGCAACCCTTAACTGTAACGATCGTCCTTAACCATAAAACCCTAACAATTCAACTAAAACCCTAATTCCCATTCCTTCAACCCAGAAGAAGAAGAAGAAGAAGACGAAAAAGAAGAAGAGTTGCTCACACTGAATCGGGGACGGGATGTGCGAGAAGGAGAAGAAATCGTAGAACTGGCCGAGCTTCGACGGAGGGTGGATTGCGGCGACGTCCGAGGCCGCTCTGCCGCCCTTCTCTTCGGGTCCCGACGGAGTCTCCTCCGACGACGACGGCGGAGGAGGAGAGCTCTGCTTCCTGGCGGCCGCTCCCTTCTCCCTGCCCTCTCCATTCTTCCCGAATGCGGTCGTGCAAGCGATGATGTCCAGGAATCTCCGCACGTGTGACACCGCCTGCTCCTCCGTGTAGTACTCTGCAATCAACACACCACTCGCACGTGTGAGTTCGTTTTTTTTTTCGCCTGCACAGGAGGCGGGTGGTTGAAGACGACGGAGGCAAAATGTCGGTTTTGTTCCCATGGAATTGTTTCAAGTACGAGTTAAAATTAGGGGCATATTCGTCATTTTCTTATCAACATTCAATTCTGACGAACTTCGTCGCTCGTCGTTTCCGCAAATGGCATCTCTTGTCGCCATCTCTTCAAAATTACTCAAATACCCTTTGACGGCATATTTGTCATTTATTAATCTCTACAGAAATTACAATATTTCCTGAAGTTTCGTTCAAGAATTCAAAAATTGACATCCGTCTCCCCAGACCGACGCCGAGGCGCAGAGAGAAACGATCAATATCGGTAGAAGGTCAATACTACCCTTAGTATCTTACGGAATTGACAAATATTTCGCTCCGTCCGTCACTTACCCTCTCAAAGGGACATATTCGTCATTTTATTGGAGTGAAAGAGAGAGAGAGATTACATTTCCACACTATCGTTTTTCTTGCGAAACTTTCATTTAGACGACAAGATTTTGTACTTAATTCGGAACAGTGGAATCCACTTTCCGGAATTTTCTGATATAAGCTTCCATTTTCTGAAAACTACCAAAACAGAGACCTACTCTTAACCTTTGAATCCTTGACTATTAACTCAGGTTAAATCCCAGTTAAACTGAAGCAAAAGACAATAATGTCCTCAAATGACAGTATTAATTTCTCTTTTCTACGAGGGTAAGTCTCAACTCCAAAGGGCAATGTAGAAAATTCAAACAAATCATGTTTCTCAATACGTTGGAGATTAACCTGTGGTCTCCATTTGGCAGTTTTCATTAAACTTGTGGGTCATATAAAAAAACATTCAGAAATGTGAGGCTTATCTTTGGAATTAGTAGCAAATATTGGCCACCAAATGAAAATTTTTGCTATTTTCTTAAATGGGAAGGGAAATGATTTATTCACGTACACCCTCGTCTTCACTGCAACGGTGTTGTGGTAATTCATGGTTAATCAGATACCCTTTCTTGTCAGCTCAAGCCTTCCAAATAGCTAATCCCACATCAATCAATGTGCGTGAAAGAATCAGAGTATATTAGAAAAACTTGGACAAAATTGCACCCTTGGTTGAATGTTAGATGACTCCCCATTTGTTTTTTTCAATAGAAAAAAAAAACCAAAAAAAAAAAAAAGGCTAGAGAAGCAAAAATGCAGTACGAAAATTTCAAAGTGCACCAAACTTTTGGAAACTTCCAAAAGGACACCAAAATTTTGTTTATGCAGATTAAAAAACAAACAAATTAAAAAAACTTCTCTTATCATTAACCTTATCTTACTTCTGTAAATACACAAATATTACCTTTTTACCCTCCAAAAATTATAATATACTGTTGGTCATACATGTCAACCAGAGTTTAGGAGGCTAATGAATTAAGTGGGTATCGATATGATATCTTCTTTGTCCAATATTTATTGTAACTTTTTGACTTATCTTAAAGTGTATTTAATATCTAGATCATCATTTTTCTCTTAACACAACGAATTGGATAACTTACAGAAAAAGAGAGAGGAAACTTTAGAAAAGAAGAGAGACAAAGTGATTAATATATTCTTAAAGATCATATTTGAGATTTGAAACAAATTTTGTCTTAAAAGTTCTTGGTCTTTTCTCATAAGAAGCATAACGAAGTTCGGGTGCATTTTGAAACAATTCACAAGTGCATTTTTTGAAATATGCTGAAAGCATGAAAACTTAGGCACCAATTTGAAAAACAAAAAAATAAAACAAGAAAAGATTCCTCCCCAATAAATGAAATAGGTGCTTGCTTCACATGAATGGTGAAACACGTGTGGTACCTCCCAAATAAGGCCCCTTGACAACAACCCCATGCCTAAGGCAAGGAACGTAACCTTCTCAAGGGCTACACAAGGAAAATATGTAAAAAGTTTCTAAATGAATGAAGCCCAAGTCCCAAAATGTTTCAGTCTTTCTTCTTCCAATAGTGCCTTCAACAAAAAAACTAGTTGGGCAACCATCCATATGAAAGCAATGGCGGCACAGATTCTTACCTACCAATATGGTTAAAAGCTTTCACTCTCTTGGAAAGAATTAATACACGATGAATGCTGTAAACACAAATTTCACCTCCCCTTCCAAGAGAAACATGAATGACTGCACAAAATCTTACCATCAACTATGGTCAATACACATGGCTTAAGGGAAGTGACTTCAACACTATCTTTCAATTTACCCCCTCTAACCTGTAAGAATCAATCTATCAATCACCATATTGGCCTCAAAGCCTTAATCCAATAGAATCAATATCAGAAAAATTAAACAGCAAAACCTTGTTCTATATCATTAGCAACACAACGCAATGCTACCAATTTCACCTCATGAGATAGAGAGTAGTTGGTGAGGTGGCATGTATCCACATAAACTGCTAGGAGCCTTTTCACATCAATAATCTTATCAGTTGAGATCCCCTGTTTCAGTTACCAATCAAACTCAGTGTTAAATCAGAAAAAAAAACTAATTAGCTACATCTAGCAATAGATTAACAATGACTCAAAGAATTGTGGATGCAGAGTCCTTACCTTGAGTGTTATCTGTGTGTCATATGGGGTGCAAACAGTGATGTCAAGGATGATAGGCAGTGCTGTGAAGAAAAAGCAAAGGGTGTCAAATTTAATCACAGTGAGAGAAAGGGTGCTGAGAATTTAGTGAGATTGGATCTTTTTTAATCTGAATGTGCTGGGTACTAACCTTTGTCTTCCTTCTTCTTCTTCTCTCCCTTGGATTTGTTGGTCTTTGTGCGGCTGGCTTTTGGGGCCATTGGAGCAGCGAGATAGAAGAAAAGGATTGGTCTGAGCACAGATTGGCGCAACCCACTTTGTCTTTCACGTTCAAATGCTTGGTCCCTTCATCATCTGCAGAGAAGTTTTGGGGGAGAGAAGAGGAGTGGATAGTCTAAGTGAGAGGATTGAGCGTGTTTTAGAGAAGGGTTGTGGATAGGATAAGGGTTGCGATTGCAAGCAGTAGATTGAGTGAAATCTTGGCCTCCCGTTTTGGTTAAGGGTTCATCTCCCCCCTCCCCCACCCCCACCTCTCTCTCTCTCTCTCTCTCTTCTGAGAAGAGGAGCCATAGGCATACATGCAATATGACAAAAGTGGTAAACAGTAGACCGGTGGTTTTTTGACACGTGGCAACTCAAATTGTTGAGCCTTTGGTTTTATCACGTGTAATGGTGTGAACCTGGCCACCTTGCCTGCAGGCTTATAGGCTAGGCTTTGTTTATTGGGAGTGTCTAATTAATCATTAAACCCCATGAATGAAATTATAAAGTTGTTTTAAGTGCTTAAACAATGAAAGAGGTTCTTTCCTTAACAATAGTTCTTACATGAGGAGGTGTTCTCTTTCAAGTCACACCAATGAGAGAGCTTCTTAATTGATACTGTGTAATGGAGGATAAGGGCATGCCTTCTTCTTTTTGTCTTTTGCTTGCTTTAAATTTTTAGTGGGGATGGCTGTTGAGATTCACAACAAAATGCATAAAAGCATTCACAAACACGCATGCATTGAGAAGAGGTTTGGCGTAAAGGGAAAGAGCTGGTCTTCTTTTGGACACTTAAAAGAAGCTGTCAGTGCCCTGTTGTGGCTGATTATGTGAGAAATGTGGTTATACGAAGATGGCTTTTGACATATTTAGAGCATTGGTCCCGTTGGGGGACATAAAAGCAATATCTTGGGATAATCCATCACGGGTGAAAAATAAACTCCTGCTAACAAAAACAAGGATACATGCATTTTTGTACAAAAACTGAAAATACAGAGAAATAGAAACATGTACTTTGTGTTCCTACCATTAATTGATGATGAAGCTCGGGCGTCTGGAGTAGAGAAGAAGAGCCTTCTACTCTAGCTTTTCTCTGCCTTAGGTGAGTCACAACTAGGGGTGGCAATCGTGTCGGGTTGGCGGGTCGACCCGACGGGTTGGCGGGTCAGCATACCTCAACCCGAACCTGACCCGTTTATTAAACGGGTCGGCTGTGGCAAACACGAACCAGACCCGTTTAATAAACGGGTAACCCGACACGACCCCCAACCCATTTAATAAATGGGTTGGGTCGGGTAAACAGGTTCTCAGGTTGGCGGGTCGGGTTGGCAGACGGGTTGGCGGGTTGACCCACCCGCCTAACCCGTTTATTAAACGGGTCAGCCGGGTTGGTGGGTTGGCATACCCCCAACCCGAACCCGACCTGTTTAATAAATGGGTTACACGGGTCGACCCGTTTATTAAACGGGTTGGCTTAAGCCCAACCCGAACCCGCCTAAGAGGCGGGTTGGTGGGTCGTGTCAGCTTTTGCCACCCCTAGTCACAACACTTGAATGAGAAAACTAGACTAGGGACCTCACTCTGTAGGTTGAAACCTTTAAGAAGATGTATACTGCACACCCTACCCTCAACCACGTAGGGATACTTGTATTCTCTTTTGTAACTGACTAACAGTTACAAATAAGCCCACCACTAAGTGAGACTTATCTCCACTTCAAATTTATGCACATTTGACATCCATAACGGTTAGTTATGGGAAATAGATCAGAAACCGAACTAAAACATGATGGATCCAATTCGAATACAAATAACTAACAATCTCCCACTTGGACAAAAATGTGTTATTCACAAATGATTTGAAATTATAAACCTGAATAGATTGAGCTTAATTCTATTCGGGTCCAATTTATATTGCTTCAACAAAATTTTATTCACATAGACAACTTTATGCAATATAAGTAAAGAAAGAATCAACCATTACAACTGTTAAAATGTATCTCCAAAACCATTGTTGTAAGTATATATATATATATATATATATATATATATATATATATATATATATATATATATATAGAGAGAGAGAGAGAGAGAGAGAGAGAGAGATGCATATACATATATGTATATGTATCTCTCTCTCTCTCTCTATATATATATTTTATTTTCTTACCCAAAAGGGTATTATTGTAATTTACCATCTTGCGCATATTCCACTTGGAATATGTTGTAATTTCTTTTCTTTATTTTTTGTATTTCTTTTTTTTCATTTTTTTATGTTTTTCATAAAGGTACATTGGGAGTCCCCCCCAATAGAGTCATTGGTGACCCCTGTGACCGTTGGGGGCTCCCCAACGACTCCTTTGGGAGCCCCCCTCTTGTACCCCTTTGCTCTTGTATAAATAAGGGTGTTCCCCCTTATTATTTCTTAAGCTTGAGAGCCTCAAGCATTTGCTCTTTTCTATAAAATACATGCCTTAGTGCATGTTTGCCACATTTATGCTTTTTGCATATTTTGTTCAAGTGTTGTGAGAGTGCCCTCGTGCATATCTTTTATAAAGTATTTGTGCTTGTATGCGTATTGTCTCTTCGTAGACAATTTCACATGGTATCAGAGCAAGGTTGGTGATAGAGGATCGTGGAATTCTCCTTTTTTTGAGTGCCTCGAAAAGCATGTCTTCGGATATTTGAAGTGGTGGATCTTGCTTCTCAAATATTTTAGAAGAATCTTGTGCAAGTTAGAATTTGAAATATTGTGTTGGTACGCTTTTTCTCTCTTCTTTTCTACTTCTTAATGGGTGAAAAAGAGCCTCATTTTGCTCTTGGCTTCAAATTAAATGGGTTCAACTATCATATTTGGGCCGGAAACATAAAAGCTCATATAAAAGGGAAGGGGCTATGGGGTTATGTGCAAGGCACAATTCCGAAACCGGAACCCAAAATTATCGTGGTAAACAGAAGTGAAATCAAGATTCTTGAGGGGGAAGAAAGAATCAAAGCCCTTGAAGAGTACTCTAAGAAACACGATGAATGAGAAATGAAAAATTTCAAGATTCTTTCTTGGTTTTTTTCATCCGTGGAAACTAAGATTAATGCCAACATTATTAAGTTCAAAAAAGCATCGGAAGCTTGGCATTATCTTGAAAAAATGTATACATCAAGGGATCTATCTCATAAGTATTATCTTCAAAAAAGGGCTCTCTCTCTTACTCAAGGTGAAATGACTATTAGAGAATATTTTGTCGATCTTTCCTCTATTTGGGATGAGCTTGCCATGCTTGAACCAAAATGGAGTGGAGAGGCAATTGAACTCCGTCACAAGCAACTTGAAAAAGATCGGTTCTTCAACTTTTTGAATGGGATAAGGCCCAAATTTGAGCAAATAAGGTCATATCTTCTATCCCTATTTACTCCTCCCTCTCTTGAAGATGTACTCACCAAACTAAGTGGTGAGGAGATTCGTATGAGTTTATGTAAACAAGGATCAAATGTTCTTGCGGTTCCTTGTAATTATGAAGAAAACAATGAGGTCAATGTTGTATCAAGACCCGTAAATAATGTAAAAACCTATCGTCCTCATCACTTTAAACCACAAAATCAAGGTGAAAATGGTGGACAAAGAGAAAAAATGGACTATAGCAAAATTATTTGTCATTTCTGTAAAGAACCGGGGCATATCAAACCCATATGTCCCAAATGGAAGAAGCTTCTTGCCATGGCTACCACCGGTGTACTACAAAAGAAGGAGGCATCTTCAAGTGAGACTCTCTTTATAAATCAAATAGTGGAAGCCCTTCAACCTCTCCTCAAGGGAGCTACCTCTGGTGCTGTCGTATCCACTTCTTCTTCTCCAGGTAAAGTCTCTTAGCTTTTGGACTCCGGTGCATCTTTTCATATGTCCCCAAACATTTTTTTGCTTTCCGATTACTAAAAAAATGTTTCTTCATCTTTTGTTTCCACTGCGGATGAAACCTCTCTTGAAATTAAAGGAATAGATAATTTTGAAACTCAAGATTTTTTTATTCCAAAAATTAGATTTATACCTAAACTAAACTTAAACCTTCTCTCTGTTTTTCAACTCTCGAACCATGGTTGCGATATTAAATTCTCTTGTGATAAATGTTTAATACAGGATCGTCGGTCCAAAAAATTGATTGGGGAAGGCTTTAGAAAGAGAGACTTATACTATATGGAATCTCTTCAAGTTCCAATTTTTTTTAATGCTGCCCGACACAAAAATATAAATGTGTGGCACAAAAGACTTGGTCATCCTAATATCACCAAGTTATCTTATTTACATTTTGCAAAAGACCTATGTAAAAGCTCATTTTCTTGTAATGACTGTATTCTCGAAAAAATGCGAAGTTTACCTTTTGAGCAAAGAACAATGTTCTCTTCTAAAACTTTCGAAATTGTTCATTCAGATGTTTGGGGACCCGCACCGGTTAATTCAAAAGGAGGCTTTTCTTATTATGTAATTTTTTTGGATGATTTTTCCAGATATTCGTGGATATATTTTCTTAAGTTCAAACATGAAGTTTTTTCGTGTTTCAAAATTTTTCATTCAATGATCAAAAATCAATTCAACAGTAACATAAAGATATTTAGAAGTGATTCTGGAGGAGATTATCTCTCCAATCAATTTAAGGTATACCTTGAGGACCACAAAATTGTTCATCAAAGGTCTTGTCCCAAAACCCCTCAACAGAATGGGTTGACCGAAAGAAAACATAGGCACATCATTGAGACCACTAGGACCCTTCTTATATCCCAAAACATTCCTAAAAACTTTTGGGCTGAAGCAACTCTTGCTTCTGTTTATCTAATAAATCGCTTACCATTTAAGATATTAGGGAAAATATCTTCTTTTGAGGTATTATATAAGCTTGAACCTGATTATAATAGGTTACGTGTCTTTGGGTGTAAGTGTTTTATACTTACGGATAAGAATAACAAGCTCTCTCTCAAGGCTATAACTTGTGTCTTTCTTGGATATTCCGAAACTCAAAAAGAGTTTCATTGTTATGACCTTTGAGATGATAAGTTATATGTCTCTAGAAATGTAACATTTTTAGAAAATGAAAGTGGCTTTGAAAAAAATGTTTCTCAACAAGAAAATTTGATTACTCCTTCCTATTTGACTTATTGTCTAGTAATGATGATATATCTAGTGATGATGATGTATCATCAAACCATGATGAGGAAAGTGATGGTGATGTTGGTGAACATAATTCACTCAATGACAAGAAAGTAGAAGTTCAAGTGATCCAATAACCTACTCTCGTAAAAACCAAGACACCTTTACAAGTGCTATTGACCAATATAGTGAGTTTGTTCCTACTCTCGATCACAGAAGATCTGAAAGGAGTAGGAGACCTCCAACTCATTTTGTCTTTTTTTATTCTTTTTCACCTCAATATAGGGCTTGCCATAATGCCATTCATTCTTATTTTGAACCAAGAAATTTTGAAGAAGCTAAAAAATGTATAGAATGGCAAGAAGCTATGCAAAATGAACTTAATGCTCTTAAAAAGGCTGAAACTTGGGATTTTCAAACTCTACCCATAGGAAAGAAAACCATAGGTTGTCGATGGGTGTTTAAGGTTAAAACTAAGAGCGACGGATCTCTGGAAAGGTATAAAGCTCGCTTAGTCGCAAAAGGGTATGGGCAAGAGTATGAAATTGATTATGAAGAAACTTTTGCTCTTGTAGCCCGAATGGTTACAATTAGATGTCTTATTACTATTGCATCTATTAAAAATTGGAACATTTTTCAAATGGATGTGAAAAATATTTTTTTAAATGATGATCTTAACGAAGAAGTGTATATGGATGCCCCACCAAGCATGAAGATTCCCAAAGATAAAGTTCTTCGTCTTCGAAAGGCCCTCTATGGTTTGAAACAGGCCCCCAAAGCCTGGTATGACAGGTTTACCAGTGTAATGCTGGAAAATGGTTTTTCCTCATGTTATATTGATACTGCTTTATTTACTAGAAAATCTAATGCAGGGATTGTGATATTATTACTCTGCGTTGATGACATGCTAATTAGAGGTGATGATGTTCAAGGAGTCAAGGGTATTATTAAGTCCATCTTGACTTCAAAATTTGAGATGTCAGACTTGGGTTTTCTGACATATTTTCTTGGAATTGAGGTTGCCTATTCTCAACGAGGTTACTTCCTATCTTAATCTAAACTTGCTTGTGAGATTATTGACAGATCAGAGATTTCTGATGACAAAGTTTGTGAAACTCTTGAAGTCATGGGATCAAAAATGAAGATTGACGACAGTGTTCCTCTAACCGATCTCACTCCTTACAGGCAGTTGGTAGGCTCTTTGATGTACCATAGCATTACTCGACTAGATTTGTCACATGCTATCCACATCGCCAGTCAGTTTCAGCACGCTCCTACAACCATTCATATGAGTGTTGTTCTTCGCACATCAGATACTTGAAGGGCACAGTGAATAAGGGAGTATTTCTATCTTTCTCTTCTGAATTAAAATTACTTGCTTATACTGACTCAGATTGAGGAGGTGACCCTAGTAACCGTCACTCAACCATTGACTTTTGTGTTTTCTTAGGTGAGTCTTTGATTTCATGGCGATGTAAAAAGCAACAGAAGGTCTCTCTGTCGTCCACTGAAGCCGAATATAGAGCCATGGCATCCACTACCATGGAAATTGTATGGATTCGACGCCTTTTGGAAGATATAGGAGTGTTCATCAGAGAACCAACAAAACTATGCTGTGACAATAAAAGTGTAATCTATATTGCCAAGAATCACACCTTTCACGAGCGAACAAAGCATATAGAAATGGATTTTCATTATGTCAGGGAAGAATACTTGAAGAAGGTCATTGATCTACCATACGTGACGTCTAAGTATCAACTTGCAGACTTCTTCACAAAAGCTCTTTGTTCGCCCAGATTTCATTTCCTTCTTGACAAACTTGCGGTTATCGCACCGTAAGTTTGAGGGGGGTGTTAAAATGTATCTTTAAAACCATTGTTGTAAGTATATATATATATATAGAGAGAGAGAGAGATGCATATACATATATATCATATATGTATACGTATCTCTCTCTATATAAATATATGTATATATTTTATTTTCTTACCCAAAAGGGTATTATTGTAATTTCCCATATTGCGCATATTCCACTTGGAATATGTTGTAATTTCTTTTCTTTATTTTTTGTATTTCTTTTTTTTCATTTTTTATTTTTTTTCATAAAGGTACATTGGGGGTCTGCCCAATGACTCCTTTGGGAGCCCCCCTCTTGTACCCCTTTGCTCTTGTATAAATAGGGGTGTTCTCCCTTATTATTTCTTAAGCTTGAGAGCCTCAAGCATTTGCTCTTTTCTATAAAATACATGCCTTAGTGTATGTTTGTCACATTTATGCTTTTTGCATATTTTGTTCAAGTGTTGTGAGAGTGCCCTCGTGCACATCTTTTATAAAGTATTTGTGTTTGTATGCGTATTTTCTCTTCGTAGACAATTTCACAATAACATGTGATCACATATACAAAATTGTGTATCTGACTACAACGAAATGGATAAACCCATCCTGTTTACATGTTCAACATTTAATCCCGGGGTCAAACCCTTAGTAAGAGGATCTACAACCATTTATTTGCTACCAATGTTATCAATACACACATGTTGATTCTCAGTCTTTTCCTTGACAACAAAGTACTTCAATTTCATATGCTTGCGTGATGTAGTACTCCTGTTGTTGTTGGAGAAGGACACAACGACTTCATTATCACAATATACCCTAAGTGGTCTCCCAATGGATTCAACCACTTTGAGTCCAGATATGAAGTTCTGCAACCAGATAGTCTATGACGTCATCTCAAATAGTACAATGAATTCATATTCCATGGTGTGTGCAGCAGTATTGAACTGCTTCTTACTCTTCCAAGAAATGGCACCACTAGCAAAAAAGAAGATGTATCCTTTTGTAGATTTTCTACTATCAGGACATCTTCCTAGATCAACATCCGAATAGCCAATCACTTCAAGGTGCTTTAATCTCCTGTAGGTCAACATATAATCTTTTGTCCCTTGCAAATACCGCATGACTTTCTTTGCAGCTGTCCGGTGGGCATGTCCTGAATTCGACTGAAATCTGCCAAGAACCCCAGTTGTATAAGATATGTCAGGTCGGGTGCAGGTCTACGCATATTGCAATCTACCAACAACTAAAGCATATGGTATTTGGTTTATGAGTGTCTTGTCTTCTTTAATTTGAGGATAATCTTTGAGGCTCATTTTATCCCCTTTAAGTATGGGTGCCGTAGTAGGAGAACAATTTTTCATCACATACTTTTTGAGAATTTTATTTATATAAGTTCTTTGAGAGAGGACTAAGACACCTTTTGCTCTGTCTCGACGGATCTCTATACCGAGAACAAAAGCAGCCTCTCCCATATCCTTTATCTCAAAATGAAGTAAAAGAAACTCCTTGGTCTTTGTGAGCATGACCTTATCATTTGTTGCAAGGAACATGTCATCTACATATAATACCATGATTATGAACTTACTCTCACTTGTTTTGAAGAATACACATCGGTCAACAATGTTTTTCTATGAATCCAAAAGTCAGAATGACTTTGATAAATTTAATGTATCATTGGTGGGAGGCCTGTTTAAGTCTATATAATGACTTATTTAACTTGCAAACCAAACGTTCAGACTCACTTTTAGAGAAACCTTGAGGTTGATCCATATAGACTTCCTCATCAATTTTACCATTTAAGAAAGTTGTTTTTGCATTCATTTGGTATAGCTCTAAATCTAAATGAGCTATTAGGGCAAGTACAATCTGTATTGACTCTTTAGTTGAGACAGACGAATAAGTCTCACTATAATCAATGCCCTCCATTTGGTTAAAACCTTTTGCAACAAGTCTTTTTTTATACTTATCAACGTTACCTTTGAAGCTCATTTTGGTCTTAAAGACCCATTTACACCCAACGGGTTTGACTCCTCTAGGTAATGTAACAAGGTTTCACACTTTATTTTTGGCCATAGAGTCTAGCTCTTCTTTCATAACCTCAATCCAAAGTGAGGATTGCTTACTTTCAATAGCTTTTATAAATGTTGTGGGATCATCATCTATGAGATTTATGGGCTTTTGTAAATACACCACATAATCCGAATGAATAGCAGATCTTCTAACTCTAGTAGATCTCCATACAGGTGGAGGTTTCTGATCCTCCTGTATGTACTCTCCAGTATTATCCATTAATGGTTCTTCTGTAGTGGGTGCATCACTTTTGGGTTCAACACTTGGTTGAAAAATGATAGGCAATCTATCATCTATATCAGGGGTATTATCCTTATCCCAAGATTCCTCAAAATTAAGGTCTTGTAATGCATCTTTCCCAACAGAACCATTTTTTAGAAATCTTGCCTTATCCGTTTCTACTATATGTGGTGTATGAGACAGACAATAAAACCTGTAACCCTTTGACCTTTCTGGATAACCAATGAAGAAACCATTGGTTGTCTTAGGGTCAAAAGCCTTTATGTGAGGGTTATAAAGTTTAGCCTTTGCAGGACAACCCCATATATGCATGTAAGAAAAGGTAGGCTTCCTACTTGTCCATAACTCATAAGGAGTTTTTGGAACGGTTTTTGTAGGAACCTTCTTTAAAATATGCACAGTTGTCCTTAGGGTTTCACCCCACAAGGTTACAGGTAATGTTGAATAATTCAACATTGCTCAGACCATTTCTTTAAGTGTTCGATTTTGCCTTTCGGCTACCATTCTGATATGCACTTTTAGGCATGGTTATTAAGGGACAATGCCCTCTTCTTTCAGAAATTGAGCTAATGGTCTTTCTTGTTGTCCCATATCAGTAAATCGCCCATAGTATTCTCCACCTCTATCGGATCTAACAATTTTGATTATTCACCCTGTTTGTTTTTCTACCTCTTTCTTGAAGTCTTTGAAAACTTGATAGACCTCAGATTTCTCAAATAGGAGGTACAAATATATAAACTGGGAATAGTCGTCAATAAAGGTGACAAAATACTTTTGGCCCATAAAACAAGGAGCAAATGGTCTACATACATCAATACAAATGATTTCCAATAATTTATCATTTCTTTTGGCATTTTTCTTATATGTATTTGTCTGCTTAGCCTTGATGCAGTCTAAACATGGTTCATTATTTGTGAAATCTAAGGATCTTAAGATCCCTTCTTTCACAAGCCGTTGGACTCTCTTTTTTGAGATGTGTCCTAAACGACGGTGCCAAAGAAGATAGGATTGATCATCTATCAGGTTGTGCTTATTGCCAATTACTTGATTAATATTAAGAGTTTTCTGGATATAGATTTGGGTTTTCAGACGATACAATCCATCACACAATAATACAGAACCAATCAAGACATTATCTTTATTGATATATAATTTGGACTCTTTAAATTTTATAAAATATCCAAATTTATCAAGCCTTGATACATAAATAAGGTTCCTGCTATAGGATGAAACATAAAAAGTATCTACCAAATACAGAATGAAACCACTATCTAATACTATTCTGTAGGTTTTAACAACCTTCAAATGAGACCGCATCTTATTTCCGAAGAAAATGCTGCTCTCATGACTTGTTGGTTCCCTCTGGTTCAGAAATGCCTGCAAAGAATTGGCAATGTGCACAGTGGCCTGAGTCAATCCACCAACTATTAATTGAAACATCAATCAAATTACATTCATGAGAAACAAATGACAAGTTACCTCTCTTGCTCAACCAGAGCTAGTACTTTACGCACTCTGCCTTTTTATGTCCATTCTTTTTGCAAAAAAAATACTTTATTGCAGGAACATCAGACTTAGCAGGTACTTGGTTGGGCTGGGAGGCTAACCTTTTCTTGGGCTTCTTCTTAAAATATTTCTTTTTCGGTCAACTATTTTTCTGCTGAACTTTATGAGAAGCTATATGTGCACTATGCACATTCTCACCCTTTAACCTCTCATCTTCCTCAACACACTTGGACAAGAGATCATTGAAAGTTCATTCGTCATTATGTGTGTTGTAGGAGATTTTAAATGGATCATACTCAGCTGGCAATGAGGTCATAATTAGGTAAACAATGAAGGAGTCCGAGATAGTCAGCTTCATGTCATTAAGTTACGTGGCTATGTTTCTCATCTCTAGTATGTGTTGTCGGATGTTATCCCCATTCATGTATCTCATAGATGTTAACCTAGACATAAGGGTATTAGCTTTAGCCTTGTTGGAACTCATGAACTGTGCCTCTAAAGCAACCAGAAAATCCTTTATATTCTTACATGTGGGAATGACATTCCTTATGTTCTTAGCTACCCTAGATTGCAGCAAAAGCAGACTAAGGCGGTTAGAACGCTCCCACTTCTCAAAGTCAGATTTCTGTTCCGGGGTGCTAGTAGGCGTTAATTAAGCAAGTTTCTCTTTTCTAAGAACTAAGTCTAAGTTCATGCACCCTAAAGTGAATAAGACTATTTCTTTCCATTCTGAGAAGTTAGAACCATCGAGGAAAGTGATACTAGATGAGCCAAAAATTGTATTAGGCACTACAAAGACAAAGGATAATATTATTGTGAGTAATGAGACATGTAGATGGAAAGATAAATACATGAATAAGGCCCTTAATTATTTACTCTTTCCTAGGCAAGTGTCAAGAGTCATTATGGTCCCACTTTGGTGGTACCCATAATACGCAAATGCACTTCGCCTTTCACTATTCGATAAAACTGAGGGAACGTATACCCAGAGACAATCGACATGGTACCTTTGGGTACTACACATCTCATGTGTTGGGAGACACTTCCTTCATTTTATCTTACTAGCCTCTGAACATGATAATACCATCTTTGTATGACATATTATTTTTATAAGGCCAATACAATTTCAATGTTAAAAAAAACACATTTTCTAACTAAACATTTGCAAAAATATACATCAGTTCACTTTGGTGAAAATAGATACATACAAATGCAAATTTCATGTTAATCCCTATATCAACATTGATGTGAACGCTTAAACAATCATGCATACTAAAAAACAATACTACACATATCTTTATGCATTCAAAATGTGTATACATATGCATGAAACATGCATAATATCAATAGAAGCATGTATATAAGCATTAAAACTGACTCCAAAACATAATGAATCAGTTTATAACTAAATATGCTTTAAAATACTTTATAAATATGATATGCATGCTCTAAAACATGTATCTCAGTCCTAGAACCCAAGAACCAGTCCAAAAACATGATGAACAGTCCCAAAAAATGTAACGATTTGAAACTTGATGAACCATAAAAGAAACACCCTCAGAACAGTCTCAAAACAGAAAACCAGTTATGCCAAGTGAAAGAACCGACTCCAAAACCTCAGAAACCAGTTCAAATTCACTCAAAACCGGTCTCAAAATGCCCCGTATCAGTCTTAGAAGCCATGTGGACCGATACAATTCATTCTGGGTCATTCTGTTTGTTCCAAAATGGACCGTTATGTTCAGATAGGAATGGATCTGTTCCAGAACAGTTGTTCAGAATGTTCTGTCCATTTCAGAACAGTATGTTCTGGGACAGTCGCAGAGGGTGTCCAGGATAGAAGTGTCTGGGATAGACGTACCCGATATATTTGGACTTCGGGTCTATGGATCCTGAAACAAGCCGACCCAGGTCTAGACCCGGACCCGTTACTGTAGCACCGCCTTACTATACGGGTCTAGAAAAAAAACCATATATCCTGGATCAGGTCTATACCTGATCCGGTTTCCAGTATATAAAACATCGTTACGATGTTTTTCAGAAAGAAAACCCTAGCCGCCTCCAGTGGCTTCTCTGAAGCATCCGGCAAGGCGGCTGGTGGATCCTGCGAAAAACGACAGTGATGCCCGATGGGACTGATGGTCGTGGAGCCGGCGGCGTCTTCTGACATCTCCCAACCCACAAAAAACTTGATTCCCCATCCGGCAAAACGGCCGGTGATTCTTGCAAACACCGACGACGACGACCCACAGAAATGATGGCGGTGAAGCCGGCGGGGTCTGCCAACATCCCTCAGCCTCCAACTCTGATTCCTACATCCTTGATCCCTCTGGCATCAGAGGCGGTGTAGGTTGATAGGTCCGGCCAGTACCGACCTCCTTCCCATGCTCTGGTCACCACATGGTGACAAAGGCGGAAGTCGGCGAAAAACACCCTTTGTAAGTAAAAAAAATTAGAGGGTTTTTTTCGGCAAGATGGTCGATGACGCCAATGCCATCACTGTTATCCGAGAGGGTTGGGTTTCACCCAATAACGAGTCCCTCACCATTTCCGGCAAAAAACTCCCTTGAACAGGGATTTTGTCAGCGACTAGTGAGAAAAGGGGATCCGGTCTCGATGAGAGGTCGAAAAAGGAAAAATGACCTGACACAAGTCATGTCGGTCACAAGAACTCGTCCAGACCTGACACGGGACATGTCAGTCATAGGGACTCACCCAGACCCGACACGGGGCGTGTCAGTCACAGGGACTCGCCCAGACCCGACACGGGTCTGGATCTAAGATTTTGGATCATAACCTTAACCCGATTTGATTTATAACTGGATCCAAAATGGGTCATCTGATACAGTTTCCATAACCAGAATGAACTGTATCGGACCGATTCAGTTTATCAGAACAAAAAACCGATTCTGTTTCAAAACAGAATCGATTTTTTTAGGTTTTCACTTTGCTTTTGTTTATCAAAACAACATAAACAACGTGATATATGCAGGGACAAAGTCTCAAAAAATCTGAGACTCATCTTTGCTCCCATCTCTGTTTTACCTTATGCAAATATGGGTGAAACACGCCCAGAGGACCAACACAGAACCTGGCAGCTCTGATACCAATTGTTAGACATCAAAGGTTTTGATAAAAGCAATATCTTGGATAATCCATCACAGATGAAAAATAAACCTCGGCTAACAAAAACAAGGATACATGCATTATGTACAAAAACTGGAAATACAGAGAAATAGACCTTGTGTCCTTGCCATTGATTGATGATGGAACTCGGGCATCTGGAGTAGAGTAGAACAACCTTATCCTCTAGCTTTTCTCTGCCTTAGGTGAGTCACAACACTTGAATGAGAAAACTAGAGTAAGGACCCCACTTTGTAGGTTGAAACCTTTAGGAAGATGTATACCGCACACCCCTGCCCTCAACCACGCAGAAATACTTATATTCTCTTCTGTAACTGACTAACAGTTACAGATAAGCCCACGACTAAGTGAGACTTATCTCCACTTCAAATCTACGCACATTTGACGTTCATAACAGTTAGTTATAGAAAATGGATCTGAATCCGAACTAAAACCGGATGGATCCAATCCAAATCCAAATAACTAACAATGCATACTAGCCAAGCTTGGGCTGTTCAAACTCGGCTCATTTCAAAATGCCCTTGTTCAAGCTCAGAGCAAAGCTTTAATAGCATTGTTCAGATTCGGCTCGGTTCCCAGCTTGAGCAGAGACTAGCTTGAACAACATTCTAAAAAGGTATATGCATTGACAAGGTGGGATTTGATCCCTGACCCGCCCAAATGTTGCGACCTAGCACTATGCCATACCATGTTTTTTGTTTACCGTGATATAGAGAAATTTACACATACTAAAACCCTTAGATTAGTGTCCAATTTTTTTTTTTTTTTTGGCGAGGAACTCATTCTCAGCATCTTTTGTGGGAGAGGCTAACGACCTACCCATTAAGCTAACAATAACTCTTATATTTTAAGTTGGAAACATATTATTTATATATACATATATCCGAGCCTAATCAAGCTTTTTGAGTTTAATCGAATTCAGTGGCTTGATTAAGCTCAACTCATTTTTGCACACCACGCCTGGACTTGTGTTCAAGCTCATTTATGTTCACAGACGAGCTCAATCCAAGCTTAAATGAGCCAAGCTCGAGTTAGCTCGGCTAGTTGTGCATCCCTAGTTTTTTTTTTTTTTGGTGGGGGGGGGGGGGGGGGGCGGGGGGGCACTATTGCACTTTGACAAATATTGTCAATTAAACCTATGTTTGATACAAATTGCTAATCTATGTCACAATGATCCATGGACTTGAGGACGTGGGATTCGGGTTCGATTCAGAAGTTTGATTTTTTTAATGGGACACGAGGACACTGATTTTTAATTTTTTAAATCAGTGAAAATATTTATTGAATATTTTAACATTTAAAAATAGCTTTTTTATTGAAATACAATTAAAACAATAAAATTTTTTATTTAAAATATTAAAATAAAGACTGTGTCACTGTCTGAATCCACGTATCCAACGTCACCAGAAACACAACCAAAATGACGCGTCCCTGTGACATAGTTGCCAATTAAGAGAGAGAGAGAGAGAGTTATTCTTTTGATAGGCAAGGTAGGGGGTAGGCAGACACCTACCGGTTCATTGATAGTGAAAAAGACAGTTGCCTATGCTTCATACCAAATGGTGCAACTCTTTCATGAGGAGAGAGAAATAAGTGAAAAGAGAACTCGAGGCAACATATGAACTTTTAAATGAAAGTTAAGGATGTAGGTTGTATGGTTTGGGTAGGTGGGGCAAGTTGGTAAATTGGTGGCCATAATATATATATATGGATCACATAGAGAGGTTTTGATTATTTTGGATCTCAGATTCGAAGTAATGGGAGAGTTTAGGATCTCATATTCCCCGTTTTCTAACCTGACCATCTCCTCTTCCCTTGAGGGAGAGAACTGTGTACTTAGGGGGCATTTGATTGACAGACAGGGAGGACAAGGACACAGTGTCTTGTCTTGTCCACGGACAGCATGGGATGCACGGACCACACATGATTTTTTTTTTTCAGAAGGTATGCACACTGTCATGTCCCCCTTGTTCCAGGGAGGAAGGCAGAACAGCCAAATGGTGTCCTTGGGACGCACTATCCTGCCCATCCAAGCGTCCTAGATTGTGTGGGCACGCGGCATATGTGGGCCCCACATGGTGAGTGTCCTTAGAATCAAATGCTTTGGCATGAGCTGAACTCCAAAACAAATCCATATCTGGAAATCCTCGCCAATCACACACACCCATAAGGATTAATAGGTATGGCAGTGGACCAGGGAAAAACGGGGCCACGTCCTGCCTCACCATGTTTGGACCAGGGATGGAGGACATGAAACAGGGATGGAGGTTAAAATCAAAACCCGTGCGAGGATGGACTTAGGCCTCGCCCCGCCCCTAATTCTTCTTTAGGGATGGCAATGAACTAAGGGGAAATGGGGCCCCGCCTTGTTTGGACCAGGGATGGAAGACATAAAATGGGGATGGAGGTTAAAATCAAGACCCGTGCAGGGATGGAGGCGGGGTGGGGTGGAGACCTTGTCCCCCGCCCCTGCCCCGGTCCACTGCCATCCCTAGGGATTAACATAGCTTTTTAGGCATCCTCTAGTCAGAAAAGATGTGTGGCCCCCAAGTTTCTACGCACCTCACTACAAGATTGACCTAAGTTAGCTCTACTGCTTCAGTAAAAATATATCATGTATTCTTCTAATTGGTTATTAGACCCTCTAGGTCTAAGGCCTGTAAGTTTTTTTCTTTTTCTTTCTGATGATGAGAAACCTACATAAGGCACCCTGGGTAGTCCACCAACTCCCATGCCTTATGGGTAGGAGTGTCAATGGGTCAGGTTTGATCAAAACCTAGGGTCAGGGTTTGGTGATGAAAAGGAAAGCCCAATTAAAATCCCTGTCCAACCTGAAGGGTCTGATTAATATATAGAGTCAGGTATGGTTTGTGAAATTTCATACCAGACCAGGGCCCGATGCGAGTTCCAATTAAGATCTGTAATTTTTCAATGTAAAAATGATAAAAATTTATTATTTTATCCACTATGGTCCGGGTCTGGTTCATGTAATCTTTATAGGATTCAGGTATGGTTTTTCTTACGGTGGGTGTGATTAAACTCGAGTCTGAACCCATAACCATCATGTCAAATCAGATTTGAGTCTGGTTCCACCAGAATGTAAACCAAACCTGACCCATACTTACGGGGATTGAAATATAGCCTCTTTTTAATGGGGGTGGGGGGCATCGACAGACATGGCAGCCAGTGGTTGGGGTCGAACACTTATAAAGTGTTCGGCCTAGATCACTGGATCTACTCACTGTGAGGAGGTGTCAATGCCTTTAAGTTGGATGGCTAGACTTATCTTTTGTAAGTATCACATCTTTGGTGTTTATAGCCAATTCTTCCTTCCTATTCTATATTCCAAATTGAGATAAGTCCCGAAATAGTGAAAAGAAAAATGAGAAATTTGTACATTTGATTTGGTTGGACGCACCTTGGATTTTAAAACCATGGCAAAGCAGATTTTGGTGTAGAATTCTAAGTGTAGGTTGTCATATTAAAGAATCCTTCTTTACTTTTGTTGGTTTATTGAGCCATTGGCATGAAAATCTTCTCATACACTTAGGGATGACAGTGGATCGAGGCGGGGGAGGGAGACAAGATCTCCACCCCCGCCCCGTCTCAAAATCCTGCACTCCATCCCTGCTTCCATCCCCGTACATACTGGTCTTGATTTTAACCTCCATCCCCATTTCATATCCTTCATCGCCAGTCCAAATGGGGTGAGGCGGGGCCCATGACCCCTAAAGAAGGATCGGAGACGGGGTAGGATGAGGCAAGACAGAGATTGGAGACGGGGATGGGGCGGGGTGTGGAAAAGTGTAAGTCCATCTCCGCCTCCATCCCCACATGGGTTTTGATTTTAACCTCCATCCCCGGTCCAAATGGGATGAGGCGGGGTTTTCCCCTGGTCCACTGCCATCCCTACACACTCACTGTAGTTTGTGTATGAAATGAATGTCCAAAAATGTGGAGCCACGTAAGGCATGGTGGTCGTGGGGCCTCACCCGGGGTTTTCCTCTCTTCGGCGAGGGTTTCTCGTCATAAAAAAAAAATGACTTGGCCCCATGAAATTGGGTTGTGATGTTCATTTTCTTTTATACTGTCACAAAGACACGAGCGCAACCCGACATGCTACTCGAGTTTGACATGTGAATTCAGTTTTTTTTTAAAAACAAATGGATATTGGGTCATGGAATTTTTTTATTTTTAATCAATAAATTTATTTTTTCATGTTTGAATATATAATTTTTTTTGAAATATTATTAAAAATATTAAAATAATATCCATACATGTTAGTGTCATTGTGACATTGGCTGTCTATGTTGAATCAGCTCAAACCGAACTATATGTGCAAATTGGCCCGTGCTAAGTAACCCGACTGCACTTTACTAAAACCCATTTTATCAGATACAGGGCCTTTATCATCCAGATCTAATCAAATAGTGTTGATTAGATTTGAAACCCAGACATGTTAAAGGCTGGATTTGCACTTAGACATGAAGCAACCTAGAGCTGTGTGTCCGCGCCCATGTGCACTCTGTATGCACAATTAGGGCTTCAAACAAGCCGAGCTGATCGAGACACAGCTCATGTTTAGCTAGTAAAGAGCTCATTCAAACTCGTAAAATAGGCTCAGCAAGGTGAACATGAACAATAGGTACTAGGCTAGGTGCAACTTGTAAAAGCTCATTAGGTAATATAAAACATATTTTAGATATATTTGACATTACATTGTATATGTAAATGGTATAATTGAAGTAATTGTTTTGCAAAAAAAAAAAAGTTTAGTGGTAAAATCTTATCACTTCTAGATAAGTTATATATACTTTAGAGCCATGCCCTCATGTACGATCAGGTGCATTCACATGGCACAATTTTTTGTGCCTTACGCACCTGATCACCCTCCATCTTGGGGAAAGGGCCTGTTAGGTGTGGGGCCTCTGACCTGATATAGAGGGCGATCAGGTGCCTAAGGCACAAAAAATGTGCCATGTTATGGCACCTGATCTGGACTCCTCATGTACAATATTCTTAATGTAAGATGACAGTAAGTTTTAACTACTTTGGTCATGTCACTTTCTATTCACTCTCATTAATTTTCATAAAAAATAATATACAGAGGACACGATACAAGGGCAAGTTAAAGTGTCCTTGTGACGTAGTTGGCAGCTATGGTTAACATGAAAAGTCACCTGAACTAAAGCTAAGCCACAGTCTCAAATCTGTTCTGTTGCTCAAATGGGCCTAAGCCTGTGATTGGTTGGCCTTCTCAAAGAGTCATTTTTGGATCCAAATCCAACCTAAATCCTGTCCATGATCTTGAAACTAGAAGCTCCAACCTCTCCATGAGCATCAGGTGCAAACTGTTTAACTCCAATTGCTGCCAAACACTAGCCAGCCTAATAGTCTTATCTGTAAGGCTGCAAACTGATCAGATATGGTCGGATATCCGATCCAAGCCCAACATGTTCATTTGGATCAGATTCAGATCTGTTCAATTGAATTACTTTCGAATTTGGATCAGTATTTTAAGTCAGATCTAGAGTTGATTCAAATCAAAATCTGACCCCATTGCATTTTTTTTTACATATAAATAACATATTTTTGTTGTATTTTCCCCATATCCAGTATTAGCACATGTATTTCAGATTCTGATTCAACCTTGCCTCCTCACATCTGATTCAGATCCGGATTTGGATTTACTGTTTATATTACATTTTCAGATTCGGATCTGACAAGATCCAGCCCGAATTCCACCAGTTTGCACCCCTACTTACCTGCTAGCCACGTCCATTTGCGTACCTACCTGACCTTGGCCAGTATCTCTCTCTCTCTCTCTCAGAATTTATTAAAATATTCTATTTAAATGGTGAGCCTATTCATGTAGGAATTGTACACTGCTTTGGTTCAAAATAACTGTTTTTTATTACTTTCCGTATAAAAAAAAAGAACTGTTATTTATTTCAGTAAAAAAAAAGACCTCTCATAAATTTGGATATGATATCGGACCAAATCCTGATCCATTCAGTATGATTCAGTAAGGAAAATACTATCCAATTAACAACCAGATCTGGACTCTCTTTAAGGGCATAGTCATCTGAATCCGATGGATATTCTAGTACGAATATATGTATGCATGTATCCAATTTATGATCTGGTTAACAGTTTTATGCTGGATGGATCCAAATTTGGTACTACCCATCAGAATCTAATTCCAAATCCAATTAGCCAGGATCGAATTTGGTTGGATTCAATAACCATACTTCCCAACCGAATCCGACCCGTTTACGTGCCTACCAGTGATTATGATGCTAAGAGTTCATCTCAACTCAATCATTGAAGAACGTACTTAGAGTATAGGAATCAATGCCACTTATCGCCAATGTTCTCAGGATGAAAGCTACGGCACACTGTGCATTAACAAACTCCTCCTGAATCCCCTTTTAATGATTTGTGCGTCAGTTTCTTTTTTTTATATTTATTACCCGATGAAACATCACATGGCACAAAGACCTGATCATGCTGGCTCAACCTGTCATACCTACGGTCGTCATACCTGCTGCCTAAAAATCTGAGCCTAGGACCCTTGTCCATGGGACCTATGCCTGCCCTGAGGGCGACGCCCATGAAAATCGAACCCTGACTGCCTATCTAGCAGCCAAGGCCTCACCCCACTATGCCAACCTCCCTTGGTGCTGTTTTCTGCTCGTCAGCTGTAACTTGATTTTACCAGAAGGAAAATTCTCTCTCTCTCTCTCTATATATATATATATATATATATATATATATATATATGGTGCTTTCAAATTTTTTAAAATTGAACTATTTTTTGGTTAATCATTAATCAGACCCTATAGATATAATCTACAATCATTATTTAGTGAAAAACAAGTTTGGATCATGTGATTATGGCATACATGTAGGTTTCTTAAGATTTAAAAAAATCAATGGCTCACAATGTACCAAAGTTTCATTTCTTAAAAAAATTATTTTGAAGTCCAAAAAATATGATCCAAAACATTATTCCTATCAAATAAACTGTGTTAAATACATCTATAAGGTCTGATTGAGAGGATGCAACCTACAACTTCTTGAAGGTAAGAGTAGGTGCTCTCGGTGCACCCTAGCATTCCTAGATATATATATATATATATATATATATATATATATATATATATATATATATATATATATATATATATATATATATATATATATATATATGAAAACCTACATAATAGAAAACGTACAAAACCACTCACTTTAAATTTCTTTTAGTATTTTTTTCAAAATTCGGACCATACAGATGTGTTCAGCATAATTGATTTACTAAAAATTGACACTTGGGTCATGCATTTTGGATGAAAAAAATAGTATTTGAAGCTTCAAAAACTTATAAAAATTATAGATCATTGATTTTTGAATCTTATAAAAACCTATCCATGCATCATAATCAAATGATCCAATTATCAATTTCTATTAAATCAATCATGTTGAACACATCCATAAGGTCAGAATTTAAAAAAAATCCAAAAATTGACTGTTCCAAGCAATCTGGTACATCTATAAGGAAAAATTACTCTCTTTATATACATATACCGTTACTCATGGAGAAAAGGAGAAATCTCTCTCTCTCTCTCTGCACAAACCCCCTAATGCTTTTTCATTTTTCAATCCACCCCCAAACTTTAAATTCGATTAAGCAAAGAAGCTCATGAAGTAACTACCATTAAACTTATATACGAGATGACTAATTTACCTTTGGAAAATATCTAAAGGCCACTTCAGTTTGAACCTTTATCTCGTCTTTTTGGCTAGCAACTTCTTCTCAGACAACAAAACTCATCAACAAATAAAAGCATTGGAGCAGCTAGTGCACTTCACTTCGCATTGGGACGTTGCAGGTTCAAAACCGAATGGTATAGTTGTATAACTGGTGGGGGGTCTGCCTAACCCCAGCTTCCCTTTAAAAAAAAAGCATTTGCCTTTAAAAAAGAATGGTATAGGGATGCAAACGGTTCGGATTCCGGATCAGAAAGTAAATTAGACAGTTGAACCTAATCGGATCTGAGGAACCTAAAATTTGCAAAATCTCCATGCTGAATCCGACCCATTTGCAACCCTACAGTTACCAACATGGTCTCGAGCTAGTGGATAGGGAGGCCTCCCCTTGTCCTAAATTCGAGTCCCCTTGTGGGTGCGAGACGGAGCTTCATGTGGATTAGAGGGGTGCCCACCAAGTTTTGGGCTACCGGGATAGTAACTGTAAGTGTCACAAGTTAAGACCAACACAACCAAGTTTCTGATCTGGGTACAGTTCTTGGTGTAATAAATGAAAAAAAATATCAATTTTGATAAAAAAAAAGTTTGATGACACTAGGATAGGAGAACTGAAAATATAAGAACTAATGTGTCAACCGTGGTTTTCATGGATTTTTATTTCTCTTGAAACTAGCAATACAGACATGATCTATATGCTTGGTTTTATAAGAACCTGCTCTTAAATAATCCGATTTTGATGCATAAAGGAGAATTTTATAAGGCTTTAAAATCAATAGCTCATAAAATCTTCATAAATATTCAAGCATTCAAAAATCATATTTTTTCATCTAAAATGCACGATCCAATGGTTGATTCCTAGCAAATTCACCATGTCAAGCACATCCACATGGTTGCATTTGCAAAAAAAAATGTTAAAAATGCCTATATTTCTAGTTCTCATATTCCAGTGACTATGTAAAATTATCCAAATTTAAGCTTACAAAACTTATATGCAATTGTCAATTTCAGCAGTTAAGACCTATATATGCAAAGACCAGAAAAAACTGAACTTGCACATTTATAAAAACAAGAGGAGAATTGTGAAAAAAAAGTGCAAAATAACGCGTGAAAAAGATGACATCATTTTTACTTCATGATATTAGATCCTTATAAGAGTGCAGGAGATTGGCATCATCCAACTCTTGAAGTTTGATGACCCAATGTTGTCAGTATCGGAATCGAACCTGTATCGTTTGGCCAACGATTCATGTGAATACTGATTCTCAAGTGAATCGTTCTGAATGGGTTACAAAATAATTAAAAAGTATTACGTGTCAATCAGAACGTGACACACGTTAAAGACATTAAAATAATATAAAAAAATAATTTTAAACTATTTTTAGATTTATTAAAAAATAGCCGATTCAGGTCAGTATCCTATCGTTTCTAGCAATACGATAAACACTTCCAAATATCCAAATATATCTAGTAAAGCATGACAAAGTGACCAACTATTTTATTTTTTGGAAAATTTCTAAATAAATGCTCATATTTTACCAGACATTCCAAAGATTTTTTTTTTATGACGAAGTTCCCTGCCAAAGCAGATAGTCTCCAGGTGGGGTCATCGACACCCAAGCCCTTACTAAGCCCACCAATGAAAGGCACCTGCACACCCCGTGGGAGTCGAACCTGAGACGAAGGAGTCAGCACCTTCCCTCCAAGCCCGCTGCCACTCCGGCGACCCAGGCAGGTGTCCCGACATTCTAAAGATTGAATGTGTTTTTTCAGAAATAACGTTATAAAGATTATCTTCTTTAAGAAACCGACAAAGGGGCGAACTTGAGGTTAATTTCATAGCTAAAAAATGCATATGAAATGCCCCTTTTGCCGTTGCTTCAGTAAAATGTTTTAACTCTCATGGGTAGTTTTTTAATTTTTTGAGGTAATTTATTTTTGTGTTAAATTATATGGACTTGAGTAATAGATGGGTACCAAAATGTTAGCCCCCAAAAAAGTTATTTTTGACTCATTTTATGTGGAAGACCCAGAATGATTTTCTTTTTTGGTTCATATGGCCGACCCCAATTGTTTTGGGATGAAGGCGTAGTAGTTGTTGTTGTTGTTTGTTGTTGTTGTTCAAGCTTGGGGATTAGCCCTACCGGTGGCGATACAACGAGGCAACTAGTTATTCAACCAGCCATATCAACGGGGTTCGAACTTACAACGTCCCATCTCATAGTGACTTACAAACTACTCCTACCAAACAGAGGGAGCCTCCATTGGTGGATTTAGGACTTAAATATTTTTTTTTCCTTAAATGTTATTCTTGTTCAATATATATATATATATATATATATATATATATATATATATATATATATATATATATATATATATATATATATATATATATATATATATATATACAACAACAACAACAACTACGCCTTCATCCCAAAACAATTGGGGTCAGCGATATGAACCAAAAAAGAAATTCATTTTGGGTCTTCCACATGAATCCCTTTCCTCCAATCATTTCTATCCAATGCCATGTCCTCGGTGAGGTTCAAAGCATTCATATCCTTTCCTATCATCTCCATCCAAGTCTTCCTAGGCCTACCCCGACCTCTTTTAACTAATATATTTTCCCATATTTCCAACCTTCTAACTGGAACATGATTAGGCCTTCGCCGAATATGTCCAAACCACCGTAAACGATTCTCTCGCATCTTATTTTCAATGGGTGCAACACCTACCTTCTTACGTATCTCCTCGTTCTGAATCTTATCTTTTAATGTATTTCCACACATCCATCTAAGCATCCGCATCTCAGCTACACTCATTTTTTGAATATGATGTCTCTTGGCAGCCCAACATTCTGTACCATATAGTAAAGCGGGTCTAATAGTCGTCCTATAAAACTTTCCCTTCAACCGCAATGGCATTCTACGATCGCACAGCACTCCAGTTGCACTTTTCCATTTTATCCACCCAACCTTTATCCTATGATTTACATCTCCATCGATTTCTCCATACTTTTGAATAACGGATCCCAAATATTTGAAATAATCATTCACCGGTATTTCTTGCTCACCAAGCTTCACTACACTCCCATCACTACTTCGTTGCTTACTAAACCGACATTCCATATATTCAGTCTTACTCTTACTCAACTTAAAACCTCTAGCTTCCAATGTCTGTCTCCATAATTCTAACTTAGCATTAACCCCAGCTCTAGACTCATCAATCAAAACAATATCATCAGCAAACAACATACACCACGGTACATTTTCTTGAATTGATCTCGTAAGCTCATTCATCACTATCGCAAATAGGAAAGGGCTTAAAGCAGATCCTTGATGTAACCCAACCGTTATCGGAAAATTGGTTGTCACCCCTCCACAAGTGCGGACATTGGTTACTACTCCTTCATACATATCTTTAATTATACTAATGTACTTGAGAGAAACACCTTTCTTCATCATTGTCCACCAGAGAACGTCCCTAGGTACTCTATCGTATGCCTTCTCTAAATCAATAAAAACCATATGCAAATCTTTGTTCCTCTCTCTATATCTTTCAATAAGTGGTCTAAGAAGATGTATAGCTTCCATAGTTGATCTTCCAGGCATAAAACCAAATTGATTCTCCGATATCGTGACAACCTTCCTCAACCTAGACTCAATCACCCTCTCCCAAAGTTTCATAGTATGACTCATGAGTTTTATACCCCGATAGTTTGTGCAATCTTGTATATCACCCTTATTCTTATATAAAGGTGCCAAAGTACTCTTCCTCCACTCATTAGGCATCTTATTTGTTCGCCAAATCAAATTAAACAGATTTGTCAACCATTCTAAACCTTTCTCTCCCAAGCATTTCCAAGCCTCGATAGGTATACCATCTGGGCCAACTGTCCTTCTTGATTTCATTTTCTTCAAAGCCTCTGCAATTTCTTTCTTTTGAATCTTGCGCATGAAGTCACGATTTATCTCATTAAAAGGAATGGAGAAGTCTCCAAGATCTTGAGCATGACTATCATTAAATAGCTCATCAAAATAATCTTTCTATCTCTCCTTAATCTCCATATCTTTGACTAAAACCCTTTGTGTTTCATCTTTGATACATCTAACCATACCCAAATCCTTCGATTTCCTATCTCTCATCTTTGCAAGCCTATAAATATCCTTCTTGCCTTCTTTGGTATCCAACTTGTCATAAACCTCCTTATCTACCTTAGCTCTAGCGTTTCTAACAACTTTTTTAGCTTCCTTATTTGCTATCATATACTTCTCTAAATTCTCATTATCACGACTCTTACTTAGATTTCTATAACACTCTCTTTTAACCTTAATTGCTAATTTGACATCCTCGTTCCACCATGATGTATCCTTACCTAGTGGTGCACCGCCTTTAGACCCACCCAATACCTCCTTAGCCACTTTTCTCATGCCATCCGCTATCTTATTCCACATTGATTCTGAATCCTCCTCGAGACACCAATCAGCTTCCTTAACTACCTGCTCTACAAACATTCCTTGTTTATCTCCTTTCAGTGCCCACCACTTAATTCTAGGATCTATCCTTTTTGCGACATTGTCTAATTCTAAGATCTAAAATTAAGACTCTATGTTGTGTAGCTACACTCTCTCCTGATATAACCTTACAATCGATGCAACAACCCCTATCTCTCTTTCTAAGTAGGAAAAAATCTATCTGACTTGTATTAACCCCACTTTTAAATGTTACTAGGTGAGACTCCCTCTTCCTAAACCAAGTGTTTGCTAAGATCATATCATAGGACAAACAAAAATCTAAAATCCTTTCTCCACTTTCATTTCTTTCTCCTATACCATAGCCTCCATGGATACTCTCAAATCCATCTCCACTAATGCCTACATGTCCATTAAGGTCACCGCCGATGAAAAGCTTTTCTCCATAAGATATCCCTTGTACTACTTCATCTAAATCTTCCCAAAATTGATGCTTAATGGAATCATCTAAACCTACTTGAGGTGCATAAACACTAATAATATTAATAATATCCGCACCTAATACTAATTTAATAAGTAAAATTCTATCACCCTTCCTACGGACCTCAACTACATTATCTATAAACTGACGACTCATAACAATCCCTACTCCATTCCTATTCCTATTTATTCCTGTATACCAAATCTTATATCCCCAAGGTTCTATCACTTTTGCTTTCTCACCTACCCATTTGGTCTCTTGAAGACATAAAATATCAATCTTTTTCCTACACATAACATCTACTAACTCTACCAACTTACCAGTTAAAGACCCTATGTTCCAAGTGGCTAACCTAATTTTATGGTCTTGGACTAACTTCTTTACCCCCACCCGTCCAACAAAGTGAGGGAACCCTTGCCTATTTGACACCACACCCGGGCGCCGGTGTGACGCGTCGCTTCTGGGCAACGACCTAGCAACCCTTGCCCATTTATCACTGCCTCCGGGCCTAGAGAGTACAGCGCGTCGCTCAGTAGGGAACGCCCCAACGAAATTCTCATATTGGTTCATTTTCATAGGGTATGACAAAGTTTTTATGCTGGCTGTCACAGGCCTACCGCAACCCTCCTCCTTTATCCGGGCTTGGGACCAGCGGTGTATAACTAAACAGGTATAACTTAAATATGGTTTTTTTAATTGAATCTGTATTTTGATTGGAACCAAGGGGATGTTTGTTTAATTCCAGTGAAAAACACTAAATTAGGGAATAATTCTCATTGGCTGTTTCCATGAGAAAATGATGCAAATGATGCTCGTTTTCTCATTTGCTGCCAGAGTCAGAATCTGAAGAGGCCCCTTGAGATTCTCATTTATATGACTTTAAATCATATTTTATTTGAATTGCATGGTGGGCAGCAAAGCACAAACGGCCCTAAATCTGTCCTTGCGCTTTCTACATATAAAACATGCCAACTTTTGTGACTAAATTCAAATAGTATCATATAAAATTGAAATTTTGGGCATAATTGATTGCATTTGGGATCGCATGAGATGAAATTACGTGATTTGGAGCCATATGATTCCAAATCACAAATCACAAGGTGGAATATGTGATTTGGAATCATAGGAACGTGGTTGGTAGGAGCTGTCAGTGCACGTCTCCTTGTGATGCAAGGTTGCAGGTTCGAACCCCAGTGGTACTTTGAATAATAACTGGTGGGGGTCTGCCTAACCCCAGCTGGCCTTTCAAAAAAACTCAAAGCTGAGAAAGTAGAAGCAGTGATTGTTGATCACAAGGTCAATATCATGTAGGGGTGTCAACAGGTCAAGTTTGGTTAGGACCAATATGCAATCAAACCCAAACCAGACTTGAGATGTGGTATCGTGTTTGGACTTCTATCTAATCGGACCCATCATAAGAGAAACCATTGCCGGATCATATGAGGATTACATGAACCAGACCCAGTAAAATAATTTTTACATTGAAATTTTATGGATCTTAATCAAAATTTGGGTCGGTCCTCGGTCTGGAATGAAATTTCACAAACCATACCCGGCTCCATATATTAATCAGATCTTTATGGTTCGACCTTGATTCTAATGAGGCCTTCTTATTTATCACCAAACCCTGACCCTATAAGGTTTGATAAGGGTCGGATCTTTGTCAAACCCCACTGATTGACATCCCTGATATCATGACCAACTTTCACAAGATTATGCTTTTCTCATGTTTCACTAACTTTGAGAAAATCCATGAATCACATGTTTTAAATAGAGTTTTGCCAAATCATTATAAGAAAATGCATCTAACCAAAAAAGCTTTTCCTTATGCTTCGTCTTTCACATGGCACGCTTCTCTGGGTTTCAAAACCAATGAGTGTGTTTGATTATCTCAGATCTAAGATCCCCGGATTAGAAATCTGAGGTCCTCTAGTCCAACCACCATCTCCCACCCCAATGGGACTTGAAATCCACGGTTTTGCGAGGGTTTTGGCGTAAAACGGGGATCTCAAAACTTCGCTTGTAAGGAGGTTAGATCAAGGCGTAGGCCCAACACCTTGATCCACTAAACCTGGGTTCTCCTCAACAATCTGAGGTAATCAAACACACCCTATATGTCCCAACATCTCAAGAGAAATCAAGCATCCTCCCAATTAGGTATGCAAGAACTTTAACACAAGCTCCTAAATTTGATTAGGAAAAACTCAGGTGCATGGCCCCTTTCTTGGACTCATTTATAAAACTAAAACTGAATTAAACTCATGCGAATTTATTCAATTATTTTTATGTAACTCAAATTTGTCATGCCATTGTTTATATCCTTTTTTTTTTAATAAAAAACTTTTTAATCATGTATTCAGCGTTCAACATTTGTTTTTGCAGTGATTGTGTATGCCTACAAGGGCTCTCCTCATTGGTGAGATATATATTAGAGCATACCTGCTTGATCAATAGGTGCTCGAGCACCCACGTGATCATGCTGACCATTCATCTTGCATTTGATGAACAGCCAGCACAAAAACAAAAACAAAAACAAAAACAAAAATCAGTAAAAAAATAGGTTAAAATGTGCCCAAGACATTAGCGCACTAAAAAATGCAGCTAAATGTCTAAAAGGATGAATGCATCATTACAATTTTATAATGATGCATGCATCCCTAAGCCTTTAGAGGCGCTTTTTGAGCACCACTAAAACGTATTTTTAATGGATAAACTTGTTTTGATGATTTTTTTTTGTTTTGGCGTGTGATCATCTATCAAGCCCACAATGGACGGTCCACTTGATTAAGTAGGCTCATCAAGCAGCTGGGCTCTACCATATATATGTGTGAAAGAGTGACTATCCAACCAAAGGAAAGTACAAACTGGCCAAACAACTTTTCAAAATCATATTTAAAGCAATTTTTGGCAAATTGCTCCAAGCATGTGATTTTTATGATAAAAACATAAGAATTGACTCTTGTTGTGAACTTTTTTTTATGGATATAATGAATTTTTATGATCTAGAAAACTTCAAAAATTTTAAACCGTTGATTTTTAGTACATTATAGAATTCTATGGTCCATGCCAGTGTTGTGAGAGGCGTATGCCTCAGTACCTGAAGCGTACGCCTCAGAGGCGAGGCGCACGCTCAAGGTACTGAGGCGTTGCTGTGATGCGCCCCTCATCAACCTCCGACCAGTTGTGACCACCGACCACCGGAGTTGCTGTGCTGCAGCTGCAGCTGCTGCTCAGTCTTCTCCGACCACCGTACGGCCGGCATAGCCCTCGCTTCCGTACCAGCTGGGCGCGTGGTCCTTCTCTTACTGCCTCCCCTCCCACCGCTTCACTTCCATACCAGTTGTGAGAGGCATTGCATTTAAGAACCTTGGTCCATGCTCCAACCTCACGTTAAATTAGGTCCGTTATCCGCTAGAATTTCTCTCCCATTTTTTTTACCGTAAATATGAGTTGCTGAACTGCGTGCATGCTTACATCTGTTATAGAAAAGGCGCAGGGTGACAACATACATAGTCACCACCATCTCATGAAACACCTGAAAATGCACAAATATATTCACGGGCACGGGCACGGGCACAACTCAACGTATCCGTAACTTACCTTTTGCCACTCATCTCGCACGTGAGTCCAGATAGGGTGGAATATGATTGCACAAAAAATTTGTGCATTAAGCACCCCCATCACCCTCCATCTTGGGACAGGGCCTGTCAAGTATGGGAGGGTGATGCTTAATGCACAATTTTTTGTGCAATCATATTGCACCTGAAATTTTCAGGTCTTAAGTCCGGAACTTTTTTTTATTGCATATCAGGTATGTACATAGTGACAAATATCGTAAGATTTATGAAAATCTTGCAATAATATTGCGAGAAATTGCCTGAAAGTTTAAAACGGTAATTTCTTGTGAGATTTATGGAAAACACAAATACCGCGATTTAAACATGATATTTATGTTTCAAACGGTTATTTATTGTGAAAAATTTGTGTATTTTTATTTTTAAATAAATTTTCTTAATATTTTCTTATAAAAAATAATTTTTAATTTATTTTTTTATTGCCAAGATTTTTGCCAAAAAACTGCAAGATTTATGAAAAATTTTCAATTTCTTGTGAGTTTTTGAAAAAAGAGATTTTGCCAAAAAAAACATTTGTCACTATATATATATATATAATTTACCAATAATTTGTTACTGTTAAGATTTAAATAAATTTACCAATGGGGGCTCCCCTTGTCTGGCAGGAGCAGTTAGTGCACGTCACCTTGTGTTGGTGGTTGCAAGTTCGAATCCCAAATGGTATGGTTGTATAACTGGTACGGATCTGCCTAACCCCAGCTTTTTGTATAAAAAAAAAACAATAATAAATTTGATCAACCAAATCAATTTCTTGTAATGGTAGGGGTCTGCCTAACCCCAGCTTGCTAATTAAAAAAAAAAAAAGATTACCGATTTTTTGGGGGGATAAAGTTAGGAAGGGTTGGAAGATTATGATTCCCACCCCTCCCGAGTGGTAAGATTAGGTAATCTCATAAATTGGCTGAAAATGATAAAGTTAGCGATAACAAAAACAGATTCTCATTTTTACCAAGTGAGAGGGGAGAAAGGGGGAAACGATTTGAGAAGCGGGTGGGAAGCACGTTTCTTTCTCAATGGGAAATGAGCTTTTCCCCATGCTTCTGCTCTTAAGGAAGGGTGGTGCTTTACGCTTTGTAAACAAGCTTCCGGTAATTATGGTTTGAACTTTGAACCTATATATATATATATATATATATATATATATATATATATATATATATATATATATATATAGAGAGAGAGAGAGAGAGAGAGAGAGAGAGATGGGTACGTGCTAAATGGGTTTTTCTGCTCTTTCATTAATTTTTTCAGAGTTCTGACCCACAAATGTGTTGGGCATGGTTGATTTATGAGGAATCCACACCTGGATCATGTGTTTTTGATGAAAAAAATAATATTTGAAGCCTAAAAAATTTACTAAGATTTTGGACCGTTGATTTTTGAATGTTATAAAAACTCATCATGTGTAGGAATCGAACACTTCAAGAGCTGATCCCTATACAATCAAGTACATAGATCACATGTGCATGATCAGAATTAAAAACAAAAACAAAAAAAAACTGAAAAACTCATTTTAGCATATTTCATTTGGCAGGTACCCATTACTCTCTCTCTCTCTCTCTATATATATATATATATATATATATATATAGAGAGAGAGAGAGAGAGAGTATATATATATATATAGAGAGAGAAAGAGAGTAATGATATGGTGCTCCAGGAGCACCTACTCTCACCTACTAAAAATCTTAGTTTTATGTTGCATCTTCACAATCAGACCTTATAGATGTATTCAACATAAATTATTTGATAGAAATCATGTTTTGGATCATGTTTTTTTGGACATAAAAGTAAGATTTTTAAGTCATAAAATTTTGGTACATTGTTAGCCATCCATTTTGAATATCTCAAAAAACCTACATGCATACCATAATCACATAATACAAAACTTGTTTTTCACTAAATAATAATTGTAGATCATATCTATATAAGGTCTTATCCACAAAAAAGCTCAAAAATTTAGAAAAATTGAAGCTTCTATTAAGTGGGAATAGGTACTCCGAGAGCACCCTATATATATATATATATATATATATATATATATATATATATATATATATATATATATATATATATATATATATATATATATATATATATATATATATATATGCAAGGGAGAATGTGCAACCCAGGCTCGAATCATATGATTTTGTACTTAATCTACTCGAGTTAAGCTAAAGTGACCTATTTCTTGAGTTCCACCGACCCAGTCTCGGCTCATATGCAGCCTTCATGTTTTTACCAAATAATGAACTTATTGGAGCTTATGATGAAGATTAGGACAAAAAAGGATTCTCATTTTAGTGAGCATATGTAGCTACATGGTTGGCAATCCATCAGCTATGAGTTGAATCAATTGATCCTGACCAATTTAAATTTGATCAATCATATTCCAATAGAGACGCCAAATAAGAGTACAGATCTGGTCCGTGGTACCCTCAGGGGTTCCTTAGATGCCACCTAGGGCTGTCAACAGGTTGGGTAACCCAGCCATCACGGTATACCCGAACCCGCCCAAATAACAAATTGTCGGGTTCTGGTTTTGTCCAGTCACAAAAATGGAATCCCAAACCTGGACACACATCATTTTCAAAAATTTATTTTATTAAAAATACATATAAAACACTCGAGTTGGGTTGGGTTCAAGTCGAGTTGGGTACCCGATACAAAACCGGACACATAGACAGCCCTAAGTACACCCAACCACCATGGATAGAGTTTTTCACCTCAGCCGTCCATTAGAGATGCTCTAGATGCCATTCACCTAAAGCATCAATTGCTTTGAAAATTTTTGTGGGACCCATCAGAGGCATTAGAATTCAGTCATGGTGTGGATGAACGGCGTCCAAGGGATCCTTGACAAAGTTTGATTACCTTGCGGACTCAGATCTTTTTGTTTTGAACTGGAAAGTCCACTGTTTGATGAGTGGAGAGAGAAACATGAACTAGAGATTTATGTAGCTTTGGCCCAAAATACCAAGATCGCTTGCCCCGATGAGTTGTGGAGCTTGATTTAGAGTTAAGGAAGGGGGGTTCCCCGACATGGATCCCGAAAGAATTTTTTTTGGGCTTATGTTTGAGACTCAATTTTTTATGGATCAAACCCATTTTGTTTAAGTTTAGGATTGTCGCCCTTATCGTGTATAAATATTTTTTTTTCTTTCTCTGTTGTAACAGTCGAAAAAGAGCAATAAGATTTCTCTCCAAGCAATCGTGGTTTTTTACTCTCTATAGTTTGAGGGAAGGTTTTTCCACGTAAATTTGTGTGTCCCTCTTCTTTGAGATTTGATTGTTCTTGTTTCTTCGTTTTCTTGCTTGAGTATTTCCTAACAGCCCTACCATCTTGCTCATCGCTAAAGATTCATGAAATCTCAAATCCTCAAATTTGAGATCCCTGGTTTCAAGAAATATTAACTTGGCATGGATCTTACTGTATATTCAACTACGCAGGTCTGAAGTCGGTAGCTAGGGCCTCGAAATGAGATGAGTCACTTGTGACTTGGCTTGTCTTTGCTTGCAAAAAGCTTGATCAAACATGTGAGATAGATAGGCTCCGCAAACTAAATACGAATGGCGAGTGTTGAGCTCTGCTTGGCTCATTAGTAATAAATACTCTCTCTCTCTCTCTCTCTCTCTATATATATATATATATATATAATGGGTAACTGAAATATGTTTATCAACGAAATATGTTTATTGGTATAAACCAAGATTTTTATAGGTTTTTTATTTTTTTTGAAAATTTACATTACAAATGTGATCTAGATGCTTGATTTTATAGAAACATACTCTTGGATCATCTAATTTCAATGTATACTAAGGATCTTTAAAGGTTTGAAAACCAATGACTTAGAATTTTCATAAATATTTAAGCATAAAAAAATGTTTTTTTATCCGATTACGATGATGCAACATTCGATTCCTATTAAATATGAACCCTGCAGAATGCATCTGCAAGGTTAAATTTGTAAAAGAAACCTATGAAAAACTAGATTCATACCAGAAAACATATTTGGTTGGTAAACACATTTCAGTTTTCCTATATAATATATATAGAGAGAGATAGGTAGATAGAGAGTCATGGGTAGGTACCTAACACTTCATGTGCCTACCGCATGCCCATCGAGCTTTGGAGAGATTGTTTTCATTTTCTCTAAAATCTGATTATACAAATGTGATCTACATGCTTGCTTTTTTGGGAATCTACTTTTGAATCGTCCCATTCCAACACCAAATTAGGCTTTTATAAGAATAAAAAATCAGCTGTTTGCAATTTTAAAAATTATTCATTGCTTAAAAACATTTTTTTCTCAAAAAAAATATGAACCAAGTGTGATTTCCTAGCAAGTGAAAAGCCACTTAGATGATGTGTAGTTGAACATGTGAGCTTCTTCTTCTTTTTCAAAAGGCAAGCTGGGTTTAGGCGGACCCTTACCCGAACAACAGCTGCCCCATGTAGCAGAGGAATTTGATCCTGGGCCTTCAGCTTGACACAGGAGTAAGGACCCATGTGATACCACCTCGGTGGTAACATGTGAGCTCTTTCTTAGAGGAAGATAGGGTGTTTGATCAGACCACAGAGAGGGAGAGAGGGAGACTTGAAAATGGAGCTTTGCCGGGATGCAAAAAGAAAACTTTTGATAAGAATTTTTTTTTTGCTCCTAGGTGGAAGAATTTTTCCTATAAAAAATCTGAATTTTTAAAAATAGTTCTTTCAAAATATTTATCTCGTTTAGGATAGATGGAAAAGTGGAAAATTTTATTTCCTACTTTCATTTTTCCAACTATTTCCTTGCTTCTTAAATGATTTGGATTGGATGTGGCTAATATCATATCCGACTAATTGGATGTTGCCAAGTACTTAGGGTTGTCAATGGATCGGGCACTGTTGGATTCAGTCCTTATGGATTCGAATAGGAGCCAGGTTCGGGTGTAATGACATGGGTCTAGATAGGGATGCCAGTGGATTGGATTTTATCTGTTATCCGACCAAATCCCCACTTTGTTTACTCTGATTTGGAAAGCTGAAACCATTTTCTATTACAATCAGATGTGGATATAGTTTTGGGCTTTTGCTTCCAAATCTGACAGATAGGAAGATTTGATGGATATCCCAATCCGATTATTTTGTGTAAAAACTGATTTGGTTTGAGCTTTTCACCAACTGAGTCTGAATAAGAATCCACTTAATCTTTCTAATTCCAAGACCAACCCAGCCAAGTGGCGGCACCAATGATTGCGGCTTGAGCTTACCATCTCCCCAGTTATTATCCTACTTGATCCGTCGTATCATATCTAGGGTTATCAAGGGGTCGAGTTTGGTTTGGACTCAGGTAAAACCAGACCCAAACTTGATTTGAGATGTTGGTACCGAGTCTGTATTCAGATTCAATTGAACTCATCATAAAAAAAAAAAACATATCCTAATTCTATAAGGATTACATGAACAACACCCTGATCATACCCGGTAAATTTATATTTTGTATCTTTTCTACATTGAAAATTTGTGGATCTTAATTGAAACTCTGATAGGGGCCAGGTCCGGTTTGAAAGTTCACAAACCAGGTTTCATATATTAATCGGACCCTTTGGATCCAGATCAAATCCTTGTAGTAATAAGAATATAATGCCAACAAGAGGAGAATATACTAGACGCCCCTGACCCAAGTGTCCCCTCCCCCAAAAGCGACTGACATCACCACAACACTCGATTCCATGATGAATGGACTGTTTGGTCGCGACCTTCCTCATTTTTTCCGTCCCTCTTCCTCACCAGGAACAAGACTGGTCGTTGGGATCGACCCCCTCCTTCCCTCCCTCTAGAGATCGATCGAGGGACACAGAAAGAGAAGTATGCGAGGCTATGGAAGGCAGCGAGGAGCAGGAGAGCAAGGTGCTGTCGGTGCTAGAGGCGCTGAAGCAGGCCTCCTGCAGGCTCCGTGACTCCGCCTCCGACGGCGGCGGAGAGGCGGAGGAGTCAGCCATCAAGGCGCTGCTCGAGCTCCAGGCGGAGGACCTCGCCTCGAAATTCAAGGACCCCAAGCTCTCCGGCCTCACCCGCCACCTCAGTAGCCTCCGGACCCAGGTCGACCGGCTCCGATGCCGCCCCACCGGAATCCGGTCGTACATCATGCTCCGCGTCTTCGGCAGCGAGATTTCCCGGACCGCCGGCCTCATCGAATCGGAGATCCAGGCGTGGATCGACCGGGAGAGCGTCGAGAAGCTCGTCAGGTCCCTGAGAGAGAGAGACGGCGAGGAGGGAGTGAAGATAAAGTTGCTAACCGCCTTCGAGAACCGGGTCTTGGAGGGATTCGACCCGGTTCTGCAGGATACCGTGCTGAGATTCCGGGTTTTCTGCGCGCTCGAATCGGTCTTGTGCGATGGGAAGGCTTCCAGAAGGATCAGGGAGCACTGCGCCTTCGCCATGGCCGCGCTGGTGAGGTTCAATAAGGACGTGTTCGTGGGTCAGGTGCTTATGGGTCCGATCGGAAAGGCCTTGGTCGATCTGGGATCGGTGGATGGGTTCAGGGTCCTCTGCAGCTTGATCGTGGCCATCAAGAGCCCCTTTGTGGATGAGCTCCATGAAAGTGGTGAGCTGCCCAAGATCTTGAAGGCCTTGGATTTCAACGATGAAGGATTGAATTCAGCAGCTTTGGATTGTGTGCTTGAGATTGGGTACTTTGGGAGGAAGGAAGCGATTGAGGCCATGCTGGAAGATGGACTGGTGAGGAGGTTGGTGAGGTTGCAGAGGTCTACATCTTGTGAGCGGGGAAATGAGTTGGGTTGTGATGGTGGTGAGGTGAAGGACTACTGCCCTTCAAATGGTGGGGTGGTGTCCCTTGATCGAGGAGAGAAGGAAGGGGAGGAGGGGTGTTTAGGGAGTCACCCTTTTCACAGTTGTGTTGCTAGGTTTGCTATACAGTTGGAAGTAGGTCAAGGGTTGAGGCAGAGGGAGAAGAGGGCCTTCAAGTTGGAGATGTTGAAGAGGGTGAGGGAGGCAGTGGAGTCTGATGCAGAGGCCGCCACCATCATTGCTGAGGTGTTGTGGGGTGCCTCACCTTGAATTGTGGATGTGAGTGGTTCAGGTTTTTCATTCTTTTTTGCACATAAAGATAGCTAGGGTGTTCTGTATTAGTCTTCAATTGTGTATATTGAAATGTTTTTAGCTGGAGCATCATTCTTATTCTTGTGTTTGTTTTTTAATGCACTCTGGGCTATCTGTTGCTGAGTTATTGGAAGCCCTACTTTTGTTTTACATGGCATCATCATGAAATTATTACTGTTTTGACTTTGGTAATCCAAAGCTATCATGAGGGATCTTTCTGTGGGTGTGGGCCTTTGATGTGGAAGCAGAACAGAAGAATCATGTTCACAAAGGTTTTCACTTTTTTTAATTTATATTTAAAATATTGGGTTCAAATGATGAATCCCACTAAAAAGTTCATCATGAAAAGAACTTATTTTAATTTAAGTGTATCAATTAGATAGGTAGTTTTCATGGTTATTAGGTAGTTTTAATTTCTTCATTTAATTTTCAGTTGATCTCTTTTTCTGTTATTTCTTGTTTTTTTTTTTTAGTTTTTATCACTTTCCATGGTAAAGTTAGATATTCTGGTTTTTATATCTTTCCGGGGGCAGAGAGTCCTAGACTCAGAGTTTTAAGCTGACGACGACCTTTGGTATGGCAGGTTGAGCCAAAGCGATCAGGTCTTTGTGCCGGGTGCAATTTTTTCTGGTTATAAATTCAAAAAATGAATACATTTTGCATGTATTTTATATCATACAATGCAAATGGTTGAAATGGAAGGCTTGCAAGCAATAAGTTTAGAGTTTAAATCTTATTACTTACAGCTTTAGAACAATGTATTTATTTTGTAAATGAGTAAATTTGAGCTTGGATCCCTAGGTTTTAGGGGTGTCAACGGTTCGGATTTACTCAGGTATGAACAGGACCAAACCCTATAGGGTTCTGAGTATAGTCACAAATAAGAAGACTTGATTAAGACGCGGGTTCGGACCCAAAGGTCTGATTAATACATGGATCCGAGTATAGTTTTTGAAATTTTATACCAGACCCGGACCCGAGTTGCTATTAAGACCCATAATTTTTCAATGTGAAAATTAATGCTAAAAAATATTATTTTACCGGGTCTGGTTTATAGTTCTTATTGGGTCCGGGTATGGTTTCTCTTATAGTAGACCCGATTAGACCTGAGTTCCGACCTTATACCATACCCAAGAATCTGATCCAAGTCTGGTTTCACCTGGGTCCGAACCAAATACGACCCATTGACACCCCCTAATAGGTTTAGAGTCTAATTTATATTATTGTTACACCCCTAATAGGTTTAGAGTCTAATTTATATTATTGTTTATCTTAAAAAATATATTCTTTGTTAACAAACCAATTCAGGCTTGCGATGAGCCACCTCACCAAAAGAATGAGACAAGCTTGAGCACCGTTTGTTGGGTTCATTCGGCTCGTTTACCAACCCTATACTTTTACTTCCAAAGAGGCCAACGTAGCCATAGGGATGTCAACAGTTATCAACCTCAATTTCGCTACGATTAGCCAGATCCTGTAAAAGAATACAAACACCATTAATAATTGGGTTTGGATTCGGCCCAGGATTTCTTAACCGAATCTAACTTATATCCAAATCTATTACATGTATTTAATTGGATTCGGCATTAATACATATTCTCCATTCATATCCAAATCCAATCTGACTCTAATTAACCAATATCTGATTAATTGGATCTGGTGTTGAAGACCCAACCCGAATCTGAGCCATTTACAACCCTACTGGTGAAGCACCTCTCTCTATCAAGGAGAACATGATGGGTGCTGATTGCTATATTACAAAGCCATAAGGTGCATCAAAGCCATGTTTATGGCTTTTTGCCAGGGCTTGAGCATAGCATATATGTATCAGTTAGAGCGGATCAGGTCAAGGGTACCCGTTGGATGCCGTTCGTCTAAGCTAACGGTATGCACCACCTTGGATGATTTTTTTTAATCTCAGCCGTCCATTACAAATGCTCTAAAATGCTAGTCACCTATAGCTTGAATGGCTTTGAAAAATGTCGTGGGGCCCTTCTATGGCATGAATGATTCATCCATGACAATTTGAGGCCGTTCATCGCTCGGATGAACAGCATACGAGGGACCCCTAATATTATGTGATTTTCTTGATAGTGTACTTTACCAACGGGGCTCATCCTGGTTGGTATGATACGTCAGTGCACGTCTCCTTGTGGTGGGACGTTGCAGGTTCAAAACCCTTGATACGTTGCAGCTTGATCACATAACTTTTATATATTAAGGGTAGGAAGCCCTTCTTACCTTCTTTCATGATTAAGTGGAGCCGATCATGTTTTAATTTTCATAATAAAAAAACCCTCAAATACTTCGTGATAATATGCAAAAACAGATCAGGTGCAATCACATTGCACATTTCAAATGTGCTGCATGGAAAAGATGGAGGGTGGACAGGTGCAGCCACACATAAAAAAAATATGCAACGTGATTGCACCTGATGCCTCCAATGTTTTTCTTCAACAGAGAAAGCTGAGGTTAGGCAGAGTTATACAACCATACTATTGGGATTCGAACTTGCAACTTTCTAAAACGAGGTGACGTGCCTGCCAGACAGGCGGAGCCCAACATGCCTCCAGTTGGTAAAACCTTTGAGGTTCCCCCACTCACCAAAGAATACACCCAACTTTGACTAGGGTGTCAACCGGTCCGATTTACTCGGACCCGACCCAGACCAAACCCTATAGGGTTCAGGTGTGGTGAGAAATAAGAAGACTCGGGTCTGGACTCAAAGGTCCGATTATTACATGGATCCGGGTATAGCTTGTGAAATTTTATACCAGACCCGGGCTCGACCTGAGTTTTTATAATTAAGACCTGCAATTTTTTAATGTAAAAATGATAAAAATTATTATTTTAATTACTAGGTATGGTCCAGGTCTGGTTAATGTAGTTCTTATCAGGTCCGGGTATGGTTTCTCTTATAATAGATCCGATTAAACTCTAGTTTGTACCCGATACTATACCCAAAAATCGGGTCTAAGTTTGGTTTTACCTGGGTCCGAACCAAACCCGACCTGTTGATACCCCTAACTTTGACCTTATGGTAAGGAGGGCCCTAGCCCTTCATGGATTTTGAATCCCAGTTGTTCCATGTCAAAGGACAAACCTAGTCAGGAAGGTAGCTCATCTTGTAGGCAAAAATCCAAGATACCTAATAATCCTAAATGGATGGAAACTTTGTCATTTTAGAGAAAAATTCTGTGATTTTTTTAATTATAGATTATTTTAGAAACAGTCAAACACCTTGAGCCATCTTGAAGAAAGTTCAAGAAAGAGCGTAGAAAAGAATTCATATTCTTTTGCCAAACGCGTGAACCATGGGTAAGAAGAAGAAAATGGATTTTATACGTCCAAACAAATGCATCTGGATGGCTAAGATGAGTCCACGTTCTCACTCATTCATGCAGATGCGTTTTGTTGCACGGATAGGATCGACGTATGATGCACATAAGATGTGATTTCTTGTTTAATGTTTTTTGATGGACAAGTTGGGTTATGCAGACCCCTACCAGTAATTCAACAAAATATAGCATGGATTGCACAAGTAGCTTGGCAAATAATTCTTTACATGTTGAACCTTCAAAGTTTGAAAGAATTGTGGTCATGGATCATGACCAGGTCCGTCAATGTTAAGGGCTTGCTTGATGGTGCGTCCTGCGTGTTGCGCACAATGAAAAAGTAGCTTGGAACATGTTTTCTAACAAACGCTGAATGAAGCGAACGCACGAAACATTGTCTCTCGTGTTCATAATATGGGCTAAACACCGTTCCACCCCCCTCTCATGTTTGATGGTTTGTTCAGTATTGGACGAAATGAACAAAAACCACCGCCGTAACTGTATCAAGTCTAACGTTTGTTTGGACCGTACTCAGATGTTGTGTTCCAAATGTTCTTTGTTTGATGATGATGTGCGAACAAACTTGAACAGTCATGACTTTTCCGTATTTATTAACACTAAAACCTCCATTGGCATCAAAATCAGGGGAATAGTACTTGAAAAACTTGGATTTGTTCTAGACTACATGAGAAGATAGCAATGTGTGTTGAATTTGTCCATAGGGTATGAATTTCTTCTTTCATGGTTGATTTTGTTGATAGAGATGATGAATTTCTTCATTCGTGGTTGAATTTGTTGATAGAGACAATGAATTTGTTGATAAAGACAATGAATTTCTTCATTCATGGTTGAATTTCTTTATTCGTGGTTGAATTTGTCGATAGAGACAATCCAATCCCTACAAACCATACGAGAATCAACAAACACCATCCATAATTTCATATCAAACTGTGGCTCCAAGAAAACAATCAAATGCCTAAAAAAAGATGAAGTGCATAATTCCACTCAAATAAACAAAAACGAATGACTCCCAACAATTATACGCTTATATCCATATAACAAACCCACACCAACACACCGTTTTCTCCTCAAATGTGGCCTTAAACCCTAAACTTTTAGAAAACCAAAATTTATTTAAAAAAAAAAAAACTTTTTTCAGCTCCCATATTGCAAAATAGCATGCCCCCCCAAATCCCAAACAAGAATAAAATGAAACCATATTTGAAGGAATAGAGGAAGGCCGAACAAATCTAATTGGGTTGGGGAATCAAGGAGGAAGGAGAAGGGGTGCTGAGGAGGCTGGCCTGCTGCATTTTGAGCTCATTTATCTGTTGCTTGCGGTCCATATGGATGATCAGTGGGACAATGAGGATCAGGAAGGTGGTTTCAGCAATCCAAGCGGCCTTGCCGGTGCTGCGCAGAAGCTTCTTTCTGCAGTCGAACGCGGATGACATTGCCTCCCTCCCCTTTTGCAGCAACAATGATTGTCAGATCGAGTTTGACCGAAGCAGGTTATATATCCCCCCCCCCGCCAACAGGGGAGTTAGCTACATCTCATGTTCGAGGATCCCAAAGAGCACCACGTATGTAAGCATCTGCGTCTTGTATCCCCATGTTTGTCAGCATTAATTAGCGTTGGAGTTTGATGCGATTGCAAAGACTTAAGTACCCTCTCCTCCATTGGTGCAAAAAAAAATAACGATTCTTGAAAAGGAGTGGTTGTAAAGACTTAAGTGTCCCGAAGATGATTATTTAAGACTCAGTCTCTGCACTGCAGGATTATCCGAGAAAGAAATCTCCCCTGGAGGAGGCCATGAACATCAACCCTCTCACACACTCTCTCTCTCCCTTCTCTTTCTGCTTCTCTGCACATCCAGCAGAAGATCATACATTGCTTCATCAAGCACCGACTGACCTGCACATTGACTGTTGTGGAGCCTGATTCAGAGTTTTTACCCTTACAGGAGGAGGGTTTGGGGGCTCCTCCCAGCGTGGGTAGCATTATTCAACTAAATGAGTTGTAGATCCTGATTCAGAGTTTTTACCCTTACATGAGAGGGGTCTGGGAGTTCCTCCCAACGTGGTTAGCATCATTCAACTTGAAGAGTTGTGGAGACTGATTCAGAGTTTTTACCCTTACAGAAAGGGAGGTCTGAGGGCTCCTCCCAGCGTGGGTAGCATCATTCAACTTGAAGAGTTGTGGAGTCTGATTCAGAGTTTTTACCCTTACAGAAAGGGGGTCTGAGGGCTCCTCCCAGCGTGGGTAGCATTATTTAACTTGATGAGTTGTGGAGTCTGATTCAGAGTTTTTGCCCTTATAGGAGGAGGGTTTGAGGGCTCCTCCCAACGTAGATAACATCATTCAACTTGATTCGTTGTGGAGCTTGATTTAGAATTTTTGCCCTTATAGGAGGAGGGTTTGGGGGCTCCTTCTAGCATGGGTAGCATTGTTGAACTTGATTCGTTGTGGAACCTGATTTAGAGTTTTTGCCCTTACAGGAGGGGGGTCCGGGGGCTCCCCCGGCATGGGTCCCGGGTGTCATGGTAAAAAAAATGCACAAGGTATCATGATGAGAAAAACATATTTTTGTTCCAAGCAAGGTTGGAAGAAATCAATGGAAAATCCAGCAAGGAGCATGCCAGAATCAAGATGTGGATGTCAAGCGAGAATGGTGTTGTGCAACTCAAATAACACAGAATAATAAAGGTCTGGTTTTTAGTTCAAATGGGGAATGAAATGACAATAGAAATCACTGAAAATTTACAAAAATAAACTAGACTCAATAACAAAGACACCACTTTTTACGAATTTGGAATATGACCTCCGGTTAGGGAGATATGACCCTGACAAGTTGGTCCTAATTCGAGTAGCGATTTACAACGATTTGCTTACTGAATAACACTACAAATCGCTATAGTGATTTGCGGAAAACACTACAAATCGCTATAGTGAGATCCAAAAATACTATAAATCGCTATAGCGATTTACAGAAAACACTACAAATCTCTATAATGAGATCCAAAAACACTATAAATCGCTATAACGATTTATGGGCTCGTTGGAGACCCAAAAACACTACAAATCGTTGTAGAAAAGCTCGATAACACTACAAATTGCTGTTGAAAGGTCCCCAAAAAATTTGGTCCGAAGAGCGCTGCCCTTCGAGCCCCCCGCCAGGAGCGCCCCCCCCCCCCCCCCCCCCCAGCCCCCCCCCGGACCCCCGCCCGCGGATCCGCGCCGGGGGGGGAGCCCCCGGACCCACCTCCTGTAAGGGCAAAAACTCTAAATCAGGCTCCACAACTCATCAAGTTAAATGATGTTACCCACGCTGGGAGGAACCCCCAAACCCTTCTCCTGTAAGGGCAAAACTCTGAATCAGGCTCTACAACGAATCAAGTTGAACGATGCTATCCACGTTGGGAGGAGCCCCCAAACCCTCCTCCTATAAGGGCAAAAACTATGAATCAAGCTTCACAACTCATCAAGTTGAACGATGCTACAGTCAGTGTGCAGGTCAGTCAGTGTTTGATGGAGCAATATAGGATCGTCTGTTGGATGTGCACAGAAGTAGAGAGAGAAGGGAGAGAGAGTGAGAGGGTTGATGTTCATGGCCTTCTCTAGGGAGAACTCTTTGCCTCCCTTGATTTCTTCTCTAGAGAGAGAGGGTTTTACAGTGTTTTACGGAGAAAGAAGAAGAAGACTTTGAAGAGTCAACATCATCCTCGACTTTCTGGATGGAGGACATGTTTGTCCTTTTTTTGAACTGTTTGTTTTTTCTTTTTTGAATAAAGGGCATTTTTGTCATTTTCTCAAACCATCACTTTATGAGAAGAATAGCAAGAAAGGGTACTGAAGTCTTTGCAACCACACCAGATTCCAATGCTTAGTGATGTCAACATACACGAGAATACGAGCCCCATGTGATTGTATACGTGGTGCTCATTCAAAGCCCCGAACACAGACGTGGGATTCAGTGAATCATCCGGGGGGAACATACACCACCCTCTCGAGTTTGACACCCTCACCTCCATCGCTTAGTTATTGGGGTTTTATGCTCCACAAGAGAGAGATGCATCGACGAGCGTGGCACGGTCGTTGATGCTTTTTTTTTATTGTCACTGTCGTCCTTGTTATTTTTGTAACAGGGGTGTATGGAACGTAAATAACAGTATATAATTATATAATGGATGCAGGGAACGACGTTTTGTGCATCCACCACATCCCACGTTTGCTAAAATATGTGTGCTTTTTAGGTTTTTTTGTCCCACAACACTCTCTTGCTCGCACACCCCAAACCCCTAACTCCAACTCTCTCTCACCCTCAGGCCCCAGAGTTCCTCTCTCTCTCTGACAAACCTTTATCTCCCTTCCCACGATCGCCTCCCTCCTCAAGAGAGGATTATTGCCTCCTTTTCTTTCTATCAGTGAGAGCATCACCTTTCCCCACTGCCATCTGTGTAGCGATCAAGCCGAGCCAGCAATCTATGTTGTCTCATTTGCTCTCCTTCTACAATCGATGAAGATCATAAAAACCTGTACCCAGGTTCTCTTGAATCTCCATAAAAAAAAACAATCAGGTGAAGACGCTTTTCCCTTGTACCCATTGTTGTCGGTAATGATAATGTTGTCTACGTAGAACAAAATGGTTGTGAAAGAGGCACCCTTAGAGAGCATGTGAACAACGAATAATAGCACATCTATATGAGTATGCTACCAGGTTTGAGATAAATCTTCTCACACAGATTTATCACCTCAAACGCTGCTTGTGGGCGGGCTGAGATGAGATATAACAAAATCCAAGGTTGTTGAATTAAGAAACATGTCGGATTTTGAGGATATCATGTGATAATAACTCAAAAGAGTGGGAGTACAATGAGTTATGATATCCGCCATATATACGTGTATGAGATACATCGCCCTAACTGCATTAGGATGAGGTCTTGTGTATATTTAACTATATGGAGAGACCGACCTTGTTATCTAAATGTCAAGGGTAACCTAGTTGACCAGATTTGAGGACTTTGATAGACATTGCATGGGAATGTGCATCCTGAAGGACTCAAGTTAGTTTCTCGGGGAGAAACTGAACTAGTAAAGATCTGTACGGCAAAGAGTTTATGGTGTATGCATACACTCACTGGAGTGAGAAAGTCTTGCTGTAATACGTGAGTCATACCACGTATGTCGCACCATAACTATAAGTCGACCATAAAAGGAAATGAAGAATGATCCTTGCTTCTTCATTATGTGAGTCCTTGATATACATATATATATTGGTGTCCTTATTGACTTTTGACCTTATTTTAAGGAGAAAGATGAGTGTTGCTACTTTAGCATGTTGCTTAAGGCTATATATGATTCGGTCTAAAAGAACATGTCTGGGAAAGCAACTTATCTTGATTCAAAGAATAAGAGTTGGAAAGGAAGATCATTTGACATTTTCAGATTATACACATGTTAAAAGCTAGTTTATTTTACCACGTCCTGGTGATGTTTGGGTTTATGATGAAACATGTGATATAATGAAAGGCCTTGTCTAGTATAGCTTAACACTATAATATGTGCAGAGGGATTCAGTATGCTAGAATGTTAAAAATGTATTTGATCTAGGACACAGTAAGCTTTTTACTTGGCTTATGCAGGTATACCATTTGCCAATATGAATACCCGATGTTATTCATCATCTGAACAAGTTTAGTGTTCTTTCTTGTAAGATCTCTTCCCATCATGTGCGAGTGAAAGAATGTTGGGTTGGGTACCAGGTTCGCCCATGATGGGCGAGATCTGGACCCGGCCCACCATTTGAGGAGGGGGCGGTTTGGAAACCGCCCACCTCCCCATCTTCTCAGACTCTCTCAATAGCGAGAGAGGCAGAGAGAGGAATGGTACACAGAGTGAGACAGACTGTGTAGTTGCTGAAAATAAAAGAGGAACATGATTGCAGTGTGTGCACAGTGCAAAGCAAAGGGAAGAAGACATTAGAGAGCATTTGGACTCATGGATTAGTCGTTCTCTCCAAGTGAGGGCACGCTTTCGTTGAGCAAAAGCGAGCATCATCGATCCATTGTTTTTCCGTTTCTGCAACAACAAAAAAGGTATGTTTTCGTATCTCTTTAGCACACAAAGGAGAACTGTTACCATCTTCATGGACATCCACCTAATCATCGCTTTCATAATTCTATTGGCTGCTTACCCACTTTACAACTGCCTGTACCGTTGCCGCCACCATTGCTTCACCTACCCCATAGAGTCCTTTATGCTTTGCACCTACCTTTACAATGGAGCATCAACAACAACTTCTGGAGCTTCTTAGGGATCAAACTCCCTCCTCAGTAAACTAATTAGCAGGCTTGTCTACTTCTATTTCTCAATTTAATTCTTCTACTTGGATAGTTGATACAGGTGTTAGAGATCACATGGTGCCCTTGCTAGTATCTTAATTATTTTATATTCCCCTTTCATCTTCTTCTAGCATTAGCCTTTCAAATAGCTTACATTTCTCCCTCTCATAGAGGGAACTTCTCTCTTTCTTCTTATATTTTGTTAAATCAATTTTTTGTCTATTCTTGATTTCAAATTCAATCTTTCTTTTTGTTAGCCGTCTTACCAAGTCTATTAAATGTTTGGTTACTTTTTTATCCAATTTCTTATGTTTTTCAGGACCCTTCAACTAAGATGGTGATTGGCTTGGGTGAGGAACCCAATGGTCTCTACCATTTTCAGCTTTCAAGTTCTTTTGTTTTTGCAGCTACCTCTCGTTCGAGCCTTCCAAACTTGTGGCATTGCTCTCTCGTTCACCCATCCCCCTTCTCGCATTTATGATTCTTCCCATTCAAACGACTTGACAAAAATGGTCGAGCACAGAGATCCACCCCTTCCAAACATCTAATCCCTTCTTTCATCTACTATTTACCGACCAGTTTCAAGCAAATATTTTTCAGAATAGATAGTAGAAATACTACCCTCTTTGCTGCAAATACACCATAACCATTTTGCAAGAGAGACTCGTTGAAATGATTTAGAGTTGCTAATTTTTATGGCATGTTTGGTACTCTACTTTAACATCAACAAACACACAGACTCCACCTCTTACATGCCAATCAGTGAATGAAGGCTTCTAACAGTGGAGACCTTGCAAAGAATGTAAGGCAGCAGGGGTGTGGGGGGCGGCGTTTAGAGTTAGGAAACTCGACGAATCAGATCCAAATGATTCAATGATGTATCGGTTGATTCAGATCGAATCGTTTTGACTTGTGGCCCTAGTCTTGACGAGAGGAGATCGGTGATGAAAATAGGGATGGCAGTGGACCCGCCCCTTTTCAAAATCTGAACCTTCATCGCCGCACGGGAATGGATTTTAACCTTCACCCCGCCTCCATCCTCGTTTCATGTCCTCCATTCCCACTCCAAATGTGGGTGAGGTGGGGCTGACCCTGTTTTCCCTTAGTCTATAGTCATCCCTTAAAGGATTGGGGATGGGGCAGGGCTAGCTAGGCGGAGATTGGGCAGGGAAAAGCTTAAGTCCATCTCCACACGAGGATAGATTTTAACCTTCATCCCCGCCTCCATCCCCGTTTCATGCCCTTCATCCCAGTCTAAACGGGGCGAGGCGGGGCGGAGCCATTGCCCCCTGATCCACTGCCATCCCTAGATGAAAACGAGTGTATTGCAAAGTTACTCGGTCCAATCACTGGATGCCATGCAGCAGTTCACCAGGAAACGTGGTTCCATGAATAGATACGTGGCATCTGTTCATTGATCGAGCCAAGTATGGGCCCTACTCTGGGTCTTAACAAGGGGTTTCCAAGGCATTTACGGTGCCGCAATGAGTCAATGCCTTCCCTATCTCTATCATGTTTGAGGCACCAACGGATTGGATTAGACTCTACGGATGCTTACTAAATGACCATGCCTTAAGGAGCAAGTTTTTCCTAGAAATTTTTGATATCCACGTTACATCAAATGGTATGGGATGTATGGATATGAAATTTTCTTGCATGAGATCAGACCTATGCAGAATCTGAGCTTGAAAGTCGTGCCTGATTTTTTTATTTTATTTTTAATGAAGAGGAACCTCATCAAGAAGCAAGACACTTAGGGTATGTTCGGCTGCTATAAGAAATGGGATTTGGAGTTTCTTGAGAATCAAAATCATATGATTTAGAATCTCATGAAATTCTATTTTTCATGAGATTCATTTTCTTTTGATTGACACGGATTTCAAATCTCATGATATACACAATTGGATTTAATGGGCCATGAACTAAAAGGGCCGAACCGAACATACCCTTAATGGGTTCGCCTTCCTGCCAAGTAAACCTGGAGTAGAGACACCGATACTCAAGCTCTTACAAAGCCCACCAGTTAAAGGCAGGCACCCGGTGGGAGTTGAACCTGGAATGAAGGGGTCAGCACCTTTGTCCATTCAGCGACTCCGGCTGATGTGCGTGCCTTAAATATTCAAACACACCCTGAGTAACGTGCAGCGTAGTGGACGCATGTGCAGGTTGCATGATATAAAGGACGCATGTGCAGGTTGCATGATATAAAGAACGTCAATAGATTGTGGGCACACCCAAGGTTGTTAAATGCGATGAGGCGAAGCAAGGCGTTGAGCCTGCGCTTAGCCTCTGAGGCGTACGCCTCTCACAACTGGTATGGAAGTGAAGCGGTGGGAAGGGAGGCAGGGAGCGGCGGAGGAGCAGTTGGCCGGCACGTGGCGGTGGATCCACCGGCACTTGGGGTTAGCACAGCCGACGAATCGGGCAGAGGAGGAAGACTTGGGGATGAAGGAGGGGGTTCTGGAGGTTGATGAGGGGCAATTTGCGCATCACAGCGCGCCTCAGTACCTTGAGCGTGCGCCTCGCCTCTGAGGCGTACGCTTCAGGTACTGAGGCGTACGCCTCTCACAACACTGGGCACACCACACACTAGACATCAGGCATACGTGTATAAATGATTGACTTGGTAATTCATACGGGTGATGAACGACTTCTTCCTCTGATTTAATACTTTTTGCCCCTGACTTCATTGGCCCTTTAGGACTTGTTTGATGGTTTGTTTTAAAATTGGACCGAATGAAAGAACAAAACAGTTCTGTCTATTCTGTAATTGTACCAACTTCAATGTTTGTTTTGACCGTTTATGAAAGTTGTGTTTCAAATGTCTGTGGTTCCATGACAACATGGATAATGGGTTGAATTAATATTTTTTGGATCAAATTACCTGATTTGCCCACCATTATCTATGTTTTAACAAGTTTATTATAGATTTTAACCTTAGATATGACATGCATTCACTAAAAAAAAATTGACCCAAACGAGCCCTAAGTCTTTATAAATATAAAACTAAAAAATTAAATTTCTAAAATTTTAACCAAACACGCCCTAAATGTCAGGCAAAAAAGTGAACAGTCTCAATTTTCATAAATAAAGAAGAAAAGATTAAACCGAGAACCGGTAGCAACCATGCAAGCAAACACCTAAGAGTAAAGCAAATCGACCCATACCATGGAGATCTTCCCTTGTGATAGCCACGACCAAGAAGAACGAGGGCAATACCAAATAGGCATAAGTGTTCCGGTTTATCCCAAAAAAGTAGCTCATACATTGAGAACATTAAGCTAAAAACACAAAAAGAATCAGATAATGATGAGAGAGAGATTGAACCTTCAAATTGTCAAGACGTGTTTTGAGTTCAAACCCTATCTGATGATGTATCTAATCCTCCAAAACCCTAACAGACTCTGCAAAAAGCACCTAAACCCCTCTTACAGGTGGCTAATTAATGGGATGAAGACAATGAAGTTTACATTCATAAGATTAAATCTCATCTCCATGAGCATTTTCACATGAAACATATGGGATTTTTTAAATATTTTCTCATCATTAAGGTTGCTTGATCTGCATAAGGGATATTTTTATCCCAACGTAAGTATACTCTTGAGTTTCTTGATGAGAAGAGTCTTTTTGGAGCAGGGCCCATTGAGTTCCCAATGAAACAAAACATGAAGTTGAATAATAATGATGGAGACTTAGTGAAAATCAAAGAAGCAACACATAGTCGCATGCTCATCCGCAAAGGCTGAATATCACTCAATGACAGCTGCTATGTGTGAACTAGTGTGGCTCAGATTTCTTCTCAAAGATCTACGTCTCACTCTAAGCACTGACAAAATTATTTTGTGAATTTAAACCTTTTATTGGTTTCTTAATTAAATTGCGGATCATGGATGTAAAGTTTTGTTTTCATCTAATGATTGTTTAATACAGAATCTTCAATCCGGGAAGTCGATTGGGCAAAGTCATAGAAGAGGAGATCTTTATGTTATAGACAATCTCGAGTTATCAATACATATATTTTGTAATTTTGTGGAAAAGAAAGATATAGAAAATTGACACAAAAGACTAGGATATCCTAGTATGTCTAAATTACACTTATTTTTATTTCTTACAAGTTATAAAAAAAGAGATTTTGTTTGTGAAGATTGCATTCTTGGTAAAATAAAATCTTTACCCTTTGGGTCAAGACATTTTATATCTAAAAATTCATTTGAGTTGATACATTCGGATGTATGGAGACCGACTCTAATTGTATTCAAAGGAAGAGTATTACTATGTTGTATTTGTGGATGATTATAGTAGACACTCTTAAATCTTTTTTTTCAAACACAAATCTGAAGTATTTAGTTATTTTAAAAAAAATCATTGTTATACCAAGACTCAATTTAGAACCAATATTCAAATCTTTAGAACCGATTTTGGGAGAGAATTTGTGTCAAAAGAGTTAAAAAATTATCTTGACTTACATGAGATTATCCATCAAAAATCTTGTCCTTAAACTCATCAACAAAATAAACTAGTCTAAAGGAAGCATAGACATATTGTTGAGACCACTAAAATACTTCTTATATCAAGAAATATTCCAAAAATGTTTTGTGCCGAAGCCGCTCTTACACTGGCTTATTTGATAAATATAACGCCTTTAAAAAATATTAAAAGCATTTCTTCTATTGAAAAATTATTTAAAACATCATCCTTATTGTAAAAGGTTGAGAGTTTTTTGTTATAAATGTTTTGTTCTTACCAATAAAAATGACAAACTTTTCTCAAAAGCAATTCCTTGTATTTTTTTAGGCTATGCCGAAAATCAAAAGGGATATAGATATTATGACACTAAAAAGAACAAATTGTATGTTTTAATAAATGTTACTTTTCTTGAAAACAAAAATGGGTTTGGTAAAGAGAAAATCTAAGAGAATTGTGACTATTTATTTCTTTTCAACCTTGTTGATTTACATGAAATATGTGAAAACATTCATGATGTGCCTGAGTGATAATGAGGACACTCATGATGCACATGAGAATATGAATGAGGGCCTTAATGGTATAGACCTATCTCATAATGAAATTCAAACATATACTCGACGTACCGAAGACCATCCACCATGTGCTTTAGAAAGATATTCCCAAAATCAAGATATAGATTTTCCTAGTGTTAGAAAATCCATGAGAATTTCAAAGGTTTCTAGTAGATTTGTATCCTATGATTCTTTTGAACCTAAGTATAGTTCGTGTCTAATGGCCATACATTCATATATAGAACCAACATCTTACCATGATGCTAAAAATCATCAAAAATGGATTAAGACAATGAATGATGAATTAGAAGCTTTAGAAAAGGCAAAAATTTGAGAAATTCAAATATTACCTAAAGGAAGAAAAACTATAGGATATAGATGGGTCTACAAGATAAAAACTAAATGGGATAAGATATTAGAAAGATATAAAGCTAGGTTAGTAGCCGAGGGATATAGTCAAGAATATGGGATAGACTATGACGAGATATTTGCTCCAGTCGCTCGAATGACCACTGTTAGAATCATTATTGCTATATCAATCTTTTAAATGGATGTAAAAAATATTTTTTTGAATGGTAATCTCAATGAGAAAGTTTACGTGGATCCTCCACCAGGTTTAAGTTTAGCACATGAAAAAATTCTTCGGTTACAAAAAGCATTGTATGGTTTAAATCAAGCCATCAAGGCTTGATATGATCGGTTCAGTAATATGATGACACTTCACTTTAAATATTATTATACTGACACTGTATTGTTTGTTAAGTCTTCTAATGCAGGAACGATAATATTACTTCTTTACATTGATGATATGATTATCACAGGAGGTGACAAGTAGAAAGTTAATTATATCAAAGATGTGCTCAAAGATAACTTTGATATGAAAGATCCTGGTTTTTTACGATATTTTCTTGAAATAGATATGGTTTACTCATCTTGTGGTTATTTTTTATCGCAGATTAAGTATGCAGCAGAGATCATAGAATGGTCAGGACTATCAGATAAAAAATGAGTTGATACTCCATAGGTCATAAATGCAAAAATGAAGAAAGATGATAGAGAATCTCTAAAGGATCCAACTCCATATAAACAAATGATTAAACTTTGTCTTATCTCTCTATTACTCGTCAGGATATTTTTCATGTTATTCATTCTGTTAGTCAATTTAAGCATACTCCCACTACAGTACATATAAGTGTTGTAATGAGAATTATTAGATATATTAAAATTTTTATTAATTATGGATTATTTTTTTCATCCTCTTCCTTGTTAGAAGTTATTGCATATTCTGATTCTAACTAAGAGGGATGTGAATGATAGACGCTCAACCACTGGTTCCTATGTTTTTGTAAGTGATTTTTTAATTTCATGTTGATGCAAGAAGCAACAGAAGGTGTTTTTCTCTTCCACTGAAGCAGAGTACCATGCTATGGCAACAATTATGTCTGAATTTAGTATGGTTGAGACAATTATTAGAGGATTTGAGAGTTCATATTGCAGAACCCTCAAGATTATGTTGTGACAACAAGAGCGTTGTATACATTGCAAGCAATCATACATTCTATGAGAAGACCAAACACATTGAAATGGATTGTCACTACATTCGTGAAGAATTTTTGAAGAAGACCATTATTTTGCCTTATGTTCCATCTGAGTATCAACTGACAGATTTCTTCACTAAAGTGCTCCTATCACCTAGGTTTCACTTCCTTTTTGGCAAACTCTCGGTTATTACACTATGAGTTTGAGGGGAGTGTTAAGATTAGCCTTATATATATATATATATATATATATATATATATATATATATATATATATATATATATATATATATATATATATATATATATAACCGGAATACCCATCAAGGGCATTTCGGTTATTTCACTATATAATAGGCATCAGCCCATTAGAGGCTGATTGTGTGTTTTTTATTTTCTTTATTTTTTTTTGTTGTTGCTTTTTTATGTAATGTGATTGGGCAGCTCCAACTAGCTGTTGGAGCTGTGTGACCGTTGGGAGCAGCCCAATAGCTAGTTGGGCTGCTCCCTTTTGCCTCCCTTGTATTATGAATAGGGCTTCAAGCCCATGTATTCTCCAATGTTTTTTAGAGCATTTTCATGCAATACAAGAAATATTATTTTGACCCTTGTGTGGGTAGTATGGCTTGATCAATCAAGTGTTCTTGCCATAAGGGACGTTTATTTGCTTTTGTTCTATTTCATTACAGTTGTATCATTATTTCATTAGAGATAATTTAGTTGTTGGTATGCTTAATATGTATTGCATACATAAGTAGTGTTAGCTGTATTGTGTTTCTCATTGATAAGAATAGCCATTTCCAACTTGCTTTTCTTTCAATGCGGCATGAGAGTTGGGTTTGGAAGAAGGTTGGGACTTTTGATAGGCCATGCCCTCTTGTAGGATGACTAAATTCATGCCTGAGGAAGAAATATTGCTGTAAATTCCATTTAATATTTAGTTCGACCTTTGAGAAGGTGCCAACCACAATGGTTTCAGGCAACACCATGGCCAAAAAGGTAAAAACCGTTAGATAGTGGTTCTATGCACTCATATATGTATGGGATGAAATGTGTCTGTGTGTGTGCACACGTGTCTGTCTGTGTATTGTGGTTCCACATGGTTCCTTCAAAATATTCTACTTCATGAGGTTTCTTCAACTACTATACTTTATATAGTGGTTCAAAGTTTGGCTTCATAGGCCTGTTCAGAAATTAACTGATACCACATAAGGTGCATTCGACACAGTGAGTTTTCCAGCCTCTGGGAGAATCCAACTTTTTCATTTTTACTGGGCTTTTATTCTATAGGCATGTCGTTGTGCTTTGCACCAAGGGCTCAGGCTTGTGGAAGAAAGCTGAGAACATATTTTTTTTGAGATAAATATGCCTCCTTTTGCTTTCAGCCTCAATTCCTAGGAAGCACCCGTATTGGTTGATGTCAAATTCGTGATTTAGACCTCTCTTCAACTCATGAATCTCTCTCATCATCCCTGATTGCTACTGTGTCATACATACTTAAATAGTGCTTAATACATTACTTGACTAAGAAATTGGGATCAACATAAGTTTGACAATGCCCAAACTTTAACATGGTTCTCTTAAGGATTGTTTCAGCTAACGTGAAGCTTTTCTCAACTTATATACTTTCCTTCTTATGGGCGAACTTATTGGCTTAAAACCTTTGCCTGAATCACTTCATAGTTTGGATCAAATGTTTTAATAGTGTTATAGATTCTTTTCCTTTCTACCTTTTTGCCCCTTTCTTTAACACAATGCTGGCATTTAATGGTTTTAGATCAGTTCAATTCTTTCATTGATTATCTTAGTTCAGAATAATGCTCGAATAGGGGCCCATCCCTTGGTGACATTTCCCAGTGTTGTCCAATATTTTATTTATAGAATTGGTCTCTCCTATCCTAGGGCATCCCAAAGTTCTGAGGACTCCACATACATAAAACTTACTGTGCTTGATTGTTACATGGAGATGGCAATCCATCTCATTACCATTGTTTGATTGTTGATCCAATCTTTATATTTTTAGGATCTTGTTATTTGGTTTTGGAAGTTCCTTGATAAAATCTGTATTCTTTGTTCAACCAGTCACAGTTATAGTGACCCTAAACTATGATAGATGGTTATTCCTGTCAAACTTTGTCATGGTGAGTTGGGAATTTTAGCTTACAGTGGTTCAATTGACACTTCAAGGACTGGGGCATTCTTTTATCCATCATTGGTGCTACCTACATTTTGTCCTAGTTTTGGAATCCGTCTTCTTACATGCAAGGCAGCAACTTTAAAAAATATGAGACACCCTCGAGCTACACAATGTCAGCATATATCCTCACACACCTAGTCTTTTGATTGACACTTCCCCATATCTTGCATTGAATGTAGTGATGAACAAATAATTCCAAAACATAGTACTTCTTGATGCTTTGAGCGACATTCCTAGCCTATCTAAAAGTAACTCTTTGAGGACTTGAGCTAGAAAGATGCGGAACTTAAGCATAGTATGTGTACTGAATATTCTCAAGATTCGAACAAAATGGATTTTACACTATCTGAGTCCTATATTCCTCATTATTGGGTCTGTTTATTAATGGGAAAGTACACCTTGGATAACAAGTAAAATTGGTATCGTCAGCTTTGAACAACTGATGTCAGTGCTGCATTAAATATTGTGCTAAAAGATTTAGAGTTTGTCTAAATCCTTCTCCTATGACTCCAAGAGACCTGTAACAGAAGCGCCTACTACTTGTCATGTTGTATCTGTCTAGCTGCTTGTACATTGTAATACTCCCTATTCAATTATGTCATACATGTTGCTTATTTTCCAGAAAACAAAGTGAAATATATTCAGAGTTTTTCAAGTGTTTCCTGTTTCATATTCAGCAAGAATATAGTTCTCCATTTGTTTTCTTGTCACAATTATGTACACCACCTTTTTAGATGATTATTTTGTATCTATCTTCGAATTCATGTTGCAAAAATGTGTGAATATTTTGCAGTATCGTATTTCCAATATAAACTACAATGTAACAAGTGGACAACGGTATCCTATACCCAACAACTTGGCTCCTGTATACATTACTGTTGGTGATGGAGGAAATCAGGAAGGGCTTGCTGGAAAGTGGGTCACAAGTTATATAATATTCAGGATTATTTTTTGGGGCTCCGTTTTCCAACCATACAAGTATAGTAGCTAATATTTCTACTTCTGTACAACTAAAGTCAGAAATTTGTGGTCTAGAATGTACCATCTGTAGGTTTCTGTACCCACAACCAGATTATTCTGAGTTTAGATAAGCCAGCTATGGTCATTCTACATTAGAGATCAAGAACAGAACACATGCACTATATCATTGGAATCACAATGATGATGGTCACGCTGTGTCTACAGACTCGGTTGTATTTTACAACCAGTACTGGTGAGTGGTGGCTTATTATTGGTGAATACCTGTTGTTATGATTGGACTGATACTCATGTCTGCCCATGGATAAAGTTCTAGTGATCTGATGAGGACTTACAAAATTTAGCTTGACTCAGATTAGAACTTCAGGGACTTGGCAACTTCAGTCTAAGCCTCTAGTGGGCTGGATTGGTGAATGGCTTGATGAGTTGTGGAGCCTGATTAGGGATGGCAGTGGACCAAGGGAAAGCGGGGCCCCGCCTCAACCCATTTGGACCGGGGATGAAGGGTATGAAACGGGGATGGAGGCGGAGACGAAGGTTAAAATCCATCCCCGTTCGGGGATGGAGGCGGGGATGGACGTACCCTTTTCCCCGCCCCACCCCGTCCCCATCTCATCCCCTCCCCGCCCCGTCCCTGCCACTTTTCCCCTTCTCATCCCCGCCCCGCCTCATCCCCGTTTGAACGGGGGATGGAGGACATGAAACGGGGATGAAGGCGGGGGTGGAGGTTAAAATCCATCCCCGCCGGAGATGGAGGCGAGGATGGAGGTTCTAATCTTGAGGGGGGTGGGGGTGGAGACCTTGTCCCCCGCCCCGCCCCACTGCCATCCCTAAGCCTGATTCAGTGTTTTTGCCCTTGCAGGAAGGGGTCCGGGGGCTCTCCCAGCGCGGGTCCCGACTTGTTTAGGTTTAGGGTTGTTGCCCTTGCCTTATAAATTCTTTCTTTTCTTTCTCTCTTGTAACAGTCGAAAAAGAACAATAAAGTTTTTCTCTGGGCGGCCGTGGTTTTTTACTCTCTCTCGGATTTGAGGAGAGGTTTTTCCACGTAAATCTGTGTTCTTGTTGTGTTTGGTTTGATCGTTTTTGTTTATTGTTTCCTGGTTGTTTCTTGCTTGCGGTTTTCCTAACATGGCTCTACTTCAATGGGTTCTACCTGGGGTTCCTAATCTGATCATTAATTTGAACTTCATTATCTTCTTGTAGATTAAAATATCATTGTTTCTTAATTTTATTTTTATATATTTTGAATGTATACTAAGTGAGATATGGTGATTCAGGGCTAATAACCAGAGGAGGAGAAGATTGAAGAAACATCATCGCAAGACTGTTTCAGAACTTTATCTCTGGATTCTGATACTGGTGAGTGGATGGCTTGTTATTGGTATACAGCATGTCTTATGTTTGAACTGATACTCATGTCTGTCAGTGGATAAATATCCAGTGATCGGATTGAGGGCTTGCACAACTCAGCTCCACTCTGATTCGAACTTCAGCGACTTGGCAACTGCAATCTAAGTCTCGTGTGGGCTGAATTGGTGAATTGTTGTAATTGGGATCCTACGAGCAAGTTCCTAATCTGATCATGATTTTATCTTCATTATCTTCTTGTAGATGATAATTATCATTGTTTTTTGACTTTCATTATATATATTGAATTATACCAAGTGGAATATGGTGATTCAGGGCTAGAAATCAGAGTTGAAGATTGAAGAAACATCATCACTACTGTTTCGTAACTCATTTATGCATTGTGATGCGAGCAATTCTTCTTGACGCATGTCAGATTGCTATTGCGGCTTTTTGGAGTGTAGGTTTCAGTAAATGATTCTGCAATTGCAATCGTGAATATTGGATAGTCCTGTTATTCCTTTTCCTGCTAAATTAAGTTTATTGACATTGCAATTATCCTTGAGACATAATGAAAACTCTGCTTGTGCATCACCATTTTGTTTATTCTGTCATAACTTGGAGGTATATATGAAGGTGGTTTCCTTAGTTATCCAAAAAAAAGAGGGGGAGGTCTACAATGTGATCTGTAAAACGGCTTCAGCTTACTAATGGCATGGGCTTCCGTTCAGTGTCAGAAGCACTCAAGAAACACTAGAGTTCATCACCAACATGACAATTCAAGTATATTACCACTGAATCCTTTGTGAATCCAACTATACAGATGTCTTTTTGGTAAGGAACATAGATATAGAAGAGGGTTTTGATGTGATGTAAAGATTTTCATAGGAATTTAAAAATCAAGAGCCCACAAGACACCATAGCTAACACAAGAAAACAACATTTACATTAAAACAACTAGTTCTAAAACGTTTCTTACTAAACAAACCATGGCAAATACATCTGCCAGATCTGATTGACTAAACACTGCATCCTTTCATGGCTTTCTACTAAAGAGTACATACTCTTGATCGTACCAAAGACAATTTTGTGTGTGTTTCATTCTGATTGTACATTCACCAACCAATGGAAATGATCAGTATCGATATCGGCCCTGAATCGTTTGGCCACCGATTCAGCTGTATGCAGCCGATACCGATATTCAAGTGAATCGTTTCTGTATCGGCCAAAAAACAATAAAAAATGTGTCAATCATAATGTGACAATGTTAAAACTGTTAAAATAATATTAAAAATTAATTTTTAGTATTTTTTACATTTATAAAAAAAATAGCCGATTCAGGGGCTGAAATGAATCGATTTTCTGCCGTTACGACGATACTGATAACATTGTTAAAAACCAACTAAGCAACGGAATATAAGCCAAGTGGACCTGCAATGTGACCTGGCTGCTTCAGCCAGAGAATCCAAGTCTCCTGGCTACCCTCCCTACTGCAGTGAACCCATCTCCAAAGACTAACCAGTCCGCCAAAATCTAGGTCTGCTCGATCCACGATAGACCAGCCTGCTCAAGCCTAAGTCACAAATAATATCAGCTACTTTTTGGAAATCTTACGATTTTATCATGAGATTTTCAAAAACTCAAAAAATATGATACTTTCAAGATATGACCCATTTTAAAAGTGTCGTGCTTTCATTGCGATATTATGTCACTATTAATGCAACATTTATATTTTTGTACTATTTTAAGTTGATCCTTATATTTCGATATCTTCTGTATATTTACATTGTAGATAGGGGTGGCAATCAGGTCGGGTTGGCGGGTCAGCATACCTCAACCCGAACCCGTTTATTAAACGGGTCGTCTGTGGCAAACACGAACCCGACCCGTTTATTAAACGGGTAACCCGACATGACCCACCAACCCGCTTAATAAATGAGTTGGTTCGGGTAAACGGGTTGGTGGTCAGTAGAGCCGTACCTGTGTTTTATGGGGCCTGAGGCGGAGGGAAAAAATGGGCCTCCTATTAATATTAGGAGTTCAGGGCCTCCGATTTTTTTTTAAAGAATCAAAATAACAATAAAATTAGCATTCACATTAAACAAATATAATATTTCAAATATTTATATTATATTAAATAAAAATGTATAAAATATTTATATAAACTACCTAAACAATACTCATTGGCCTTAAAAATGGGCCCCTAAAATTTTTTTGGGCCCAGGGGCCCTGAGGCCCAAGCCTCATTGGCAGTCCGGCTCTGGTGGTCAGGTTGGCGGGTTGACCCACCCGCCTAACCTGTTTATTAAACGGGTCAGCCATGTTGGCATACCCCTAACACGAACCCAACCCGTTTAATAAATGGGTTAGGTGGGTCGACCCGTTTATTAAACGAGTTCGTTTTTGCCAAATCCGAACCCGCCTAAGAGGCGGGTTGGGTAGGGATGGCAGTGGACCGGAGGAAAGCGGAGCCCCGCCCCGCCTCGCCCCGTTTGGACCGGGGATGGAGGCGGGGACGAAGGTTAAAATCCATCCCCGTCCGGGGGTGGAGGCGGGGATGGACGTGCACTTTTCCTCGCCCCGTCCCCGCCCCGACCACTTTTCCCCACAATATCCCCGCCCCACCCCGCCTCATCCCCGTTTGAACCGGAGATGGAGGACATGAAACGGGGATGAAGGCGGGGGTGGAGGATAAAATCCATCCCCGCCGGGGGTGGAGACCTTGTCCCCCGCCCTGACCCGACCCGCCCCGCCCCACTGCCATCCCTAGGGTTGGGGGGTCGTGTCAGGTTTTGCCACCCCTAGTTGTAGAGTCTAAATGTACTGATATTTTCAAAAAAAATTATCGTGAGACTTTTTGTTTTTTGCCAAGAAAATCACAAAATCTAGGTTAGTCACCCTGGTTCAGATCTGTTTTTTAAACTGCATTGAACAATCCAAACCTTCCCCAGTCCCAAGAAAAAGAAAGGATATATACTCTGTTCTGCAAGCCAGGCCAGAAAACAAAGAATGGTGAACAACTGGCTTTTTGGTTGAAGTGAAGGACGCATTGAATTTCAAAAACTTTAAACTTGGTTCCACATGGTTGATACAGTGACAGTGGACAGTACTGCTCCCCTCTCACATGGAGGCATAAAAATAATAATGAGCCAAGTGGGAGATGCACAGCAGGGAGATTTCATCAATAGGAAACAACCCGAACCTAGCCATCAGGGCCCGTTTAGAGTTCGGTCTATCGGGTTTTATGTATGCATGGTTCAATCCATTTATTATTGCGTTAGTTTTTGGTTTGCTTTTTAATGGCCTGGGGTTTGAAGAACAGCTCATGAACCAGCCAGCCCATTGGCCTAATGGGTCAATGCTAATTTAGCGAGTTAGTCCAACCCAACCCAAACTCATTTGTAGGTTACTTTTTAATGTCAAAAAACCTTAATTCTTAAATAAACCAATAGTCCCATGCACCCACACAATTATCTTTCTATTTCTCACAAAATTAATGCAACTAATTAAGTAAATAGTAACAATCAATAACTTCACATGTACCCAACTAATTATGTTTCTAGTTTGCATAAAATTAATGTAACTAATTAGATAAATGATAATAGTTATCAAATTACTATGCAGTCAACTAATTTCTTTAGTTTTCGTATTACTAAGAAATTAATTAGGTAACTTAAGCCCATTGAATCAGCTCCTAAGCCCGGTTTGTGTATATAACAGGCCAGTAGCTAATGGTAAAGGCCTAAAACCTTGACCCAAACCTGGCCCGTAGTGGGCTGGGTCAGCTTGGCCCACTGAGACACCCGGCCCGTTGCCCACCCTTCCCGAATCTGGTAAAATTAAAGTGATAAACAAACACTTCATAGCCCAAGGACATGAATGAAAAAGATGAGAAGTGTTGGGTTGGCTCATAAATGTTGTATAAGGTTGGCGATCGGGCTAATAATGACTTCTGCAAGACTCTTTAATGCATGAATGGTGACACACTATCTGCTATTCAATCACAACCATCCATTCCAAAACCCCTTGATAAACGTTTTACCATTGATGGTTGAAAACCATGTGTCATTATCAATGCTTTCATTTGCCTTGAGGATCCAAACGAGTTGGATTCAAGTCGGACCAAGGTTGAATTTAGTGGGAACCATGTGTCAATGATCATTGCTTTCATTTGCCTTAGCATTTGAAGCCCGTTTGAGCTCAGGGTGAAGCTATACTGAATCCAGATCTCTTATATATATATATATATGTGTGTGTGAAAACGTTTTGACAAACTCGGGTCGGAAGTGCAGCTGCACATCCAAAAAAAATTGCATTTTGAAGATATATATATATATATAGAGAGAGAGAGAGAGATGTTGTTCACTGTTAGCGGGCACGTGTTTTGTGAAAATAACTCTTTTAGCAGTGCTCCTCAACCGCCGCTAAAAGGGCATTTTCCACCTAGACCTTAGCGGCAGTCAAGACCGCTGCAAAAAACACATACACACAAAAGGAATCAGGCGTACCAATGGGGGCTCTACTTGTCTGGTTGGAGCTGCACGTCAGTGTTGGGACGTTGCAGGTTCAAAACCCAATGACATACTTGTATAATTGGTAGGGGTCTGCCTAACACCAGCTTGCCTTTAGGAAAAAAAGAAGAAGAAAGAATCAGAAGCGCTGAGCATGTAGGACCCCCGCTCGATTGGGCATCCATCAATAGGCCTAATCCTGGGTATATGGTGATTGTGCTGCTCTTTTTTTATGAGGTCAAGTTAGGACTCTCCAAAAAACATAATTTTAGGTGTTTTATGGTAGATCTGAATCGTCAGATATGTTTATAATTGTTTGTTTATTCAATAGAAATTTTGTTTTGATTAAGCATCTTTATGTTTAAATGTTGATTTTAAAGAGGTAAAAAAAATCAATAGTTGATAGTGTATTGAAACTTAATAAAATATTCACATTTTTACATTAAATCAATTCAAAATAAAGATTGTTTCATAAATAAGTAATGATAAATACATCTAACGACTCAGATTTAGCTTAAGACACCTAAAACTATAATTTTTTGAGGATCCTAACTTGACCTAACGAAAAAAGTGGCAGCACAATCCCCTTCTTATTATGTAAACATGTCAGAATTGTCGATCAGACTCATTAAGTCAGATGTGAAAATATAATATCAGTCTGATTAATAATCGGATTTGGCCAAGGGGTGGGGGGCGCTTTTCTGGTAAGTGAGTTAGTGCACGTCACCTTGTGATGGGACTTTGCAAGTTCAAATCCCGATGGTATTGTTGTAAACTGGTAGGGGGCTGCCTAACCCAGCATAATAATAATAATAATAATAATAATAATAATAATAATAATCGGACTTGACTTTCTTTATCCAATCAATAAAACGGACTCGGAATTGATTGAATATTGGGCCTAATCCCCAGCAACTCACATCCTTAATTTGCCTTGTGCCCATTGTTGTTAGAATCAGTTTCATAAATCAGCTTTGAATGGTATCAAATTGAACGGATCATTTTGAATCGGTTTTATTTAAAATTTTGATTTTAAAAAATAAAAAATCATTAAAAAAAGAAAAAGTCAAGAAAAAAAAAACAAGGAAAATACTGAAATACGGTAAACGATGACTTATAAGATCCAGTAAATATCATAATTAGCAGAAAAAATGAAAAAACAAAAGGAAAACCCATTCAGGCCGATTAGATTCTGATACCACTGCCTGAGCCCTTGGAGGCGAACCTTACCTTCCAGCATGCCCATCAAAAGAGGGAAAAAAAATAAGCAGAACAATTGGATTGACAGTTTTACTGAGACAGGTCATCATAGCTTAGGATCATGGAAATAGATTTAAAGCCTGTAAATATCGATGAGCACGCCATCTGGAATGTGGTTTCTGCAAAAGTTCAATTTACCCACTTGTTGCAGTAAAACTTTATTGAAGTCCGGTAAATATGGTTACCAACAAAACAGATAATCACAATAAAGCCTTCTCTTCCACCAGCCACTAAAGCTGCACTGTCTATAGCCCCCTACTCTTTTTTACCATCTTCAATGTAGTCTGTGTGTCTCAACATTTGCCAGAACCCAGAAACATTTGTGAACTAAAACCAAGAATTCACCTCTGTTTTCTTGATGCTTTTACACAATATATGGGAGAATAATGCCTTCATTTATGAAAAATGGGACGCATTCTCGGGGGTGTTCTTTCAAATCCTTGTATCTCAATCCTATGAATGAGCTCAAGTATTATGAAGATGGTGGCAGTGGGGAACTCAATCTGCACCTCTGCAGTTCATCTCCTGGTGAGCTCTGTCAGCATCCCTTATCTGCAGAGAGAGGAAAGAAGCCGAAAGAAGAAGGTAGTGCTTGTGCCAGCACTAGTAGAAACAGTGAGAGTGGTTACACTTATAGAAGGAGAGGATTCTTTCAGAGTTCTTGCTCCACTCTTGTTGATATCAGCAAAAACAGGAACTGGGTCTTAGAAGTTAATCCAATTCCAAACGGTTCCAAGTGTGTTTGGGACGATTCAAGTGCTGTAACTGCTCCTGCCTCATCGTGGTCCACTCTTCCTAAGAGGTATATGCCTTTATTTAACCACCACCATCATGATCACGTCGCAGAGCATGGGTACCATCATCGAGTAACGGTGTATTACTGTATTACCACCTTCATTATCCTTCTGAGAATCATCATGCATCAACATCGCCGTGAAACAGAGCATTGTCCCTCATATCATCATGTACATGACAAATTTATGATCATGGTCATTGTCATCATTGCATAATTGAGTCAAAAGGTGCACTAATGCAAATTTTAGAATGACCATAGCTGATTCCTAGATACTATTTTGTTGAGAAAGTGAACGGTTGGAGCATCAGAATGTGGTATTTGGTCTTTTTTTGTTTTTTATGGTGAATTTATTTAATCTTGATTGTAAATGTTTTATAAGAGGAATTTTCTTGTCAAAACAGGGTAATCTCTTGGTTGAATTTTTTTTTGGGAGACCCCGCACATATCTGGTAAAACTATAAAACATTATATTAGATTTAAAATTTTGGATGACACCAAGTTAGAAGACGAGATGCAATCTAAAAGCTTGTGCATACCATGCAAATATGCTTCAAAATTATCGTCCTACTTTTGTTTGAGAAAAGTGTACAATTAAAACAGAAAGTGGTATCGTTCTTCATTGATTAGGAACAGTTAATAATGGAAGCCTGCTAAAGATGTGCCAGTTAAACCTCAAACTGGAAAAATATGTAGCGGCACACACTCTTTAACTGGTAATCAATATCGAAATGATAATAACTAGTAGGATAATTGGAGAGAACCCAATTTCTGACAGATATAGAAAGTGGATCTTCATGGAGCTCAACAAAGGTATGCCTGGGTTTTTATTGTTTGAATGGCAAAAATATGTAAATCATCCCTACGACACTATCAAATTTGACTCAGCATTAACTGAAATAGAATAATTTTCTACTATTAATTGAAGTATCTATATAATCTCTACGCAAGTTTGATCGTCCTTATTGCTCCTCTGGTCTGAAAATGATGTAACCTGTTTGATTTTATTCCGCACACGCACATTGTACGTTCATGAACCAATACATCAATAAGGTATACTGCTAAAATTTCAAAGGTTCTATTTGAATAATTCATCCTGCCATTGAGCACCATAAAAAATTTGTGATTTTCAAACCAGAAATGTATTGAGAGAATATAGCACTAACTGAGCTCCTTTACTCTGATAAACAGACTTGTCTATGATTATTGACCAAATTATTAAGTGATTCATTTTCAAAAGTTTGTATATTATTTTTATCTCGTCTGCTTTTTCACCCAGGTCACTACTCTTTAGGCCACTTCCTGCAGATATAGGCAGTTGTTCCTGTTATATAGTTCGAGAACAGCCTGAAGGACAAGGTGGATTTTCTCTCTATACTCTTTACACTAATGTAAGTTGGACATGAGACTTGAGTACTTGGTTTCTGATGTAACATTCATCACGTTGCATGTGTGCATGTGTGTGTATGCTCATGTGCATATATTGGCAAACTAAACTGTTTTTTATGTTACAAAAGTTTAAAGTTCCAATGCCATCCATGGTGAAGTTTCCGCTTCCATTTTGGTGCAGGCTGTTCTTATTAAAGTTTTCTCATGATTTGTACCTATTGATGAATCTCATAAGTATGCATTAATCATCAAGACCCCCCTAATTCATTGTTTTCAGCTGCCATTTAAATATATTCTGATACATAAACGTTGTAAGGTTATTGAAACCTGGATTAGAAGGTTTTCCTTCATATTTTTCTTAAGTTCGCTAGAAGTCCTTGTTCTGGTCATACCCATGTTGAGATTTCATCACCTAAGCTTCTTTCCATTTCCTAGTAGCATGGATTGCATGATTTAAGATTTTATAGTGCTATAGTAATGGTGCCTGCTGCAAATGTAGGAAGGTCAAGGAAGAGTAGATCAGAAACTTGCTGTCGCCTATCATAGAAAGAAATGGAGCCAATCAGAATTCATCATAGCACGAAACTCAACTGGCATCAAGTCTAGATGGGATGAAAGTTTCATTGGAACTGTAACTGCTAACTTCATGGGTTCGTGCTACCATATATGGGACCAGGTCCAGAACTTTCTCTTATCAGCTAATCGAGTTCAACAACAATAAGAGAATGAACTATTTATGGCTAAATTGACAAGTTAAATAATTTTACTTTCATTGATTTTGGATCATTTGAGCAGCTTGACAACTTTTTATTTTGTTTGTTTCTTCCAGAGTAGCTTTCTAGATTCCCCATGGAAGGATACTAAGCAACTTGCAGCTATCGTCATGTAACATTAAAAACTTTCCTCAACCGTTTTTACTAGATTTTGGTTTGACTTTCATAGGTAAATATCTTGCATTTTTCTCTTTTGCAGTTTCTTGCCCACTATAACCACCTTGACTGGGGATTTCAGGAGGATGCATGTCCGTATACCGAAATCTCAATCTACCCATACAAAATATTCTCTTCAGGTATATCTGTGTATTTGTGTGTGCATGCACTGCATGCATGGTTTTCTTTTTTATTCCTTTAACTGTGATCTGAAAAATTAGTACGGCATGCAAACATTATAAAGTAAGGAGCATCAATTCTATTTCAACAATTAAGATATCATGAATGCTGGTCTAAAATTTCAATCTTGGGTCACACTGTTCTTATAGAGTTCATGATTTAGCAACTATTGGCCTAAACCCCACTTAACCTCAAACTCCAGAGTCTATGGGACCTAAATGATTTAGTCTCAAGTCTATTAAGGGAAATCTGTATCCCAAGTCAGTTGCTTTTGTCAAACATTTCTTTTAGTTCTTTATCTAATGATTTGATAGAACAGGTAGAGGATTCAAAGGGATTGTGCTGGGACTGGAAGAACATGAACCAAGTGAACCACTTATTCTCAAAAATTCCACACTACAACAAAGTCAGTGCTAAATCCTTTGCTGTCAGAAATTCATTTTATCCATTTTTACTCACTTTTATCTGTTCATCTTATACAAAACTTTGTGACCTAATTTCCGTGTCAATGTTAATATGGTAGCATTTACAGCTTTCTTCTGCACTATTCACCTGTTAATATGGATGTTTTCATAATCAACACTATATAACCTTGGTATTATTTCACTCTGACGTTCTTTTTCTTTTTCTTTTCCTCCTTTCCATTTCTGTCTCCAAAATTGCAATCCAATAGAACTCAAAGCAGTATGAGCTAGAATTCAGAGAAAGAAGCAGGTCAGATGTATATATACAAGCATCAGTTAAGAACTTTCAGCTTATAATGAAGGTAATTCGTGGAAATTTTTCCTTGCTAAAGCATTCGCTTAATGGTCCATTTATCACTACCTTGAAAAAGTAATGTTTTCAAGCTAAGATTTTATGTGGCTTTTGAGACAGGAGGATAGTGGTGGGGAGTCGGTTCTTCTTCTAGGGAAGATAGGCAAATCAAAATACTTGATGGACTATAGGTAATCTGTTGCCCTATTCTTCTTAATGTTCATTGTTCTGGTGCCTGCCAATTAATCAAGGACTTGTTGCATTACCATGCAGGTACCCCTTGACTGGCTATCAGGCTTTTGCAATTTGCTTAGCATCCATAGATTCAAAGCTATGCTTCTGTATCTGATCCATTACGTTGTCACTGGATGAAGTTAGTTGTTTATCTGATTTGTAACACTTACACGGAAGAAAATTACCTAAGTTCCCACTATTTATAATGTCACCATTTTCGTCAACATATATTCTTATCATCATAAAGGTATTGAAAACCAAGATACCTTTATAGAACAGCCATTCAGAGGACTGGTGTAAAAATGCATTCAATAGTTTAGAAGGTTGTTTCTGACAATTCATATTACCCTGCAATAGTTGAAAATGCAGTTGTTTAAATACCCATTTCACGTACTGAGCTTCTCATCTCTTAACAACCACTGGCATCGTGAAAAAAATAAAAGGATAAAGTAGAGAAATAAAAGTACAATTTACAATCAGAAGTTTTCGCACACACATCAGCCTTTAAAGTTGGACTTTTAGCTTATATGACCAAATCCTGTAAGGATATATGGCCATAAGCCATGAGTCTTGACCCTTGATGAAGGGTCATGAACATTGGATACATCTCTGTAGAGACACTTAAGAGTGAACCCTTTCCTTGTGAGGGGTGTTTCTCCATGGGACAATTCCAGCCCCTCTTCAGTATCTATATATAGACTAATTTGCAGTGATTAGATTATAGAAAAATCCAATGCTTGAAGGGTTAGAAGCTGTGACTAATCAGTGTCTCTGGCGATTTATTGCGTAATTGCGTACTCCCTTTCTTCTACTCAGGTTTGCCCTCCACTCAATTCCAACAACTACTCGCAGCAAAACAAGCTACACAATCAAATTAATTACAATCATGGCACTTCCAATTAATTATATTGCAAAAGAAACATCTCTTGACTGAGTAAAAATACAAACATGATTCAGAAAATAAAAAGGGACAAATTAGACATGGTAACTCTTATGCTTCACCTTTTCCTTTTATGGTGTTCGCCAAACGTTTCTTGTACAAAGAAAAAAACATTTCGGCAGGAGAAGTGAATTATATGGCCCATTATTTAATGGATGCGAAATTGAAAAGTTTTCCATATTATGAAATAAAAACTTCATATGAAACAATATTTTGATGTTTTCACAAATGAGAAAGGTTAGGAGATTTCATGTGGATCCTTACCACTTTAATTTTGCAATATATAGGTGACAAAAAGTGCTGCAAAAATAATCTCTTGAGAAACAGTGATTAATCACATGGTCAACAAGAATTTAAAGTTTCATTCGTCAAGCCCCGTGTTTGATATGTTTCACCAAATGAGAAAACGGGCATTATCACATGAAGTGTCCATTTTCCCATTTTTGCAGGTGAAACAAAGGGACCAAAATTGTAGAAGTGGGACGAAGGCATCAACTAGAAAGGAAAAACAGTGTCCAGGTACCTAATACACTATATTAGACTTTTCAACCACTTTGATTGGGAGTTTAGACATCGAAAAATAACCATATTGTACAACAAAAATGATGTGTTTCTCAAAAAAACTATACAATTTTTTTAAATCCAGCCATCCAAAACTGCAATTTTTCGGTTGTAAAATGACCTTTTCAACTTTCACACGTGAATTTCCTCATATGCAAACTTCCCTCTCAAATATCCAAATATGTGAATTTCCTCCCCTATTTGTGAATTTTCTCACACATTTATGAAGGTTTCGCATGCCAATGTCCTTACACATTTTCTGTCCCTTAAGAGATTTTGAGTAAAAGGAGTTTGTTGGAAAAAACTGACACTTCAAATGCACAATGGGCATTTAGCAACACTTCAAAAGAGTCACTAAAGCCTTTAACAACAAGCATTTAGCGACGCTTCAAAAGAGCGATGAGCATATAACACTTCAAAAGTGTCACTAAAGCCTCACAAATTATAATACCCCATTCGCATATTTTGAGAAGAAAAATTGCATATTTGGAAAGACATTTGCATATTTTAAGAGAAAAATCACATATTTAAGAAATAAATCACATATTTGAATATTTGTGAAGGAAGTTTGCATATCTGAAAAGAATTCGCATATGAAAAGGGTGAAAATATATGTTAATAGTCGAAAAGTTGTGATTTTAGACATGGGCGGATTTTCGAAAATTGTAGGATTTTTCAAGAAGCAAATCATTTTTGCTGTACAGTACAATCATTTTTCGTTTAGACATTGCATCAATAAAGAAATTGTGCATAGCTGCGGGAGGGTGCAAAACTTAAACTAATTAGACAGCCATTTTCTTGCAGTCAGCCGAAGAAAGTAATCCCATACACCCAAAACCATGTGAGTAAAGCAGATCACCCTACGGCAACCTTTATATTTTACGAAAACTTTCCCATTGGTAAACACATTAGGTCTATCCCCACGGAAAGTGAATCCCAAGTAATAAACATGCCCTGGTAGAAATAGGACCAAGTGCCTAGAAAACTAACTCATGACAGGAACACAACCCAAACCAGAAGCAGCAATCTAGTCTCAAAAGTTGACGGGGTGTTTGCATGACCACTCTGCTTGTGTGTGTGTACGAGAGAGAGAGAGAGAGAGAGAGAGAGGTTTACATAAACTTAATTAAAAAAATATGATTCTAATATAACATGAAAACTTTCTCCAAAGTGCTAATGATGCAGCTCATACAAAAGGCTTAGATTTTCTTGCATGGGACAGATATTTCTAGGCCTCAGAATCAAATGCACGCTAAAGATGAAAGGTTCAAACTTCAAACCAAGGTCAATAGAAAAGTGAAATATAATTTCAGCAACTTTACGCGGATAAAGGTGTATTGCCAAACCACATTGTAGCCGTATGGTATCATAAGCCATTCATAACATGATAAAATGGATGCGGTATCAACTAGTATTTAAGCAACTGCATTGCAAAGCATATTTAACTTGATCTGGACAACGACCATCCTAAAGCAATATATGCAAGTATCTACAGGACAGCAAATGAGCAATGCCGCATAGAAAACAAATTTATCTCTTGATGTACAACTGGTTATTAAAGACCATAGAACTGCTGAAGGCTCCAGACCGTACAGGACATTATCAGTCCTATAAGTACAATCAACCAGCACCATATAGATACCAAATACTAAAGGTGGTGGCTCAAAAACAAACACTATTTCTGAGCCAGGAATGCGATCATGTTCAACATTGCACTCACTTGGACATCTTACATGTAAAGGAACCATGGGGAAAGAACGCCCCCGGTAATGAAAGCAGATTTGCATACAATGCATAATAAAGAAATAAAACAAACAGCAGCATCACATCAACAGTGTGTATCTAGACGTGTATCACCCCACACTCCCACCTCCACCCCCCTACACCTCACCTGGTTTAGGGTCACAAATAGTTCCTTGGGGTAATGATTATTGTCTTAATTTACATCATCAAAGGACTAATAAATTTTACACCTGAAAGCATCGAAAGAGAACTAAAATAAAATAAGCCCACCCTTCCTCAATTTTATTCCTTGACACCTGGTAGATCAATTGACCATGATAGGTCAACCATTGTCCAGGGAATATGAGACCAGAAACCAGGCAGTCACATTCCCATATATCTTCACCAGTAGGCAGTAGCAGAAAATGCACGCTTCAGGATGGCTGTTGACTTTAAAGGGATCAAGAGTCACGATATATAGGCTGTGGAGTCCATTTAAGGTGCAAGTGCAGCTTTCCAGACTTCGCATCGTCCAGTCGGAATTCATCCTTGAATTCTCCTTCCATTATAACCCTTGTAAGGGTCAAGATGCACCTTCCAATATAGTCCTAAGACCAATACCACCCAGTATCAGTACACATCAAGCAAAGAAAACATTAGCAACTCAGACAAACCATTCAAATGGAGTGGTGACTAATCGCAACGTCTTGGTTCCTGCAGAAATCTGGAAGCTAGACAACCAATATATGCGATCAGATTGACTAAAAAGAATTTTGAAAAAAAAATGGAAGATGGACCACCAAACTTGAAATAAGGTTGAAAATCTTTAGTTAAATTCTAATCAATGGAGTCTACCATTTAAAAAGAATTGGGAGAAATATGTTAGTGATACTGGAGATTAAATTATGAATTCAAAATTTCACACCATCACAAATTGTGAATCCAAATTTTCACATCATAGCAAAATTGGCTGATGGCACGTTTTTAAAAAGAATTAACAAAGAGACACAAGGATGTAAACAAGAATTCAAAACCCAGGGAGATGGAGGATATTTTTATTTTTTTATAACTATCAGAAAAATTCACTAGATTAAGGATTTGTATTCCAGCTTCTAGATTTTCATTACTCTCTTCGAAACCCTGCAGTTGGCTCATCATTTCTTCAACTCTGCCTGGCATCTTAAAAGCTTAATGATAACTAGGAACAGAAAACAAAAATTGTACCTTCTTAAAGGTGTCATGATCATAGACTTCCAAAATCAGCATGTCATGCAATCCATCCTCCACAACAAAGTCAAAGGTCTGATTCCAGATAGGGTTCAGGTTATCATTTACAACCTGCACATATTGATTATCCTCCCTCAGTGAACTGGCTCAGGGCAACGACACTTTTCAAAAAAAATACAAAAGTGAAGTAAAAATACCCTGGTCTTATTTTTATTTTCTGTTTTCTTCAACTGAATGACAACAAAGGGATCGGTCTTTCCCAATAAATCCATCGAAGGCAAATCTTCTGCTGAAATTACAGTCACTGACAGAACACCCCTGATTATCACATCTCTTTTTTTATGTGCACCTCTCCTCTCAGCATCAGAAGTATCAGTTCCGTTTGGTCCACTTTTAAGTGCCTTCTCCAATGAGGTCATTGAAAACCTTGTATCAGCAAATGGATTGGCAAATCCATTGGTCAGGCCATAGGGACAGTAGAGAAGCTCAAATTGTACCTATCAGACAATAATTCAAGAAAAATTATGCACATGTTGAATGTGTGGACTTTCATTGTCTCAAGAAGCTGAACCCATCCTGGTGTCCAATACCAAGACAGAGCTTCCATATTTGCTGATTTAATAACTATGAAGTGAAAACAAAATCACAAAAGACCACCTCTCCTCACAATGGAAAAGTTCTGTAAATCACCCACCATCTTCCCCAACATAAGGATGTATAGAAAAAGAACAAAGCCACTTACCTGACCACGATATTTGTTATCTCGCTGAACCTCCAAATCTTTTACTAATTTTAACCACACATCTTTCACCTTCCCTGGCTCAAGGTCCTTTAGTTTTACTTGAGCGCAGCCAATGAGCTCCGCTGCTTGGATACCTTCATCATCATAGATTTTCACCACTAAATGCTGAGTGGAGGTATCCTCAACCACAAACTCGAAGTGCTCATTCCAGACCGGATGCAAATCATTATTCTGGAATACAGGTGAGGAGGAAAAAAATAAACTCATTTATCAAGCAGGAGGCATGAGCAGAATGTAAGATAAAAACGACTTGGAACTCTGAAGAAATGTATTTCCGGTGAGATCTCACAATTGTTCTGCTTTTCTGCATTTTATCAGGCAATGGCCGTATGTATAATACAGCAAAAGGATCAGATTTCCCTATAATGTCTTTGTTGGTCAAATCTTTTGCCTGCACAAGCTTCACTTCTAATGTTCCAACAGGTTTCAACTCTAAGTCACTGGAAACAAATGATTTTAACTCAGCACATGCCCCCTTAAGATAACATCTATAAAATACATGTGGAACACATACCTGTAGTCACCAGGTACGATGGGTACAACTTTTCGGACTGGCCATGTTATTGAGTCCTCAATAGCATCTCGAATCATTCCCTGATTGAAAATTTGCCCAGATCAAATTTAGGATGGAACACATTGTTAAAACATATGTAATAATACATCTATATATATATATATAAATATAGATGTATATTCACCATAATACCCGATAGGGGTATTATGGTCTTTTCACAAGTACCCAATAGGGGTACTTGTTTTATTTCTTTTCTTTCACTGTTTTTTATTTTTTGTTTTTATTTTTTTAAATATATTTTTGGATACCGAAAAGGGGCCCCACAATGGAGTCGTTGGGGCCCCCAACGGTCACAATTGTGACCGTTGGGGGCTCCCAACGACTCCATTGGGAGCCCCTTTGGTCTCCTTTTCTTATAAATAGGGGGAACCCCCCTTGTATGTGGTATTGCTCTTGAGAGCTCCTCTTCAATAATAGTGATATTATTTTTCATGTGTGTAGCCTTTTTATAAGGCCCTTCGTATATCCCTTAGTGGATTTCCTCTCTTGTGCTTGTTGCACTTGTCCGTGTGGGACATAGTGAATGCTTTAGCATTCTTGGATTCTTCCGCATATTTCATTACATGGTATCAAAGTCATACGATCTTCTAAGGTAAAATCGTGTCTCTCTCTACTTCCTTTCTTTCTCACATCTTCATTGTGTAGCAATGGAAGTCAAGATTGATCTATCATTCAAACTCAATGGGAAAAATTACATGATGTGGGCATCCGCAATGGAGAATAATCTCAAAGGCAAGAAGCTTTGGGGTTATGTAATGGGAACCGTTCCGGAACCCCAACTTAAGCTCACAAAGATGGAAGGAGATCAAGAGAAAGCACTTGAAGGCGATGCTTGTCTCAAGGCCATTGAAGATTATAATCACCAAATGGAAGATTAGGAAAGCAACCATGCAAAAATCCTAGCATGGTTTATGAATAATGTCGAACTCAAGGTATGTGCAAATATTGCAAAATTCCGCCGGGCAAATGAAGCTTGGTTTTTTATGAAGGGTATGTTTACCCAAAAAGATCTTGCAAGAGCTTATTTTTTGCAAGAAAAAGTAAGAACCACAAAACAAGGTGACATGAGCATACAAGATTATTATAGTGCTCTAAATCCTTTGTGGGATGAATTGACTCTTTTAGAGCCTAAATGGATGGCTACGGAGGATGTGGTACTAAGACAAAAACAAATGGAACAAGATAGATTGTTTCAATTTTTATTTGGGCTTCGTCCCGAATTTGAACAAGTGAGATCCTCACTTCTCCATAGATCTACGTTTCCTCCCTTAGAAGAGGCTATTGCCGAGATTACTCAAGAAGAGACTAGGCATAGCATGGGTAAAAGCATAGAGGAAGTTCTTGCCGTATCTAAACCTGGCAATCATGTTAAGACATACAAACCACCTCATTTTGGTAAGCAAGGGAGTGGTGGAAGAAAAATGATCATATGTCATCATTGTTATGAGCCGGGACATATTAAACCCGTTTGCCCAAAGCTAAATGGGGCATTCAAGCCAAAGGTGGCTTCCGTTGAAGAATCCACCACCAAAGAAGATGACGGCAAGAACGGGGATCTCAAAGATACTCTTGGACAAATCTCCTTGGCTCTCCAACAAATTCTAAAGGTCACTTCTTCCACCTCCGGTGCCGCCATTGCCTCATCATCACCTCCCGGTACGTACTCTTGGATTTTAGATTCCGGAGCCTCTTTTCACATGACTCCTCATGAAAATGCATTAACCAATGTACACACCAATTCAAAATTATCTTGTGTCTCTACGGCCGATGGAACTTTTCTCAAAATAAATGGTATTGGAACTCTTGATTCTAAAAATATTCAAAATTTTCTTGTTCCAAAAGTTAGAATAGTTCCTAAATTAAATCTTAACCTCTTTTCCGTTTCTCAAATAGCCGACCATGGATGTGAAATATCTTTCTCATCCCAAGGGTGCTTTGTGCAGGATCTCCGGTCCGGGAAGCGGATTGGGCAAGGCCATAGGAAGGGAGACCTTTATTTTATGGATAACTTAACACTTCAAAATACCTCATTTTGTACTTATGTCCAAGACAAAAATATTGAAACTTGGCATAAAAGGCTTGGACATCCAAGTTACTCTAAAATGTATCTTTTTCCTTTTGGAAACAAGTTTTGTAAAGAAAAAGATATCAATTGCAAAGATTGCATTTTTGGAAAAATGAAGTCTACTCCTTTTCCTATTAGAACCTTTGTGACAACAAGACCTTTTGAATTGGTGCATTCCAATGTATGGGGACCATCTCCGGTTCTATCCAAAGGTGGTTATTCGTATTATGTTACTTTTATTGATGATTATACTAGATATGTATGGATTTATTTTCTTAACTTTAAATCGGAAGTTTTTAACTTCTTCAAAGAATTTCATGCAAAAGTTCAAAATCAATTTCAAAGTCAAATATTCATTCTTAGATCCGATTCGGGTGGAGAGTACTTATCAAATGATTTTCAATCATATCTAAAACAACATGGCATTTGTCATCAAAAATCTTGCCCAAGAACTCCTCAACAAAACGGTCTAGCGGAGAGAAAACATAGACATATTTTAGAAACCACTAGATCCTTACTCATTTCTAAAAATATTCCTAAAAGTTTTTGGGCCGAAGCCATGTTAACCTCCACCTATTTAATCAATAGGATGCCATCTTCAAAATTGAACAATATCTCTCCTTATGAAAAACTTTTTAATATGACACCCGACTACAATCGTCTTCGTATTTTTGGGTGTAAATGCTTTGTTCTTTTGCATAAAAGAGATAAATTGTCACCTAAAGCAATAGAATGCGTATTTTTAGGATATGGTGAAAATCAAAAGGGCTATAGATGCTTTGACTATAAGAACAATAAATTATTTGTCTCCAAAGATGTGACCTTTTTAGAAGATGAAAATGGATTTGAAATTTTGGAAAAACCAAATGAAATTGATTATATGTTTATCAATGATCTTTTACAAGACTCAAATGATGATCTTTTGAGTCATCCGGAATTTTTAGAAAATACTCATGATAATGGTGTATCACCAACTAATGGTGACAATCTCCAAGTGTACACTCGGCGTGAGGAAGCACAACCTATTAGTGCTTTAGAAAAATTCTTGCGGCTTAATGAACCCCTAGAAGAAACCTCTCTTAGGCGTTCTTCTAGAGAATCCATTCCACCAAATAGGTTTGTCTCATATGAAACTCTCTCACCTAAATATAGAGCTTGTCTAATTGCCTTGCATTCTTACTATGAACCTTCCCACTATAATCAAGCAAAAAATATTCCTCATTGGGTTGAAGCAATGAAAGTTGAACTAGATGCTTTAAATAAGGTTAAAACTTGGAAAATAGTTCATCTTCCTTAAAATAAAAAAGCTATAGGATGTCGATGGGTCTACAAAGTCAAAACAAAAAGTGATAGTTCCCTAGAACGTTATAAAGCTAGATTAGTTGCTAAGGGATATTCACAAGAATATGGCATCGATTATGAGGAGACTTTTGCCCCCGTGGCTCGCATGACAAGCGTTAGAACTCTAATAGCAGTAGCATCATCTAAGAAATGGCCTATATTTCAATTAGATGTTAAAAATGTCTTTCTTAATGGTCAGTTGAATGAAGAAGTATATATGGACCCTCCGTCAGGAATTAATGTTAACCAAGGTCAAACTCTTCGGTTATTAAAAGCTTTATATGGTCTTAAACAAGCCCCTAAGGCTTGGTATGATAGATTTAGTGCTATCATGTTAAAATTGGGATTTCGTTCATGTTATACTGACACTGCTCTTTTTGTTAAACGTGCAGGTAATAGTATCATCATCCTTCTGCTTTATGTTGATGATATGATCATCACTGGCAATGATGAAAGTGGTATTCTTAATGTTAAAAATATGTTAAAACATAATTTTGATATGTCTGATCTGGGTTTTCTCAGGTACTTTCTTGGTATAGAAGTAGCATACTCTCCTCGAGGGTATATATTGTCACAGATGAAGCTTGCTGCAGACATATGTTCCAAATCTGGGATTTCAGATGACAAAAAGGTGGAGACTCCCGAGGTTATCAATGTTAAACTACGACTGAAGGATGGAGTTTTGCTGGATGATCCTACGCCCTACAGGCAACTCATAGGCTCCCTCACCTATCTGACTATCACCAGGCCGGATATTGCTCATGTTGTGCACTCTGCAAGCCAATTTCAGCATGCTCCTACATCTGTGCATATGAGTACTGTGCTCCGGATCATTCAATACATCAAAAATACTTTGACTAAAGGGCTATTCTTATCCTCACTCTCTTCCTTAGACTTACTGGCTTATACTGATGCTGACTGGGGAGGAAACCCAAATAATCGAATCTCAACTACTGGCTTTTGTGTTTTCCTAGGAGATTCGCTAATTGCTTGGAGGTGCAAGAAACAGCAGAAAGTCTCATTGTCTTCTACTGAAGCAGAATACAGAGCTATGGCAACTACTACAATGGAGCTTGTGTGGCTTCGAAGTCTTCTTCAAGATATGGGAGTCGAAATTACCGGTGCTTCAAAGCTTTGTTGCGACAACAAAAGTGCCATCTACATTGCCAGCAACCACACCTTTCATGAGAGGACTAAACATATTGAAATGGACTGTCATTATGTACGTGATGAATATCTTCGTGGGACAGTTACACTGCCATATGTCACTTCAGAATATCAACTTGCAGATTTCTTTACCAAAGCCCTGCCTGCTCCTCGCTTCTTGTTCCTTCTTGGCAAACTTTCGGTCATTCCCCCGTAAAGTTTGAGGGGGGGTGTTAAAACATATGTAATAATACATCTATATATATATATATATATAAATATAGATGTATATTCACCATAATACCCGATAGGGGTATTATGGTCTTTTCACAAGTACCCAATAGGGGTACTTGTTTTATTTCTTTTCTTTCACTGTTTTTTATTTTTTGTTTTTATTTTTTTAAATATATTTTTGGATACCGAAAAGGGGCCCCACAATGGAGTCGTTGGGGCCCCCAACGGTCACAATTGTGACCGTTGGGGGCTCCCAACGACTCTATTGGGAGCCCCTTTGGTCTCCTTTTCTTATAAATAGGGGGAACCCCCCTTGTATGTGGTATTGCTCTTGAGAGCTCCTCTTCAATATTAGTGATATTATTTTTCATGTGTGTAGCCTTTTTATAAGGCCCTTCGTATATCCCTTAGTGGATTTCCTCTCTTGTGCTTGTTGCACTTGTCCGTGTGGGACATAGTGAATGCTTTAGCATTCTTGGATTCTTCCGCATATTTCATTACACACATCCAGCACAGAATCAGGCAGGAATCTTTATAAAAAAAATTTAAGAGCATAAACAATATTTGAGACAAGAGAATTTCAATAAAATATCATGGACCTGGAAATGAAATAAGCCTGCCATTCAACAAAAAAAAATGAATGTGCACCATAAGAACAGAACTTAATTGTAAATGATAAGTGGTAAAAGTTTTTTGAAATTTTCAACATCAGCTCAATGAGATGTAGGAAAATCTAGTTAGGATCCAAAACAAAGAAGAAAACTTCTATGAAATTGTGAACAGATATATGGATTATCTTGTCAGTCTCCACATAGACTCAAGCAGTAGTTATAATATATGATTGTGATGTAAAGAATCTAAGCATAATTAAGGGGATAGGTACATCTATCGCATCAGACATCCCAGGAATGGATGATATCTCCCCACCAACAACCTTAAGCGTAAAATCGAGCTTTTTCTGCAAGAAGGTAAGTTCTGCAAGTTAGTATGTATTCTTTTACCATGTCATAATAAATGTTGCTTCCTGGAGAACCACTAAGAGAAACACATGATTCACCTTCTCTCTTAGTGAATATGAAACAGCCCCAAAGCATGGGAACTCCTCCACTAATGGTCTGAAGATTAATCTAAACACCCCAGTAAAGCCAATATCCTTCACCTGAACAAGATAAACGAGATAATTAAAGTACACGGCATAATTACACATCAAAGTGTAAGCATGATTCCTCGACAAACTAGCATATGTCAAGAATCAACTATACTAAAAGAATGTACTTCATCCAAAACATCAGGAGAAAGGATAGAAAGAAGTTACTTCCATGCTACACAAGCAGGAATAAGGGAGAAGAGGGAGCCTAATTAAGTTGGGGAAAACAAGGAGGCCTGACAAACAAACATCATCATCCATATGAAATGGATTCCCACTGATTTTTGTGTCATTTCATTGAGCAACACATCCAAATCAATTCAATGCAACAGAATAAAAGGTATGTAACATAAATGTGATTCAATGAGTAAATCTTTCTTTGTTTCCGTCCTTCCAAACCTTTTCATATCCTGCATTTTTCTTCCTAGAATAACAATTTATTTTTCCAATCGGATCAAATAATGTACACTAAAAAAATCTATATCACATAAGAGATCAGCAGATAACAAACATCCAGCTGCATGTTCTGCACTATTTTGGACTGTTGAGTAATTGAGCTTCCAGAAAAAGTTTTACTTGGAACAAGTTCCTGCCATTTCTGATGGTCCCACCATAGTTTGAAAACCCAATGGTTCGTGATGTAAAGAACCAAAGAGCCTTCAATTACGAACCAAAATGTCAACCAATGTTCCACTTGAGTGGGTAACAATAAAAGTGTTCTCTAAGGAACACACTCACAAATCCCACAAAGTGAACCACACAAGTGTTCTAAAGAACACAGTCACAAATCTCACAAAGGGAATACACAACAAGGCACACAATATAAAAATTATATTTTATTCAATAAAATGAATGTGCCCAAAGCATAAATTATAAAGGGGAGAACACCCCTATTTATACACAAAAAGAAGAGGAGAGAGCAATTGAAAAGAGAGAGAGAGAGAGCATTACAAGGTGGGAGAGAGGCTCCCAATGGCTAGAATTTTGAGCCGTTGGGGTCAAAGTCAAATAAGTTTGACTCCCCCCAACTATATATTATATATTTATTTATATATATAATATATTACAATATATATATATAATATGTATATACAAGTACATATATATGTATATATATATACGTATATATATAATATCATACACATAAATGTATATATACGTATACTTTAACACTCTCTGTCAAACTTAAGGTAGGATAACAAAAAGTTTGCCTAAAAGGAAGTAAAACCTACTAGCAGAGAAATGTTTGGTAAAAAAATTTGTCAACTGGTACTCTGATGTGACATAAGGCAGATCAATAGTTCTTTGAAGATATTCCTCTTGAACATAATGGCAGTCCATATCGATGTGTTTCATGCATTCGTGAAAAGTATTGTTGATGGCAATATAGAAAGCATTCTTGTCGTAATACATCTTTAAAGTTCCTAGAATCTTGATTCTCATATCAGCCAGCAATCTTCTCAGCCACACCACCTCCATTGAGGTAGTAATCATCACCTGCTACTCGGCTTTAATTGAGGAAAGAGAGACCTTTTGTTGTTTTTTGCACATACATGAGATCAATGATTCACCTAGGAAAACACAAAAACATGTGGTTGAGTATCTATTATTAGGATCATCTCCCCAATCTGCATTTGTATATACAAGTAAATCTAATGCAGAAAATGAAGACATAAACAAGCCTCTAGAAATAAAAGTTTTAAGATATCTAATAATATGTAAAACAACTCTCATGTGAACAGATGTAGAAGCGTGTTGAAACTGACTAGTTGTGTGTACAGCGTGTGCTATATCAGGTCTAGTGATAGTCAAGTAAGAAAGAGCTCTGATAAGTTGTCTATAAGGAGTTGGATCATCGAAAGACCCTCCATCATCGATCTTCATCTTGACATTTGTTACTTCAGGAGTGTCAACCTTCTTATCATTTGATATTTCAGACTTAAGAACAATATCAAAAGCAAATTTAGACTGAGATAATAAATACCCTATAAGTGAATAAGCAACTTTTATTCCTAAAAAGTAACGTAAAAAACTCAAATCAGTCATTTCAAAACTAGTTTTAAGAATATTTTTAATATGTCGAACTCCCTATGTGTCTCCTCCAGTGAGTATTATATCATCGACATAGAGAAGCAGAATGACAATATCTGTATTAGAATTCTTAACAAATAAAGTCGTATGATCTAAAGTCAATATCAAGTATAACATTGCTAAATCTATCATACCAAGCTTTGGAAACTTGTTTTAAACCATATAATGCCTTATGCAGACGAAAAGTCTTTCTTTGAGGTATACAGATACCGGGATGTGCCTCCATATACACTTCTTCTATAAGATTGACATTTAAAAGGCATTCTTGACATCCATTTGATATAAGGACCAATTTTTAATTGAAGAAACTACAATGAGGATTCTAATCATGGTCATGTGCGCAATAAGTATAAAGGTTTGTGCATATCCTTTGGCAATTAGCTTAGCTTTGTATCTCCCAAGAGTCTCATCACTCTTGGTTTTAATCTTATATATTCACCTATAACCTATAGGTTTCTTTCCCTGAGGAAGATTTTGAATAGACCAAGTTTGAGCATTTTCTAATGCATGTAGTTCTATTTGCATGGTTTTAACCAGAGTTATCGGAAGCACCTAGGTAAGTGGGGAAGCGCGCTTTCCCGAAACACGCTTCGAAAGCACGGAACGTCGCGCTTCCGAAACGCGCAGGGAAGCGCCCTTTTTAAATGAGAACTGCACTTCCCTTTATGGGAAGCACACTTTCCTTTAATGGGAAGCGCGCTTCCCATCACGCTTCCCCCGCGTTTCCCCCCTACTTCCCCAATTTTTTCAATTTTTTGTATTTTTTTTCGCTTCCCCCTCACTTCCGGTTCGCTTCCTAGGTCGCTTCCGAGATGATTCCCGCTTCCTAAAATTTTGAAAGTACCTCGCTTTCTGCTCCCGCTTCCCGTATCGCTTCTCGCTCCCGCTTCCTTGACTGGCAACCATGGTTTTAACCCATTCGAAGTATTCTTTGGCTTGAACATAAGATGAAGATTCAACATATGAGTGAATTAAGGCTATGCATGGTTGATATTTAGATGAAAAAGAATCATATGAAACAAATTTTGATAGAGGCTTTGAAACTCTAGATGATTTCCTAGTTTGCAATTCTTCTTTATCTAAATTAGAAAATTTTTCAAGTGCACATGGAGGTTTAGGCATTCCTGTCTAGAGTATTGTAAACAAGTTTGATCATCGTGAGGAGCTTCATTAAGAGACTCCTTATCTCTTGATTCAATGACATTTTCAAAATCATAGTCACAATCACAATCACAATCACAATCACAATCACAATCACAATCACAATCACAATCACAATCACAATCACAATCACAATCATCAACATCTTGGTTGGAACCAAGATCAAATAAAAACGAGTAATCAGTTACCTCCTTTGTTTGATCTTTATCAAAGAATTTTTTTTTCCAAAAAAGTTACATTTCTAAAAATATACAATTTTTTAGTCTTAGGATCATAACACCTGTATCGCTTTTGGTTGTAAGCATAACCAAAAAAGGCACAAGGAATAGCTATAGGAGAAAACTTGGCATTTTTGTTAGTTAATACAAAACATTTGCAACCAAAAATTCATAATCTAGCATAGTCAGGAGAGAGTTTAGGAAAATTTTCAATAGGTGAAATATTTTGTAAAGAGGATGAAGGCATTCTATTTATAAGATAAACAATCGTCAAGACAGCTTTTGCCCAAAACCTCTTAGGCAAATGACTAGCAATAAGCAAGGTTCTTCAAATTTCAATGATATGTTTATGTTTTCTTTCGGCAAAACCATTTTGTTGTGGTGTGTGAGGACAAGATCTTTGATGTGTGATGTCATGAAGTTTAAGATAATCTTTAAAATTATTTGATATAATTTTTTCCCTGAATCAGTAAGAAATATAGAAATTTCATTTTTAAACCGTTTACGGTGGTTTGGACATATTCGGCGAAGGCCTAATGATGCTCCAGTTAGAAGGATGGAGAAATGGGAAAATATATTAGTTAAAAGAGGTCGGGGTGGGCCTAGGAAGACATGGATGGAGATTATAGGAAAGGATATGAATGCTTTGAACCTCACCGAGGACATGGCATTAGATAGAAATGATTGGAGGAGAAGGATTCATGTGGAAGACCCAGAATGATTTTCTTTTTTGGTTCATATCGCCGACCCCAATTGTTTTGGGATGAAGGCGTAGTTGTTGTTGTCGTATGTTGCTATGTGTCGTTCAATTCTTGAGTTTTGTATAATGTTTTTGAGTCTTGGAAATCATCTTGGAGTGCATTGGAATCCGCACTATTTCGTGACATGGTATCAGAGCAAGGCATCGATCTTGAAAAGAATTCATATTGGTAAATGAAATGAATTCAAAGGTGTTGCATTCCGATATGTATCTTTGGCAGCTTGTCTTTTATATGAATGATAAGTTTTAAAAGGAAGTTATGTTAAAAATAAATATTTTTTGTGAAGTATGTGAAACATTGTGATGCTTTGATATGTCTTAGATTATGGATATGGGTAGTGTAAAACTATATTTTGCATATGCTTCTACACACTCATTTCATTTGATCAAAAAATATTTGTTTTTGTATTGTTTCTCATTGTGTATCCGCTTGTGGGATTTTTTATTGTGTTCGTTTAAAATACCTCTTTTTTGTGCCCTTTGTGGCTATTGTGAGTGTATTTCTTAGAGAACACATTTGTGGTTATCCTTTAAAGTTGAATATGTAGCTTCTTATAATATTATGTGTTTTGAAAAAATACTAAAAATTATATTTCTTGACATATTATGGACTATCTTTGAAATTTTTATGATGTGATTAAGCATAATCCCTTATCGTGATCTATTTTTAATGAGGTTTATTTAATGTGTTATTTCATATATATTTGAGCAATATTGCTCTATTAAGTAAAGATTTTTTTTCAAATAACAAGTGTTGGATTAAGATTTTTCTTTTTTTTGCCTTAATTATTGAAAGGCATAAACTTGACTTGTTATCATATAAAATGTATTTATCTTTTGAAATCTCTCTTACATATTGATATTTTTGAGAATCTCCAATTTGATTGTCTTTAATTGCTTTTGAGCTCTCTTAAATAAAGTTCTTCTAGTTTTTACTTGTTGTATTGCATTTCTTAAGGCTTGGCTATTGTCTCATTGTAGACTTTGTGTTTGTATTTTCCTTGTGCCATCGTGCATGTCCATTATTGGACTTGATTAATGTTTGTTGCTCTTTTAGATTATATTTTTGCATACTTCATTACATTGCTTCATAATAGACTTATGATTTAGCTCTAACTTCTTAAGTCATATATGTTTTTATCTCTTTAATGAGATTTATTGATCTTTTGTATATGATTTGCTTAGTACACTTTGTTCGCATTGGTAGACTTATGATCTTTTGTGAGATTTTCAAACTTCATAATTCCACCACCTCTATAAAGAGTGCCTATATTGGGCATAACTCGTTATTTGCTTATTCAAAATTATGAAAATTGTCATAAGGCATCTTGTATTGCATATAATTGCATCAATTAACACTTGTTGTGCATATGATTGCACTATATTTATTCAAAATTACATCTACCATTATTAGGATTTGATTTGATACTTTATTTTTCAAATTGGTTCTTACATATGAACTCACTTATTTGAAAATTGATTTTTGTGAGTATTTATTGCCTCCTTATGGAATTTATGTTGTCCATCACAGACTTTTATATGATACATCATTCTTCGTGGTTTTGTTATTATTGAATCAGAGATGTTTGTTGGGGTGAGTTGTGTGCATCTCATTTTATGTCATTTTAGATTGTCAACTTATAGTTTGACTCTAACTGGTAGTTATGTGATCTCTAATTGTGAGTATGTTGAATCACTCATTTGTTTTTATCCATTGTCTTTATTATGAATGCTTATAATTTTGTGTATCTATGATGGCTATTTATTTTTTAAATCATTGATATTTTTATTGATTGCATTAGTGTGTTTCCATTACAAGCCTTCTTACCTCTGGTGTCTTCTTCTTTTTATGCCTCTTATCTAAGTGTCATTATATGTAGACAAAAGATGTTTGTTCACACCTTCGTGTGTGTTTTTTAGCCCTTTATTGGCATTGAGATTATACTCTTGATCTAGTAGCTGATACACTTGTTTTTTTAGTGTCATTTTATGTAAACAAGAAATGTTATACACTTGTTTTTTAGTGTCATTATATATAGACAAGAGATGTTTATTCACACCTTCGTGTGTGATTTTAGCCCATTGTTAGCATTATACTCTTGTTCTAGTTGTTGATACACTCATTTCAAGTATCACTATATATAGACAAGAGATGTTTATTTACACATTCATGTGCATTTTTTAGCCCTTCGTTGGCATTATGCTCTTGTTCTAGTCGCTAATACACTTGGTTTTAAGTGTCATTATATATAGACAAAAGATGTTTATTCACACCTTCATGTGTGTTGTTGGCTCTTTAGTGACATGATGTTTATGCTCTTGATCTAGTCGCTAATACACTTAATATTTGAGGTTTGGAGGACTAGGAGGTGATTACTTGTGGTGGTTAAACCAATGTTCTAATTTACAAAATTCATTCAGATGTTTGAGAATTTTTTAAATCTATCTGTGATTTGTCTAAACTCATTTTCTCTTTTATGAGAAATGGTTGTTGAAATATGTTCATACATTTTGCATTGTATATGCTTTAGTTGCATGAGTTATCCAATGCTTAATTGGCTTGCATAACTAGTATAAGGTTATGTTTTTCCAAGCATGTATTCAATGAACAAATATATATTTTGCTTATATTGACCTTTCTTGGCTCTTTGTATTGTCTCATAATGGACCTATACTTATGCAATTTTGTGTTTGTATCATGGTTGCCAGTTGAGGAAGCGAGAGCGGGAAACGATGCACTTTCAAAATTTTAGGAAGGGGGGAAGCGTGGGACCACTTAGGACCGATTCGGAAAGTGTCTCGGAAGCGACCTAGGAAGCGTCTCGGAAGCGAGGGGGAAGCGAAAAAAATAAAAATAAAAAATACAAAATACAAAAAATTGAAAAAAACAGGGAAACCGAGGGGGAAGCGTGATGGGAAGCGCGTTTCCCATTAAAGGGAAGCGCATCCCCCATTAAAGGGAAATGTGTCCCCCATTAAAGGGAAGTGTGCTTCCCAAAAAAGGGGGACGCTTCCCCCCACGCTTCGGAAGCGCGACGTTTCGCGCTTCCGAAGCGCGCTTCGGGGAAGCGCGCTTCCCCTTTTAGCTAGGCGCTTCCGGTAACCCTGGTTTATATTGTGCTTTTTTATCTTTATGTTGTTAATGCTTGGACTTGTATATGCTTTTGCACTTTATTTTTTGTAAATTCCACATATTTTATTACATGCTTTTCTAAGCATTTCATTAGTAATATCTCGTATGTGTATGCCTATAATGGCTATTGTGTACATTTGATTGCTCTTGAGTGCGTGGATACTTCTATTTTACTTGTGTGAATCCTCGTTGAGATTCTCTTATTTTTTGCTTATTTTCAAGTATGTGTTCTTGAAAGTTTGTTTATTTATTAATTGATCTATATGTGACTTCTTTATTGGTTCTAAATTATTGCATGGTTCAATCATATATGCAGTAATTATTAGTTTAAATATTGCTTCTAATTGATCCATGCATATTTATATATTCTGTTGTGTAAAGATGGTTTGTTATTGAGTTATTCCTTCATAGTATTAATAATGATGAAAAATTTATGATTCATTAATGTCTTTGGGGATAAATATGTATATGCATGATTTTCATTATTTTCATCTCTCGTAATATTATTCTATTATGGTTGAGTTTGACAATGACTATCATGTTTATAATTAATGAATGTTCAAAATTTTTACTTTAAATAATTTTGAAAAATATTAAAATTGACTTATTTTGTACGTATCTTATGCTTGTGTGCTTGGCCATTCTCTCTCCATAATATATATATATATAGTTATATAGTTATATAGTTATATAGTTATTTCTTGTTAGATTGCTCTTTTTTTTTTACCCTCATTTATAGGTTCTTCAAATATTGGCGGGATGAATAATTCTAAAGACATTTCAAGAGTATCAAATATTGATGATATTGAAGATCCTTTATGTAATAGAGCATGTGATTGAGCACCCTTTGAAGAAGGGGTCAAATGGACAAACTTGATGAAGTTTACGAAGACATCTTGTGTAATGGGTTTCTTTTTTTTTAATTTCAAACTGACAGTGAAACAATGTAAGTTTGAGGGGGTGTTAAGATTAATGTAATATATATATATATATAATAATGATATATATAATATATATATATGGGAGAAGTCAAACTAGCTTTGACTTACTCCCAACGGCTAGAATTCTAGCCGTTGGGAGCTCTCTCTCCCATTTAAGAGTTTCCCCCCTCTTTTCTTCTTCTCTTCTCTTCTCTATAAATATGGGAGGGTGTGTGCCTTTGTAAGGTGAGAGAGTGATGGGTAGTATTAGGGTTTTTCATTATTTTTCGTTGAGTGTGTTGCAGTGAGACTTGAATGTAATTTTATTTTTTTATTTTTTTTAATGTTCATTATGAATAAAATTAGTTTTTTACATGTTGATATGTGTTTTTCAATTCTTAAGTTTGGTATAATGGTTTTAAATCTTAGAGTGCATTGGAATCTGCACCATTTCGTAAGAGAATCTCACTTCCTAGGAAGCTCGATTCAAAAGCACGAAGCAACCCACCTCAAAAATGAGCAGAAAGCAGTTACCAATCCAAATTTCTATTATGACAAATCCTAACCCCTCATATTCAAAAAAGTGGTTCTTGAGAGGAAGGAATTGGGATTTTTTAAACAATTATTTTATGAAGTTATTAGTTTTTTTAACAAAAAAGTACCATTTGTTTCTTATCATGTTTATTTAGGTTCTAAATACTTAATTAGACATTGGCATAATTTTTTTCTTAAAATCATTAATGCCTACATTTACAAAGTAAATTACGCAAGTGTCATTTTTATTTACATGTTTATTTCCACATTGATTTTTTTTAATAAAGTGAGTTGGGATGTCTTACAATAGCTTGTTGTTTATAATATTTATGTATTACAATAGTTTTTTCTTACTTTCCTCACCTCTCCATAACTTCACACAGAAGTCCTACTTTTCTTCCCAAACTTCTCTTTGGTTTGCTCTCTCTTCTAGCTTCCCCAATCCTTTCTAACTTCTAAAATTTTAGCTTCTTGCTTCAAATTCCCACATTGCTTCCAACTTTTGCATATCCACACTGGCAACTATGGGAATGGCCTACAACCCGGGTATAACAATTCTTGGTTCAAAATATCATTAATAAGCTAACTGCAGCCATTAACTATAGAATAAAAAGGTTGACTTTGAACGGTGACTTATCGATAGACACATTTTTAACCAACTTGTGAAATCACGACTTCATTGGTTACCTGGATAGGGAGTGACACACCAAGTTTAGTACAAACATCAAGTATTATGCTTGGATTACCATCCCACTGCATTTCCAACTCCATAGTAATCCCACTTTTTCCATCATCTACAATTGCAACCCCTGTTGAGACACAAAGAACATGCATGAACTTAAGAAGTTTGCTTCAAATAAAATAGTCGACAAAGTTAACTCCAACATGTTGAAAGGGAAAAGACTTTCATATGTGAAATCTCACTTAACAAGCACAAACTGGTAATAGAAGGTATGTTATTTGCAAGAAAAAAATGAAGAAACTTGAAGAAGAAAAAAACATAAATTCATCAACCTAACTATTTAGCACGATATAGAGATTGATCTCCCAAATTTTTCCAAAGTGATGCAAAATCAGATGACCATCATCATTTCAGCAACAAGTATATAAGAAAATATAGAAGTATCTAAAGGCCAACCCCCTTGTCTTAATCAGAATTTATTTAATAATGAAAGAAAAACAAGCTCCAATAACATCAAATTTGACAAGTCCAAATAAAACATTGGCGCAGATGGCACACTTGATATCACAAGTGATCAACTTACAGGTAGGAATGGATGTTGCAAGTAACAAACATTTACACCACAGAAACACAAAGCCAGAAGCACGATCACTAGTTTATGAAGCTAAATAAACAATAGAGTAGAGTTAACAAACACAATTACAAATAACTAAAACAAAGTAAACAATCAAGCTGATCTGAAATCAATATGAAAGATCATAGTTCATGATACATAAAAGTAAAAAACATTTCATGTAATACCTCACAATTTTAGTTTTCTAAAATCTAAACTCTAACTCTAGATAACCTAAAACTAAGCTTAAGAACTTTCTCTGATTTTTTAAGTTGGCAGTAGGATAATGGGTCATGACCACAAATATTGCTGATATTTTCATGATTTAATCAGATGTCGTGATAATCACGTTCTTTTCACGAGATTTTTAAAATCTCGCTCATATTGAATATTTCACGATTTTATCATGAAATATTCTCGATTTTATCGCAACTTCTAAAACAGCAAAGACACCGAAAAGTATTTGTTGAAAGTGGAACATTTAAAGCCCACTTTCCAATAAAACATTCAAAAAGAAGTTGCTGACATGGAGTAATTCCACGTGAACTCTTTGAAACTTGAGTGGAAGAGCTGGGGAGAACCACTGTATTTATAGAGGTGGGAGAGGGGGGGTGCCTTCCCTCCCCGTCTTAATATGGGACTATTGTTGTGTCCCATGTAGTCATCTTCGGTATTAACCTCTTATAGGCTATAATACGGTTAATACCTGTTTTGTGTGGATGTTATTATAATAAAGTGTGTGGGTTTTTTTCATAATGAAGTAACATCTTACAACCCACCATGCTATAGCTTATATTTTTTATTACATATTTATTTAAAATATTTTTAAAACCCGAATTTTTCCCAAGATTTTCCCGATAAAAATAAAAAATTTCCAAATCTCCCAAGATGTTTCATCGCCGAGAACGTGATTTGTGACTATGTAATGAGTCATCGGACTCGTCTTTATCGAACATATAATGTTTAGAATCCAGGATAACCTCTGGCAATCACTATGTCTTCCTTCTATGCATTTCTACAGGCTAGCAACAATCTCAACAGAAAGAATAGCTAATTGAGAAGAACTATATCATACTATGCAGTTGCCTTGTCCAACAACATGCACTTAAAATTTTACAGCCCACCATGATTTACCTGTAATGAAAAGAGGCGGAAGCACCAATAGAGCAAATGTCACTCTTAAAGAGTGACCACTAAAGCCAAGAACACAAACACCAAATGTGCACACACAAACACTCTCAAATATGGAAATGACTTAAAGTCATAAGTTGGATATTATTGAAGAAGAGAAGAGAGAGGGGTATAAAACCCATACATGAGAAGGAGAACACCTCCTCTATTTATAGAGGAGGGAGGCTCTAAAGAAGAGACTACAAGGGGGCTCCCTTGTAGTCGTTGGGAGCTCCAACGGTCAGAAATATGACCGTTGGGGCCCCAACGACTACAAGAGTGGGGCCCCTTGTGGTCATCCTAAAGTGAAAAAATAAAAAGACAAAAAAGTAAAAAGGAAAAAGGAAAAAGGAAAAAAGATAAAAAAGAAAAAGAAAGGTACAATGACAGAATTACAATAATACCCCTATCGGGTATTTCAATAAATTAGAATATGTATATATATACATATATGTATACATATACTTGTATATATACGAATGTATATATATAAGTATATGTATATATATATATATATATTTTAACACGCCCCCTCAAACTTTACGGGGAGAAGACCGAAAGTTTGCTAAGGAGAAACATGAATCGTGGAGTTGGGAGCGCCTTGGTGAAGAAGTCAGCTAGTTGATGCTCTGAAGTAACATATGGTAATGAGATAGTCCCTCTGAGGTATTCGTCTCGAACATAATGGCAGTCCATTTCAATATGCTTGGTCCGCTCATGAAAGGTGTGATTACTAGCAATGTAAATCGCACTTTTGTTGTCACAGCAGAGCTTGGTGGGAGTAGAAATGGGGACGCCCATGTCAGCAAGGAGACTTCTGAGCCATACGATTTCCATAGTTGTCATTGCCATGGCCCGATATTCAGCTTCAGTGGATGACAGTGAGACCTTCTGCTGTTTCTTGCATCTCCACGAAATGAGGGATTCACCTAAAAAAATACAAAGACCGGTTATTGAGATACGATCATTGGGATTTCCTCCCCAGTCAGCATCAGTAAAAGCAATTAAGTCAAGAGAGGAGGAAGAGGATAAGAAGAGTCCTTTGGATATAGTATTTTTGATATATCTGACAATTCTCAATACGGCTGCCATATGAACTGAAGTAGGTGCATGCTGAAACTGGCTTACTGCATGAACCGCATGAGCAATGTCAGGATGTGTGATGGATAGATAGGTGAGAGATCCGATTAATTGACGGTAGGGGGTTGGATCCTCGAGAAGAACACCATCTTCAAGTCTCAGTTTTGCATTAATGACTTCAGGAGTCTCAACTTTCTTTTCATCAGATATTCCTAATTTGGCACAAATTTCAGCAGTTAATTTCATCTGAGATAAGATGTATCCTCGCGGGGAATAAGCCACTTCAATCCCTAAAAAATATCTCAAATAACCAAGGTCAGACATATCAAAAGTTTCTTTTAACATGATATTTACATTATCTACTCCCTTTTTGTCATTCTCAGTGATGATCATATCATCAACATACAGCAGAAGCATAATAATGGAGTCACCTGTCCTTTTAACAAAAAGAGCAGTGTCAGTATAACAAGAAGAAAAACCTAAATTTATTAATACATTACTAAACCTATCATACCAAGCTTTAGGAGCTTGCTTAAGACCATATAAGGCCTTTTTTAATTTCAAAATTTTTCCATTTAAATCCATACCCGGAGGCGGTTCCATATACACTTCTTCATTTAAATTACCATTCAAAAAGGCATTTTTGACATCTAGTTGAAAGATTGGCCATTTTTTAACTGCGGCTATAGCAATAAGAGCTCGAACACTAGTCATTCGAGCAACGGGGGCAAAGGTTTCATCATAATCTACCCCATACTCTTGGGCATATCCCTTGGCTACCAACCTAGCCTTATATCTTTCCAATGAACCATCACTCTTAGTTTTCACTTTAAAAACCCATCTACATCCAATGGGTTTCTTGTCATTGGGAGGATCAATGATTTCCCAAGTTTGTGCCTTTTTAAGGGCATTAAGTTTAAGTTGCATAGCATCATTCCAATGAGCATATTGCTTAGCATCATTGTAATGAGATGGTCCATGAAAGGAGTGAAGAGCAAGTAGACATGCTCGAAAATTAGGCGAAAAAGAGTCATAAGAAACAAATCTATTTGGTATTTTAGAAATCCGATTTGACCTTCTTTGAGAAGTCTCTTCGATGGAGTCATTTTGGGAAAATCTTTCAAGGGCACAAGGAGGATTCCTTTCATTCCTTCTAGAGTAGACTTGTATTTGTCTTGAAACATTTTGTTCTAAGTTTTGATCATCGCTTGGATGTTCAACAAGATCTTCACTAAGGGATTCATTAGGATCAATATGATCATCTTTAGGCAATAAGTCAAATAAGAATGAATAATCAATATTTTCATTTGGTTGGTGCGAAAAACCACTTTCCTCTTCAAGGAATGTGACATCTTTAGAGATATAAAGCTTGTTTTTAAGTATGTCAAAACATCGATATCCTTTTTGTTTTTCGCCATATCCCAAAAAAATGCATTCAATAGCCCTAGGGGAAAGTTTATCATTCTTGTGGGTTAAAACAAAACATTTACATCCAAAAATTCTTAGTCTTTTATAATCGGGAGACATATTGTAAAGTTTTTCAAATGGAGAAAGATTTTTCAAGGAGGACGAAGGAGTTCTATTGATAAGATATGAAGAGGTTAGAACCGCCCAAAAAGATTTTGGAATGTTTCTTGAGATTAATAACGTTCTTGTAGTCTCTATTATGTGCCTATGCTTTCTTTCCGCAAGGCCATTTTGTTGCGGAGTGTTGGGGCAAGAACGTTGGTGAAAAATTCCATTTTCTTTCAAATAGGTTTGAAAATCATTGGACATATATTCGCCTCCCGGATCGGATCTAAGAATAGATAGATTTCCCAAAAATTGGTTTTTGACCATTGCACGAAATTCTTTAAAGAAGGAAAAAACTTCGGATTTACGAATTAGGAAGTAAATCCATGTGAATCGAGTAAAATCATCAATAAATACCACGTAATACGAAAAACCACCTTTAGACAAAATAGGGGAAGGTCCCCATACATCGGAATGAATAAGTTCAAATGGCCGAGTGGTAAAGTAACTTCTTTGTGGAAATGGAATAGCTTTAGATTTCCCAAAAATGCAATCTTTACAAGTCATGTGATTGTCTTTACAAGTATTGTTCAAAAACGGAAAAAGAGACATTTTTACAAAATTTGGATGGCCAAGTCTCTCATGCCATATTCCAATACTTTTGTCCTTTACAAGATTACACGATGGCTTAGATGGAAGAGTCAAAAAATCCATAAAATAGAGGTCACCCCTTCTATGGCCTTGCCCAATCAGCTTCCCTGACTGGAGATCCTGCACGGTGCAATCCTTGGGTGAGAAAGAGACTTGGCATCCATGATCGGTAATTTGAGATACGGAAAAAAGGTTTAAATTTATTTTAGGAACGATTCTTACTTTAGGAACAAAAAAGTTTTTAAAATTAAGAGATCCAATACTTTCAATTTTTAATGATGTACCATCGGTCGTTGAAACACAAGATATAGGTTCGGAAAAAATATTTGAAAGAGAATTTTTATGAGATGTCATATGAAAAGAAGCACCGGAGTCTAGTATCCACATGCCTGGAGGAGATGAAGAGTAGGCAATGGCGGCCCCGGATGTTGAAGGAGAAGCCTTGAGTAGATGTTGGAGAACTTCGGAGATGTGATTTAGAGTTTCTTTGATATCTCCTTCTTTGGTGCTTTCTTCCTTCTTTGGAGAATCTTCTCCAACCGCGGCAACTTTTCCTTTAAGCTTTGGGCAAACCGGTCTTATGTTCCCCGGTTCATTACAATAATGGCATATAATCCCCTTTCTAGGTCCATAGTTATTTTTGTTAAAGTGGGGAGGTCTATATGCTTTAACATTAGATCCGGGCCTAGTAACGGCCAAAACATCATCACTCTTAATGCTCAAACCAAGTCGAGTCTCTTCTTGACATATCTCGGCAAGGGCATCTTCAATAGGTAGGGCTTTGCTTCTATGGAGAAGAGATGCCCTTACTTGTTCAAATTCCGGGCGAAGTCCATGAAGGAATTGAAAAAAGTGCTCCTTTTCAATTTGTTCCCTTCTTAGCTCAATATCTTGTGGAGCAACCCACTTAGGCTCAAGAAGAGCAAGCTCATCCCAAAGGGGGGTTAGAGAGCTAAAGTAGTCCCGGACACTCATGTCCATTTGTTAGGTAGAACGGATTTTCTCTTGACAAAAAATTTGTCGAGCAAGATCCTTTTGGGTATACATACCCTTAAGAAAAAACCAAGCCTCATTGGCCCTTCTAAATTTGGCAATATTAGCACAATTTTTAAGATCTACATTGTTCATAAACCATGCCAAAATTTTGGCGTGGTTACTTTCCCAATCCTCAATTTTGGATTGATGTTCATTAATGACTTTGATGCGCTCATCGCCATCTAAAGCCTTCTCAATCTCATTTTCAATTTTGGTGAGAACAAGAGAGGGTTCGGGAGTAGTTCCCATAACAAAACCCCAAAGTTTCTTACCTCTTAGGTGATTTTCCATAGCGGAGGCCCACATGAGGTAGTTGGACCCATTTAGCTTAAAAGAGAGCTCCACTTTAGAGTCACGTTCCATCGGCACCAAATATTCTTCTCTTCTTCAAAAACTTTGAGAGGCACGCGTTCCAAGATGATAAAAGAGAAGCCCAATCACCAACCGTGCTTTGATACCATGTAATGAAAAGAGGCGGAAGCACCAATAGAGCAAATGTCACTCTTAAAGAGTGACCACTAAAGCCAAGAACACAAACACCAAATGTGCACACACAAACACTCTCAAATATGGAAATGACTTAAAGTCATAAGTTGGATATTATTGAAGAAGAGAAGAGAGAGGGGTATAAAACCCATACATGAGAAGGAGAACACCTCCTCTATTTATAGAGGAGGGAGGCTCTAAAGAAGAGACTACAAGGGGGCTCCCTTGTAGTCGTTGGGAGCTCCAACGGTCAGAAATATGACCGTTGGGGCCCCAACGACTACAAGAGTGGGGCCCCTTGTGGTCATCCTAAAGTGAAAAAATAAAAAGACAAAAAAGTAAAAAGCAAAAAGGAAAAAGGAAAAAGATAAAAAAGAAAAAGAAAGGTACAATGACAGAATTACAATAATACCCCTATCGGGTATTTCAATAAATTAGAATATGTATATATATACATATATGTATACATATACTTGTATATATACGAATGTATATATATAAGTATATGTATATATATATATATATATATATATTTTAACATTACCAACCCACAAAACAACACTATAATAATTTCTTTTCCTTTGACTGGTTTGCAATATCTTCGCCTTGGGTCACTTATGTCCCTTCAATCTCTTCCTACCTCTATCGATAAATCTAACACAAAAACCCCAAAACAATGGATAATTTGCACAAGTATGTGAAAAGAGTAAGTAATATGAGCACATCATTTTACGAACTTTGATAGGTCTTTCGATGTGCAAAGATTGCAGTACCATTGTGTGTCCACGCTAAATGATGTTTTAGTTGAGACAACCCGCAGAAATGATCCTTAAAGTTGAATAATTTGAAGTCATATGCTTATAGCTACTCTAACTTTTACATATCTAAGCAAGAGAGAAGGATTTGTTACCTTAAAACCTAAAAACATTGTTGAACAGTATAGATCACCTTCCTTCACCTTAACAATCGGAAATCCACCCTTTTCTCACTCAAAATCAGATTCTAGAGTGAAGAACCTAAAAACTCTAAAATTTCCATGGTTGAAAGTGCTAGATCTCACACCTAAAGCTCCCCTCATGACTTAGTGTTTGGAAGTCAGATATGACCCTTAGAAGTGAGAAAGGCTTATCCAAACCACTTAAAAAATGTCAAAAATACAGTCCAAAAATATTAAGTCACAGTAGTATCGATAATTTGGTATCATATATACCTTGGATTATAGTGTAGCATATGATATGCAATTATAGCGTACTATACGTACAATATAGCACCGACACACCCCTAGAACTAGTTTCAGGGGTGTAGCAGGTTTTGTCTTTTCCGAAGAGAGTGTTGCATTGGAACACATTGTACAAGATCTTACAACTTTTGCAACACTACTGTATACAAAAACCAAGGAACATGAGAATATCCAACACATGTTTAGACTTTGGACTAAACACACACCAATTGAACATACAATCTAGTCCTGCTTTCCAAATATCCTACTCCCATAATAGTTAGGTCAATGGGTTATTAAAATAAGTTGTGTTTTTCAAAGTAAAGCTTCCAGTAGATCAGGTGCCCCCAAGTAAAGAGCTATATTGTGAATCAATCATCTTTGTGAAGTTGTTGTTCCGAAGGATTCAGTTGACATGAGAGGGGCCCGCAATGCATAAAGCATGTTAGAGATCCAATGCCTCTTTGCTGGTCCATGAGATATAACCTCCAAATGGCCAATTGTAGCTAAGGCCCCCCAAATATTTGGGAGTTGTTATTGTCCATGGACTTGCCAGTCATCAATAAGATCACCACAAATTCATACCCCCAACAAATTTAAAAATGACATGGCATTCTTGAATCATTAATTGCAACTACCATGAACATTTTTGTGATGTTATAACGAATAGAGCTCTCTCTCCACACACACACACACACACACACACACACACACACATATATATATATATATATATATATATATATATGTGTGTGTGTGTGTGTGTGTGGAGAGAAAGGGAGAGAGGGAGCCACATCTTTTGGTGGGCATTAACAAATTCAACATAATAATGTGTACGTGTGTGTCTGTGTGTCTATGTGTCTATATATGTATGTATGCATGTGTACAAGCACACACACACATTCCACTGGTCGTTCATTATCAACTGTGATTGCATTTGATATGTGTATCCAACTACATCCTACCCTTGATTTATAAACTAAGGGTGTGCTTGGATGCCCAGTAAAAAAGTTGTTGAGGATGATCTTATCATGAAGAAAGAGTCGCTAGGGTCCCCCAACAACTTTTTTCTCTCCATAAGACAGGAAAGAAAGCCCCCTGCCAACACAAAAAGGAGGGGAGTTTTTATCCCGTGTTTGAATGCATCCGCAGGACCCACCAAAACACAGCTGTCTTTATCCCCAGCAACTTTTTTAATGGCCATTCACACACGCCCAAAAAGAAAATAACTACCTCTACATGGTATCTATAAGAAAGGTCTGAACAGTTCCAATATATTAATTACCACAGTGAATATTTTATCCAACTCATGGGCCTACAACAAGTAGTCCCTAGGTTATTTTTTCATACATATGTCCCAAAAGATTTGTTATTTGATAGAATGAAATTTGAAATTTCTTGATTAGAGAGCAAAATTATGAATTGCCAGAAGAAAAGTTAGGCTGAAGCATCTCCATGCAGGTGTGAATCCCATGTCCACCACGAGTTCAGTTTTCAACCCAATAAAAACACATCATAAAATTAAGCTTGATAAATGAAACAATTGCAAGCGCAGTTAAACATTCATAATTGTAGACACTAAGTCATATAGGCGAGAGAACTTAAAAGGCCAACTTCATTTCATGCAACAATTTGGCTGCTAAATTAAATAAACAGGGGAAAAACACTAAAGCTTACCAGTAAACTGTGGAGCAACAGTACCAAGTGTAAACTTGGAAAATTTCAGAGAAGACAAGATCATTGGTCGATATTGTTCAAGAACTGGCTCCACAGAACTTTTAATCAAATCAGAAGCTGCCTGTCATTCATTTTGAAGAATCACAGAAATTTTAAGTACCGTTATCTACTTAGATGCTGCCGCTGGCACCATCAAAATTATGTTTAAAACAATAAAATAAGAAAACAAAACTCCATCACTAAGTGCCAGACATTTCAAGCAAAAAGAACATCTAAATAGAAAAGAATAGTACCTCATTCACATATGGCCAGATCTTCACAAGTTCATGGTTAAGCCAGTTCAACTGAAAAGTAGAAATAGTACAGGTATCAATTTCTAGAATTTGAATCTCTAAGTTTGAACTACATCACAAAAAGTGTTTGACTTAACTTTTGGCGCTGAGAGAAAACAACCCATGAAGGATAATATGGAGGAGGAAGAAGTTTTCTCGAGTCTTCCACTGTCATTTTAGAGAAAGACGCTATTGCAGCAGCCTGTGAGAAATGAGCTAGTTTTGAGTTAATAATGGCAGTAGGTGATTTTGCAAAAAAGTTCATAAGTTAACAAAAAATCACAGAGAGGCTCATAGATGGACCTACAAGAATTTCCTTTTATTATTAGATATGAATAAAAGTTTAACCATAAGTACAACAGATGACAATGGCTTTCTCTCTATGATGAACATCATCACACGGACTTGGTAAGCATTCTAACTCGAATCATTTTCAAACTGAACATCAATTTCTATAATTATATTGATGAATCGAAAGTATGAAAGAAATGGGTCTATGATTAAGTCACAAGCAGAAAAGAGGCATTCATTTCACAAAAAATATGAAACAATTGCAGCAGAGGAACACTCACACAAATATTAGGGTATACAAAGACAGGATGAAGCACAAAGATCAAGTACATGGCGACTTAATTCAGAAAGGTTTCATTGTATGTTTGGGAAGCGTGCACAAGTATTCAGTACAAAGGCATATTGAATTACAGGAAAAACAAGATGTCTACTTCTTTGCATCCAACCTAGATTGACTTGCCCAATAGAAAATAGGTGAGTAAACATGCCAGCAATTTTCATTATACTAAACCTTGCAAAATCATGGCCAGTATAATGACACTTCCAGTCATCGAATTTGTGCAGGCTTCTACCCAGCCAGCAATTCCAAACAATTTTCAGTGTTCTTGAAAGCAAGATTTCCGTTTAGAATTTTAAGAAAAACTCAACCTTCTCAGCTTTAAAAAAAAAAAGAGGAATTGTAGAATTTTATAAATGAACTTGTGATCTTGAACTACGCACTGAAACACCACAATGTAGCTCGAAAGATTTCTCAAATTTCATTTTTTTCATCGTTTGGCAAGCTCAGGAACATCCCAAAATATGCATTATATCTTAAATTTGACTAACCCATCAAGAGAAGGAAACCAATGCGGGGGTTTTACCCTTCCAAATAAAATAGTTCTTCCAGGAGAATGCAGAAGAGCTAATTTTACAGAACCAGAAACATTTAAAAGAATCTAGATTACGAGTGGAACAAAGAAAACTAAGAGAACCATGTAACTATTCATCAAACAAAGATTATCATAGTCACGACCACATCCATCCAAATTCTCATTAGAAACCTCTAAAAAAACAAAAATCTCATTCACCTTGCAATCCATGCCACACCACCATCACAATCATCAAAAAAATCAACCAAAACACAAAAAACGAAACAAAAACCCGACGACGAACGAAACGAAATAAAAAAACCGCGAAAACGACGGGAAAGAAAAACAGGATCAGCCTCACCAGATCTCTCCGGATCTTCGACCGGGAATTCTCCGATCGAACGAACACGACGATGATCCCAATCCCGAAGGCGATCCCGAGAAGCAACCCGGAGAGGAACGCCATGACCTCCCTCCTCTCAATCCCCTATTCCAACCGGATCAAACACGCCGAATCGTCATATAAAACTCGAAACCTCCTCCGCGACTGCACCATTCGAGAGGCCGAGCGATTGCCTTCGAGAGTCGGCAGACAAAACAAAAAGGCAAGACAGAAATAAAGAGAGTGCGTGGGGACGGCAGATCAAAAAGAAGGCGAGACGAGATCTCCAAAAGAGAGAGAGAGAGAGAGTGTGAGTATTCCTCGTCTCTCTCTTTGGGCGTTCTCCCGAAGAAGAAGAGAGTGTGTTGTGATTATTGGATCAGAACCATCGGAGCAATAAATGAAGGCCGCTGAGAGAGGTTTTAACGAACTTGTTTTTCTTACAGCCTGCCTTTGCCGACATACCCATTTAATGGGGCCCAGACTGATCCTGTCCGACTCGGTGCGGATCCACGTGCTGGGTTCAGTAGACCCGGGTGTTGTGTGTTCTCTCTTTTCTCCCCGAAAGATGCACTGTAGCAAACAGTGCATGTTCGGGGCCGAATGAGTTCCACTTATATAAGCATGTGGGGGCTAGTATTCCCTCGGCATCACTTAGCATCAAAGTCTGGTGCCGTTGCAAAGACTTAAGTACCCATTCTCGTTATGAAATAATGGTTCAAAAAAATAACAAAAATATCCTTCATCTAGAAAAGAAAGGATGGTCTTAACTCTACAAAAAGTCCAAACATTCTGTTTTCGCCCTAAGCAGTAAACTCTTATGCTCTCAGTGGATCACCCTTTGATGATGCACCATCTCCTATAACAAGAGCTCTCTTTGACGATGCACCTTTTACCGTCATCTACTGTCGTCGGAGCACTCTTTGTCGTCGTCTCGAGTCCAGGTTTCCGCCTTGGTTTTTACCTTGTGTTATAACACATTGTCACCTTCTCGTTCCTGCCTTGTGTTACAAAACATTCTCGGGTTTGTTTCTACCTTGTGGAGATAACTATAAATCGATCGACTGGTTAGATCATTGGTGGGCGTCATAGGGCATTTGTCGGCCATCTCTTTTTACAGTCTTCTCTTCTTTTTCGTTTTTGTTAGGCAGTATGAAAAAAAACAATGACGCACAAACATTCCAACAAGTGTCATTAAGGCATCGTGAGTACATTTCCATGTCATCATACTATTGTTAAAGAATGTATGTCATCGTGAGTGCCATTAAGACGTTGTTTTGTTATTGTAGGTGGATCTTGTCTTTTTGACAGTTGGAAAATTAAAGATATTTGTAAGATGCTGGGACATGTTGACAAGAATGCTTGGTTACAGATGCGAGGAAGGGACTCTACCCCCATCAGGTATCGTCCATTCACTCAGTGTATGCAATGTATCGCAAATCGCGGTTGTAGTAACATACTACTGATTTGTGAGATATTGTTTTGTTTGTTAATATCGATTCGTAAGCTATTATACTGGATTTTCGTATCGATTTGTAATATATTTTGTGATATGTATATCGATTTGTAAGATATTATATGTTTTGTAGTGTCGATTTGTAAGCTATTATGCTGAATTGATGTATCGATTTGTAATATATTATGCGATATGTATATCGATTTATAAGATTTTATGTGTTTTCTAGTATCAATTTGTAAGATATTTGTAGAAAAAAATTTAAAACGTGTGTGTGCGAAAATACATTATTGCACGCTTGCGGTGATGATTTTTGTATTCAAATCACTGCTCATTTAGCGATTTCTATTAAAACCGCTTCACAACGTCATAGATATAATTAAATCATTGTCACATGAATCACTATCGTCAACACACATATACGATAAATCATTTCTTTTATTGGCATGGTAAATAACAACTTGATGCATTGTATAAGCAAATAACAAATCATTGTTGCTTTTATATTGTGATTCATTCAATCGTTTCTTTGACTTGCTTAACCTTATTAGTATCCGTTGTTATATGCATCTTGAATAAATTGTAGTAAACGTATGTGTTGGCTAATGCAAATTGATATCTTGCTTATGACAGTGGTGAGCTTATCATCTGGTTGCAGTGAAGATCTATCTCAATCATTAGAAAGTTATGGAGAAGTGAACATTTGTACTAATAACGCACCTGAAGAAGTGAACATGTGCACTAATGATGCACATGATAAGAAGGGTGCAGACATTGGATTCACTCTTGACTTGAATGTTCCAACAGAAGAAATGTAATTCGATAATGAGGTAGACGATCATGACAATACACTTGATAAAGGTGCAGTCACTGAGAATGTACATGATAGTACACTTGACTTTTGTTTTCGTAGAAGGAATGCAGTTTAATAATGAGAAAACTGCATATAAATTTTACAATGATTATGCCTTGAAACTTGGCTTTAGTGTTAGAAGGTATTCTTGGTCAAAAAATGCACAGGGTGTCATGGTGAGAAAGACATATGTGTGTTCTAAGGAAGGTTGAAAGAAGTCAAGTGGAAATCCAACAAGAAGCAAGCCAGATTCAAGTTACCTCAATTTGTACTTTACTAAGTCTAAACATTGTGTCGATTTGTTTTTTATTTTTTCTTTCCGCCTTTTATGAATCAGTCAATGTGTAAATCGTGATAGGACATATTATTCACATATACAAAGCTCATAAAATTAATTCATAATAGGACAATCGGTATAAAGCAAATCGCGATAGCACGTATCGTTACAGTGAAATCGATTTGCAACTAAGTCATGATTTGCAATTCACTAAGTCTAAACATTGTGTTGATTTGTTTATTGTTTTCCTTTTTCGCCTTTTATGAATCAGTCAGTGTGTAAATCGTGATAGGACATATCGTTCACATAGACATAGTTTGTAAAAGTAAATCGTGATAAGAAAAATATTATTATATTATGAAACTTAAAGATTTATGATTCTAAGTCGATTTGTATTTATTAAGTTACCTATATTTGTACTTCACCAATAAACATCGTGTCAATTTATTTTTTCTTTCTATTTTTTGTCTTTTATCAGTCATTGTGTAAATCGCGGTAAGACAAATCATTATACATATACTGTATCTAAATCGTTATACCAGATATTATCCCAAAGCGATTTACACAATGACGTCTGTATCGTTGAAGTTAACTCAATTTGTTCTTTACTAAGTCTAAACATCGCATTGATTTGTTTATTTTTCTTTTTTGCCATTTATGAATCAGTCATTATGTAAATCGTGATGGTACATATTGTTCGCTTAGACAAAGCTCGTAAAGGCAAATTGCATTAGGATATTCAAACAGATTTGGTTCGATTATTTGATGGGTTTCGGTGGGATGGCTGTACAGATCGTGATGGAACACCTTCTATAAACAACAAATTGCAATCGCTTATAGAACTGGTTGCAAGGCAATCAGAATCAAGCAAATCACAATAGTACGTAGTCTTTATACGTACAAATTGTTTCAACCTTTTATCAATGTTTGTGTAAATCGCAATATGAACATAGCTCGTAAAAGCAATTCATAATTTACGCAGTACACAACGCTAAACGCTTCTTTAAATTTTTTTTATAAAGGCCGAACATTACAATGATTTGTTCAGTGGCACTTGTGTGTTACACTTATTAAAAAAAAGTATACATTTATAGAATGTCACATTACAAAAAAGAATTATAGAATTACAATAAAAAATTATAGAATTACAACAAATAAATATCAGGATAAAAAATCATATAATATTTATTCAGGGGCACTTGATGACTCAGATAGACTATGATATACAAATTGTCTCTTTCTTTTTCTTGGTGAACTCTCTTTTCTCAGTGGCCTCTTGGTTTCCTCAATCTTATTATAAACATTGGTCATCATCTCTACTAGTATATCATATTGTGACCGCATTTGTCTCCTCAAATTCCTCACCTGTTTTCGTAACTCCTTATTCTTTCTCTCCAACATCTTTAACCTTGTGGTAGAGACTACCTTCTTTTTTGTAAGTTGTGTTTGCTCCTCATCATGTACTGCAACTAAGAGAATTGTTGTTGTAGCTGGAGAGACACGATGAACGTATTTTTCATCTTGGGAGACGACATGATGGGGGACAAGAGAGATGCATGGATTCCCAACATTTCTATGTTGCTTATTCTCAATCTCCAGATTTCGACGCATGGGTTTCCAATCTTTTTTTAAATAGTTGGGGTCATATTATCGTTCTTTATAATCATATGTTATGGCACAAACACCTCCTTTGTTCCAGCTATTCAATTGTTCCTTTAAGCATTCATGTCAATTCATGTTCCTAGCCCCACCACTATTCATCTTCTTTCTCACTTCCATAGGCTACTTTGGGATAGATTGTCCCAAGCCAGCTTGTAGGAGAACTCGACTATCATGCTGCAACTCGGCTTCATAATTGCTAAACAGCCAAATATCGCAGACATAGAGTCTCGCACCCTAAGCAACAACCTCTTGGTCCTCGTCCTCCCCATCTCCATACGGCCTCCACACAACTTGTACATTGGAGATTATGTTTTAGGTATAGACATAATTATTCATGTTAATGAATGTTAAATATTAAAATGATTTATAATAATGAGTGCTAAATATATTATAATGACTATTACTAATAAGAGCTTTCTATTAGAATGATTTACACTAATGAATGTTACATATTACAACGATTTACAATAACGAATGCTAAATGTTAAAATGATAACACTTTGTACTAATGAAGTAAAAATCTTGCAACGATCATTACTTACAAATGCTAACAATTACAACGATTTACACGCGATAATGATTTTTACTAAGAAATACAAAATTCTGCAATGATCATTACTTAAGAATGCTAACGATTACAACGATTTACACTAATGAAAGTTAAATGCTAAAGCGATCACAATTTGTACTAAGGAATATAAAATCATGCAACGATCATTACTTAAGAATGTTAAACATTAGAACAATTTGTACTAACGATGACAAAATCCTACAACAATGATTACTTAAGAATGCTAAACATTTCAATGATTTATACTAATGAATGATAAATGTTGAAACGATTATAAATGATTTTAAATCATTTACCTCATTTAATTGCAGACCATCTAAAATGAACTTGGCATTATCTTTCTTGACATTTATTCTAGCCCACCTGCTGATCTTTGGAAAACCATAAATCGCAGGACCACACTGAGGATGTAAGGCGACAATGTGCTCCCACAACCAGACCTACAAAATTAATATATTAGTAAGACTATAACCTCCAACAATCTTAGTCTACAACTATAAAATATGTAATAAACAATTACCTAAACAAATGGCCAAAACCTTGCGACAATTTTTGTACCCTTACTCGCACGGTAAAGTTGACTGTGCAAGTGTGCGAGCATAGCAACACCCCATGCATAGTTGCCGACTTTATCTAAGTCTTCCAAGAATTGCAGTCACAAGTAACTTTTCCTTGAACCAGACAAATCAGAAAATAAAATAAGTTCAAAAAAATAAAGAAGAAAGTCACGCAACTCTTAGTCAGTTCTTTCAGATGCACATATAGCAGACCGGCCTTACCATTTATTACAGAAAGAATAAATTTTCATAGATATAGAATTGCTTCTACCAGAAATACATTGTCTCCAGTCCTCTATCGACATTCCTGGAAGGGACGCACACTTGTTCCTTGCGGTATAGTTTGAATCCCGTAATAGGACAACACTTCAATGATACTTAAGACCCGTAATCTGCGCCACATCTTCTAAGGTCATGGTGATCTTACAAGAATCAAACTGGAATGTGTTCGTCTTATTATTCAACTTATTTACCAAGTGGGTCATGGTGTTCCAGCACGTTTCAAAATAATGTTGGTCCAGAAGACCGTCAAAGTGCATATTTCGTAATCAATCCTTCTAATATTTGCTCAACTGTCTATACCACGACAGAAGTACAAGCCACTGACACTGCCATCTGAGCTTTTCACCTAGTGCTCTACTTCTCTTTTGACCTTCCTGTAACACAAAAAAACATATTATTCGTATCAAATCAAAATTAGTCTCATTTGTACTTCTATATGTCGTTGTAGACAATAATCGCTATAAATAATAATCGTTGCACACTTGCTATCATAGTAATCATTATACATAGTAATCACTATCACAGTAATCACTATACATAATCATACCTATAACAGTAAATCATTCACAGTAATCACTATACATAGTAATCACTATCACAGTAATCACTATACATAATAATACCTATTACAGTAAATCGTTCACAATAATCGCTATCACAATAATTGCTATACATAGTAATCGCTATCACATTAATCACTATCACAATAATCACTATACGTAATAATACATATCACAGTAAATTGTGACAAACATGATCGATTTACGTACCTTTGTTACACTTTTTTCCTCTTCATCCCCTCCCTCCATCCTCTGCCTTTCTTCTTCCTTCGTTCACTCCTTCGCCTTCCTCATTTTCTTTTCAATTTCTTCCTTCCTTTTCATTTCATTCTTTTCCTCCCCCTTGCTTTTTTCTTTCCCTTTCTTTCTCTTCCTCCTCATGCTTCTTCATTTCCCTTTCCTTCTCCTGCTTTTTCCTTTCTCTTTCCTTCTCTTCCTCCTTCTGCTCCTTCCTTTGCCTTTCATTCTCTTCCTCATCCTCCTTCTCCTTCCTTTGCCTTTCCTTCTCTTCTTCGTCCTTCTCATTTCTTCTCATTTTTTTCTCTTCCTCATCATGATGCTTCTTCCTTTGCCTTTCCTCTTCCATCTTCATCATTTGTCTTTCCTCCTCTTTATTCTTCTTTAATTGCATTTCTTTCTCTTCCTCCTCCTCCGTATTCTTTCTTTGTTTTTCCCTCTCCTCCTCATCCTTCTTTTGTTTGCCTTTCCATCTCCTCCTTCTTCATTTGCCTTTTCTTTCTTTGCTTTTCATTCTCCTCCTCCTTCTTCATTTACTTTTCCTTCTCTTCACCATCCTCCTTCTTCTTCTTCATCTTTAGTTCTTTCTCATGCTTCCTTTGCTCTTCAGCCTCAATATTTGATGAATAATGCTTCACATTTTACAATTCCAACGCTTTGTTCATGTCTTTATCATTCTCAATCTTCATTATATTTTGGTACCTTTCATAACGCTCATATAGATGCGACTGATGGATAATTTTTCTAATAATCATTCTATCGTACGGTGAGGAATTTTTTGTTTGGCGAGCTTTAGACATTGCTAACCTAACACATAAATTTAACCGCATCATTATATGTTACAACCGCCTCCCTAAGTATATAATAATACAAATTATCTCATTCGTTAAACAATCACCAACATTACAAATTGTCATAATATTTGGCTTTATAAGTAAACATCGTTGTAAGATTTCGCAAACTTAAGTACAAATCGAGGTAACTTCATAAATACACATCGCTATTGCTTTAAATGTATAAATCATTATTACTTTAAACTTACAAATCGTTGTGGAAATCACAACCTTCATAAGTACATATCGTTGTAACGTTTGGGCTTCATACGTAAACATTTTTATACGATTTATCAAACTTAAGTACAAATTATGGTAATTTCATTAAATCGTTACTGCTTCAAACGTATAAATTGTTGTTGCTTCATAAAAACAAATTGTGCTAACTGTTTTTTGACACCCAGAAGGTGGATAGGTACAAATAGATTTGTTTCAGTATGAAAACAAGTGTTATTTAGCATGAATAATACAACCAGTTAAAGATTTAGCATTCAGATTTACAAATCGATTTGTTTGCATAACAAAACCTTACACGAAACTCACAAAAATGATACGAGTTTTGATAATCCGACAGTGGAGGAGAAACACCCAAAAGGTAGACGTAGCTGATTGTGGCAATGACGCTGCCACTGCGCAGACGACAACAAAGGGTTCTTCGATGATAGCAGACGATGAAAAATGTTGCTCCGATGACAACAGACGATGGCAAAGGGTGCTCCGACGACAACAGACGACAACAAAGGGTGCTTCGGTGGCAGCAAAAGATGGCAAAGGGTGCTCCGGTGGCAGCAAACAACGACAAATGGTGCATCGTCAAAGGGAGCTTTTGTTACAGCAGATGGTGCAAAAGTTTATTGTTTAGGGCAAAAACGAAACATTTAGAATTTGAAAAGTTAACATCATCCTCAACTTTTTGAACGGAGGACATTTTTGTCCTTTTCTCAAACCGTCGTTTCCCTTTTTTGGATGAAGAACATTTTTGTCCTTTTCTCGAACCGTCGTTTTATGGTGAGAATGGCGGGAAAGGGTACTTAAGTCTTTACAATCGCACCAGACTCTGATGCTAAGTTGACACACACGGGGATACGAGCCCCACGTACTTATATACGTGATGCTCATTTGGGCCCCCGAACATGCACTGTAGCAAATAGTGCATCTTCGGGGGGAGGGAACATATAACCTGCTTTGCAGTTGGTCGGTGCGGATTATAAATTTATAATGTTGTGATTGGGTGCCATACTGGATCGGGTCATGGGTTTGGGTTATTCGTGAATTGGTAAACGAGCTGAAGGAACCTAGCTTGAGCCAAACACGCTAATCTTGAGCTGGATTGCTTAAAAAAAACATTCTCAAAAGAAGCTAGAATATGTAAACCAGTATGAATCGATATTTCCGTAAGGTCTTTTGCAAATCTAACCCTACATATGCATTCAGCTTAGTCCATTGCTTGGAATCGACTATTGGATCATCATAATAGGATCAAGAAATATGATTTTATGTGCTTAAATATTTATAAAAATTCTGAGCCATTGATTTTCAAGCCTTAAAAGATCCTTCTTGTACATCGAAATCGGATGATCTAAGAGTTTGCTTCTATAAAACCAAGCACCTAGATGGCATCCATACAGTGAAATTTAGAAAAAAAGACTGAAAATTTTGATGCATGCCCGATTACATGTTCTAATTATCCATATTTTCAGAATTGAAAGTAACATGATTTTGAAAGACTTATTAAAGCCAAGCTCAGCTGACTTGTTCACGGTAAAATTGCATTGTTTCAAAGCTGAAAGCAATAGAATTTAAACTCTAAACTTATTGTTTGTGCATTATGTTATATGATAGTAAATTATATCTAGAAAATATTTATTACTAATCAAGGAACCTGTATGAGCTGAACTAAGTTGAACACTTGTTGTTTGTATTCGGCTTATCGAGCTTATTTTGGGAGTCTAAATGAGCTCTTTATAAGCCGAACATGAGTCAAACCACAAGCAGGTCATTTTATGGTGGTCCAAGATTTATTCAGATGTGGGTTGCAGATCCAGTTTCTTTTTTTTTCCAATGAAGTGATTAGATCGGGTCAAAGTCAAGATGGGTGTTTGGATGGTCCCATAAGTAAATTAATGTTCAAAAGGGTTAATGTAATTTTAAGCCTTTTATATTAACTTTATTAGATTTACCTGATTGAAACATTTAAAACACCCATCAAAGCCTGTTATAAAGAAATTGCATTTGAAGATATGTCAGTAATTACTTTTAAAGATATTTATGTCCTTAATTTGAAAGAAGATTAAAAAATTAAACACAAAGTTCAAAAAGCAAAAAAAAAGTATTTTTGTAATGTTGATTTTAGAAAATCAAAATAACCTTTAGCCTTACATGCTAGCCTTATATGTAAAAAAATGTCCTTGCTATTAAAAATGCATTGATCATGTCAATCAGTTGAACACTGTGGATATCAATTTCCAGTGACTTGCATAAGTTCTTGATTTGGATCTAGGTAGCTACAATAAATCTACTCAGATATCCAAATGGCTTGCTGCTTATCTGCCTTTAGGCGTTGGCTACTTGGCTTAGATCCAGCTCTAAGTGAAATGAGTAAGTTGGGGTAGATATGGAGTTTTCTAACCATTAGCGGTCAACCACCATGCATCAATCTCAAAAAGGAGGTAGGGGCTGCTACTCCACTCTGTTAATTCTTCTATCTGGGATAGAAACTTCTCTTGTAAGATGTGATGAACTCAAAACATATACTGGACTTAGTGGATCCAACACCGAGACCCGATAAAAAAAGATAATTGACTGCGCTATGGAATTGAGTGATGGTTTTTGTCCCATCCATCCTTTTGTTTTTATAGATATAGAGGCTAAAGTCAGGACATCGACATCACATGCTTGTTTGGAAGCCGGAGGCATATACTGGACCACCTCCACTAAAAGTTGAAAGTTATTGAAGTCTCTTTTCAATCATGTATATAATGATTTAAAAGTTATCTAAATTAATTTTGACTGTAGAACTTCTCAATAATAGCCTACAAGCGCGGTTGCTTAGGTGAGTCATAGGGATGGCAGTGGAGCGGGGGAAAGCGGGGCCCCGCCCCACCTCGCCCCATTTGGACCGGGGATGAAGGGTATGAAACAGGGATGGAGGCGGGGACGAAGGTTAAAATCCATCCCCGTCCGGGGGTGGAGGCGGGGATGGGCGTGCACTTTTCTCCGCCCCACCCCGTCCCCGCCCCAACCACTTTTCCCCGCCCTGCCCCGCCTCATCCCCGTTTGAACCGGGGATGGAGGACATGAAACGGGGATGAAGGCGGGGGTGGAGACCTTGTCCCCCACCCCACCCCGCCCCACTGCCATCCCTAGTGAGTCAGCTTAAGGCATTCAAGTTGAAGGACATCACGAGTTCCATACCCTAGCTGCACATTTCATACCACAAAGTCGAAGTCCATAGGAAAATTATCCCTAATGAGCATAGGGGAGTACTCGTAGAGTTTTACACTTTTAATGCGGAAATAAACCATGGTCTAACCAAGATCTTGGACCATAATGAGACGTCTTAACCATAATGGTGGTTTCTCCTCGTTATCAAATAAAAAGCTCAGCTCGTTTAAGCCCATGTTGGACTCAATTAAGTAGAGAGCTGAGCTCCAGCAAGGGCTTAAGCTCAAGCTTGAAAGGTGTTTGAGCTTGGATCAGCTTAATTAGCCTAATTAAGTTAGCTTATATAGTTATGTAAAGGATAATATTAACAATTCACTAGAATGTGAGGACTGAAATATGAGATCTAGAATATGAGAACTAGAAATATCGGTATTTTCAACACTTTTTTTTGCAAATCCAACCATGTGGATGTTCTTGGCGTGGTGAATTTGCTAGGAATCAACCATTGGATCATATATATTTTTATGAAAAATGTGTTTTTTGAATGCTCGAATATTTATGAAGATTACGAGCCATTGATTTTAAAGCCTTAACAAATTCTTGTTTATGCATCAAAATCAGATGATTCGAGAGTGGATTTTTATAAAACCAAACATGTAGATCACATCCACACAATTAGATTCAAGAAAAAAATAAAAAATCTATGAAAATCGTGGTTCACATTAGTTCTCATATTCTAGTGACTCATGTGTATATTTATATATAGCTGTTTTCTTAAATAAAAGTTGACAGAAAAGAAAATTATCGACTAGCTATTTGGATATGTTTCATAAAAAACAGATTCTGATTATCAATTGGATTCAAATCCAGTTAAAATTGGGTTTCAGATTCAGATGCAAGATTGCATATTATATAAATCAAACTTTGATTAATAATTGGATGTCATTTGCTTTACCGAATCTGACTAAATTATTTTGGGCTCAGATACATATCGGACTCATGTGTCCAAACCAAACCCGACGCATTGCTATCCACATGCATAAGAAAACTCCCTATTAAAAAAATGTAATATTTTTTGTTTTAGTGTTTTTCACACATCTGACCCTCTATCAACCCTCAAAAAATAATATTTTTTTTAGGTCCAAAGAATTCAAACCAATAATTGATTCCTATTATTTTGACAATGTTGAAGACATTCATATTAAAATTGATCAAAACAACCTCCTACCATGAGTTTAAACTAAAGGGTTCCTTATCTAAGAGGGTACCAAATACTTCCCATGAAATAATGTAGCAAAATCTTTGTATATCAAGTTTTTGCAATAAGTACCACCGAGGTGGTATCCCATGTAGTAAGCGGGGCTGAAAGCCCAGGATCGAATCCCTCTGCCACATGGGGCAGCTGTTGTTCTGGTAAGAGTCAGCCTAACCCCAGCTTGCCTTTCAAAAAAACAAAAGATTTTGCAATAAGATACTTTTGAGGTCATATCAGCTTCTGAAAATATCCTAATATCCAAAATACTGTGGATATTTGTTACATAGACAGCAAATCATCCATCTTTCTTATGAAAACCAAAAAGATTAATTATTTTTATTTTTTTGACAAAATCTCTGAAAAATATCAACAAATATACAAAATTAAAAATATGATAAAAATTGAGAAAGTTGTTTATCTCATTAATATCCAATTGACATCGATATCAGAATAATTCAAAATGCAACACTTTTAAAAGCTTCAAGATACTTTTGAGGTCATATCAGCTTCTGAAAATATCGTAATAACCAAAATATCGCCGATATTTTTACAAATAGCAAATTATCCCTCATCTTACGTATGAAAAACCAAAAAGAAAAAAGTGCCAGAAAACACAAGCTACGCCTGCCCAACTACTTTCGTAGATTAGCGAGCACACATTCTTGACAGCATAGGCATGGACCACATTGGAAGAAAGGGTGGGGCCCATCCTAGCGATGTGCATCCATGGCAGTTTGGATGCCGTTCATCCAGGGATGTCGATTGGATGTAGGCATTATTAAATTTGATTTAATTGGATTCAGAGTGGACAGAAAAAGATGAAACAGAATCCAGATTTAACCTGTGTAAAACTCTATTTTTGGACAATTGGATTCGGATCTCAATCGGGTTTAGGCTTTAATCACGTTTGGATTCGAATTTCAATGCAAAATTAATACCAAATCCAAATCCTAGTTTTAATCATATCCAGTTTTAGCTACCAAATCCAACTAATAGGATTCAAACATCAGGTTACATCCTACCGTTGTCATCCCTACATTCATCATGTTGATCACATATGATCTCTATGGCCATGTTTCATGGAGAGTCTCACCCGTTAAAAAGAGAGGTGAGCCCACTCTCTCTCTAACGGGCGAAACTGCTCATATGAGAGCCTTATCCAGAATAAAGTATACTTTATTCTGGATAATCTCAATCGTGAGACGATAAACCTGTATTTCAGTTGAGTTATCGGCTACTCAGGAGGAAGTAAACTCCCAATTACTTTACTCTCTTATTTATATATATATATATATATATATGAGAGCGGGCTTACTCACCAGATTAACTGAATATTGTGTGAGAGCAAATCCCTCCTAAAGAAGGTCGTAAACAACTTTATTAATTCTTCTGTTTACTTCGATACTTCAGTGATATAAGAGCTAAGGTTATTGTATACAAAGACTCCTCCACATATCACAACTTCATTGTCTATCACTGCTCGGGGCCATCGACACTCGTTCTCAGTTAAGGGAAATACAGAAAATCAGCAGAGGTTAGTCACTTCTTTTATATAACACTTATCATAAAAGGTCATCGGATTCTGACGACCCCTGCTTTTGTTTGATAGTAACAAGCGACACAGACTCAGTCTCGTGTCTGCTGGTAATAGCAAAACAACAAAGTTTTTTTTACTATAGAGAAAGACAACCTTAACAAAGGGAAGGAGTATAACTTTTTTTTTAAAGATCACAATAATCGGTGACGGCTTAATATTTTTTGGGTCTATTGGTGATATTTTTTATCAAATTTTTTAAGAGTTGTAAGTAACAGCCACCGCTCTTCGCTCGCATTACCATTGTAGAAGGTTGCCTGCGTCAGGCAACCATGGAAAAAATAATATAATAAAAAAAAAGGTTTATATTTTTAGAAGTCACCAGATTATTAATACATTTTCTTTTTTTCAATGACCCATTTGGCAAAGTGATCAACACCAAGGGCGTAGCTAGGGGGGGGCAGGAGCCCAGTCCTGCCTCCTGAAACAGTTAATTTTTTTTGTTTGTTTTTTTTAAAGCCCAGTCCTAGCCCAGCCCTGATTCCATATGAAATAGATTTTTATCCATTTTTGTAGCCCAGTCCAGTCCTAGCCCAGCCCTGACTGCAGCAAATTGTTTGATTTGTCCATATGAAATAAATTTTTATTAATAATTGTAGCCATTTTTTATTTTATCTCAAAAAAAAAAATTTCGGGGCCGCTGCCCCCGAACCCCCGACTAGCGCACAAATAATTTTTTTTTCCTACACCCCTGTTTGCCCCCCCCTCACATGAATCCTAGCTACGCCCCTGATCAACACATCAAGGGCACCCATGATGTCAAGCTTTTATTAAAATATAATAATAGTTTTTATTGATAAAAAATTTGAAAATTCATTCCCATTTTTTTTAAGAAGGGTTTTTGAATTTGCATGATCGTGGCGCCGCATGTCAGGTCATACCCATATGTTCATGCCATATGCATTTTGTAATTAGGAAAGTTTTTTTTTTTCTTTTGTTTGTGAATTGTGACAAACAATTCTATGGCCACTACATTTGCTACCCTCATGGGTAAGGAACCCCTTAATTATAATAGGGCATCTCAACTGGTCGGATCTGGTTTCAACCCAGGTGGATCTAGATTTGGATCAGATTTTTGGGTATGGTATTGGGTCCGGATCTGAGTATAAACGGGTCTACTATAAGAGAAACCATACCCAGACACAATAAAAAACTGCATGAACTAGACCCAAATCATACCCGGTGAAATAATATATATTTTTTTATCATTTTTACATTTAAAATTTGCGGGTCTTAATTGGAACTCGGGTCAGGTCAGGCACGGGTCTGGTATAAAATTCCATAAACTATACCCGGTTTCATGTATTAATCTGACCTTTCGGTCTGGACCCGGATCTTAATCGGGTCTTCTTATTTGTCATTATACCTAGACCCTATAGGGCTTGGTAAACCCGACCTGTTGACACCCCTTAATTATAACTCATAGAGGAAGGCTGTATGACCAAATCTGACCTCATTAATGTGTTCCACATGGTCAAAATAATAGGAATCGATCCTTGGATCATAGTTTTTTTAATGTAAATGTATGTTTTTCTGAGGTTTGAAACTATTTTTTTTTTATAGGCAAGCTGGGGTTATGCAGACCCCCTACCAGATATCTCTTAAGCCCCATGTGGCAGAGGGATTCGAACCTGAGCCTTCGGATACCACCTTAGTGATGAGGTTTGAAACTTTGGTACATTATAAGCCATTGATTTTTCAACCTTCGTAAAATCTGACATATATATCATACAAACATGATCCAAAGGTCGGTATATATTAAACTGAATATGTACCTCATATCTGAAGGGTTAGATGTGCAAAAAAAGAAAACAAAAACACATTAAAATATCACATTTTTTCATTACCCATGTGGGTAGCAAACATTACCCTCATCAGCTATGCTCATTAACTTCACAGAAGGAAAAGATCTTAACAATTGTTATGATTTCTTTGACTGCTTGAATAAGCCCAAAATCCATAGTTAAGGTCAAGGTTACTAGAAACTTTATTCACATGTCAGACTAGTTTCCTGAGAAACTGTTTCTGAAACTTATGCTAAACTTCTGAAAATGAGTGTGAAACTCGTTTCACATCACATGGAAACCTACTTACTTTGTGAGAAACTGGTTTACCTTAATTAGAAAATATATTTTTTATACATTTTTGTGAAATTAGAATCTTTTTTAATAAAAAGTGGAGATATGTATTAATGTAGTGTATTGGATGAAATGAAGAAATTTAAAAATTCTAACTACATTATTTTTTCTTATTTTATATTCTATCTAAATCTATGTTGCATTTAAGCACTCATTTATATAAAATATAACCAACTTTATAATAGTTTCATTGTTGTGGTCAATGCAATCATATACTTTATAAACAATATTTTTATTTATCCCAATATTAGTAAATAAGTAAAGTTTGTGTAAACTTATAATATTCTTAGTGGATGTTGTCGATATTTAAACTTTTGCTATACAAAGGAGGGATGGTCCTACCTCTTTTTTCGTCAGGATCCTCCAAAAATCATATTTTAAAGTATTTTTTACCCTCATCTGAACTGTTAGATGTGTTTATCATTGTTTACATGCATTTGACTATAACTTTTTAGGTTAAGATATGTATTTTAAAGAGGTGAAAAATCAATGATTGATATTATACTAAAATTTGATAATAAAATATTTACATCTTTACATCAAATCAATTTGAAAAAAAAAAATTCTTACAAAAGAGCGCATGGGAAACATGAAAGGTCCAAATTTCACTAGAATTCTGCAAGCTAAAGTCAGAGCTACGTCCCCTTCAAGCAGTTATTGCGTTAGTTGAGTTGTTATGAAAATGACAATTTTTTTTTAGGATAAAAAATGAAAATGACGCAGTTGTCGGCATATCCTGGATTGCTCATTGAAAAAGATTTTAAAAAGAGAGAAAAAGTGAAGTGAGAAACTGATTTGATAGCTTAGGCACCTAGGGATGCCAATGGATTAAGCATGACAAAGGGTGGGCATAGGGCCCAGCTGCCACTTGGGCCAAGTCGACATGGGCCGGGTTTGGGTCAAAATTATATACATGGGTCGGGTTTGGGTTGGGTTGATGGGCTCGAGTCATTTATTAATTTTTAATAATAATATTTTTTTAAAAATTAATTAATTACATAATAACTTGATAACTATTATTATTTACCTAATTAATTGCATTAGTTTTTATAAAAACTGGAAAGATAATTAATTGGTTACATGGGAACTTGTTAATTATTTATAATTTACCTAATTAGTTGCACTAATTAGTTGGATTTGGGTCAGACCCAGCCTGCTTCACATTAGCTCATTGGACCGATGGGCCGGGTCATGGGCAGCTCTTCAAACCCGAGCCTGTTAAGAAACGGGCCCGTTAATAAATGGACCGTGCCATCTCAGGACCGGGCTGCACTTAAAGCCTGGCGGGCTGAGCTCTAAATGGAACCGGCCCTACCCAATGCCCCAATCATAAGTATGACCCGATATCAACCCGATGTTAGCTTCACCTTGTCATTGGAAAAAGTTAGCTTGCACTCAGCTTAGTGAAGAATTGGTTTTGAACTTCAAAACTGGATTGGGGTGCATTGTTTTTATTTTTCTCCCATTTACAAAGCAAGATAGGTTGCTACATTTTCTGGGGCACGAATAAAAGACAAACAACCAAGGTCGGTTTTCAAACTGAATCGTTTTTTTTAAATGATTCGGAGAATAGGCTGGTTAGGAATTGAATCGAACCATTTTGGATCCGTCCTTTTCATTTTTTATTTTAAAAAAGTTCAAAAATATAAAAATTTCCAAGAAAATTTGTGAAAATACATACATAAAGTAAATGATGAGTTATGGGATCCAATCAATTTCTAAAATATGCATTTAATTCTTAAACAATCAAACAGAAAATAAATATTATGATTATCTTAAAAACGAAAATAAAACAAAAATAGATTCAGCTAATTTTCTAGGAAATCGACAAAGAACAATTTGATTCGAATAGGCTGATTCAGGCGGATTTGGTTATCTTCTGAAAACATTGCTAACAACTGAAGAACATCTCACATTGTGCCAATATTTGTTGATTTAATACCTTGCCCATAGACACAAAGCAGATTCACAGATCGGAGCACATATTTTCTTTAGTACCATGAAGGAAAACGAACTATAGACCATCAAGTGAATCAGATACTGATACACTCGAATTCCTTGAGCGAGACCCGATGTAGATTTCCATTTGTAGTTGTTTCTTTGGGTGTGGTTCAATTCTGAGTTTTTACATTGAGATTTGAATCTTCATATATATATATATATATATATATATATATATGTGAGAGAGAGAGAGAGAGATCTTTCTTTATAGTGAACTTAATGATCTTAGGGTTTGCTGTTTGGATCACTGGATTTCAACATGTGAAAAGGTATCCGCCGAACCTCAAAAGTGTTGTAATCTCTACAACAATCAAAACTTGCACTTGTGAGTTTGATACTGCATGTGAAGGATCGAGACCGATGTGCATGCAGAAGAGGAAGCGAATAGGGATGAATACAACCTTCTTTAGGAGGGAATTTGCTTTCACAGGTTCGTTCTCTTTCTGAGTAAGCCTTCTCTTCCTTTATATAAAGAAGACAAAGTTGCTAGAGATTTATACCCTCCTAGGTACTTACCGATGAGAAAATCAGCAACTGTTTCACAACTCTAAACTTATCCAAAATGAAGCACGTTAAATTTTGGATAAGGCCTTATTTTGGATGGTTTCACACATTGGAGAGAGAGTGAGCCCACCTCTTTCCTTAACGCGTGAGACCCTCCGTGAAACATGACTACGAAGGTCACGTATGACCAACATCTCTCACTTGATCATGTGAAACTAATCATGATGCATGATTTTACCTCTCACTATTGGAGTATTTCAATTGCATCAATATTTCGATAATGAGTTATATTCTTTAGTTTCTCATCCAGCTATATGTCTTTATTAGACATATCTTAATTTCATATAAGATACATGTTTCGAGAACATTTCCTCTGATATGCCCTTTGTCAAGGAATCAACAATCATATCAGATGTAGGTAATTAACTGACTGATATTTCATTCATTTCAATCATATCATGAATACAATAGTTGTAAAACTATAAATTTATACTATTTTATGAGAAATAATGATGAATTTAAGGCAAAAATATCATTTAAAATTAAGATAAAAATTAAATTATAATTCAAGCATTTAACAGAATTCAAAATAAATCTCAAGTTAAGAATTTATTTAGAATCTGGAGTTTTTATTTGTAATCAAATTTAATAAATATGTCTCAAATATTATATTTAAATTTGAGTTTGATTTGAATCTAAATCAAGACTTGATTTAATGTCAATTCAAGTTTGAATTGTATAATAATTTAGATTTTTATTGAAATTGAATTTAGAATCTTAAATTGAATTTAAAGGTAATACCTTTGAATTCTTTAGGATATTTTTAATGAATAAAATAATATTAATAATGATTTTTATGAAAAAAATATAAAAATACAAATTATCCAAAGATAAATTATAATAAAAATCTAATAAAAATGTAAGTTGATTAAAATTGATTTTAGTGAAATTTCCATTTAGAATCGAATTTTTGAAAAAGATAGAATTTAATAAAATAACTGTTAACTTTTATCAAAATAAAGTCGAATAGGATTTCAGATGAATCTAAACTAATTTGATATGTATTTAATGTGAATTCAATAAATTTGTATTTAGTTTCATGAGTTTAAAATCTAATATACAAAAAAAATAAATTAAAATACTCAAACGACACTGGGTCCTGCCAACCCTGGTAGAGATCGCTTTCGAAGTTCATTTTAGAGAAAATGATATTTCTAAAAAAAAAAAATTAATAGTCTAGATAAATTTAAAATAATAATGTTAACCAAGTGTCATGCTATAGAAAATGTAAGACTTAGAAAAAAAATGTCTAAGTGTACAAAATACCCCCACACGCCCCAAGGGGTTCATCAACCCTATTGAATTTCTTTTCTTCAGAAATTATTTTTGAAGAATTCAAATTAACCTTAGAAAGAATACTTAAAATAAATAATTGAAATATATAGATTTTTGAATTTTAATAGGTGTCATGTAATTGAAATTAAGTCTAATTCAAATCTCATATAATGCCATTTCATTTAATTTCATATTTAATTTTTTAAAAGAATAAAATTTAAATTTAACATGAATTAATTTAGAATTAATTTAATGAAATAGAATTTATAAATTAATTAGATTTCATAAACATGTAGGAGTCCATAGGTAGGCCATCCCATCCTATGTGGCACTCCATTTAAGCTTTAAAATGTTAAATTAAAAACATAAACTTTAAAAGCAAGTTAAATTAAAAACTTACTAAATTAACAAGGTATATCTTAAAAGTTAAAAATTTCCTTTTTTACAAACATGAGAGCTCCCATGAGAGGGGCATCTATTTCAAATTGGAGTGGGCTGAACCAAGGAAGAAAAAAAGGAAAAGAAAGAAAAAAGGAAAGAAAGAAAGGAAGAAGAAAAAAATATATAATAAGAATTGACTAGTCAACTTGTGAGCTCTTTTCATGGACTAAGCACAGTTCTATGATAGTCAGAATAAAAAAGTATAGAACTGCACCAAAATGTTCGTAACTCCCTCATATTGATGATTTTTTATGACCGGTTTGTGGCATAAAAAAGATAACAAAATTTTCTACAAACTGTGAAAAATTCAGATCTGACCATTGACTAAAATTTTTTCTGTAACCTCTGTAACAGTTAGACAGAGTTGAGTTTTTTGTAAATTTGGTACCGGTTCAGGAAACAACCCCTATATACTTGTGTAAGTTTTGTATTGACATGCATGCCTTTACGAATGGATGACAGACTGTTTATGTATTGTCACAAGTTAATTTTCTGCAGAGAATTTAATGCACATCAGTGGGGCATGAACTGAATGTTAAACAAATGAATATGTTCGCCTATGTGGCCCTTCGCTACTTGAGGGATCGAGGCATCCATATTTCAAACTAAGGGCACATGTGAATGGACTGTTTATTCTGTATTTTCCCTTATATGACAAACATGATGATCGTATTAATGATGATAATGTAAATGAATGGGTGCATGCAATGCTTAAGTATTTTATTATGATGTTTATGTATGTGTGCATATGATAGATAAGAAAGAAGCATACGCATGAATGCAAATGCAATGTTTTAAATATGCATCCATTAACCCTACAAAGACCAATTTTTCTTCTTTTTTTTCATATATCGTGTTGCATGTAAGACATTTAATTTAAATAAGTAGAACATGTAACACTAAAGCAAGGGCTTGCAAGGAAAGGGCTAACAACACTTATGCCTTTGTGGGAATACATTTTGAATATGAAAGGTTGCTCCTCCCCAACCACGAAGATAGGAAAAACCATCTATAATAGACTGTAGAGTATGAGGAAGAAACTCATGAGTGAAAGTTTGATGTATCAAGATGGTGATATTGGGTGCTTCTCTCGCTTTTATCATCCCTCACCCGGTACTGATGAAAGGGGTTTGGCCCGGCCAAAGCCACCAATATATGAAAACACCACCTGCACCATGGCCTTGATTCAGGGTATAAGTCTTTATTTGTACCTACAGGAATAAGAAGTAAAACCTAAGTGTATGTGCATTAGATAGGCATGACATGCATCATTTAAGAAAGAAAAGTTAATTAAAGATAATAATCGGCTCATGCATAAGAACGACTTCTGCGATGGTAAGTGCATGTATTCTTAATTGTTTATGCATTTTTAAGTATATTCATGCATTTTAAATTCCTATTGCTTGTATGCATGATTGATTGGAATTAGTTTCATAATTATATGATTTTGTAAGTTATTAAAAATGCATGCTAATTATCATTGTAAATATTTTTGTTAAATGCATGAAAATTCGTAGTAGTTCATGCTTGCTAATTCCAATTTACATGTTCAATATAGTTCTACCCTACTGAGATAATTTTTATCTAACCCTATGTTTTTTAATGTTTTTCAAGAAGTAAGTGAGCTCATATGCGATGATGGGAGGTTGCAACGAGGACCGAGCTATGCCTTTTTCAAACCTCTGACATTATTGTGAGCAATTTTAGATGCTCAAAGATTCTGTTATTTAAATTTAATTGATAGACATTTATTATTAATTTAGATATATATAGACTTTTAGTCCATTTATGAATGTTAAATTTCTAAGTTTAATTGCATATGTGAATGTAAATGAGAAATAACGCATCAAGTTTTAGTCTCATTGATTTTTTTGCTATAATTTTATAAAAAGCATTTAAAAGTATTTCAAAAAAAAATTTAAAATTTTTTAGATTAAAAAATTTTAAATTTATAATGGTACTTTACTATTATATGTTTACTTTTAAAATTATTCGCTCAACACTTCATAAGAGAGATGGCGTCCTGATTATCACAATAAATTTGGACCGGCCCATTGGTTATATCCTGCTTCAAATCATTAATGAAATGTCTTATCTAAATAAAAAATGTAGCATCTGCATTGCATGTAATATATTCAACTTCCTGAGTATGCTAAGCTATGCAACCTTGTTTCTTACAAGACCAAGAAATTGCTCCTCCCTCGAGGAGAAAAACATATCAAATAGTGAATTTACTATCATCTCTATTGCCTGCAAAGTCAACATTAGAATACCCAATTAATTTTAAAGAATCAGCTTGAAAATATAATTTCAAGGTTATAGTCTCTTTTAAATATCAAAATATCCTTTTTACTGCTTGCCAGTGAGGCCAACCAGGGTAGCGACTAATGAGGCCTACAACAAAGCTAATATCAGACCTTATGCAAAGCATAATATATATTCAGCTTTCAACAACTTGTACATAAGAGATATTTAGCCTTTTTTGTCCATCACCAGGACTATCATTCTTACTTAGTTTGACACATTTTACCAGAAGTGTCCCAACATGCTTGCTATCACTCATTTTAAATTTCTTAAGTATATGATTTATATATCTTTCTTGACTCAAGCTTAAAAGCTTTGAGTTCCTATATCAAGTGATTTTAATTCTAAGAACATAAGATGCTTCTCCCATGTCTTTCATTCTGAACTAAGAATTCAACCATGACTTGGTTTTGACAATCATATTGTTGTCGTTTCTAATCAAAACAATGTCATCCACATATATTGAGAGAATAGCAAATTTACTCACTTTTTTAGACATAAACATAGTGGTTAAATTTATTTGCCATAAACTCTAATGACCTAATTGCCTTATAAATAAGTACCACTAACGCAGTAATTGTTTGAGTCCGTATAGGGATTTTTTCAAACTATATACTTTATTTTTTTTGTCTTTTATTATGTGGATGTCAGGTTTATTCATGTATATGGTTTCTTTAAGCTCACCATTAAGAAATGTTGTTTTAACATCCATTTGATGCAAATCTAGATTAAAATGGGCTACAATAATTAGTATTATTTTAATTGAGACAAATTTTGCAGCTGAGAAATATGTGTCAATATAATATAATCCTTCTTTATGAGAAAAGCCTTTGACAACTAATCTTGCTTTAAATTTATCAATACTACCATCAGACTTGATTTTTTTTTTAATTTATTTACATCCAATGGTCTTCCTTTTCTTAGGTAAATCAATCAATTTCATGACGTAGTTTTTCTCAATAGACTCAATTTTTTCGTCTATGGCTTTTACCCAGTCTGTTGACTTTCGTGAGTTTATTGCCTCATCAAATGATATGTTATCTTTTATGTCATCAATATCTAAAGTATAACACAATTCCTTCAACAGGTAGACATAATAGTCATCTAAGTAAGACGAAGAAGCTCTAGACCTTTTGTGCCTAACCTGAGACTGATTAGAAGAAGATTAAGAGTTTGCAGGAGGTTCGTCATTACTTAAATGTTTTTGTGTGTCATTAGAGTCATAATATATGTTAAGATGATCATCTCTACTTATTTCAGGAATGATTTCTTCTATATTTTGATCTTTTAAGAAGATAACATCTCTACTTTCGATTAAACCCTTATCTAGATGGTAAAATCTATAGTCTTTGGATCATTTGGGATATCCAATAAAGATATATTTTATAGATTTGGTATCAAGTTTATCTCTAGATCTCTCTATAACCTTTATATGAGCTACTAAACCCCATCTACGATAGTGACTTAGATTAGGTTTTCTTCCTGTTCATGATTCATAAGGTGTAGAGACAATAGCTTTACAAGGAATCCTATTTAAAATATATGTTGCTATATGTATTGCTTCTCCTAAAAATACTTTGGGTAATAAAGTATTAGATAATATATCTCTAATCATATCAAATAAAGTCCTATTAAATCTTTCAGTCACACAATTTTATTAAGGTGTGCTAGGAGTTGTAGTTTGCGATCTGATCCTATTGGCCTTGCAATATTCAGAAAATTTATTTGAAATATATTATCCTCCTCAATCAGACCGTAAAACTTTAATCTTTCTATCAAGTTGGTTTTCATTTTCTTGATGATATTCTTGAAATTTGTCTAATGCTTCATACTTATAAGTTATAAAATAAACATAACTATATCTAGAAAAATCATCAATAAAAGATATAAAATATTGCATTTCTTTATGAGTTTGAGTCTTGAAGAGATTACAAATGTCAGTGTGTATGATTTTCAATAATTCAGATGCTTTAATAACATTATGAGATAAAGGTTTCTTTGTTATTTTTTCATAAATACGAGGTTCACATCTATCAAATGAATATTCATTAAAGACAAGTGTTAGTTTTAAATCAACAAGTTTTTTTATTTTCTTTAAGTTAATGTTTCCAAGTCTTTGATGCCAGACACTTACATCTACATTAAAGACAATATCAATATAAGCAGAAATTAAAGAAATTTTATTCATATCAGAATCATCAATTTTAAACAATCCATGATGTTTATAAAAAACACCATCAAACAAGACTCATCCATGTTTCTCCATAGTGGCTTTTTCTAGTAGAAATTTAACTTTAAAACCTTTGGCAACCAGGGTCGGGACAAAGACTAAATTACGTCTTATGGATGGGACAAACAAGACATTTGCCAACAATACATTGTTTTCAAAAGTTTCAATGTGATAACTCTCGACACCCATAACATCAGAGTAGGTGTAGTTGTCCATGTACACCCGATGTTTACCAAGCTTATACTCGAGCATGTTCACCATACCTTCCTTTCTCATTGTTATATGATGTGTCACCCCAGAGTCCACCCACCATCCAGAAAGTGTCTAGTCCGCGTAAGAGCATTCCGATATCACACAAATTATATCTCGTCTTTCCTTTTGATGGTGATTTTTGTTGTTTCTTTCCTGGTTGTTGTTTGTCTGACTCCAACAATCTTTCTTGAAGTGTCTAGGTTTTTCACACTTTAAGCATTTGACCTGGGAGGTGGCTGCCTGCGGCTTGCAGAATGTTAGACCTTTCCTTTTATCAAACCTGTCATTATCCTTAAAAAATTTTTTCTTAAAAGGTGGACGTAAAGTAGGGCTATGATTGTGATTGAGAGCATCCTTCACAAAATATAATTCACTTTTTCTATCTAGTTAAATATGTTGCTGCTCAATTTTCAATAAAGCTGGAAGCTCATATAGGGTTAGATTTTTTGAATTTAGTCTAAGGGCAGTTTGCACCATCTTTCATGAAGATGGGAGACTATGCAAAATAGTGTATATTTGCATACAATGACAAATAACATTCCCAACTATCGCCAGGTCCTTGGCCATAACAAGCATTTTGTTTATATGATCAATAACATTATCGATTTTTTTGCATCCAACATGAATTATATTGTTCTAGTAGTAATTGTATGTTTCAGAAGTAGTATTATATTTTTTAAAAATAACATCAAATATTGACTTAGTTGTAGGGTAATCTTTGAACACCCTAATAAGGTCATCATCCATATAGGTGAGCATGATAGTTTTGTCCAACATGTTATCCCTTTTATATTTTATAAAAGCCAATTTGATCTCTTCGGTAGCTTTGGCACCAGGATCTCTTATTTCAGTAGTGAAGACATTATCGATACCCTCTAAAGTTAAAACAAGAGGGATCCTCCTCTTCCAAATATGAAAATTGATGTCATTAAGTGTGTTAGTTTTGACTAATTCAGTTGCACAAACCCTACTTATCATTTTTTAAAATTTAGATATTTTAAGTAGATGAATAAGAGAATATTTGCCATAAACTCATGAAATATAACATTAATAATCAGCAATGTCATGAAGAACTATTTTGTTATTTTATGCAAGTACTAAAAAAAATATGTACGCTAATCAATTTTTTGATTTTCAAAGAAAAATAAGCAAATATGCACTTTCTAAGCACTTTTTTGTAATTTCAAAAAAATTCAGAGAGGAGTACTACTAAAAAAGTATTGTAAAAAACAATAAGATTTGAAGAAAAATAGGAGGTTTTCTACAAAAAATCAGAAACCTGAGCCTGTTTTAGATAATATTTTAGAGTTCAGGTCCCTTTCTTAAATTACTAAAAAAAACCAAAGACCTCTTTCATAATTCAGGGATACAGATGCCAAAAATAGTAAAGTGCAAGGGCAATGAGTAAATTTATTACAGAAGGATAGAACAAACAATTAAATTAAAAGCAGAGGCAAAAAAGTAATTTAACAGAGCAGGACTTAACCATTAATACTAGAAAAGACTAGGGGTAACAAATAATTTCGCCTGGCAGTGACATGACTGGCATTACCAGAGAAGAGCAGGGGATTTTCTATAATTTCACCTCTAAATGCATATAAAAGGGGCTCAAATTTTTTGAAGAAAAAATAGAAGCTTCGCGAGGAAGCTTCTGGCTTTCAACGATTTTTTTTTGAGTCGATGTGTAAAAAACATGATAGATCTCCCAGTTCATTCACCAAAAATGATGCCCAAAGGTCGCCGAAGTGACCATGCTCGTTGTTTCAGTGATGGGGGATCGAGAAAAAAAAATCTCAGTTTGCCCCTTTTTTCTGTGATAAACCCCTTTGGGTTTGATCGACCAGATGGGTCGTCGGAAGAGGGATGAACTGACAAAAAGAAAAAAAACAGGTAACCCTATCGGTTTTTGTTTTTCCCCCTTTTCTACTTTTTTTTTTTGTAGTAAGGTTGCCAGATGTTGGCGACCTCCTGCTAAATGTTCAATGAATGGAGGATATCGGTTATAGAAGACTCCCCCTCAAAAAACTTTGTTATTCCAGGGAACAAAAAAATGTCAGTGTTTTCTTTTGTTGTGATCTAATGGAATCTGACGTAGACCCCGATTCGAGGTCTGTGATCTTCTTCGACCTCTTATATTTCCCTCCTATTCTCGATTCAGGGTCTCTACCTTTTTTTATATCGAGGTCACCGAAAGGAAACTGAGAAGTGAAGGTTGACACAAAAAATTATTATTTTTTTGTTTTGTGTGACCCTTTGATATCTGTTGCAGACCTAAGATGGGGGTCTGTGCCTTATATTAGAGATCTTAAAAGAAAATGGGTGAGGTTTTTTTTTCATTTTAACTTGCAGGGGATGTTTCTGAATAATAAAAAAAATGATGAGAAAAAAAAAACATCGGGCAAACCCGATTCAACACTGTTTTCCCTCTATTATATATATATATATATATATATATATATATATATATATATATATATATATTGTAAACAGAAACATGGGTCATCGAAATCTGACGACCTGTCTCATACGCCTAATCAGCAGAGAGCATTGACCTTTTTGTCAAATTTGTTTTCTCGGTGACCGTTGATTGATGACTCGTGGCTTCAAGCGTTAAACGACAATCCAGAGATGACACTACGCACACCACCAACCTAAAGCTCTGATACCACTAAAGGATCGAGACTGATGTGCATGCAAATGAAGAAGCAGATATGGATAAATATGGCCTTCTTCAGGAGGGGATTTGCTTTTCTGAGTAAGCCCTCTCTCCCTTTATATAAGGGAGATAAAGTTGCTGAGTATTTACACCCTTCTGGGTAGCCGATAACCCAACATAAAGTGGGACTTGTCGATTTTCTCTCTAAAGAAAGAAAATCGGCAACTGTTTCACAGTTATGAGATTATCCAAAATGAAGCATGCTTCATTTTAGATAAGACCCTATTCTGGGTGATTTCACACGTTAGAGAGAGAGAGAGTGGGTCCACCTCTCCTTAACGCGTGAAACCCTCCATGAAACATGGCTACAGAGGTTATGTGTGACCAACAACATGCACATCTACACCGATGGCTTTTTCACATTATTTGAAGAGAAAAATGGTGTTGCACCCACCAGATGGATCGCAATCTAGACCCAACCTTAACACACCTGAATTAGGTCCATGCCTGGTCTTGCTGGGAGAGCTTTGGTTTGGTTAGGTGCCAACAAAAGTTAGTCTGGTAAATGCCCTATTTTTTTCTATAATGTAATTTAAACGGGTCAGATCTCGGGTTGGGATTGGTTAGAGTTGGATAACAGTGATCCATCAACAGTCCTACAAGGGTCCATATTCTCTAGCGGGTCTCTTGCTTTCTAAAACTTATCATGTTCTGGTCTTTCAGAATTCACCATTCGTGTGCAAGATTGAGGTAGCTAGCATTTGGATCCCTCGGACTTGAGATCTAAAAAATTGAAATTTGGTGTAGGCCTTGCACCAAATCGAGGTGTCCAAACTCTAAACCATAGATCCACATTTTTCAAGAGCCTAGGGCTCATTTTTTTATTCCAAATTCATGGGTTATCTCAGGCCAACAAAATGAAAGCATAAATCCGACTACATAATTTTAAAAGTTATTAAAAATCATATAAAATACTCGGGTCAAGCTGGATTGGGCCAGATATCCAACAAAAATTATAATTCAAATTCAGTTGATCCGAGAAATATTTGGATCAGCAAATTTTTATGGCCATAACCGAGTATTAGGTTTTAGGTTTCCTAATGCAAACCTGACTCTTTAACAACATATAAATATCGAAGACCAAAAGCATTTATTTTATTTTTAATCTTTTGTTTTTCAACACATCTTTCCACAAGGGCTCTGTATAGTTGGCTAGATGTGTTGGCTTAAAGTGTTAAGATGGAAGATGTCGAGCGTTCGATACTTGGGATGCATTTCCTTTACTACAAGGTCAAAACCAATAAAAAATTATCTGCGAATGGATGGGGGAGGAGTACTTGTGATTAAGAGTAAAGGCAAGATTATTATTTATAAAAATGTGCTTAAATTTATATATGTAAGCAATAAATAAAAATAGATCCAAACAACATCGTAAAGTTTATTACTACAAGCACCAAAACAGGGACATAGTCAATGTGGCACCTTTTGGCTCAAAATGATAAAGTTCTCTGTCGAAATCTTTGGGTGAGGTTATCAACACCAAGCCCTTACGGAACTCACCAGTGAAGGCACATGTACATCCAATGGGAGTCGAACCTGAGATGAAGGGATCTGCACCTTCTCCTTATGCTCGCTACCACTCAGGTGACACACGTGTTTTACCTTTTGGCTTGTAATGAACATCCAAAACCAAAATGAGTGGTTTTTGTTGGATCTTGGATTTGGATCCAAAATCCCAAGAGCTATAAAGGAGGGTGAACTCATTAAGATAATTCAATGAGTTTTATGGGTTGCATGTAATCTATAATATATGGGTTATAAAGTTTAATGGACATGTTAATAGTGGAGTTAAGTCCAATCATTCATGAATTCTTGTGTATAGATTCATGATCATGACAACAGGTGTGATAGAGACATTGGTTAGAAATGAGCTCAAGAAAAGTTTGAGAAGAAAACCTAACATGTGGAAAGGGTTGGAATAGATCAACTACTCATTTGATTTTATTTTTTGTAAATTTTACATTTAACAGCCTAACCTATGACAAAACTATGTTTAACCTTCTGTGTTTCAAAACTTTTCTAATAAGTGACTGAGTTTTTGGCATATTGCTTATGTGACACCGTTAAGTTATTTTTTTTTTTATCATTTGACTCCTATTGATTTATTGAAATGACACTTTAATCATTTTTTTTCAATGAATGTATCATAATTAAGGCTAAATAATTTGGGGATGGCAGTGGACCCACGATGAGGACACGAAATGGGGATGAAGGCGTGCGGGGATGAAGGTTAAAATCAAAATCTGTGTAGGGATGGAGGCAAAGATGGACTTACACTTTCTTTCGCCCTGCCCCATCCCCGTCTCGATCCCCTCCTTGCCCCACCCCATCCCCATCTCGATCCCCACCTTGCCTCACCCCATCCCCAATCCTTCTTTAAGGATGGCAGTGGACCGAGGGAAAACGGAGCTCCACCTTGCCTCGCCTTGTCCCGTTTCGATCAATATAGAGGACATGAAACAGGGATGAAAGTCAAAATCAAAACCCGTGCAGGGATGGACTTACGCTTTCTTCCACCTCACCCCATCCTCGTCTTGATCCCCACATTGCCCCGCCCCACCCCGCTCCATCATCAATCATTCTTTAGGGATGACAGTAGACCGAGGGGAAACGGAGCCCTGCCTCACCCCATTTGGACCGGAGATGGAGAACATGAAATGGGGATGGAAGACAGGATTTTGAGACGGGGCAGTGGTGGAGACCTTGTACCTAGCCCTCACCTTGGTCCACTGCCATCCCTAATCAAGTCCAGCTGACTGTTTAAAATGATACTTTAACCATTCTCCTTTTTAAAGGACTGAATGCAACTCTTTGTAGTTGTGGTACGGTTAAGGTTAAATCAGTAACTTTATCAATAAAAGTGATACTAACGACCGTATGAGCAATATGCTGAAAACACGAGCGCCTATTCAAAAAGTTTTGAAGCTGGGACAGTTACACAAAATTTTATCATAGATTAGGCAGTTAAACTTAAATTCTCTTTATTTTTTCATTAGCAAATATGATGTTTTTTCTGTGACCCAAGAAAATAACAACTCAGAATGTTTCCATGTGATTGGCTATGTACACTTAAAGAGAGGAGTCCGGTCCTTATTTCTTCAAATAGGGATCCACTAATCTCTTAACTCATCTCCTATGTGTTCTCAGCCAATCACAAGCATAGTGGATCCCAGTTGCTTTTCTTCTTTGCTTGATATTGACAGATATGGAAAACAAAAATATTGAAATTGGAGGCAAGAAAGGGACATCTTGGTTAATCAATGGTGTAAGTCAAACTCACATCAACACATTCTTTGTGGACAACTGACAATTACTTGATTGCTCTGAATATCCATACCCGGATCCTATTAGGATTGCATGAACCAGACCCGGACGATACGGGTAAAATAATATTTTTTATTTTTATATTCAATGCACAAAAAAATTGTGTTTTGATCAAGTTTTTTAAAGGCATGAAGCTTATTGAGGCATTTAAAAAAAAATGAAAGAAGTGCAAGCATAAAAAAAATCTACAACTAATAAAATAGAGTAGTTATTCTGCAAAAGTTATATTAATAATAATAAGAATAAATAAAATGATAATATATTCATTCCAAATATATAAAGAAGAAAGATAAAAAGTTATTTATCCATTTTTTAATTTATTTGTCCAACTCCTACATATACAAGAACATAAAATACAATATAATGTGATCAAACAAGTATTCAGATAAAAAATACCTGAAATCAGTTAAAGACAATACTTTATTAAAATATGAAAAGTAATTACCTTCAATGTGGAGGGTATTCCACTCTTTTTTGGTTTTTTGCTCATCATCTAACAATAGGCAAAGAATACCATTAGAGCCGCTCTTCTTTTTTTTTGAAATGGCAAAGTAATAGGTAACTTAACCAAAACATAAAAAAAAAATGTAAATAGATTTAGCCCCAAAAACAAAAAAGATAAATGGTAAAAGAAAGGAGTAAATTGCCTTACATCAAATCGGTGCCACTCCTCCCCTATGTTCATCCTTATCTTCGTACCCCTCTTTGGGATTTCATTGATGCATGTTGTTTTGATCAAATGGGACTCCCCAAATGTGATCGAAGATCAACATACTTTTTGGCCATTCAAAAATCAACTGTTGACAAAACACAAAATTTTGTCATTTAAAAAATCATATTTTCCGTTGAAAAAAATATGATCCAATCCTCATCTGATCGTGTTGCATTGCAACTCTGGGTTAATTCATATAAATCGACCATGTCAAATCCATCTATAGGGTCTGATTTGATCAAAACAACTTTAATCATAAGATTTAAGATTGGGGATGTCGAGCAGAACTGAATTCACCTTTCATAGGCAATCTCATAGAGGTCGTTCCCTTTTGTGCCAACCACAATAAAAAACCAAAGGAGCATGGGCCTCACAAAGGCGTGGGCCCCTCATGAGCATTGGTCCACACAACCAGTGTTGTGAGAGGCGTAGGCCTCAGTACCTGAAGCGTACGCCTCAGAGCGAGGCGCACACTCAAGGTACTGAGGCGTGCTGTGATGTGCAAATTGCCCCTCATCAACCTCCAGAATCCCCTCCTTCATCCCCAAGTCTTCCTCCTCCACCTGATTCGCCGGCTGTGCTAACCCCAAGTGCCGGTGGATCCACCGCCACGTGCCGGCCAACTGCTCCTCCGCCGTTCCCTGCCTCCCCTCCCACCGCTTCACTTCCATGCCAGTTGTGAGAGGCGTACGCCTCAGTACCAGAGGCGAAGCGCAGGCTCAACGCCTCGCTTCGCCTCATCGCATTTAACAACCTTGCACACAATGCCCTTAAAAACCTGAAAAGATCAGGTGCAATATGATTGCACAAATATTTGTGCACTAAGCACCTGATCACCCTCCATCTTGGGACAGGCCTGTCAAGCCTCATGGAGGGCGATCAAGTGCCTAATGCACAAATTTTGTGCCATGTGATTGCACCCGATCCGGACTCCTTAAAAACCATGATTTTGACATACCACCTGATCCAGCCAGAGTTCACAAATACTAATTTTTTTTATTAGGCAGACCCCGGATTCGAACTTACAACAAGCGGAGCCCCCCGCTAGTAGTTCATATATAACTACTATTCTTACTACAGGATGCGGGAGAATAGTTGTTGGATCATACAGCCAGATGTGGATTTCGGGATCAAGTTCATCATAGATGGATTTATATTTGGATCAGATGGGTCGCTCTCATATTTAGTTTGAACATGATGCTCTCTCTCTCTCTCTAATCCAGGATCCGTGTCTCGAACCCATTTTTGATTGGATCCTTCAAGTTGGATCAGGATTCTCTTAAGGAATCCAGAGCTGGAGTACTCGGATCTAATGTGACGAATGTCTGACATGTCCCATTATTTTATCCCTTGGACCTTCGTACTTTTCAGCTGCCAGTCAACACACGAGTTTTGTTGGTTCAATGTTGCTACCGGTCCAAAAGCTGTATAAATGAACGATACGACTGCTGTCAACCTACCCATTCAAATTGACTTATCCACTGATCTGGTTTAATGCAACGATCCATACTCTGATCTTCTAGAATCTGGTTCGCAAATGAATTGGATTTGTTAGAGCACCGATCCCACTCAATGTGTTATTCATGGATAAGATCCGAATGTACATTCAGACGGGTAGTGATTGGACCTTTTCAGATCCAGACATATTTGGACTAGTATTCGGATCTACATGATCCAGCCCGTATCAGCGCTAAGGTCCCGCAGAAGACGGTTAGGAGAGAGCGTGAACGAGTACGAATCCCATCATTTGACATATGAGGGGGTTCCGTCCTACAGTCAATCTTAGCCGTCCAGATTCATCAGGTTAATGCAGAAGCCCCGCGTAGTGGTGGACGTAAGTACAATTCCGCCGTTGGGAAGTTTGAATCACTCTCACTGCGTCGAAGCAACGGCAAAGGGAATGTAGACGTTTCGCTCCTCGCTTCTTCTTCTTCTCGTCCATCTCACCGAAGACAGACGTCTCTTTCTCTTTCTCCCTCTCTGGTTGCAGCGATCCTCCGGGAGCGCACTCTCCGGAGAGTCGTGGTTAGGTAGGAGAGAGAGAGAGTAATGGCTACCGACGGAGAGGAAGATTCCGACGGAGCAATCATCAGTGAGCCCTTGCTTGAGCGGCACCGGCTGACGCTCCGACGGCCGCCGTCTGGCACGAACACGACCTCTCAGGTCGCCCTCATCGGTGCCAACGTCTGCCCGATCCAGAGCTTGGATTACGAGTGAGTGCTCTCTCTCTCAAACTAGATAAAGATTCGATCTTTTTCTATATCGAGAGATTGAGGCTTTATGTTTCCTTCTTTTCTTCGAATTTCCCGCGATCTCGTTACTTCCAGCCGAATTCTGCCTCGGCTCTCGAGAATCGATGCGCTTTTCATGTTATCTTGCCTTAGCCGACCTTGAATTTGTTGAAGCATTGGTGAATTTAGCGTTGTTTTTTGTTTAGCTAGAAAATTAAGTAGATCGATCTGAAGGTTTGCTTATTGCGAATTTTTATCTTTTTTAAGACCTTAAAAATAAAAAAAAAATCAGTATCATCAGGCTTTTCTCTGAATGAATTTAACTTGAATTAGTGGAGATTCTATTTCTAGCGTTCTTCTTCCCTGATCTGTGCTCTCTTAGAAATTTCTGCGTTTTGTGATTCTGTGATCTCTGTTTGGGATTTTTTTCTTCTAATTTTGGGTTTAATTTTCTGCATTTTCACCTTAATTTTACTCTTTTTAATCCTCTGTTTGGGATTTTTTTTTACTTGTTTTATCGTGGATACAGAGAGCATTTGCTGAGATAGTTACTTTTAATCGTGATTGATGCTAATAATATCTAAATTGATATTTTTCCTCTGTCAAAGCAATCGAATCTAGAAAAGGAAGCATTTTTTCTCTGTTTTTGGCATTCAATATTTTATGCGGCGATATGCTTTACAGGATCATTGAGAATGACTTCTTCAAGCACGACTGGCGTTGCCGGGAGCGAGTTCAAATATATCAGTATGTTGTTCTCAAGTGGACCATTTGCTTTCTGATCGGCATTACTACGGGCCTTGTCGGGTTCTTCAATAACCTAGCTATTGAGAACATTTCCGGGATCAAGTTTTATTTTACTTCTTTAATGATGTATCGAAAGCGGTTAGTATATTCTGTTGCATCAATGGAAATAAAGCCTTTCTAGTTGCCTTTTCATTAATAAGAGTTCATTATGCTGGCTGCAGGTATTATCTCGCTTTCGGAGTGTTTGCTGGGACCAACTTTGTTCTGGTTCTGTTCTCGTCAATCATAACAGCATACATTGCTCCAACAGCATCAGGATCTGGTATACCAGAAGTCAAGGCTTATCTCAATGGTGTGGACGCACCAGGAATCTTTTCTCTGCGCACTCTGCTTGTGAAAGTAAGCTTGGAACAAAATCAATTTACTAATGTCCTTTTGCCGCCTCTGTTCTGTTTTCTGATAAGTTGTTGCTTGCGGAACAAATTGAATCTAGTGAATTTTTTCTCCTGTTTATGAGTGAAAGGATTTCAAGTGTCTGCCTCCATATAAAGTGGAGTATGGATTTATTTCTGCAACATTATGAAGGTTATTTTAGGACTCGCTTGATCACCCTATGATGCCATAATGATTATGATAACAAAATATCTAGGAGCATTTCCTATACGCATATGACCTCTTTTTTTTCCTATTTAATTGGATTTTTGAATTCGATTAATTTTTTTTTTAAAGGCAAGCTGGGGCTAGGCAGACCCCTGCCAGTTATACAACTATACCATTGGGTTTTGAACCTGCAACGTCCCAACACAAGGTGGCGTGCACCAGCTGCTCCTACCAGACAAGCGGAGCCCCCGTTGGTATTGAATTCTATTAGTTAATATGCCTTGCTCTAACTAGTTTCATGAAGGATTTTCCATTTTGTGAATGGCTCGTAACTTCATTATGATAGCATCAGTTTTCACGATGTTAAAATGTTTTAACTTCCGCTCAAATCATTCAAGTAGTAGCATTTATTGTCAATGACTTTCAAGTCAACCATCTTTTTTTTTCATGTTGTGACTTTGGTGCAAAATGGAATGGAGTCAATTTTCCTGTTGTTGGATGATATTGGTTGTTTTATATGGAAGCTATGTTTGGATTTCTCGGTTAAAATTATGTTTCTCACTAATCAATCTGCCTTATGCTTTTTGCAATCTGATCACCATGATGTGGGTAAAGTAAATGTAATAATGTGCTTTTATTTTGTATAAGCATAAACGTTAAAAGTCCAGGCGTATGCAAACTCTTTGGTCCCCTGTTCACTGTTGATTGCAGATAGTTGGGACTATTGGTGCTGTGTCATCTTCACTCTATGTGGGTATGGCTGGTCCATTGGTGCATACTGGTGCCTGCATTGCAGCACTCTTGGGACAAGGAGGATCCAAGAAATACGGCTTAACGTGCAGGTGGATACGTCAGTTCAAAAATGATAGAGATAGGCGGGATTTTGTAACATGCGGCTCTGCTTCTGGAATTGCTGCTGCATTCCGAGCACCTGTTGGAGGTCTCCTATTCGCCCTTGAGGAATTATCATCTTGGTACTGAACTTGTTGGTTTTGGCTTTTAGTAAAGATCTGGATTTCATTTTGCTATTATGAGAATATGTTGCAACTTGAAAACGGTTAAGTTCATTTTTCTGCAAATTATGCTTATAGATCATGATAATGGTAGATAAAGATGACTAAACCGTTTCATGCTGGAGGAATGCCTTCTTTTTTTGCCTGGTTTAGCAAACCATACTCGTAACATGCATTAACCTGAAATCCAAGCAGAGCCCATTGAATCGTTATTCACAAATCATTTATTGTTCACAGGTGAGACCATCATCTTTGCAGATAATAACAGATCTTTCTAACAAGTGTTAACAGGTTGAGCCATGTAATCCTTTCCACAAATCTTCTGCAAATGCTATTACTCAGTTAAAGTTGTTTAAGTTCACTGAGTTGGGTCATTCATAGGCAAATTTGCTAGTTCCCAAAACATGACTCGGAAACAGATGGTGTTTGATGTATGTCACTATCTTTTTCTCTTTGGTGGATGTGCTGATGTTTTCTGTTTGTTTTCCAGGCGGCGGAGTTCCCTCCTTTGGAGAACATTTTTCACAACAGCAATAGTTGCTGTTGTCCTTGGTGCGCTAGTTCAAGTCTGCAATACTGGCAAGTGTGGCTTGTTTGGGGAAGGTGGTTTGATCATGTTTGATGTGACTTCAGTGGATACTGAATATCACCTAATTGATCTGCCTCCCGTGATACTTCTTGGAGTTATTGGAGGGGTTCTGGGAAGCGTCTATAATTATCTCCTGGACAAGGTTCTTAGATTTTACAGTCTCCTTAATAAGTAAGGTTCCTTCTGAACATCACTTGTTAAAAATTAATCTTTCATAATTTTATTTTTGAACATTAATTTGTTAAAGCTTGGTTTCTTATGAGAAAAATTTAGTGAACGGGAAAAATAATTTATGCTCATTTTGTGCTCAAGTAACTTTTTTCACTTACATGCCAATACATGTAATCCACAAGCTTTCCTTGAGAATCTATGTTTCTTTTTGCAGGAAAAATGTTGCATACAAAGTGCTCCTTTCTTGTGCACTTTCTGTCTGCACTTCATGTTGCCTGTTTGGTTTACCATGGTTAGCCCGGTGCACTGTTTGCCCAACTGATACTAAGGAATCATGCCATACACAAAACACATCTGGGAATTTCCAGAAATTTCAGTGCCCGGATGGTTACTACAATGATCTTGCCAGCCTATTTTTCAACACCAATGATGATGCTATAAGGAACCTTTTCAGATCTGGTACAGATAATGAGTTCCACTCTTCATCAATCCTTCTGTTCTTTTTTGTGACCTACATTCTTGGAATCTTGGCCAGTGGTGCAGTACTTCCATCTGGCCTGTTTATACCCATTATCTTGGCAGGAGCTACATATGGGCGCTTTGTTGGGATGGTGATGGGAACAGCCACTACACTTGACCACGGACTCTTTGCGATACTTGGAGCTGCATCTTTCCTGGGAGGTTCAATGAGAGCAACGGTTTCTTTGTGCGTGATCGTCGTAGAACTCACTAATGATATGAAGATGCTTCCACTGGTCATGCTGGTTCTGCTCATATCTAAAACAGTGGCCGACGCCTTCAACGGCAAAATCTTTGATCAGATTGTGAGAATGAAGGGGCTTCCATATCTTGGGGCCGACCCGGAGCCTTACATGTGGCAACTGACTGTAAGTGATGTTATCATTGGCCCTCTGTGGACCTTAAATGGAGTAGAGAGAGTAAGTCAGATAGTGCATATACTCAAAACAACAAAGCACAATGGGTTCCCTGTGATTGATCATCCTCCATTTTCAGATTCACCAGAATTATTTGGCCTGGTCCTCCGGGCGCATCTCCTTGTGTTGCTGAAGAAGAAAGTTTTCTCAGGGACATGCACCCTCCTTACACATGAGAATGCTCCTCAGAAGGTCTCCTGTGATGATTTTGCAAAGCCTGGTTCCGGTAGAGTTGACGACATCGAAGATATAGAATTGACAGTGGAAGAATTGGAAATGTACATTGATTTGCACCCCTTCACAAATGCGTCGCCTTACACAGTTGTTGAGACAATGTCACTGGCGAAGGCACTCGTACTGTTCAGGCAGCTCGGTCTGCGGCATATGTTGGTTGTGCCAAAGTCATGTGGAGTAAGATACTCTTCCTGCCGAGGTTTTCTGCCGCTACTGTTTTCTTTTTTTTTTTATTTGTAGTTGGAGAAACCGCCCCAAGCTCAGAGACCTAGCGGTGCTGGCTCAGCCTGCCGTACTAACGGTCTATGTCCATGTCGGCATAAAACTCCCAGGGGCTTACCCCTCTACTCCAGGGAGTCGCCAAACTTGGGCTTACGCAGGTGACACCCATGAGATTTGAACCTAGACTGTTCGGTCAAATGGTCTAATCCCTATCCCACTAAGCCAAACCCCTTGGGTCGTGCCTCTACTGTTGTTACTATGCTGTTTACTCCAATTATCAATCATGAACTCTTAAGGTTGCATCTGGTTTCTGAAATCTTGCCTTTAATTGCATTATTCTTGATTTGTACTCATTGCAGGGGGCTCCTGTTTTGGGTATACTGACCAGACATGATTTTATTCCTGAGCACATCCTAGGTCTATATCCATATCTGAAAAGGTGCAAGGGGAAGTATCTGCGGTTTCATCATCCTTCTTTGATTAAATGGTTTAATCCAATTGAGCCCCAGGCCTAACTCCTCGTATTAGACCATGTTAAAGTTTTCTGATGAGCTTCACAAAGCAACAAATTTAGTTCAATTTGCAACAGGAATTCAAAGAGGCAGAAATCATCTCTGAGCTTGCGACGCGCCAAAGTTGCCTTGAAGACGATGGCTCTCCGTTATCATGTATTTCAGGCTGGGCCAACAATTTGTGTTTTGATGTCTTTGCATGCTTTGACATTTTTTTTTGTATGAAATTTGTTCTGAATGAGGGAAAGTACGAGGTGTAATGTTGTTGCTATGTACTAATCCGAAGTGATCCTATGTTGCTTGAAACACTGTCGAGAGAGAGAGAGAGATGCAGTTCAATCTTGAATAGAAAAGGGTGTGTCATGTGTGAAAGTAACCTGACCTACCTAGCAAGTGTGCAACTGAAATGTTTTGCAGTAAGGGGAGTTGAAAATGACAGGAGGGCTTGGTGTACTGTACCACAAAACTGACGTGTTTTTTAAAATGCCTCACAATTTATTAAATTCTTAAAAATGAACAATATCTTAGGTTTTCAAAATTTTTTACCGGTTTTACCCCTTACATGTACACATTTTTAATTTTTGCACGTCATGACACTAAAATAATACACGAACGAAACTCGTCAACAAAATCATATTAGAGGTTACAATATTAAAAAAAATTGCAAAATTCCAAACAATTTGTGAATTTCACGCAATCACTAGCAAAAATCATAAAATTTGTGAATTTTTGATAATTATGAAATTGTAAACAAATATCGCATGAAGTATTGTGAAATTATGAAAAATTATGAAAGTCTGATATTGTGAAATTTCTTATTCAAATCGCACCTGTATTGCAAAATTATTTTTTCTTGCAAAATTTTGTCTCATATAAATGCGAGTTTAGTTTTTTTTTTCATTTATATCCATAAAGAACGATAACTCCAATCTTCCTATCTCTAGAACCCCAACCCTTCTGGCTATTCCTGTGAAAGTTGTTCACTCCACCTCGTGCAAGGTTGAAGTATCCTTCTCTTTCACTTCTTCGATTAACTATTAAGGTGAGTTTCATACTATGTATCTATTGTTTTGTTGTTTTTCTTTCTATTTACAACATATTTTATTTTTCTTTTTGTTTGTTTGGTTGTTGTTGTGGACTTACTATGTATGTTTCACTGTTGTGAATGTTAGCCTACGTAAACATGTAATATTTGTCACCGGATTTACTGTTTAAGGTTTATGATCTTTAGAGATTTTTGCAGGTAATATCTATTATTTTGTTCTTTTTCTTTACAATATAGTTTCTTCTTCTTTTTGTTTGGTTGTTGTCGTGGACTTATTATGTATGTTTCACTGTTTAGGGTTTATGCTTTTTAGAGATTTTTGCATGAAACATGAAAGAATGAATACCTCTAACAAAACCAAAACACCTGTAATATTTTTTCTGATAGTCTTGCACTCAGACAAACATGCATACATATGTGCAAGAACGACAACTCCCCATGCATATTCATTAGTGAAAGTCAATAGTTGCAATAATTCTAAGTATAATCCATGAATCATCTTCCCACACGAGTCGATGAATAAGCATGCACAAAAAAAGTATAACAAGAATGCTCTGATGTTCTATGGATTCTTTCCGCCCTTCCCTCTAAAAGTTGGCACAAGCTTATCACCAGAACTCTTTATCAATGTGGGGTCATAGTGGTTTCTCAACCATGAAAACTTGACCCTAGCATCATCCACATCTATGGGGACATGAACCAAATCTTTAAATTACTCCCAATGACATCGAGTCACTGGCATTCTATGGCAATTCAATCCGGCTATTCGTGTCATATCCTCTAATGCAATTGTCATATCAACGTCTCTGAAAATGAATGTGTTTGAAGACATACTTCAAAACTGCACAATAAAATCTACGAGACTATGGCTGATGTTCCATAGGGCATTCTTCAATTTTTTTTTGAAAATATATTTGATTCGACAAATCCTTATGGGACTCTGTTACTGCTAGAAACCACGAGTATACTTTGTGCCAGAAGAATTGATGCATGCAGGTTAATGCAGGCTGATGCGGCTGCAATTACACATGCACATATTCAGTAGTTGTAACATTTTTATTGATTGAAATGCAAGTACATAAACACACAAATAAATACATTGTTGTACATATATATATATATACACACACACACAAATACTTTTTTGTTTTTGTTTTTGAAACTCGAAGATGTTTTAAACCTTTTATGTTCATGAATTAAGCTTACACACGCACAAAAATACCAAGTGGTTCCTCAATGCTTACAAACATCAAGTGGTAGTTATATACAAAATAAATACAAAAAAGTATACGTCCCTCGACACTGAATATTATTTATTGTTGCGACCTCCTACTTGAAACATGCACTCTCATCGAAGGAGGGGGATGAGGAACCTCCCGTGCACTATGCAGTATCACATTGCTCTCCTTTGCTTTCAAGCCCTCACTCTGCTCTGCCTACATGTCCTCACTCGGCTCTACCTTTGGGTCCATAATCACATCTTCTGTCTGAGGACCCTCCATAATTTCCCCAACCCTAACCTCACTCTCCTCCACATCTAGGTGATTACTCTCCTTCAATTCAAAGATATCCTAAATAACAACCTCTATCTTCATCTCGCCACTACCACTAAAAGTGGTCATGTCTCCATTTTTTTCAAGTCAAGGTATCGAAGTTGGCAACAACCTCATCATAAGCCAATGGCTTAAACTGCTTCACCAATGACTCTCCCTCCCCTTCTTTCGATGCTTATGTGATGGGAGGCAAATATTTGGTTGTACTATTATCAACTTTTTTTGCAGATTCAGCACCACTTTATGGGCCAGTCTGAAAATTTTAACAGCTCATTAGTTGGAACTGCATACGTCTACTTGGATAAGCACAGATTTCTATGTTGTAGATCGTTGAAGCTATATTTTTTGTGGAAAAGATTTGACAATCAGATTTTTTGTGTAAGAGCAGGATCCCTCTCTATCAGAGTGACAAGTCTATTGTGTGTGTCAAGATATGTCTTATGAAACACCGTGTAATCGTCGAATGCTACATGTCCTTCAAGATTATTTTGCCTGTTAGGTTGATTATGCACAGTGTTATTTTTCTTCTTTGTGATGATCTGTGGAGAGAAAATTTATACTCATGTTTGCTATGCATGATCATGACTTGGCAAAACCTGAAGGGTTTTGTAAGTTTGCTACCCAGCTCCGGCCACCACTAACGCACACCACCCAGCACCGGCCACCATCGGCGCACGCCACCTAGCATCGGCCACCATCGTCGCACGCCACCCAGTATCAGCCACCATCGTTGTTGGTCTCTCTCTCTCTCTCTCTCTCTCTCTCTCTCTCTCTCTCTCTCTCTCTCTCTCTCTCTCTCTCTCTCTCAACACTCCCAAACCCTTAGCCCCACCCCCATCATCGGCCACCACTGTCGCACGCCACCCAACACCGGCCACCACCGACGACCACAAGCCCTCGCCTTCTCTCAGCCTCTAGTGAGTGTTGTCAGTGACCCAGCCTCTGCAAGGAGCTTTGGTGCTGCCGGCGACCTAGTCTTTCCCTCAGCAACACTTCACAATAGGGCCCCTGACACCGACCATGAGGTGGAAGCAAGCCTCCTGTAGCACGGCCAGATCGAACGGAAGAACTTGAGTTTCTGGCCTCTTCCTTCACGATTGGGGCTTTTCCTGCGTGGTGGTTTCCGGCCTCTTCCCTCACGATTGGAGCTTTTCCTGCACGGTGGTTTCTGGTCTCTTCCCTCACAATTGGGGCTTTTCCTGCATGGTGGTTTTCGGCCTCTTCTCTCACAATTGGGACATTTTCCTGCATGGTGGTTTCTTTCTATGTTTGTTTTTTCCAGGAAACACCGACGACTGTTCGTCAGAGAACCCTACACGATCTTCGGTTTCCAAGCACTATTGAGGCCCCCAGGTATGATTTCCTCACATAAATAGGATCTATCTGATTTGATCACTATTTTTTATTGTGCTGCATTTCAATTTTGGTTATGATTCATCACCAAGGTTTTTTTTTGGTGTAAATCTCTTTTTTTCTCTTTATGTTCGGTCCCAAGCCCTAATAAAGGAGGAGGGTTGCGGTAGGCCAGTGTCAGCGAGCATAAAAACTTAGTCACACCCTTTTTGAATATGAACCAATATGAGAATTTTGTTAGGGCATTCCCTACTGAGTGACGCGTTGTACTCTATAGGCTCAGAGGTAGTGATAAATGGCCAAGGGTTGCTAGGTCATCGCCCAGGAGCGACGGGTGACACCGATGCCCGAGTGTGGTGTCAAATAGGCAAGGGTTCCCTCACTTTGTTGGACGGGTGAAGGTAAAGACGATAGTTCAAGACAAGAAAATTAGGTTAGCCACTTGGAACATAGGGTCTTTAACTGGTAAGTTGGTAGAGTTAGTAGATGTTATGTGTAGGAGAAAGATTGATATTTTATGTTTACAAGAGACTAAATGGGTAGGTGAGACGGCAAAAGTGATAGACCCTTGGGGATATAAGATTTGGTATACAGGAATAAATAGGAATAGGAATGGAGTAAGGATTGTTATTAGTCGTGAGTTTATAGATAATGTAGTTGAGGTCCGTAGGAAGGGTGATATGATTTTACTTATTAAATTGATATTAGGTACGGATATTATTAATATTATTAGTGTTTATGCACCTCAAGTAGGTTTAGATGTTTCCATCAAGCGTCAATTTTGGGAAGATTTAGATGGAGTAGTATAAGGGATATCTCATGGAGAAAAGATTTTCATCGGCGGTGACCTTAATATGGATGGATTTGAGAGTATCCATGGAGGCTATGGTATAGGAGAAAGAAACGAAAGTGGAGAAAGGATTTTAGATTTTGGTTTGTCCTATGATATGATCTTAGCCAACACTTGGTTTAGGAAGAGGGAGTCTCACCTAGTAACATTTAAAAGTGGGGTTAATACGAGTCAGATAGTTTTTTTCCTACTTAAAAAGAGATATAAGGGTTGTTGCATCGATTGTAAGGTTATACCGAGAGAAAGTGTAGCTACACAATATAGAGTCTTAATTTTAGATCTTAGAATTAAAAAATGTTGCAAAAGGGATAGACATAGGATAGACCCTAGAATTAAGTGGTGGGCACTGAAAGAAGCTAAACAAGGAATGTTTGTAGAACAGGTAGTTAAGGAAGTTGATTGGTGTCTTGAGGAGGATTCAGAATCAATGTGGAATATGATAGCTTGTTGCATGAGAAAGGTGGCTAAGGAGGTATTGGGTGAGTCTAAAGGCGGTGCACCGCTACGTAAGGATACATCATGGTGGAACAAGGATGTCAAATTAGCTATTAAGGTTAAAAGAGAGTGTTATAGAAATCTAAGTAAAAGTCGTGATAATGAGAATTTGGAAAAGTATATGATAGCAAAGAAGGAAGCTAAGAAAGTAGTTCGAAACGCAAGGGATAAGGTATATAAGGAGGTTTATGACAAGTTGGATACCAAAGAGGGCGAGAAAGATATTTATAGGCTTGCAAAGATGAAAGATAGGAAATCAAGGGATCTGGGTATGATTAGATGCATCAAAGATGAAACTCAAAGGGTTTTAGTCAAAGATGAGGAGATTAAGGAGAGATGAAAAGATTATTTTGATAAGCTTTTTAATGGAAGTCATGCTCAGGATCTTGGAGACTTCTCCATTCCTTTTCATGAGATGAATCGTGACTTCATGCGCTAGATTCAAAAGAAAGAAATTACAGTGGCTTTAAAGAAAATGAAATCAAGAAAGGCAGTTGAACCAGATGGTATACCTATCGAGGCTTGGAAATGCTTGGGTGAGAGTGATTTAAAATGGTTGACAAATCTTTTTAACAAGATTTGGTAGACAAATAAGATGCCTAACGAGTGGAGGAAGAGTACTTTGGTGCCTCTATATAAGAATAAGGGTGACATACAAGATTGCACAAATTATCATGGTATAAAACTCATGAGTCATACTATGAAACTTTGAGAGAGGGTGATTGAGCATAGGTTGAGGAAGGTTGTCATGATATCGGAGAATCAATTTGGTTTTATGCCTGAAAGATCAACTATGAAAGCTATACATCTTCTTAGACAAATTATTGAGAGATATAGAGAGAGAAACAAAGATTTGCATATGGTTTTTATTGATTTAGAGAAGGCATACGATAGAGTACCTAGGGATGTTCTATGGTGGACAATGATGAAGAAATGTGTTTCTCTCAAGTACATTAGTATAATTAAAGATATGTACGAAGGAGTAGTAACCAATGTCCGTACTTGTGGAGGGGTGACTTGTGGAGGGGTGACAAACAATTTTCCTATAACAGTTGGGTTACATCAAGGATCTACATTAAGCCCTTTCCTATTTGCTATAGTGATGGATGAGCTTACGAAAACAATTCAAGAAAATGTGCCCTGGTGTATGTTGTTTGCTGATAATATTGTTTTGATTGATGAGTCTAGAGTTGGGGTTAATGCTAAGTTAGAATTATGGAGACAGACATTGGAAGCAAGAGGTTTTACGTTGAGTAAAAGTAAGACAAAATATATGGAATGTCGGTTTAGTAAGCAACGCTGTAGTGATGAGAGTGTAGTGAAGCTTGGCGAGCAAGAAATATCGGTGGATGACTATTTCAAATATTTGGGATCTATCATTCAAAAGGATGGAGAAATTGATGGAGATGTAAACCATAGGATAAAGGTTGGGTGGATGAAATGGAAAAGTGCAACTGGAGTGTTATGCGATCGTAGAATGCCATTGCGGTTGAAGGGAAAGTTTTATAGGACGACAATTAGGCCCGCTTTACTATATGGTACGGAATGCTGGGCTGCAAAGAGACATCATATTCAAAAAATGAGTGTAGCTGAGATGCGTATACTTCGATGGATGTGTGGAAATACAATAAAAGATAAGATTTGAAACGAGGAGATACGTAAGAAGGTAGGCGTTGCATCCATTGAAAATAAGATGAGAGAAAATCGTTTACGGTAGTTTGGGCATATTCGGCAAAGGCCTAATGATGCTCCAGTTAGAAGGATGGAGAAATGGCAAAATATATTAGTTAAAAGAGGTCGGGGTAGGCCTAAGAAGACTTGAATGGAGATGATAGGAAAGGATATGAATGCTTTGAACCTCACCGAGGACATGGCATTGGATAGAAATGATTGGAGAAGAAAGATTCATGTGGAGGACCCAGAATAATTTTCTTTTTTGGTTCATATCGCCGACCCCAATTGTTTTGGGATGAAGGTGTAGTTGTTGTTGTTGTGTCATCTCATAATAAAAAAACTTAATTTCTATGATAACTACAGTAAACTGGATAATATACATTTAAAGACAAAAAAAAACTTGGTTGGCCTTACCGATAATATACATGCAAAAAACTTTTGTGTCATCTCGTAATAAAAAATGATAACAGTAAACTGGATAATATACATGCAAAAATCGAGAAAACAAACATACAATATTCTATATACCAAAAAAATTGAAAAATAACTGATTAAAATGGATAATATGCATACAAAAACATATCGAGGGACATAACTAACACACAACCAATTAAAAAAAAAGTTTTTTCCAAAAAAACAACAATGAAAAACTATTCAATAGAAAACCTAGTCGTAAACTCGGTTGAGGAATGCTGATAAAGTCACTATCAATCGTTTTACTAAAAACTCATCAGAGGAGAGCCAAAATTCAAGGTTTTCCACCGCTAGTGAACCGCTGATGATTAGGGATTTTCGCAAAATCACCGCCCATCAAAATATTCGTCTGAATGTCATCGGAATGTTGTTAGAATATTGTTGAAAGATCATCAAAAGGATTGGGGACCACCAATTGGAGACTACAAGAATGCTACATGTTGTGAAAATAGGGCATCTAGATGAAAAAAAGGGGTTGAGAAGCAAAGTGTCATTTATATAGGACGAAATTGTGCAATATTAGATTGTCTTAATTTTTCATAATTTTACAATACCTCATGTGATACTTGTCCGTAATTTCACAATTATCGAATTTTTGCAAATGTTATGATTTTTGCTGGTGATCACGAAACTTGTCCCGAGTTTTGCAAATTGTTTAAAATTTTGCAATCTTTTTTGAAATATCACAACCTCCAATATAATTTTGTTGATGAGTTCCATCTGTGTATTATTTTTGTGTCATGATGTGAGAAAATAAAAAAAAATCACCTGCGAGGGGTAAAACCAGCAAAAAAAAAATTGATATCTCATGATATTATCCATTCGACGAAGTTGATAAATTGTGAGGCATTTTTTGAAAATGCTTCATTTTTGCTATACATTAAGGTCATTTTTTGAAAGAAGGCTTTGAATTTTGCTTGGTGAATTAAGAAAAAGGCCATGTCTAAAACGTGGTGTTGGTGCTTCTTGTTTCTTTGAGGATGACCAAGATCGGGGGATAGGGTCCAGTGAGATTCAAACCCGGGACTCCTTGGTTAGGATAGGGCAGCTCTACGTGGTCGGAATCGAAGTTTTACAATCACAGCTGCCAGCTTGCTTGACTCTGCCAAGTCTGTGAGTTGTTTAGCTGACTGACCGTCTTTTACTAGAAATTTCTTTCCAAGGTTTGCATTTGACTAGGAGTTGGCTTATTCCAAGTTGCATTTTTTTTTATAGGCAAGCTGGGGTTAGGCAGACCCTCACCAGTTATACATCATACCATTGTGATTAGAAACGTCCCAACACAAGGTGACGTGAACTAACAGCTCCTACCAAACAAGAGGAGCCCCCTGTTGGTTCCAAGTAAAGTTGTATTGCCCACATTCAGATGACCCTTTTTCCCTAGAGCCTCTTCTTGCTGTAGCAACTTGGTTCCAGCTCAGAAATTGGGCATTCTCAAGGGGATTGAAGAGGATTTGCTCTGTCCCTCCTGTTTGGGAGCAATTGCAATGAGAGAGAGAGAGAGAGAGAGAGAGAATTTCGTCTTACGCCCTCCACTGGAATAGAGCCTATAGAAATCGCAACTGCAACTGGTAGCAATCTGGACAAAGAGGCGGGTGATACCCGGAAAAAAAGAGAGGAAGGATCAGGTGCAATGTGATTGCACACTTTTACTGTGCCGCTGAACCTGATGACCCTCCATCATTTCTTGGGCTCTACAACTGACAGGCCCTGATCAGGTGCAGTGGCACACTAATAGTGTGCAATCACATTGCACCTGATATTTTTTTTTTGAAAAAAGTTGCCATATTGAGTTAAATTTGGAAATTTGCCAAATACAAGACCCATCTTTTAAACAAAGAAACTCAAAATTATTTTAATGGTTAAGATGTAATGAAATGTCTTTCTTACCCTTCTTTTCCGAAGGGTATTTTCACCCTGAGATAAAATACAAGATTGGTACTTTATTAAAGGGTTGCTACAACATACAAACGAGTTATCCAACTTTATTGTTTTTACTTTTTTTTTTGTCCAAATGATCCATGGATGTAATCATGTTTTCAGTGGGAACCAGCTTTTGAATCGCCAGAGTGGTTTTTCTGACAATACAAAAATGGACAGTTATAAAATCGTCAATTTTTTGACTTAAAAAAAATATTTTTCATAAAAAAAATATGACCTAAGGACTGTTTCCACTAAATCTAGCATCCTGAACACTTGTAAATTGAGTCTAAACAACTTGCATTGTCAGATTCCAATTGGATTGTATCTACAATCGATTGCATTAAATATATACCCTTTAATAAATTGATTGCAAATAATTCATGGATTATGATAACTTGATAATGAGAGGTCCTTACGACCCCTTTTTTTCCCCGCAATGTGTCTTGAAACATCGATTCCAAAAATATAGGTTTCTTTTAAGAATATAAAGCAAAGTATGTTCCCCATAAGGGAATTTCCCTAATTGATCTTGATATTGCAAGTTTCATCGTTCTTGGCTGGTTGGTAGGGACACTTCGTTTGGCTCATTTAAGTCTAGCATTTGGCAGGCAAGGGAATCAGCTATGGCTATCTTGGTTGGGCTTCGCCTATATAGGCCCAAAAATTAGGGCTGGTAAATCAGCCGAACAAGCCGAGAGTCAAGTGTTCAAGCTTGGCTCATTCTTATAGCAAGCCAAGCTAAGTTTGAGTCTACAATAAACCTGAGTTAAACTCGAGAAGACTTGTTTACAGAAAAAATACATTGTTTTGAGCTAGAAGAAATAGGATTAAAAAAATCTGTTGTTTTTAGAGCCAGAAGTAATAAGATTTTACTACTAAACTTATTTTTTGTAAACCAAGTAGTTCAATCATACGATTCACGTACACTACATGATGTAAAATACATCTAAAGAATATTTTTTACTACATAAAAAGCTCACATGAATTGAACCGAGCCAAATACCTATTGTTTATATTCAGTTTCCCAGGCCTATTTTATGAGTTTGAACATGCTCTTTACGAGCCAAACATGAGCCGAGCCACAGGCAGCTTGGCTTTTTTCCCAGACATACCAATAATAGCTCACGCTTACATTTGTGCTGTTCACAGACTCGAGTAGGTAAATTCAGAAGCCCATATAAAAAAAAGTTAGAAAGCTAAAATTAAATACGCTGCAGATGAGAGTGCACGAATATGAACCATGACTGAAGCTTTTACAAGAAAAAAAAATGCATGCTTTCATGTGGATGATGCACTGAAGCTCGTCTCTCATACAGCTTTGCAAAGATTGTTTTCCGGTTGATAAAGTCCAATATGACAAGCACTTATGCAGAGTAGCTTCTAGCCAATATTGGAGGTGGTCAATCTATCAAAGGGGGGATTATATAACGCCATAGTTCTTTTCCCAAGACGCTTGCTTGACTGCTCCACCTTGCATTAGGATCTTTTATATATATATATATATATATATATATATATATATATATATATATATATATATATATATATATAGACAGAGAGAGAGAGAGAGAGATTTATTCATCCAAAGAAACAGCAGCAGAAAACCCGGAAAAAAATCCTGATTGAAAAGTGAAAGCATACAAATTTACTTCACAATCGCGAAAAATAGATGGGTTACATTTATAACACATACAACAAACTTGCCCTTGGTCTTAAAAGAAAAATGCAGCTATAGCTGATTATATGACATCATATGGATCTCAATCTCCTGTTGTATTCTCTGCGTATCGACCACAGTTCTTCTTGTACTTCTTTCATAGTCGGTCTATCAGATCTAACAGGCGCAGCACAGTGAAATGCCAAACTAAATAGGCTTTCCAGTATCTCCCGATCTGGTGCCATTAGCGTTGGATCCAGAATTTCTCTTAGTTTTCCCTCACCAAACATTTGAAAGGCCTAGAGTAACCAACTAGTTAATTCCTAGAACAAATAAAATCAACAGCAAATATAATGGAAAAGGTTTACATTCAGGGGATCGTAATTTACCCATCTAACAGTGATTCTTTCATTGGAAGCTCTAGTGATCTCCACGGGACGCCGTCCAGAGAAGATCTCAAGAAGCAAAATGCCATAGGAGAATACGTCACTCTTTGGTGTTAGCTGATGGGTCTTCACATACTCGGGATCAAGGTATCCAGCTGTTCCTTTCACCATAGTGGATATATGAGACTCATCTTCGTTCATTGGGCCTGTTTTTGCGAACCCAAAGTCGGCAACCTTGGCACGCAAGTTGTCAGTCAGCAAAATGTTTGATGACTTGACATCACGATGGATGATGGACTTTCCTGTTAGGCAAACAAAAGAAACAGATGGAGTTCTGAACAGGACTCACAGACATGCAAACACATGATAGCATTCACTTGTATGCACAAAAGCAAACATAAATGCAGCCTTTTAGAGATAAACTAAAGGCCATAATTACTAATAATAAATTAGGTCAGATAATCAGGAAACCAGGGAAACTTGCGACCAAGAATGACCAAGACTGTAATATGAAGAAACATGATGCAGAAGAGCAACCATTTCACAGTCACGAATTTCAATATCACAAAAAATTATATCAGCCAGATGTAGAACTGGTAAATGAGCTGAACGAACCGAACATAGGATGTTCAAGCTTGGCGTGTTTCTTGTGTCGAGCTAAGCCGAGCTTGAGCTCATGGAAAGCCCAAGATAAACGAGCTGAGCATGAGCAAGCTCACTCACAAAAAATATATTTTTTAAAAGTTAAAAACAATAGAATTTGGACACTAAACCTACTAAGTGGAGCTCAAACTAGTTCATTTACAAAATAAATAATTGTTTCAAACTTATAAGCAAATAGGATTTGAACTCTAAACGTATTTCTTGCAGGCCAAACATTTCAACCATCTTCATTCTATAATATAAAATATATGTAAAATGTATTTATTATTAATAAACAAGTCTATGCGAGCTGAGCCAAGACAAACATTGGTTGTTCGTGCTCGAGCCTGTCAAGCCTATTTCACGAGTTTGAACGAGCTCTTCACGAGCCAAGCCACGAAGAGCTCATCTCGTTTCCCAGCCATAGCTAGATGTATGAACACTCCCAGAAAACCTGGGGGGAAAAACCTATAGATAGAGTTCAACATTTTGTCGAAGGGCAAACCTGCCCAATTTCAATGGTTTCTCTTACCTGAGTATAAATGAAGATAAGTTAGACCATGAGCTACATCAATGGCTATTTCTAATCTCTGAGTAAAATCCAAAAATTTTCCATCCTGACCTGCACAGCATGAAGTATAAATTATGAGTTCAAGTTACCAATGAGATATTCAGCAAAGCATATTATGTATCTTACCATCCAGATGCTGTCGAAGAGTACCATTTGGGACATATTCAGAAACAATTATGCGCTCATTGTCTTGGTCAACAAAACCAATCAGCTTTACAAGACTTCGGTGTTCAATATTTGTTAGCATTCCAAGTTCACTACTGAATTCTGTTGGTAGAGTCTCAAACATACCCTGCAAACACCAATATAACATGCCATTGGAGAATATTCTGGAAGTAGAAAGCTAGAAGCAATACTAAGAAAATATCCAAAATTTCTTATAGTTAGCAAAACATCCACCCAATGCCAGAAACAAAGGAAATATACTTCGTTTCAAAGCGGAAGTCATCTACATACATGCTATTAATTGCAACTTGCTTGCGCATGCATTTATAAACATGTCATATGTGTTTACAGTTTCTAATAAGGACATCATTTATAAAGCATAGAAAGAACTATGCTTGATACAATTTATTAAGCATATGGAATTTATGGAATCCAAACAGGGTCATAGTAGAATCTTGATGGAACCAGGGAAGATTAATAAGATGAATCATAACTATACGGAAAAGCTATTACCTGATGAATATTAGCACAAGAAAAGCAAGGGGAGAAGAAAGAACTTCATTAGGGCAACAAGAGAAAAACACAATACAGCATATAGGGGTAGACTTTCCCTTATTACACTATTTTCTGGACTGAAATACCCTCAATAACATAACTGGTTACAGTTTTGACCTGTACATGACTATGAGGACAGATTTGACCATACAACTTACACTACTTTGACTCTACTAAAACAACAATACAATTACATGAATATTCTAACACTCCCCCTCAAACTCGAGAAGATGTGAAAATAATCATCCTGAGTTTGGCAAGGAATGTTCTAAAAAGAGTAGCAGACAAGTTTTTGGTAAAGAAATTTGCTATCTGCTGTGCTGAACCAATGTAGGACAAAGAAATAATGTCATCCAAGTATGCACTTCTAGTAAAATGACAATCAATCTAGATATGCTTTGTAAGCTTATAAAATTCGGGATTCTTTGCTATATGAATATCACTTTGATTGTCATAATACAATCCTGTCTCACTTTTCAACTTCACTCCCATATCTTCAAGTAGCCATCTTAACCATATTGTCTCGGCAGTAGCCTAAGCTATTGCTTTATATTCAGCTTCAGTGGTAGATAATGCTACTCTTTGTTGCTTTTTGTTTTTCCAAGATATTAAAGAATCACCCAAGAAAATACATAATCCTGATGTAGAATATCCATCTTTGGATGATCTTCTAAAATTTGAGTCACAATATACTCTTAGTTCCAGCTTTGATGATGATGAGAAAAACAGCCCACGGGGAATAGTGCCATGAATATACCGAAAGGTCCTCAGAACAACTCCTAAGTGGACCAATCTGGGAGAGCTCATGAATTGGCTCACCACATGTACTGCAAAGGTGACATCTGGTCTACAAATAGTCAAGTAGATCAGACTACCCACAAGTTACCTATATATAGTAGGATCCTCCAACAGTTCTCTATCATCATGCCTCAGCTTAGCATTTGCTTCTATGGGAGCATCAACATGCTTACGGTCATCCACCAATATGGCCTTAGCGTTCAGCCACATACTTGTGTTGAGTCAGGAGATATCCTCTCTTAGCATAAGCAACTTCAAGACCTACAAAGTACTTCAATTTCCCTAGGTCTTTCATCTCAAACACACAAGCTTCATCGTCACTTTTGCAATAATTAATGGATCATCACCTGCAATAATCATATCATCTATATACAATAGCAACAGACAATGCCCAAGATGAGGATACAAATAAGGTTGGATCATGGAAGCTTTGTCTAAAACCAAGGTTTTTTACTGCATTATTGAACTTCTCAAACCATACTCGAGGAGCTTGCTTCAACCCATATAAAGCACTTTTGAGTCTACAAACTCTTTTTATTAGTCACCCCCTGAGGCAATTCCATATAGACTTATTCCTATGATTTCTTTCTGCAACACCATTTTTCTCAGGGATATAAGGACAAGATTTTTTATGCATAATTCTCATTTCACACAACAATTTCTGAAATACATGACTAATGTACTCTCCCCCCAAATCTGATCATAGGTTCTTAATTCTACTAGAGAATTGAGTTTCAATAAAAATACAAAATTTTCTAAATACTTCAAGTAAATTACTTTTGTATTTCATAAAATAAATCTAAGTAAATATTGTACAATCATCTATGAAGGTAAAAAAATAGGTAGAACCCCCCTTTAAACCCCACAGGAGAAGGCCCCTCCGATATCAGAGTGTACAAGATCAAAAGGACTACTAGACTCAATCTCACTAGATACAAAGGGAAGAGCATGACTCTTCACTAGTTCGTAACTCTCACAACATTTAACATGGTCATACTCTAAGGCTACAAACTCCCCTATATCATGAGGCATCACATATTGTAACCTCAAACTCAAAATATGTGCTAGTCAAGGATGTCACAAAACTGTTGGATCCAAAACTGAAACACCAAGACTCGACTCCACCATCCTTTGTAGCCTCATATCAAGATGATCCAAATAGTAGAGGTGTCCCCTTCTACTCCCAGTCCCAATATCCCTGCCTGTAGACTGATCTTGCACATACCAATCAACAGGGGTGAAAATAACATTACAATTTTGTTGAGTAATTTGATCAACAAAGATTAAATTCATAACAAGAGAAGGAACAAGGTAAACTTCAGAAATGTTCAACTTATTTTTGGAATTAAAAGCATATGTGATAGAACCAATCTTTGATACATTCAGTATAGATAGACCCATTGGCAATGCAAAATGCATCTCCACATGGTCTACAATTGGTTAACAAAGATCATGTGACATGAAGCCCCGAGTCTATTAACCAACTTGAATGCATGTTAAGAATACCTGCAAAAGCACTACCATAAGTAGGGCTGACTAAACAAGAGAAGGAGAGGCGGTTGAAATAGATAATTGAGCTAAGAGGTGATGAATTTGCTACGTCTCCTACATCATCTGACAGTGAGTGGCCTCTTGTGGACCAGAAGTAGATGCAACCGAAGGGACTGCATCCTCTCTCCCTGGAGTCCTCTCACCCCCCTAAACCACCAGAAGTAGTAGAAATACTAGCAGCTACTCCAAACTTCTTCTTAAGAGATGGGAACATATTCTTCATATGCCCAAATTCTTTGCAATAGTGGCATCTCACACCACTCATGTCTCTATATGTCCTAGTTGACCCTGTACACACTACACACTCCACCTCTCATTCGTTCCTACCTAGTAGCAGCTAACACTGACTCCTTAGATGGTCGAGTACCAAGAGACTTAACCTTGGTTTCCTCTGCTATGAGCTCAGAAAGGGTTTAAGTGAGAGAAGGTAGAGAGGTTCTATGTAGAATGACATTTCTCACATTGTCATACTCAGGTCATAGGGCCATCAACAATTCAATAACATAAGTCCTCTCCTTAGTTTTGCTGCTCACCTCCATGCATTCCTTGCAATACTTGCATTTGGTATACCTCTCATTGGACCCAATTAAATGCAAGGGAGTTCCACAATTGTTGAATATCAGAAAAGAAATTTTCAATGGACTTGTTTTCTTGCCTGAGAACTTTAACTTATTGCATTAACTGATATTCTCTTGCCTAGTTCTTTTGTTTGTACACTTGTTCCATAAAAGCCCATGCATCCTTTGCTTCTTGGAATTTGGCAAGATTCATAGCAATGGTTTCACTGAACCAAGTATCCATGACCTTACCCTCGCATTACAAATCCTCCACTCCATCAGCTTATCAAATACCCCTAGCTTAGGTTTCTCACTTGTACCATTTAGGTACCCACTAAGCCCACGACCCTCTAAAACTCAGCCAAATACTCATAATTACTTCCATCTAGCTTCACAAGAATCAATTGTATAGGTTAACCTTTCTCCATGGCCTCAAAACTTCTCTTCACACCACCACACAACTTACAATAGCTTAGGAAGTCACAAGTTTGAAGCATCAAGCAAACAATAGTGAAGCAAAAATGATCAAAGATAGGTGCAACAACAACCAAACTAGGCCAATACAACATCCAAGGCCAAAACAATGTTACCGTCACCCATTCCTTCCCTGCAAGCTTTACTTCACACCACCATCAATCACAATAACCCAAGAAACCACAAATCTGAAGCAATAAGCAGATAACAGTGCAGCAACAAATAAACTAGGCCAAACACATCAACCAAGTCCAATACAGGGCTACCGTCACCTATTCCTCATTTGAAAATTTATTATAACTCCCAAAATCCATAACCAAATCACATCAAATTTGATTTCAGACTCTTCTAATGCAAAAATGACCCAAACTATACTGATCTCACTCCTTAAAACCTCAAAATCTGGACAGAATCAGCAGATTCCCAAATCTGTCCAGATATGCACTTCAAAATCCAGAAATTCTTAGAAATCTCATAAAAAATCCAAAACTTACCCAAATAACATGAGGTTTGCTTAAAAAACTTCTAAAATCATCAACCAGATGATGCTCAGGTCAGATTCTTCAACCCCAGCCACAACAGTCCAGTCGTTGGGTTGCTGATATCAGCACCCCAATCACGACCATCAGTCTTTGGGTTGAATCTTCTGTGGAAATGATGCTCCTCCTCCTCTCTAACAGCACAAACAATCCTCTCCTTACTGCAAATATGGCTCTTATACCATATTAGCACAAGAGAAGCAAGGGGAGAAGAAAGAACTTCATTAGGGCAACTAGAGAAAAACATGATACAGCATATAGGGCAGTGTTGTGAAAAGCGTTGAGGTGTAGCGAGGCACTCCACCAAAAACCGATGCGAGGCGTAAGCCTCGAGGCATAAAGCGTAAGCCTCAAAAAAAAATTGAAAACTTTAAAAAAAAAATCTAAAAATACAAATAAATAAAGAAATGCTTTATTGATGAAATAACAACCAATAAAAAATAGAAAATCTAAGTGCTAAAAAATATGAGATTAACATATAAAAGTAACTAAAAACTGATTATATAATTGGAAAATATATGAGATTAACCAAAAAAAAAAAATATACTAAGAAACTTATTACATAACTGAAATAACTGGAAAATATATGAGATTAACCTACAAAAGTTAAAATATATGAGATTATTCTAAAAAATATGAGATTAACATATAAAAGTAACTAAAAAAATGATTACATAACTGAAAAATATATGAGATTAACCAATAAAAGAAAAAATATACTAAGAAACCGTTTATATAACTGGAAAATATATGAGATTAACCAACAAAAGTTAAAATATATGAGATTATTCTAAAAATATGATATTAACATATAAAAGTAACTAAAAAACTGTAACTGAAAAATATATGAGATTAACCAACAAAAGTTAAAATATACTAAGAAACTGATTACATAACTGAAATAACTGGAAAATATATGAGATTAACCTACAAAAGTTAAAATATATGAGATTATTCTAAAAAATATGAGATTAACATATAAAAGTAACTAAAAACTGATTACATAACTGGAAAGCTACGTCACAGGGATTCGCCAAGACAGGTGTCGCACCCGCATCGACGCGACACGGGTGCACGTGCGGGTGCGGCACCCGGTGCGGTCAACCCGACCCTGGGTGCGCTCAACGCATCCAGGGTCATTTTGGTCCATTTTTTGGATTAGAAAAAATCTGCTTTGAAAAATAAAAAAAAGAGACCCTTGCTTTAAATTCATTTAAAATGCAATGAACAACATTATTTTCAAGTGAATAAATTCTCATTAAACTCTCTCTCTCTCTCATTTAATAGTAATAAAACTTCCTCTCATCCACCAAAAACATAAAACGAGTTTCTCAACAAGGCAGCTTTGGAAAGTGTTGATAATAGAAAACGGTTTCCTAAAATCTATCTTGGAAAATAAAAGCTTTCATTGAGAATAGGAAAGGTCTCCTAAAGTCCAACGTGTAAATTAAACCCATATTTTGAAGTTTTAAATGATTTTATTTAGATTCTTGGAAATTAAAAGCTTTCATTGAGATTAGGAAAGGTCTCCTAAAGTCCAGCGTGTAAATTAAACCCATATTTTGAAGTTTTAAATGATTTTATTTAGAGGCTTCAATTTTGGACCCCCCTTCTCTCTCTCTCTCTCTCTCTCTCTCTCTCTCTATATATATATATATATATATATATATATATATATATTATTTATTTATTTATTTATTTATTTATTCGCACCCCCGCACCCAAGGTTTTTGAAAGTGCCGCACCCCCACCCCCGCCCCCGCACCCGCACCCATGTGACATAGCTGGAAAGTATATGAGATTAACCAAAAAAAGTTAAAATATACTAAGAAACTGATTACATAACTGAAAAATATATGAGATTAACATACAAAAGTTAAAATATATGAGACTATTCTAAAAAATATGAGATTAACATATAAAAGTAACTAAAAAAATGATTACATAACTGGAAAATATATGAGATTAACCAATAAAAGAAAAAATATACTAAGAAACCGTTTATATAACTGGAAAATATATGAGATTAACCAACAAAAGTTAAAATATATGAGATTATTCTAAAAAATATGAGATTAACATATAAAAGTAACTAAAAAACTGATTACATAACTGGAAAATATATGAGATTAACCAACAAAAGTTAAAATATACTAAGAAACTGATTACATAACTTAAATTACTGGAAAATATATGAGATCAACCTACAAAAGTTAAAATATATGAGATTATTCTAAAAAATATGAGATTAACATATAAAAGTAACTAAAAACTGATTACATAACTGGAAAATATATGAGATTAACCAACAAAAGTTAAAATATTTAGAAACTGATTACATAACTGAAATAACTGAAAAATATATGAGATTAACCTACAAAAGTTAAAATATATGAGATTATTCTAAAAAATATGAGATTAACATATAAAAGTAACTAAAAAACTGATTACATAACTGAAAAATATATGAAACTAACCAAAAAAAGTTAAAATATATTAAGAAACTAATTACATGACTGAAATAACTGAAAAATATCCGAGATTAACCAACAAAAGTTAAAATATAGTAATATACTAAGAAACTTATTACATAACTGAAATAACTGGAAAATATATGAGATTAACCTACAAAAATCTTTTTGATTATGTCTCAGAAGTCTTGTTGTTAAATTTTTATTTTTTTTTGCGCCTCAGGCTTGCGCCTTGAGGCACAGAGGGCCGCGCCTCAAGGCGAGGCGCGCCTTTTGCGCCTCAAGGCGCGTTTTTGATAACACTGACAGTAATGGTCCACAAAGCACTTCTTTCTGGTTATAGATACTAAAACTTAACTTAGAGGATAGGTGGAGAGTCTGGAGACTTTGTGCATCCAGATGATTGGCACTTTGAGATGGCTCTATTTATAAAGCATCAAGTGGACCAGTCTAAATGCTCAGATCTGGGTGCTATCATTTCATTGGCCATGGACTGCAAAGTTTCATCATGCATCTTGATTGGCTGATCAAAACCTGTTGATTTTCTTGATTCATTCCAGCTGGCATGTGCTGAATTTTATAACTGCAGTTCATTACTAACAAAAATGTTTGTCAATTAATCATGGCCCAAGAAACCACTGCATTGGTTCTCCTGACATTTCCCAGGCTTCAAAACTTATTTAAGGACAAATCCTTGGCTGGAAATGAAACAAGGAGATATAAACGGTGAAATTGTTGAACCACAGATAAAAAGTGATTGCGAATAATGGCTATCTCATAGATTTTTTCCAACTAATTACACAGAACCAATACCAAGACCGAATGTAACCTTAAGAAGAAATACCTTCCCAAGAAACAAGATCAAAAGCATCTCACATAAGGTTTCCATAACAGAACAAGTACAGTTGTGCCCTTGGAACACTACAATACACAGGCTTGACAAGCTACCAAAACATTATGGATGCCTATGGCTGCAGATACCCTTCAGCTTGATACAAATAGATATGATCTGCCTGCCTGCTGTACTTCTGAACAATGGTGTAATTAGACATAACTTCTTATTGCTATAGTATTTAACATGCCACGTGTGGCTTAAAAAGTTAATCAACTTTGATACCGAAGACATCAAATAACTATAATAAATGGAAAGATTTATTTCCATTCTGAACATACATTTAAATGAGCACTATGCTCATTGCTGCACGTATGGATGTGGTCTGGACCAGAGTTACCGGAAGCTTCTTAGATACGTGGGAAGCTCGCTTCCCGGAAACTCGCTTCGGAAGCGCGATACTCCTCGCTTCCGAAACTTGATGAGAACCTCGATTCCCCCACGCTTCTCCTATGCTTTCCACAAGCTTCATTTATTCTTATTATATGTTCTCTTACTCAACTTTTCATGTTTTTTTATGTGTTTTCTTTAACTCTTCTCACTCACTTCCACGTGCTTTCGCTAAATTGGTAGTTATCATTTTTAGATTTTGTTAAAAATTTAATTCTTACACTAAAAAATCATGAAATTTAGTATTAGTCACTTTTATTTTAGTTTTTATTTTGATTCTCATTCAATTCTTATATTTTTTTTTATTCCTCGCTTCCCGCTTCCTATATATTTTAAAATGCATCGCTTCTCGCTTCCGCTTCCTGTATCGTTTCCCGCTTCTGCTTCCTAGTTTGGCAACCTTGGTCTGGACACATGGCACCCAAAATGAGGTTGTGCTTTTCTGGGATATCATCTAATACCAAGGAGCAGCTATAAAAAGAAATGGCAGCTTGGTCTAGCACAAGCTGATTATGAAGCCTGGAATATGTCATAGAGATCTCTAGGATCTATCAGAATCCCACTGATCTACAAATTGCAATATCAAGATCACTCTCTGTTACACATTCAAAATGTTATAACTTCATCACTTGATACTGTTCAACAGGATAACATCAAACATATTTATACAGCTTGACATTATGTACAGGGGAAAGTTGAGTATCCAGAAATAGAACTCAGGTTTGTTAGCACCAGACTTATGTGGTACATCTGTTAAAGCTCTCATATTCAACATCACTAGCTTATAAACTCTGAACCGTTAATCTCTTTCCACATCAAGTTGATGCAGGTGGTGGGGCCATGAAAACATGTTATTATCTATCTGCATCATTACCGTGAGGCTCTGCATATATTATTCTTTTCTTTGTCATTTCTACATATATAATACACTTATTCAAAGGGGTCAAAACACAATAGCAGTGTATCGCAAAGCCTGTCACACAAAGATGAGATGTTCAGCCTAGAGTGACCAGTTTCTCTATTTTAGACTGACATATGACCCATGAGTCATTTTTTCCTAGCATATTAGATGGCACAGAGACATCATATTCAAAAAATGAGTGTAGCTGAGATGCGGATGCTTAGATGGATGTGTGGAAATACAATAAAAGATAAGATTCGGAACGAGGAGATACGTAAGAAGGTAGGTGTTGCACCCATTGAAAATAAGATGCGAGAGAATCGTTTACGGTGGTTTGGACATATTCGGCGAAGGCCTAATGATACTCCAGTTAGAAGGTTGGAGAAATGGGAAAATATATTAGTTAAAAGAGGTCGGGGTAGGCCTAGGAAGACTTGGATGGAGATGATAGGAAAGGATATGAATGCTTTGAACCTCACCGAGGACATGGCATTGGATAGAAATGATTGGAGGAAAAGGATTCATGTGGAAGACCCAAAATGATTTTCTTTTTTGGTTCATATCGCTGACCCCAATTGTTTTGGGATGAAGGCGTAGTTGTTGTTGTTGTGTTGTTGTATATTAGATGGCACAGGTCTGCTGTCTATGGTACTCCAGAACCAGAGAAATATTGAAACATTGACTTTCTGCTATCTCAGATATCCCCACACTATACTCTTTCTCCGTCCTCCCCATTTCCTTAGTTGTTCTCAAAATGGTAATTTGCAAAAGAATACAAAATACACACTTCTGACATGGTCATTGTTTGATAAAGGACACAGGATATTGCAATCCTCCCCAAGTACAAGTTTGTTACCTCTTTATTCACGACATGCAGTTAAAATTACCCAACTTATTAGCACACGAACCTTTTAAAGAACATAAAGGTTAAAAAAAAAAAGACATTTTAAGCATTCACAATTAATAATGGTAAATCATATTTTCATAATACTCTTTAAAAATATAAAACCAGTTATACTTTTATAGGTAACAGCCACAAAAAACAACTACCTGCTTTGTCCGTTTAACAGCCACAACCTGACCATCTTGCAGCAGACCCCTGTATACAGTTGCAGAACCACCCTCGCCTATCTTCAATAATGGTGAAAATTTATTAGTAGCTCTAATAATTTGGTTGATAGAAAAATGTACTGATCCAACTCTGCTCAATTGTGGAGTGACTGACAATCGAATTGGGCTAGGTGGTGCATGAAGTGGGCTTGCTGGTGTTCGTTCAGTTCTAGGACTTGCATTAAAAGAACTTGATTCCACTGCAGAAAAATGAACAGAGTACTTTTAGTAGTGTTCCACAAGACTAGTTTAAAGATCTAGTCTGCAAAGGATACATCTCATATTTTAATGATAATGTTACCTTACAACAGCAAATGACTACAATATTAATGAAGCATGAGAATAAATGCCTTAGCACATAATCCCCATGTTCCGCGCAAACCTCCCGAAATTTAATAAAAAAGTTACACACACAGATAAAGGAAGACAAATTTTCAAACAGGAATCCACCTTTTCCAAATAATCCAAAAAATAGTTCTAATTTATTGAAAAAGACTTTTTAAGACGTAAAGATTTGAAAACTGGACAAAAGGGGACCTGATGTTAAGTCCATCATACTAACAGTGGTTATTTTTATTTAACCTGTAGTAAGCCAAAGAGAAATTAAAGAATACCCCCAGATTTCTTTTGGTTGTTACTCAAATTAATCTTATAACAAACATCCATGATCCTTTAAATAGGGGACAAAAGAATGAAGGTCAAGGAAACGATGATGGTGGGGTGCTTGCCAATAAGATGACAGACCTGTGGGGGCAATGGTGGTGATTTTGGAGAAAGGTTGGTCGTGTGATTTCTAGATCGAGAAAGGAAGTAGGGAAAGGAAAATGATGGTTTCAGTGGAGCTTGCTATCGGTATGAACAGCATGTTGTAACAGTGTTGTGACTGCAGTACAGGATGCAGAACATCCAGAACTCATATTGGAATCTGATCCACACCAGATCAGTCAATATTAAGGATGCTGACTTGAGAAGAACAATGTCGATGACAGTTTGATGTCAAAATGAAAAATGGTGATCACCTGGCCTGAAACAGAACGGATTTGTATTATTTATCACAGATTGGCTTGTGTGTTTCAGGAAAAAATGTGAGACGAGAAGGGAGAGAAAAGGAAAAGAGGAAACTGGAAAAGAAAAGAAGAAGATCAAGGCATATAATGATTAAAGAAGCAAGGAAAAGCAGTGAAGAAGAATCACAGCCACAGATGTTGTTGTGGGTCACAGTTCCTCAATAAAAGCTTGACTCTACAATACCATGTAGAGAAAATTAAGTGTTAGAGAGAAGGGAGGAAGAGAAAAAAGAGAGAATTGTTGGGTGGCAGCAATAAGGGTGATGATCTACACCCTTTTTCGTGTTAAACTCATTAATATATTAGGATTTGGGAGTTCTGTGTAAAATACCATAAATATCCCTGTCATACGGTAATAGATAAGTATGTCATCATGAAGCAAATGTATATACATAGCAGGGATCTCCTGGTGTCAGAACCACTGTCACTGATATCGGCGATATTATGAAAATATCGCAAGAAATACCAATATTTAAAGGTAGCTGATATTAAAGGTAATATCTCGCATTGTTTTTGGGAAAAACTCTTTATTACTTTATTTTAAGTTTGAATTTCCTATTTTTTTGTTTCTTTTATATTTTAAAACCTTTAACACATGTTTCTTTATATTTTTAGAAGAAAAATAATGCAAAACTTATTATTTTCTTAGCTTTTTTGTTGTTATTTATATTTTTTCAATTCTTTAAACTCTCGAGATATTCCCAAGATTTATAAACTTTGAAAATCTCTCCGAGAAATACCCTCGCCAAGAAATTACCCTTAACGATACAGGTGACTATGGTCAGGACTAATATCATGACGTCTTGAAGCACCAATTTTCAAAGATCATGTACATATCTGGTACAACATTTAAAAGATGCAGTAAGCACTAATTTATATTCTACAGAGAATATGGAGCAAATGGTTTAGATAAAATGCTTATTGCTAGATAGATAAGTTTTCCAGCAAAAAATTTGCTCTGTACAGGACAGTTTTCACGGGTGAGAAGAACTATCACATGCAGGCTATGTCACCTGGGTATGGGTGTGGGTACAGGTACAGAGGGTACGACAAGGCAATTCCAAAAAATATGGGTATGGGGACACAGCTATATATATATATATATAATAAACTGAATATAATCTAAATACATATTCTATATCTAAAATATATATTATACACTGTAAATATAAAGTTATAAACTGAAAATATAATTATAAATTCTAAATTAAATACATATGTACGGAGGGTAAAATGGTGTGTCCAGGTGTTGATGTGTGTCAACACACGTGTTGACACTGGTACAGAGGGCAAAATGGAGTGTCCGTGTGACATAGCATGCAGTCAATCAAGCATGGACTCACTTAGGCTGGCCATCAACAAATAGCAAAAGATGGACATAAAGCAACATCAGGTCACAATGCAGCATTGAACAAACAAGGCATATATGCAGCTAAGCCCAAAGAATCATAAAATGTCCACCTTCAGTGCTGAAACTCAACATGGTTATAGCCAAGTCCAATAGCAGCTTGCATGGGTAGAAGGATGACATTTGCATATAAATTCTACTCACTTGGAACTAGATTTTTGGGGAGAACAGCATGCACATCTTTTCTTCTAGCACGTATGCATGGGCACAAGAGACTGCAAGACAATAAGAACATTCCAGATACTGCAATGACTACGTTCTTCATGTCTTCATGCTTTTCCTCTACATGTCTATCATTCTCTTGATTACGATGAAGAAATCTGTTTCTTCTTGAATCTGGTATATTCTTTCTGGCAGCTATTTGATGCATACGCCCTGCATAACACCAAGAAATTATATGAACCAGAAAATTTCTGCTCACTATAGCTATAATTTTCAATCCAGTGAGTGAAAAGAATGAAGCAACAATGATTGACAATGGAAAGGCCTTAGAAAGAATCCCTCATTAAGTTTTTTTTTTTTTTGCACTAGCGTACTAACTGAAATAGTAATTCTAGACATGCCAAGTAAAGAAGCAGCATTCCACGAATTCATACCCCATCAGCTGCCATTCACTAAAAGCATCAGATCAGATATGAGACTCTCGATGGCTAAACATACATTACATCAATTCCAACTTCTTGCAGCTATCTGCCACTCAATGAATGACTACAACAGATACTCCTCTCATGCCCCATTATCAGATGCAAAATATTTTGGAGGAGTAGATTCTCCCACCTCGTCATCAAGACAAAGAACAAACCCCGCAATTAGCAGTCAATATGTGACATACATGCTACATCTTGGTATTTCGTATATAGTGCTGCATTCTTTGTGTTCTTCAGGGAATTTTTCACTTTTTGTATTTTAATTACGTACAGAATTCATCTAAATACATGGTACACCCCCCGCCCCTCCCCCAAGCATAAATTTAAAGCATGACCATACAGAGCAGGTAGCAACTCCATAATAAAGTATTAATCAACAATGATGACGATGACAAATCAACAAATTATCATTCAAACCGAATCCACTGTTTAATTTCGTCTAGACATGAAATTTGACTTCCATTCTCGATTCAATTATCAACACAGTGAAAATCGATGAATGAGATGCGCAAACTGATAGAATTTACACCACCAGATAGAGCTCCAATTCACCAAAACTGCCCCCTTCCTAATTCAATTATCAAGACAGCAAAAATTGGCAAAACAAATAATCAAACAGATAAAATTCATCCGCAGTACCAGCTAGAGCTCCAATTCACCGAAATTGGCAACAAGAAACCCTACTAAAAACAAAAAACAGAGACAATTCCGAGCTCACCTCTAATGGACGAACCGCCGTAACCCCGAAAACGGCAGCACTCCTCCCCAACTCTCCCCCATTCCTCCACCTCCGAATCACGGAAACACCCGTTCCCGAACGAAGACTCCAGCACCCTGCAGAACAAGAGGTTATCCACACCGTCCCTTCGATCGGCGCCGCACCCGAGAGGCCTCAACCGCGAAAGCTGATCGCTCTCGCAACTTCCGAACCCGCCGGCGGAGACGGGCGAAGAAACGCCAAGCAATTGCCCGAGCAGAAACAGAGCCAAGGCATGTGGCGCCATCCTCACGAGCCCAAAAACCACAAAACCCTAACTCCAAATCATCCGTAAGGATTCAGGGAACGCCAGAAGGAAGCAGAAAAAACCCTAGTCGACCAAATTCATTCCTCACGAATTTATCCCACAAAATCCAGAAGAGAGAGAGAGAAAAAAATCGATCGATCGCAAACAAAACTACGAAACGCTAAACGAGTAGATCCGGAAAAAAAAATCGAATTTCTTTGAGAGATTTTAGAAAAATGGGGATACAAGCGAGAAGAGAGAGGAGAGGATAAATTGAAACGGGAGAAGGGAGAGGACCGGATAACCGGCGGCCTACCGGTGAGATTTTTTTACTTATTTTAGAAGGAAAAAGTCTGTGTGGTGTACGGAAGCAAAGGGATTCGTGCGACCGTTGGGCGAGCAGGGCACCGGGAAACCGGAATGACCGGTCAACAAGTTGTAGCCTGGGCAAACGGCTGACACTGCCGCCCGCGGTATGCTGTGCTCATTCCACTGTTGATATAGGTAACTTATGAATACATCCCAAAAACAAGTCTACTTCCAAGAAGCGCCAACTGTACATACAAGAGGGTATTATTGTTAGGTTTAAGAAAATAATAAGGATTTATGCACGCGGCAAAAGATAAGAGATAGGGCTTTTTCTTGAAGCATGAACTTTTATCTTTTGCTTTTATTTGTTTCAACAAAAGATATGTCCGATAGTCGTTGACCACTATTCGTTGAACCAGCACGGAAGGAGTAGCGGTACTGTAGCGGTGAGCAACTACAGCATCACTTCAAAGTGCTGATTCCAGCACGTTATCCAGGTGTTCGACGTGTCAAGTGAGGGTCTAGTTTTCCAATCAGCGGCACGAGTTTAGGTACCGTTTGCTCCACGGACACGTGGGAAATATTTTCGTATGAAAGGCAAAGCCTGCATGGGCCCTGCGTTTTCCTGGAAATTGAGGCTTACCATTGGAGCTCATGTGGAGCCCGCATTTTCCGGACCCACATCTGAGGCGTTTCAGTTTCAGTTTCCTCTGGCAAGCTCTTCCAGGGGCTGAAGGGGTGGCAAGCAGGGTTGTCAACGGGTCGGGTTTGGTTCGGATTTAAGTGGAAACAGACTTGGACCCAGTTTTGGGGTATGATATTGGGTCCAGACCTGGGTCTATTCGGGTCCACTATAAGAAAATCATACTTAGACCCGATAAGAAATACATGAACCAGACCTGGACCATATCCAGTAAAACCATATTTTTTATCATTTTTACATTGAAAATTTGTGGGTCTTAATCGGAACTCTGGTAGGGTCCAAGTCTGGTGTGCTTTCACAAACTATACTTGGGTCCATGTATTAATCGGACCTTCAGGTCTGAATCCGGGTCTTATTATTTATCACCGTACCTGGACCTATAGGGTTTGACTTATCACCATATATACTGAACACAAGAAAGATAATAACAGTGAAGAAAACACTGTAACACACAAACTAGTACTAGCAGAAATGTAGGAAAAAGTCCATACACATTCATACACTGAAATTGAAATCCAAAAGTACAACACATAAAAGAGTCATATTAAGGGACATGATCATGCTCAAGTTGTGCTGCTCAACAATTCAACACCATTGAAGCACAAATCCATAATCTAAGAATAGAAGATCATTGCTTAAATTACCATAATTCAACACCAATGAAGCACCTGATTGTATATGTTCGTTGGCAACCACCTGTATATGCACAAAGAAAAATGCATAAAATCTAAATATAAGAAATAAACTCAAGATTTGGCCAAAAAATCCTTCCATACTTTGGATCCATTACAAGCTCTAGAACACAAATGCAACATTGCAGCAAAGCAATTAGTTCTCAAGCTTGAATGCAGTACAAGGGCAGACAAATGAAACGCTGGTCGCATGAAAGGAAAACTGAATCCTATATAGTAATAGACGGCTCATAATATTATCAAAGAAAAAATAAACATTAGTTATTGGAGCACTTCATTTGGTTCTAGTGTTTATCACAGAAATCTAGTGGTTACAAGAGATTCCTGAAACAACGTATACTAAGTGTGAAAAGAAACCTAAATTTTATAGGGAAAAAAAAAACTCTAAACTAGATTACCAATAAAGTGAGAAAAAAAAAATATTGCCAAAAAAAATTAAAAAAAAGACAAAAAGAGAGAATGTGCATAATAATTCCTCAAAATAATGGTAAATATGACAATAACTTGGTATACACATTAATTCCCGAGAAGCCATCTGCATACTCACCTCAAAATTTTCAGAAGCCCAATTCACATAAACCGTGAAAATGAATAATATGCGAGAAATTTTAGGAAAGTAAACAGAAACAAAAGGCAAAAAGGAAAAACTAAGAACCCAAGTTCTATAATTATGGTTCGTAGAGATACCTCATAAAAACAAGAAAAAAAAAGTATGATTGGGTACACAAGAGATCAAATAGAAACGAAAGAAAAACATTGTCCCTTCAAGAGAAATTTCTACAGAACATGGGAACCTCAATAGAGGGAACAAAGTTGACCTTTTTGTAAAATAGGAAAAAAAATTTGATTCCCACTTTAGGGTTTTCGATTCTTTGCTCAGAATCTCCCTCTATGAGAAAATGTTATTTTTATCGTCTCTAAAAAAAAGAACAATGATTTTTTTTCCGTTTTTTTACAAAAAATATTTTAAAAAATAAATTAAATAATAAAAGAGGTAATAAAAAATTAAGAGCCAGAAAGCCATAAAGAAAACAGCCCATTCCAGAAAGGAAGAGACACCCTACGTACCCTCTACAACCCCAAAATGGCATCGCAGAGAAAGAGGTTTTCGGCGTTAATGGCGAGAGATATACTTGAATATATATATATATATATATAGAGAGAGAGAGAGAGAACATTCACCATTCAACATTACCAAAATTCATCCAACAGAATATTGGATGGGAGAGACAAAAGAGAAACATAAGAGCAACACAACCATAATCTAGATGGTGATTGTGCATAGTTCAGAGTACAAGCCGATCAGCCCCTCCCCCCTACTATGTAATTTAAGAGCCAGATACACATCAGACATGACCCGTTGACGAAGCCTTCCGAAATCGAATTTGATGCCCCTGAAGAAGATGTCGTTTCTTTCAGACCATATGACCCACCATGCTGAAAGCAACCAAACCCGCCACAATAATCTACATTTTTTTTGTGTCGTACAATCCTGGGACCAAGCAAGAGGTCCCGAATAACAGAGCACGGACGAGTTTAAACAGGTGGCGCACCCCAAGTTTGAAAAAATAAATCTAGAACGACCGGGCAGAGCCAAAATAGGTGAGTCGTGTCCTCTACAGCCTTCTCGCAAAGAACGCACATGCTTGGAAATTGAATCCCCCATTTTCTGACATTAATTTGGGTTTGAACACGATCCAGAGCCACAAGCCACGCCAAAGCTTTTGCCCTTGGAGCTGGCCCCTTACCCTACATACAATCACTGGGAAACCAATCCATCCCGGATGGCAACAAGGAATGATAAACTTGCTTAATGGAGAACCTATCTCCGCTCACCATGGCCCAGTGAAGCCACGGCAGGCCATGGACAGGCCTAAGATCTCTGCCACTGAAGGATCGAAGTGTCTTCCGCCACTCCAGCCAGAGGGACGAATGACACACTGAACTAGGCGTGGAAAGAAGGGATTCATGTAGACTACCATATTTTTGCCTAACAAATGTAGCCCAAGAAGATTGAGATGTGGAAGCTTCCCAAGCCCACTTCAAGACTAAAACGATGCTCCTCTTTCTCAGAGCTGGAATCTCCAAGCCGCCTCGCTGCCTCGGAAGCACGATCTGGTGCCAAGAAACAAGCGGGTACTTTTTGTGCAACACATTACCAGACCAAAGGAATTGTGAAAGCAAACGGTTAATCGTCTGCTCTACTGTCGTCGGTATAATAGACATGCTTATTCGAAACTCTGGTAATCGGGCTAAAACATGGCGAATGAGCGTCACTCGTCCCGCAAAAGATAAATATCGAGCCTTCCAAGCCTGCAATCTTCCTTGCACCCGCTCTATGGTAGACATCCAAGTACAAGTTCCCGCGGACTGTCGAGAGTGCAACGATAGACCCAAGAAATTGACAGAAAGGTCGGATATTGGGAAGTTGAAGATCCTTGCAGCAGCCGATTGGAGAAGAGGGTCAGCATTGAGTAAGACCAGAGCGCACTTACTCTCGTTCAGGCGAAGGCCTGAAATTGCAGCGAAGACTTTAATAATGAAGCACAACCTGGACATTTGATAAACATTCGCATGTCCAAATATTAAAGTATCGTCTGCATATTGAATTGTGTGACCAACAAAACCAGAAATGCCCAAGGATTCCAAGAAGCCTGTTTCTTCTGCCCTTTTCATGAGAATAGGTAAACCATCTACCGCGATATTAAAAAGGATAGGTGCTAGAGGACAACCCTGTCGTACACCTCTAGCCAACTTGAATTCTTCCCCTCTCATTCCATTGATGCAAACTGATGATACGAATTTTGTGACCAACTCAACCCATGCTATAAACCGGCTGCCAAACCCCATATTTGTCAGAAAATCCTATGCCAGACTGTCATAAGCCTTGTGAAAATCCAATTTTAGCATGAAGTGCGGTGATCCAGTCGACTGTAAAGAGTGAAGAAGCTCAGTTGCACAAATAAAAGATCCTTGCAAACTTCGACCTGGAATAAAAGCACCCTGGTTCAGAAAAACAAGTTGATCAGTGATAGCGCGTAACCGATTAGCCAACACCTTAGATATAATGCAATACAGAGCACCCATCACCGAAATCGGCCTGAAGTTGGATATGTCTGATGCCCCTTGCCTCTTAGGAATCAAAGAGATGACTGCCACATGATATGGTTTAGGCAGCCTCGCATTACGATAGAATTCATCAAACAAGTAGAGCAGGTCAATTTTTACAGTTGACCAAAATGCTTTAAAGAAGTCGATGTGAAAACCATCAAGGCCTGGTGCCTTTCATCCCGATAGTTCGCTAATAGCATTCGAAATCTCCACTTCAGTGAATCTAACCTGCAAAGAAACAGATTAGTTTGCCGCCAACCGCTTATAGCCCATATCGCTGATGACCCCCCCGACGCCTAAGTCGGCCGAATACAACCTGGAGAAATAAGAAGTAATAGCTGGTAGGCAATTGTGCGGACCAAACTGGCATCCATCGATCTCGGTCGAGAGTATACGGTTCTTACTGTATTTATTTGATGCCTTCATATGAAAAAATCGTGTATTATCATCGCCATTAGCCAACCATGCAACTCTAGCCCTCAACTTCCATCTAAGCTCATCTCGTGCTCTCCATTCTGCAACGAGAGCAGAGAGTACAACGATACGCTCCTGCAACTGAAGTACCTGACCCTCCGGTACACCAACAAGATCGACCTGACGTTGGGCCAAATCGGAGAGCTCGGCTTCCCACTGGCCGATGAAACTAAACTTGTTCAGGTTATTAAAACTTAGCCATTCCTTAATACGTTTCCGAAGACGAAGAAGCTTAGCATGGATGTGGATGGCCACCCAAGATCCCGTAGGAGGTTGAGCCCACGATTGACTTACCAACTGCTGAAATTCTGGCACCCGAAGCCACCATTCCTCAAAGAAGAGCCTACGACACGCCTTGAAGCATGCGCCCCACGAAACAATCATTTGTCCATAATCGAACATGGTCTGTGGCAGCAGATAAGCAGTGACATCAAGAACTGCGTGAAATAGTTTTGGGGAGAGAAAAACGCGATCAAGTATCCGCAAGCAAGGGCGAGACCTCATATTTGACCACGAGAATTGCTCCCCCACGAGGTAGGCACCTTTTTGGGGGTCCGTACGCATAATATTTTATTATTTTTATGTTTTCATTGATGAAAGGTGTTTTTACCTATGCAATGACTTAAGCATTGTGTTTCTTCGATGGCATTAGATTTAGTCGAAGGTGCTAATTTTTTTGTGTGTGTTTTTATGGCATGCATACTCTCAATCGGACTCGAAAGATATGCAGTATGGTAGGAAAAAAGAGAATAAAAGGAGCTGCGAATTGATGATATGAGATGTTCTATATAATGATAAGAAATAAGTATTACATTGATGGACCAACGTGGGACAAAAAAAAGTATTATATTGGATTGATTCTTACTTTGGCTACTCAATCCTCGTGCTTTCTCTAAGTGAAATGTTGGTTTGTCACAAAATATCCTTTGATTCTCAATGGTTTGTCTACTTGATTAATCAAATACTTTTTATTTTTTGAAAGGCAAGCTGGGGTTGGGCAGGCCCCACCAGTTATTATACACTGAGTTGTGCTAAACTGGCAGTAGGCAAGAAAAGTGGTAGACAGCTACCATATGTCTCTGGTATGGTGCGTATAGCGTTAATGAGACAAATCTCAAAAATGTGCTATCTGTTTTCATTCAAGCTGACATTGTTGGTGTATTCAACATGATCAAATTGTTAAAGATCCGTCTTTGGGTTTATGTTTTTTCAACAAAAAATATAGTTTTTGGAACTGACAATTTACAATCACTGGTTTTTTTTGTCACAAAAAACCTGTTTACACCTTGGAATATCGAAGCAGGTTATATGTCCCCCCTCCCCTGAAGACTCATGTGTTCGGGAGTTCGAATGAGCACCACATATATAAGCACGTGGGTCTCATATCCCTGTGTGTGTCAGCATCACTTAGCATCAGAGTCCGGTGTGGTTGCAAAGACTTAAGTACCCTTTTCCGCCATTCTCGCCATGAAACGATGGTTCGAGAAAAAAACAAAAATGTCCTTCATCCAAAAAAGAGAAACAATGGTTCGAGAAAAAGACAAAAATATCCTCCATCCAAAAAGTCGAGGATGATGTTTACTCTTCAAAGTCCAAATGTTTTGTTTGCACCATTCATTGCCTGTGTAAATACTCTAAACAACCACTCAAAACTTTCCTTAGTCTGGTCATACAAAAAAGTGTCGCCTAATATACAACTCTGTGAGTGATGATTCACTTCGACAAACTGCGCAAATGGCCACTGTTAAGTATTAATCTTCACTGTCGTATAAAAAACAAGCACATTAGTGAATCATTCATAATCTACTCTTGACTTTGAATATGCCCAAAACATATTCAAAGCATATCCATCTTTATTCAGTTGTATTGCACTAAAGAAACCAGGGTCAATGTTTGATTTCTTATGTAAGTAATCAACCAAAGAACATATTTCTCCATTCTTCATGTTATCTGTCATCTTCCTTCTTAAGTGGTTTCTTAGATCCATAGGTGTGAATGACACATTCTCGCGACCATCATCTATGTGCGCGCACAAATTGTATATCTTTCTTGGTGCAATGTCGGCGCTATCAGCTATTTCAGTAATTGCAGCATGCGCTTCAGTTACTTTACGATGTGACCTTAACATATGAGTCATAAATGAAGCTGATAATTCATGCTTATAATCACTGATTAAAGTATGAACTACATATTTTCCATTCAAAAGTCTTCTTAACACCATTCTCGTTGGACATCTTGAATCTGGCTTGTTTCTTGTTGGATTTTTACTTGACTTCTTTCAACCTTCCTTAAAACAAACATATGTCTTTCTCACCACGATACCCTATGCATTTTTTGACCAAGAATACCTTTGAACACTGAAGCCAAGTTTTAAAGCATAATCATTATAAAATTTATATGCAGCTTCCTTATTATTAAACTGCATTCCTTATACGGGAACAAAGTCAAGTGTACTATCATGTACATTCTCAGTGCATGCACCTTTATCAAGTGTATTGTTATGATCGTCTACCTCATTATCGAATTGCATTTCTTCTGCTGAAATATTCAAGTCAAGAGTGAATTCAATGTATGTACCCTTCTTATCATGTGCATCATTAGTGCACATGTTCGCTTCTTTAGGTGTGTCATTAGTACAGATGTTCACTTCTCCATAACTTTACAATGATTGAGATAAATCATCTTCACTGCAACTAGATGATAAGCTCACCATTGTCATAAGAAAGATATCAATTTGCGTTAGCCAGCGCATACTTTTACTACGATTTATTCAAGATGCATATAACAATAGATACCGATAAGGTTAAGTAAGTCAAAGAAACGATTGAATGTATCACAGTATAAAAGCAAGAGCGATTTGTTATTTGCTTATACTATGCATTGAGTTGTTATTTATCATGCCAATAAAAGAAACGATTTGTCGTATATGTGTGTTGATGATAGTGATTCACGTGACAACGATTTAATTATATCTACGACACTGTGGAGCGATTTCAATAGAAATCGCTAAATGAGCAGTGATTTGAATACGAAAATCACCATCGCAAGTGCGCAATAATGTATTTTTGCATGCACACGTTTTAAAATTCTTTCTATAAATATCTTACAAATCGATACTAGAAAACACATAATATCTTACAAATTGATATACATATCGCATAATATATTACAAATTGATACGACAATTCAGCATAATAGCTTACAAATCGATACTACAAAACACATAATAACTTACAAATCGATATACATATCGCATAATATATTACAAATCGATACATAAATTCAACATAATAGCTTACAAATCGATATTAACAAACAAAACAATATCTCACAAATCGATAGTATGTTACTACAACCGCAATTTGCATTACATTGCATATACTGAGTGAATGGACAATACCTGATGAGGTAGAGGCCCTTTCTCGCATCTGTAAACAAGCATTCTTTTCAACAAGTCCCAGTGTCTTATAAATATCTTTAATTTTCCAACCGTTGAAAATACAACATCCACCTACAATAACAAAACAATGCCTTAATGTCACTCACAATGACATACGTTCTTCAACAATAGCATGATGACATGGAAAGGTACTCACAACACCTTAATGCCATTTATTGGAATGTTTGTGTGTCATTGTTTTTTTCCATACTGCCTAATGAAAACGAAGAAGAAAAAATTGTAAAAAAAGATGGTCGACAAATGCCCCTATGACACCCACCAATGATCGAACCAGTCGATTGATTTATAGTTATCTCCGTGAGATAGGAATGATCCCGAGAATGTTTTGTAACACAAGGCATGAATGAGAAGGCGGCAATGTGTTGTAACACTAGCTAAAAACTAAGGCGGGAACCTGGACTCGAGACAACGACAAAGGGTACTCCGACCGTAGCAGACGACGGTAAAGGGTGCATCGTCAAAGGGAGCTCCTATTACAACAGATGGTGCAAACAGAATATTTGAACTTTAAAGAGTTAACATCATCCTCGACTTTCAGGATGGAGGACATTTTTGTTATTTTCTCAAACTGTCATTTCGCTTTTTTGGATGGAGGATATTTTTATCCTTTTCTTGAACCATCGTTTCATGGCGGAAAAGGGTAGTTAAATCTTTGCAACTACATCGGGCTCTGATGCTAAGTGATGCTGACACACATGGGGATACGAGCCCCACGTGCTTATATATGTGGCATTCATTCAAACCCTCGAACACGCATTGTAGCAAACCCTGCGTCTTCGGGGGAGAACACGCAACACCCTCCCTTGGAATATGGTGATCCAAGGACCCATCATCATTAAACAAATATGTAGATCACATCTACAGTGACAGATTAAATCAAAACAACTTGTAGCTATAAATTTTGTTTCATCAACACCAATATGCACATGTATACCAAAACTTATTTTGCAAAAAAAAAAATGCATGAGGTTTGCGAAATTGAAAGCAAAAGCGCACACTTTTTATGCAGCGATCCCTTGATTTCAGATATGAGGAATTCAGAGTTTTCTATATGGATTGAGGTTTTTCCTTCTGAGAACAGTTAAAGACTATGAGACAAGAGTTTTGATCCTTCACATTATCATTTTACAATCATCTTCTCTTGTTACAAATGTTGCACATGCCAACCTCTCATTTATTTTCAAAAATCAATTTCTTAGTATCATTCGTGGTCATGAAAGAGTGCACAAGAGCTAACTTACTTCTGTTGAGGAAATCATCCTGAGTCAGATGCACAAGAGGATGATCATTTTGTTTCAGTTGAGGAAAATCGTTCCCACCAACATATAAATCGGTGCAAGAATTCATTTTCCCCTCAATATATTTTTCATGTTCATGTTTTTGTGTTGCATCAGCAAAATACATGAAAGTGAAAGATGTTCATGTTCTTATGTTGCATAAGCACCAAAGAAAAGTATCAACGGAACATTTTCTTATCAATGCACCTTGTGCATAACTCTTGTATTTTGATTTTCTTTTGGGGTCAACCTCACCAGATATTGTTGGATTTTAAATCCACAGAAAAAACTTTATTTAATCATTAAACTTATTCGTGCTAAATCATTAAAAGAACATAAATGAAACATATACAATTTTTAAGGATCATAATCTAATTATAACCACCTTAGAGTTTATTTCCAATTTATCCCATCATAAAATTAAAAAATTAACAAATGAAAGCAGATAAAGTCTCTACCATATGTGATCACTTTATATGATTCTTAACCTTAAACAACATATAATGTGTGACCCACACTATTTACCTAACAAATATCTCTTAATACACATAGAAAATATACTAAGAATCAATACCAATTAGGTTTCAATATAATAGCCCTGGTGGTGTAAACAACAACACCATGGAGGATCTACACAACAATCTGCAAAGATGCCCACACACACACACACACACACACACACACACACACACAGAGAGAGAGAGAGAGAGAGAGACTACTACCCATCTCTAAGACTAGCAAGATGGGCGGTGGCGAGAAGCAGGCTAGCCATGACTGCATAAAAAGATTTTGCTTTAAAAATGCAATTGCAATGGTTTACATGAGTTGCAACTCCTTGAGGGAAAGGGGTGCACATGGAGTTTTAAGTTGCCAGGACAACCACTATAAGTACGGCAGACAAAGCCAGTGTGGTTAAGTCTTTGAGCCTGGGATGGTTTATCTGTGTAAATTAAAAAAAAATGGTTCACCTCAAACACATCACCTACTTATTGATTGCTTGCTTAGTATCCTTATTACGAGGGCAGGTTATATGTCCCCCCCTCCCACCCGAACATGTGACCTGCGTGTTTCAGGTCTGAATGAGCACCATGTTCGCGCTCATTCAACTTTCGTGTACAGAGGAATATCTTAGGACCTGCGATATTCCTTTGTACACACCCGAACAACTGAATGAGCACCAATGTGGCATTCATTTGGACCCCGAACATGCGGCCCTGTGTTCCGGGGGAAACATACAACCTGCTCTCCCTTATTACTCAAGCAATTTGATTAAGTTCTTGAAGGCCCTCTTTTCGTGGTACAACTAGTTAGCTCCAGCCTTTATAACTTCACAAGAGCAAACAAGAGATACATAACTCATTCTACATCACCCAAAGAAGTATAGGAATCACAAAGTTGACTCAAATGGAACACCAGATGCATAAAAAAAAGAGAAGAGGATCAGGTTTACGATTGTTTGTCGCTCTTTAGATGTTTTTCATCTTAGAATTGGATGGCACCCAAAATCTACCTAAATGGATAATGGTCCTTACCTAGGTGTGTCAAAAGATTTTTTTTATGTGTGATGCAAAAATGGATGATTGGAAATTGTAACACCCCGATCTGGGACCTCGGGAGTCCGAATTCGGTTCGTATTGCTTCCCAAAGGAAAAAGTTCAAAGTTCACACAAAGAAACATGGCTATTTGTTTTTATTCTTATTCCAATAGCTCACTTTCTTCCACAATGTTCATCATTCATAACAAAAGAAAATGATAATTACATGATTGTTCAATGACATGAAAGATAAATATTATCAATACTTTGTCGAAGAAGTCGATCAAGTAATGCTTGTGCTAGTGTGCCTGAAACCTACAGTTATAATTAAACATTGGGGGTGACTCTACAACCCAATAAGAAATAATTATAAGCAAATGAACACTTAAACTTACAACTGTAGTGGGCTCTAAGCCCCTAGTCTTAGTTTAGTTTTCGACACACCACATAAGTTTATATATTTTAATTACTTCTATTAACTTTCTCAAACACTCTCTCACAACAACTATCACTAAGTCGGCTATACTTGTCATAGTTGTCTATAAGCGTAGCAACCTGGTAGAACACCCAATTCTACAATGTTGGTCAGACAATGAACTATACACTCTCAATGGTCCATGGACCACCAGACACTGCAGTGAACCACCATGGAGACCCCACCGATAGCTAGCCTGGAGGTCAAGCTCTTAATCTCGGTATTGTTCATGCTACATCCTAACCATGATGGTTATCAACCATCCATGGTCCTCCAGAGTCTCAAACCCGGTGTGAGTGTAACCCTAAGTCATGACTAAATTTTACACATTAAACCACATTCTTAAACTCGTAATTCACTCATTCTCGCACGAGTGATATCGTGAACTGATCACAACGAATCTCATTCTTAAATCTCATGATGACCTTAGGATTCACACACATCGATCACTAAGCACACAATGATGTAGTGTCTCTATAGCATTAAACCACCGGTGGCCTACTCTCCATGGTGGTTGCACTCTGGCTGCAAACCAGGCAGCCCTTATCATAGGTCGCCACTTTCAGGATTTAAGGTGTCCTACATGCTGGTCTCAAAATATCCATTCATACAACATGAATAGAATAAATGAGACTCCAATCTAAACATAATCTCATCACAATGCATAATATTAATAACCACATAGACATGTGTTCACAAATCTAATCTCTTTCTAACATGCATGACAAACCATAACTAACATGCATATCACAACGACATATATATGAATTTAACTCAGAATGTCAAGCATGAAAAATTTTATGTATGTCATGATCTCACTCGAAGGCTATCATGCTACACATATTTATTCACAATATTACAATAACATGCAATGCAAAAATATTTATTCATATCTAAAATTACTTATAATATCCCTTACCTCAAATGTAAATATTGTCCTCTAGTTGAAATTGAGTCTCAATGTGCTCTGATAGAAGAATTTGATCATTATATAAGCATACTCGCATTAATGCACAAAACCTCTTATAGAATTACCAAAATACTCCTCCCAAATTGACTCATGAAACATCGATTTTTGTATCACTAATTTTACTAAAACCAATGGACCACTGGATTCCCTTCTAAGATACGTGTCCAACGCACCAAACTTCACTCAATTCTGAGTTTGGAGTGCAAAGTTATGTCTATTTTATCAAAATGGATATCGGGTACCCAAAATAGTATTTTGGTCATTTCAGATTTTGGTATAATTCTAAAATTATCCAATCCAAACCCAATACAGTTCAACTAGATCCAGATTCATTACTCATCTGGATCCAGAACTGTCTGACTGAATCCAGACAATCTAACTGGATCTGGACCCAATTCTGATATGGAACAAGGTCTGGTCCAATTAGATCCAGGACAGTCAGTCTGGATCCAGAATAAGTTCAGATCAAACTGGATCCGAACTAAGAACCCAGATCCAGTCAGATCGAACCAGTTTGGTCTGACTCGGGTTGATCCAAATCGGTTCGGCTCATACCTGATTCGATCTGAACTGACTCGTATAAACCGGTTCGGCTAGACTCTGTTTGGTATGAACAAGTTTGACCTGAACCAGTTCAACCAACATTTTTTTTCTTCATACTGACCCAACCTCAGGTTCGGTCTAGGCGCGACCTAGACCGACCCTCGGTTTCACTGTTTTTTTTAATGCAGACTCGATCTGGGTCGCACCCAGTCTGACCCTCGGTTTGCCTTATAAAGCCAAAATGGGCAAAGCCCCTTTCATTTACAGAGAGGGGGCAACCACCGACCAACCTTCTCCTTTATACCCAACAGGGTACGAGTCGACAGCCAGCGCCGGTCGACCCTCCTTGTGACAGAGGGATCAGCCAGCCGACCCTCTCTCTCACTCGCATCTTTTCTGATGATTTTTTTTTTTTCGTTTCACAGGAACTCGCCGACAGCCATGGTTGTCAGTCTTCTTTGCCCAAAAAAAGGAAGGAGAAACGAAGAAGAAGGAGAGGGTAAAAGCCCTTACCTCGCCATCGGTCGAAAAAATCGACAAGCTCCATTTTTTTTTCTTCTGTCGTTCCCTCTCTTCCTCCGTTGCTCGTTTGATGCGAGAAGGAGGCCTGCATGAGGGCTTTTATAGCCCTCACACAGGGTGAGGATAACCCTCACCCTCCCGCGGATTATGGGGGGGGGGGTGAGGTTTATCCTCACCTCCTTTCCTAAATGTGGTTTCTCCAAAAGGGAAACTGTTGTCTTTTTTTCACTGTTTATCCCCCCCCCCCCTGTCGAAGGGGGTTTACAAAAATAGTCTAGAGTATGATGCATTAGGTAGGTTATAGGTATAGTTCTTTTCGTGAAGAATGACATTTAGGTGCTTGGGACGGTTTTCCTGTCCAAGGCTTACTGGACCTGATGCTCTATCATCAAAAAGTAATTGATTTCCCCAATCGCTTAGGAAGGATAATTCAACTTTACATCATCCTCAATTCAGCATCGTGTCAAAATCATTTGGCATGTGGATGAACAATGGTTGAACTTTTGCAATGCTATTTTTAAAAGATATTTTTTTCAATAAACATTTGGAAAATCGTCAACCAAAAATAATAAAAACTGACTTTTCACTTTCGTGGCGAGTACGGGTCGAATCCTTAGGGAACGAGAAATATTCACAATTATCTCTAAAAATTACAATTTATTAATATCAGAATTGCGTACAACTAAGTCAAATGCTAGAAATCTAATTAAGTTATAAATTTAAAACAAAAATTAACTAAAAACAGGTTGCTAAGTCTTCTCCAGATCGCCAGGGGTATTTTTGTCTTTTCACCACAGTTGCATTTGTGCTCTCATTCTGAATACACCTTTTGACCTATTGTAAACTTATCAACCTAAAACAAAATAAAATACAAAATTAGTAAGCAATTATGACAATTGAATCTAACAATTACACAAAAACTAATTTTAAAATTAATTACTAAAACTAAATTACAATTAAAATCAAAATTAATTAAAATGCGATTTTGAATTAAACTAACTAATTAAATGAAATTTAACTAAGCTAACTACTGAAACTATATTGACTAAAATGCATAAAAACAAGAAAAACCACCAAAAATCAACTAACTAATAAAATGACTATTTTGCCCTCAATGTAGTGCAAACTTGAAATCTGACAGGTTTTTTAAAACAGAATGGTTGGAGGGGAAAACAAAGTCCGAATTTGCTGATTTTTCTTTTGTTTTGTTCCTGGCAGATTCAAAAATTTGTAAGATTTTACAGATTTGAAAAAATCATCCAGAATCTCTGGATATATGCGTTTCAAATCTGGTAAAATTCTGGAAATCATTTGTCCTGAAATTCTAAAACCCGAAAAACCTGTTTTTGGAAAACGCTTAAAACTCAAACCAAATCAACTCAAAATGAGATGATTTTTTGTTTGCAATTAGTTAACACCTAGAGGAATAGAATAGAATAATTTTTTTGGAAAAACTCTAAAAAATTGCACATAAAATAATGAGTGCAAGTTTGTGAAAAATTTGGTTTTTACTTTAGTGCACTATTCCTATTTATTAATTCAATGCATGCACTATTGAATTTAAAGCACATGTAATAACAATCATTATCAGTATTAAGACTAATTACATAACAGTAAATAAAATTAATTACGCTAAGAAAATGAAATCTAAAGTTACTACTTACGTTATTTGCAAGAAATATAAATTACTTCTAGAATAAAATTCTAAAAGACATGCAAATGCTAAACTAAATTAAGCTAACATACAACTAATAGTTAAAATGTCTACACTAATGAAAGTAACTCACCTAATTCAACTAACTTAATGTAAACTAATTAATTAACTTGAAAAAGAAAATTGAATTTAAAACTAACTTTAAATTAAAGTTAAAGGCTAACCTAAACCTATCTAGGGTTAATAATCTAATTAGGGTTAGTAATCTAATTAGAGCACTAAGGGGACGGTTAGGGTTTGACATAGGCATTCACGCCTCCCTAGGTGGACCCCACTAGGGGTAATTACTAATTAACAAAACAAAATCGAAGGGGCATCTAAGTGCAACAAGAGAAGACAATTAAATAATTACCTAAATAAGCACACACATGATTTCTAATAACCTCTATTTACTAGAGTATCAAAGAAACTATATCCCAATCCAGTTTTGTTAACCGAGCATTTTTGACAACCAAGAAGTTTTTCTAGATTTTCTTGACCATTAGTGAACTTAGTCACTATAGATAGAAGATCATTTTATTTTTCTTTTAAACTAGATATCTCTTCTTGTAAAGCATTGGTTCTAATGCCAATTTCTTTTATCTTAGATGCTTGAGAAAATTTTTTCTTCTTGAGATCTTCCATCTCTTAAAGTAACACTTTGTACTTAGAGTCGAGTCAAATCTTCTGTTTTCAACTCTTTGTTTTTAGAACTTAGACTCTTAAAGTTAGCATATAATTCATTAAAAGCTTCTAATAACTCATTATAATCAAAGATAGATTTTTTCGGACTACTTTCAGGCTGAATCAGTTAAAATAGAAAACATGAGAATTATAGATCTTTGTCTTAGCTTTCTACATAATCAAATGGATTAGATTTTTTTTTTTTTTGGGGGGGGGGGATCATGAGAAATTGCCAAAATACGGAACAATATTCATAGTGTTCTGGATGGGACAGGAGTTGATAGACTATATCCGACCGATGGCTTGATAGGGAGTTTCTGGGACCCTACTGGACAAATCAGACCACGGCCTCAATAGTAAAGTTGAAGCTTTGTGTCTTGGCTTTCCAGGGAGCCCAAGAACACTGGAATCAGACCTTTATCTTAGCAGATACAATTGATTCTTTAGAGTTGACTCAGACAACTCCAGAACCGAGATATTGATGTTTTAGACAGAAATCGAAATGGACAAAACCCAATGCTCAGAATCACAAGAGGATTGGAAATCACTTTCAGAAAATAAAAATGCTTCTAATAATCATGCAATCACTCAGGAACAAGTTGTAGCTTTGATAAATATCAGAAATACTAAGATCTAGCATGTTACGCTAAGGAAACACCAAATAAGACTTGTCATCTTTGCGTAGGTCACATTGGGATGTTGTGGTCTAGTAGCAAACTCCAGCTGAATCACTTGAGTAGCAGGATGTTGCAGGCCCTCCCAGACTCTAGTATCCTCGAACTAATGCCTCCACAGCCAGCCCCTATCAAGACACTTAATGACCAGTGGATACTTACCAAAAACAAAAATGAAAGAATCAAAAGGTAATTAATCTACCTAAGGTTAAATGCAAAAACTAATAGACTTTCATAAGGTATACTACACGGCTAATAGGACCTAACCCTGATTAAAAGTCAAAACTTACTTAAACAAATGACATACAAAACTTGCCTATGTTAGCCTACCAAAAATTGTTATTTACCAAATTAACACCAAGACTTAACTCTATTAATTAACCTAAACATTCAAAATAAGGAAATTACCTAGAGCTTTACAACACAACTAATTGACTTACCTAAAATATACTACACGATTTTGACAATCCAATTCAAGAGTCCATCTTTTCCTAAAATAATTAATGAAAAATGAAAACACTATGCTAAACTATGCAATTACTTGAAAGAAGGCAAAGATGCAAATTGACGAATTTGGAATCTAATGAGTGAGCTCCATTCAACTCTTGCCTTAAGTAAAATTCTTCTCATTGAAAGTCAAAATCGTCCACCTAGAGGGAGGTCCATACGATTTTATTGACTTGCTTAAAAAATTTGATCTTTCTCAATTCGTTTAAGAAGATTTTAAGCAAGCATTTTAAAATTGAGTCTTGTTGCCCAAATTGAAAAATGAAAAGATGCTCTTGGCTAGAAATTCGAATGAAACTCAAACTTTCCCCAATTGAAACTCGTGAATTTGGAACACCACTCACTTACCCAAAATCGCCTATCATATGACATCCCCAAATTGCCCTTACTAAAAACTTGAAAATTTTAATTTAACACTAACTAATTTAATTTAATTAGATGCTGACTTACCTAATATCTAATTTAGATGCAGGGGTAAGATTGGACTCAAAGAAAATTCGTGAAGAGCTAAACTTACTAAAATCGCATATGCTAATTAAATTAATTATTGACTAAATTTAATTTCTAACCTAAATGCAATGAAACAGATTTTAGCAACAATTGAACAGACCTATGACTTACTAAACTAGACCTTGTTGGATCTCTAATGGTTGTTGTCCTCTTGGAGAAGACACCAACCTTTAAAACACCAAAATTCACAACGTTACAAATACTTCATAAACAACGATTTTGACTAGACAAAATTTCAGCAAATAAAACTAATTTTTATTCTTACTCATCTACTGACTAGACTCGTCCTTAGGATTGACATAACATGAACTTACTCTACTGAAATCAAAAGAAACTATTCATAACTTAGAACTTGAAAAATGCCAAGGCACACAATCGGCTAGATTGAATCTAGCCGATTTTCTTTTGTTTACAACTAACAAAATTAATGAAAAGACAACACAACTCAATCTAAACTAATTCTAGACTCAATCTTAACCTAAAAACATAGAATTTAGACACTGCCACTGCTAAGAAAATTCAAACTCTCAACAAAGAAAATTGGCAAGACCGGTTAGATTAGGTCTAGTAGGTTTTGCACTTTTGACATAAAAACACAAAATACAATAAAAGAACATCTAAACTAAGACTCAGACTCGATCTATGCTACAACAATATGAATTGCAGACAGTGGTTTGCTATAAAAAAAAACTGAAATACAAAGTAAAAACCAGGTATGGACAGATGGTGGACTCGATCTACACTAAAAGAAAGGAGGAAGATAAGACCTACCTCAAGTGTGATCTGATGAGGGAGGGGGTGAGATAGAGCAGTCAGTTGGAGAAGGTCTACACTCCCAACACGTCTTTCAGTATGTTGCACTTCTCCCTTGCAAGGCTGCACTCACGTTGAAGTCGAGTTGAAGAGGGTTCGAAGAAGAAGATGAAACCGCATGGGGGACGAGACGGCCAACCAAGTTGATGTAGATGGCACACCACAAGGCGAAGCTCCCCGTGATCTGCAACCCTACAAAAAGAAAAGAAAACAGCATACCAAAGAATAACACAAACAATGAAGAAAATGAAGAGAAGACCCACGCTCGTAGAGAGGGGCGTGTAGTAGAGGGAGAGAGAAAAGAAAGAGAGGAGAGAGAGGGATGGGCGGTTTTCCAAGTCAAAAAAATGGTTCATCCTGTTTTTTTAAACTATTTATATGTCCTAAAGTCAACCCTAATTCCAAAAGCCACCTACATAAGAAATTAGTTTTAGTTAAATGCCTAAACTCTATGTTATTTGCATCTAACTACCAAAACGAGTTAGAAAGAGGGGTTTTTTGGAAAACATTTATGAAAAACACTTTGGGTCATGTGGGTTTATGGATATTTAGGATTTGAGTTCAGTCCAAGATCCAAATTGAAGCTCTTGGGCCGGAACTAGATACAGTGTACCTCGAAATCTGATCCAAAATCTTTAAAATGTAATATTTTTCTTATTTTAATTCTGATTCGAGTGAAATTCGAACCGTGATCTCTTTTAACTTAAATACATCAATACATGAGTTCTAAACCATTAAAAATATGTGAAAATGCATGAATATCCTATAAAAATTATATACATTTCATGCATCATCAAATAACCTTCAATTATATATATATATATATTAGAACATGAGAACTGAAAATATGTTAATTAATGTGTGAGCTGTTTTTATAAGGTTAAAAAAATCAACATTGCAAAATCTTTGTAAATTTTTTAGGTTCCAGATATTATTTTTTTCATCAAAAACACATGAACTAGGTGTGGATTCTTCGTAAATCAATCATGCCCAACACATTTATAGAATCAAAACTACAAAGAAAATACCATAAAGACCCAAAAACCTATTTAACATGTATCATTTAGCACCTAACTTGTGAGCAGCTATCAATTTCTCTCTCTTTATATATAGGGTAACTAAAATTTATTAACCAACAAAATATGTTTCTTGGTATAAATCAAGATTTCTATAGTTTTTTTTTTTTAATATTTCACAATAAGGATGTAGTCTGGAGACTTGGTTTTATAAAAACATACTCTTAGATCGTTCATTTAATATGTATAAGAAGATCTTTTAAAGATGTTTTTCAAGAGATGGGTGATGGTGAGTGGTAGCGGTGGTGAGATGGTTGGTGAAAAATCATCGTGGGGAGGATGATTTTTTGAAAGGTGGGTGATGGTACGGTGAGATGAGTGGTGAAGATTGTAAATCACTATTTTTTTTTGCTACTAAACATTCTTTCACCTTTTTTATGGATGAATGTTTTGTATAAAAAAAACTATAATTAAAAAAAACTCTTTTAAAAAAACATTCTCTCGTTTAAAAAGGTTAAAAACAATAACAGAAAATTTTCATTTTGTATCACTTTTCCTGCATCTTTTTCACGTTCACACGTGCCCTGAAAAATAGGATTTACACGTAGGATTTGGCAGTTCTCCCTCCCACAAATAACACTTCCTATCCCAACTACTAGTTTTTCAAAAGGGGCCTTAGTGCCCATTAGAGGATGGGCCTTTAGGCATAAACTTTTTTTGGTTGAGAGCAACAAGTGCCAACTTTAGCAGCTTTACTCATAAATATTCTCTTCTAATAGTGGAGAATCAAATGCAGCAGATTTTGCCATCGAATGATGATAGCATGTTCTCAGGTCTCACTTCAATACATTATTATTTATTGGCCCCAGTACATGTAATTGAGTGTTAGGCAATCCTTTAAGCTCGCCAAAGGACACCAAGGAATGGTTCGATTATTTGGTTATCTTATTTTTTACTCGAAATGACAAAATAAGCCTTATTACACAAGCATGTACAAACAATGGGAGTGCTACACATATGCCCTCCGGAGATGTGAGTTCCTACTTCATCCTTCTCTAAGTCAAAATATATATACATTATTAGTAGAGGTGTAACTGTGTCGGGTATACTCGACCCGATGTTCCGACCCAAACGGATATTAGTGGACCCATGATTTATCACTGACTTGTTAAAAAAAGAAAGAAGTGTATTGATGCATTTTACAATCCGTTTGGATTCCAAATGCATTTTTTGGATCTTATTTTGTAATTTAGTTAAGTATTGGACTCATCTTGATTCTACATTAAATTAAGATTTTTTAATAAATAATGATGGTAGAGACTTTTAGAGAGATTGGATCGAATAATTGCAATTTTTTTTAAATTTTCTGCAAATTTCTTTGTATTTCTAGTAGTTCTTGGTCCATAATTTAGCTACAAAAGTTTGTACAATGTACATTAGTTTTTAGCGGTTGTTTGGTCGCTGCATCATGTTTTTGTTAGGTGGCCTATTGGCCTTTCGTCCACAACTTTTTGAACTGTTTTTTTTTTTTTTCAAACTATAATAGGCGTTTGTTTGGCAAGAAAGAGAGTGCCACAACACATTCTTCAGTAGAAAAGGAATCGCCCACCCCACAAACACACACACACAGGGGAATTGAATTCATGAAAAGAAGGATTAAGTGTGTAAAATGAGAGTTGCTTTCTGCTAGGAAAGCAGCTTCTACATTTGTGTTGCATTGTTGGTCCCATAATAATGGCACTGGTGCCCATGCATTTTTGCAGAAAATTCTCCTTTTCTGTGACATGCAAACGCGCCCTAAATAGGAAAAGTTAAAACCAAGGAAACAGTGTTGGGGTTTCTGAACTTTGGCCGTGTTTGACATGCATGACCTTCCAAACTCAATCTTACCTATTTCTCAGAATTCCTTTATTCTTTTGTAGCCTTTTGCCCTTAATTTCAAATACGAGCCAAACTTTTTGTTAAAACAATCAAATAGACCTGCTTCAACGGCTATCATCTTGAAAAACGCTCTTCTTTTTTTGTATCCCGTAATGCCCCCTAAAATTTGGAAAATACTTATTTATTTTCGTAGAAAAGAAAAAGCAAAAAAAAAAAAAAATTACTCAAAAAAACCACCCCAAGCTAAGAGACCTAGCCGCGCTGGCTCAGCCTGTAGTACTACAGTCTTTGTCCATGTCAGCATAAAACTCATATGGCTTACCCTTTCATCACAGGGAGTCACCAAGCTTAGGCTTATGCAGGTGGGTGACACCCATGGGATTTGAACCTAGACTGTCAGTCTAACAGTCTAGGCCACAGACCCCATCCCACTACCGCAAAACCCTTGGGTATAAAAGTAAACAATTTTAACTCTTCTTGTTGGACAGTTTCCAGAAAAATAGAGGGTTATATTTAGAATTTTAAAAGTATGAAGCTCATATTTGAAATTAGGGGATATTAGGTTGGCCCTCAAATGATTTTTTTTTCAAAATAATATTTCCTTCCATGTCTTTCGGTACTCATTAAATTGCAAAATGCCGACATAGTCCGTTACGGCTCAACGTTCCTTTTGGCATTGTTGAAAATGGAACGGGGATGTGAAATCCCATTTATGCCATTCCCTAACTTTTAGCAATCTTCATTGGTGTTAAGCTGATCAAACTTTGGATTTTTTCTTCCCCCAAACGCCCCCTTCCCTGGGGAAAATGGAGAGAAGCCGCCTTAGGTGGTGTTTGGATATACCCATTTATCCAGATAAACAAGATAATATGAGAAATTGCATATGAAGCAAGATGCAATTTTCCTAGCATATTTTGTTTATCCAAACGCCCTGTTATTGTTTCAAACATCCCATTATGGGCTGATAGGTGCCACGTTAACCATGGTGTTGTTTCAGTGTCTGCGGTGTAAAACTCTACAAATACTTATGAACCCGCTTAAGCTGTATTGGGTCCAAAGAGCTTCATTAAAAAGAAAAATACGCTTTACCCATGAATTGGCTGTTTTTTAATAAATATAAAAAAATAATACTATTTTTTAATATTATTTTAATAGCTTTAACATGTCTCACATTCTGATTGACACATAATATTTTTTAATTATTTTTTGGCCGATTCAGAATGATTTACTTGGATCATTGGCCAAACTATACAGGGCTCGATACCGGCAACATTGTTTAAGACTTCACAGTATAAGGAGGGTTGCTTGATGGTGGGCATGAGCGGCCTACATGACAGCCACCCATCTCAAGAAATGTTAAGATGGATGGTTATCAGCAGCAGCGAGCTGCATAAAAAAATGATCTCTTATTTTAATGAGAGCTTACCAAGCATGCCCCAAATCTCTAATTAACTACATGCTAGATTATGGGCACGTTTGGGAGAGAGAGACCCTCGTAGGAAAATTTTTTTTTTGCCTGTGAGAGTTTTTGATATGAGAAGTTTTACAAAAACAAAACAAAAACAATTTTTGGCTTGTTTGTGTATCATGAGAAAAATCAAGTGAGAAAATGCGAAAAAGAAAATGAGAGGGGAGGAGGGTGGTGATTGTGAAATGTGCTGTGGAGAGTGTACCCCCTACCCCTCATATGGGGGATTATTTTTTATCCAAAAATGTACTTTTTAGAAAAACTTTCTCAACCAAAAAATCTCTCTCATTTGAGAAGGTCATAAAATCAGTAAGGATTTTTCACTTTGCATCAATTTTCTTACATACTTCTTGCTTCCAAACGTGCCCTATGAGTTGCCCATTGCGTCTCTCCAAAGTTAAATGTAGAGCCTTGTTATGGATTTGATTGAAGGCATGTATGGATGCAATGACTTGAACTAGGGGTGGCAATCGGTTTGGTGGGTCGGGTCGGCGGGTTAGCATACCTCAACACGAACCCAACCCATTTATTAAATGGGTCGGCTGTGGCAAACACGAACCCAACCCATTTATTAAACGGGTAACCCGACACGACATGATTAACCAGTTTAATAAACAGGTTGGGTAAACAGGTTAGCGGGCGAGTCAGGTTCGGGTAAACGGGCGGGTTTGGGTAAACGTGTAAACGGGTTGGCAGTCGGGTCGGTTCGGGTAAAAGGGTTGGTGGGCGAGTAAACGTCTAAACGGGTTGGCAAGCGGGTCGGGGTCAGGTAAATGGGTTGGCGGGTGAGTTGGCAGGTCAAGTTTGGGTAAACGGGTTGACTCGCCCACTTAACCCATTTATTAAACGGGTCAGCTGAGTTGGCGGGTTGGCATACACCTAACACGAACCCGACCCGTTTAATAAATGAGTTAGGCGGGTCAACCCATTTATGACACGAACTCATTTAAGCCAAACCCAAACCCAAACCCAAACCCAAACCCGGCTAAGAAGCGGGTTGGCGGACAAATTTGTTGGTGTTACTTTTAAGATGTCACAGATTTTGATAATATGGGCATTTATGAGATTCATTAAAAGAAAACTTTCATGCATTATATCAATCAAAGCCATGTCCAGAAAAAACCACTTAATGTTTTTTTCATGCATTACTTTTTTTATATTTATGAGCAACCCCATGGTATGATTGTATAATTGGTAGGGGTCTGACTAACCCCAGCTTTGTCTGTCAGAAAGAAATGCAATTCATCAAAAATTAAATTGATTTTAATTTAGAAAATGATAAACAAAAAAAAAAGACCGACATATGAGATGTTTCCTTGAAAATAGTCAGTGTATAACAATTATAAGTTTGGGTTAGGCTAACTATGAGTTTCTGACCCATACAACTACAATCATGATCCGGGTCTAAATTCTCACACCAGGATCCAAACTCCACCTAGGGAGACACTGCCAAGTAGGGGTGTCAATGGGTTAGGTTTGACCCGGAGCCTACTGGTACCAAACCCTCTAAGGTCAGGGTTTGTTGATAGATAAAAAGGGCTGATTAGAATTAGGGTCAGACACAAAGGGGCTGATTAATATAGTTTATAAAATTTCATAGCAGACCTAGGCCCGATCGAGCGATTAAGATCCTCAAATTTTCAATGTGAAAATGATAAAAAAATATTATTTTACAGGGTATGATCTGGGTCTGGTTAATGTAATTCTTATAAGATCCAGGTATGGTTTTTCTTATAATGGGCCCAATTAAACTCGGATCCAAACCCGATATCATAATCTCAAAAAAGGTTTGGGTCTGGTTTGACCTGATTCCCAACCAAACTCAACCCGTTGACACCCTACTGCCAATTGCCAACAGTCAAATCAAAAGGCAGTAAGTCATTCAATGAGCAAAAAGGTACAGAATTATACAAGAGCAAAACGGCACCACGCAGGTAATACTTGAAAAAGAATCAGGGCTTTTACGGAATAAGAAAAGTAATGGCAGTCTTATAAATAACGATCGCGAGGATATCACAGCAGAGCGGGTGGGTCCGCATTTCTAGAAATCTCGGTCGCGTCCCTATCACCCTCTCCCTTTAAAACGCTTCCCTCCCTCCGAAGAAGAGGACGAAACTCTGCAACTCTCTCTCTCTCTCTCATCGCTAGAAACTAGAAACCCTAATCGCGAGAAACGCTATCCTGTTGGTTGTGGGTTGGAAGAAAACCCTCTGTTTTTGAGGGAATTTTGGGGGGTTCCAGAATGGCGGGAAACGACTGGGTTAACAGCTACCTGGAGGCCATACTCGACGTCGACCCGGGGCTCGGCGGGGCGAAGACTTCGCTGCTTCTCAGGGAGAGGGGAAGGTTCAGCCCCACGAGGTACTTCGTCGAGGAGGTGATCACCGGGTTCGACGAGACCGATCTCTATCGATCATGGGTTCGGGTGAGCTTCGATCCTGAGTTTCGCTTGGAATTGTGGTGCGTAGGGACCATCTGGTGTTGTGCGTGCTTCTTTTGGACGAATTTGGTAGAGTTTCGATGAGTTTTGGTCGTGTTGGCGTTTTGATCGTTAATTTTTTTCGGTTATTGATTAGGTGATTTTCACTGAATTGTTGTGGTTTTTTGGTATTGCTGAGTTGGATTTTACGGTCGGATTGCGTTTCTTTAGAGATCGGATACTGTACTTCTGGAGCTTTTTAAGGGAAGGCTTAGTTTTTTATCTGGCTTGGAAGAATTGGGTTTGGTTTTTTGTTATGTTGTGCTGCATCCGTGACACTTGAAGTTTGAAAGTGTGTTTACGTTACTTCTCGTTCTTTTTCCTCCGTGCGTGTCTTTTGGCGTGCATGGTTGATACATCGTTTACCCTTTTATTATTGGCTTTCTAGTTTGAACTGTTTCTTCTGTAGAAGTATGGCTTTGTTATTGAGCTGTTTTCTTAGTCTATTGATCGCTTCTGGTTTCCTGGTAGCTGGTGGTGCTTTCGCAGGATTTAGATTTTGCAAAATTGGAAACGAATATTGCTTTTTTTCTAGTATTTTGATGGATTTTTAGATATATTGGTGGATCGTTTATCCTCTTTTTTTTTCTTAATGATTTTCCGCTGCTGTTATTTTTTCGGTGCCCTTTTGCATTCTGATATCAGTATCTGGTTGATCCAACTTGGTGGTTTTGCTTAATCAGTGAAGATTTTGGGCGCCTTCAAGATGGCTTTTGTCATTGGGATACTCTAGTATTTTTGTTTTCTTTGGATAAGTTTTGTCTGTTGGTTTTTGCAGGCGGCTGCAACAAGGGGTCCTCAAGAAAGGAACACAAGGCTGGAGAATATGTGTTGGAGAATATGGAATCTGGCGAGGAAGAAGAAGCAGGTTATGTCGCTTAGCTCTTGTCTCTTTTTCTTATTTAATTATATATATTAGTCTTTTGCATGAGTTATGACATCTACAATCTGCTGTTTTGTCGCTATAATCATTATCAGCCTATTCCTAATTTTCTCTTCTATATGTTTTAATTTTGGGAAGGTGCTGCTGGAAATTGTTTGGGTGTGCCCTGACAATATACTTAATGCCAATGCGCATACAGGATGTCATCTTGGCTATTGGCGTCAGTTCTACTGTCCATGTGTCATGTAGAGGGTTTCCTGAGATTTTGATGACGAGTCAGATTTGTTTGGGTCAAAGCTGTTTCTTAAATAAACTAAGTGGCTATTTCTTGATGTGCTAAGTTTTTTTGCTTATTTTCGTCGCATCTTACTGAGCCTCTGGAAGATTGCACAATCCCTAGGATGATTATGTCACACTTATGGGTTCAAGAACATTCATTTTTTCTTATTTGCAAATGTGCTTTATTGAGAGGCTGATAGATGTTACAAAAGTTGGAGGTGTATGGGATCTTTTTTGCCAGTCTGCCAGAGGCATTGTGTGTCTTTACTTGCGGTATCCATTCTTCTAAGTGTGGCTGCAATCTGCTTTTGGTTGCATTTACCTAAAGTTTTTCAAGCCTATAGTCGTTTGATCATCTAAGTTAAAGAAAATCCTTCTTCAATGGGATATTTAATTGCTATATTGTGTAATTGGTCATTGCGGAATGAAAAGAATGGAGCTAGAAAATCTAACAAGGAATGGTCCTTTTATCTCTTTTTGAATAAGTCAGGTTGAGGGTGAGGAAGCTCAGCGTGCAGCTAGACGCCGTCTTGAACGTGAAAGAGGCCGTCGAGATGCAACTGCTGATATGTCAGAAGACCTATCAGAGGGTGAGAAGGGTGATGCGATAAGTGATATTTCAAGTCATGGTGATGGAAAGAAAAGAAGAATGCCTCGAATCAGTTCTGTGGATGCGTTTGAAACTTTGGCCAGTCAGCACAGAGATAAAAAGCTTTACATTGTTCTAATAAGGCATGCACTTCAAATTGCATGTTTTATCCATCATATATTAGATGTTTGTTTTCATGCAGTGAATACTTTTTTACAAATCATGCTCAAACATGTTCATTCATTTCTAGAAATAATGTTTATCGTTGATTTTCAAAGTTGTGAAAGAATATGCACATTATGAGGTTTTTATTCAAACATCAGTTTTCTGTGTTTTTTCGGTCGGGTACTTCAATGGTTTTAAAATGTCAATATTTGACTGTAACTGCCACTATTTTATAGTAATGAAAACGTTGGAAACTGTTTGATATGCCAAAGTTTGTGCTCCAATTTAATTTGCTCACTTGGGCATCCAAATAGGCACAGTTGATCAATTAAGAATTTAGGAGTAGGATATCCTGGTACTTTGGAGTATGGAATACACAATGTATGTGTTTTCTAACCAAATATCCTTTAACTTTACAATAACTCTGTTGTTCAGGGACATCTATAATATGTAATTTAATTTCTTTATCCTATACCAATGTTAACAATATGCTTGTCTGCCATCTATAGCGAGCTCCTATGTGACTTGTTTGTTCGTTTCCAATTTCTATATGCAAGTTGAAATAAAGATTTTATATCTTGTATAGATGTAAATTTTGTTGACATAATTTTGTATATTATGTTGCTATGTTTTGCACTACCTTAACTACACCTTTTGTATACAGACATACAAAATGAGGGCCTCTAAGGGCTTACAAGATCATAAACACAAAGTGCACATGCGTACACATAAGTCTTACTAAGGGACAATACAAGAACACAAAAGCACAACACAAGTACTAAGTGCATTCAAGACATCAAATAACTAAAGAGAAGAACACAAAATATAAAAACTGTTCATCTTATTGAGCATGAATGTTTATGAGAAGCATTAAATACAAGAGAAAAAATTAACCCCTTTATTGAGCATGAATGCTTAAGAGAAGCCTAGGCACATCTTTTGACAACTAAGAACACAAGTTAAGTAAAATTTTTATAAATCATACTTGTGAAAGACTGAATATATGGAATGTCGGTTTAGTAAGCAACGAAGTAGTGATGGGAGTGTAGTGAAGCTTGGTGAGCAAGATATACCGGTGAATGATTATTTCAAATATTTGGGATCCATCATTCAAAAGTATGGAGAAATTGATGGAGATGTAAATCATAGGATAAAGGTTGGGTGGATGAAATGGAAAAGTGCTACTGAAGTGCTGTGCGATCGTAGAATGCCATTGCGGTTGAAGGGAAAGTTTTATAGGACGACTATTAGACCCGCTTTACTATATGGTACGGAATGTTGGGCTGCCAAGAGACATCATATTCAAAAAATGAGTGTAGCTGAGATGCGGATGCTTAGATGGATGTGTGGAAATACAATAAAAGATAAGATTCGGAACGAAGAGATACGTAAGAAGGTAGGTGTTGCACCCATTGAAAATAAGATGCGAGAGAATCGTTTACGGTGGTTTGGACATATTCGGCGAAGGCCTAATGATGCTCCAGTTAGAAGGTTGGAGAAATGGGAAAATATATTAGTTAAAAGAGGTCGGGGTAGGCCTAGGAAGACTTGGATGGAGATGATAGGAAAGGATATGAATGCTTTGAACCTCACCGAGGACATGGCGTTGGATAGAAATGATTGGAGGAAAAGGATTCATGTGGAAGACCCAAAATGAATTTCTTTTTTGGTTCATATCGCTGACCCCAATTGTTTTGGGATGAAGGCGTAGTTGTTGTTGTTGTATACTTGTGAAAGACACAACACCATTTCAAATTATTTTAAAAGATATGACAATTTTGTAAGGAAACGACTTTGAATATATTAGGTTCAATAATAAACCAATACACATGCACATGAAGTGCGAATATACCCACTAAAGGGAAAAACACAAGCACATAATGTGCTAACACATAAACCCACAAAGGGGCAAAAATGCCTATAAGGCATAAGTTGATATTATTGAAAAGAGGAAGGGTGTAACACCCATTACATGGAGCAAAGGCTCCTCCAAAGGAGTAAATAAATTACAAGGGGGAGACCCCTATTTATAACAAGAGAGGAGCCACATAGGGGGCTCCCAAAGGAGTCGTTGGGAGCCCCCAACGGTCACATTTGTGACTGTTGGGGGCTCCCCAATGACTCCTTTGGGAGCCCCCTATGTGGCGCAAACCACAAGAATGAATAAAATAAAAAAGAAAAATAAAAATAAAATTACAAACATATTCCAAATGGAATATGCGTAAAAAGGGAAAATGACTAAACTACCCTTATGCCTAATAATAGAGAATTATATATTTTATATATATAATTAAGAAGATACATATGCATATATACCATATATGTATATGTATCATCCTTTATATATATAAAATATATATAAGATTACAAAGATTGAATGATACATTTTAACACCCCCCCCCTCAAACTTTGCGTGGAGGAACGAAAAAATTGAAGAATGCAAGAGGAAGAATCTCAAGGCTTCAAGAGCCATCAGTCCGAATGCCATTGAAATTTGCAAATGTCTTCCTCCAAAGTCTTTAACGATGAGCACCTTTCATGATCTATCCAAGGTACTTCTTTTCCTCTCATCTTCAAGATCCTGTGGAACAAATCAAGAAGAGGTCCAAGTAAAAGATATCTTTGTACTTTAATCAAGTGAAATATTCCAAATAAGATGAATTAACCAAAAAAATCATATCATATAATTCATCCAAAAGTAATGGTGCAAAAAGATATTCTATGTATAATTCATCACAGGATTTGATGGAACAAGATAATTACTCATGTATGCAAAATGATTTTAGAAAACCAATTTTTCATAATCATATACCATGTTGAAGAGGGAGCGGAAATAAATTACAAGAATGCATAATGCATTCATAAAGTCCAACATTGGACAAACCCAACCTCATAACGAGGAAAAACATAATGGTCCACAAGGGACACCACAAGAAGCCTACGAAGAGGCATAAGTTGCACATAATTTATTGAATGAGGGCCAAAAGGCCATAATGAGCATATGCATAAAATATCATGAAATGAATCAACCCCTAAAAGAGTCATTAATGATCATGCTTCAATCATACTTTAGTCAAGTAATATGAACCGATAAGATAGAAAGACAAGTGTTTTTTTTTAGCAAGTCCTTTGAAAGCGATTTCAAGAGGGAAATGCTCAAAAGAGTGTATAAAACACAAGAGTTCAAAAAGGTTTTTAAGTCCACTTAAGAGGCAAAATAATGAGAGTTATTTGAGTAGAGAACCTTACACATTTAGGAACATCTCACTCAAATGATTGCAATTACAAAAACTCATTTTGCATATCAAATATAAAAGGTCACCAAAAAATCAATTTGATTTTAAAATATGCATATTAATGATATGATTCGCTTGTATCTTTAAAAGACAAAATATGAATGAAATTTCACAAATTTCAAAAATAAGTCATCAATTACAAGCAACTACCTCATTAGTCCTCCAAAACCCACAAATCAAGTGTGTAAGCTACTAGATAAAGAACATAAATATAATGCCATTAAAGGCCAAGGACACACACAACGGTGTGTAAAAGAACCTCTTGTCTACATGTAATAATACTTGAAATGAGTGCATCAACGAAAAGAACAAGAGAATGCACATCAACATAGATCAAAAGCATCTCTTGTCTACGTAAAAATACACTCAAGACCAAGTATGTTCAGCTACTAGAACAAGAGTATCAAGCCAACCATGGGCTAAAACACAATATATCTCTTGTCTACATAAAATGACACTTGAAATGAGTGAAAGAAGCCAACCATGGGCATACATCTCAGCGACTAGAACAAGGACACAAATGCCAACATGGACTAAAATCACACACCATGGTGTGAATCAACGTGCCTTGTCTACATATAATAACACTCAAGACAAGTGTGTTTAGCTACTAGACCAAGAGAGCAAAGCCAACAAAGGGCTACCAACACACAATGGTGTAATAATATGTCTTGTCTACATATGATGACACTTAGATAAGAGGTATAAGAGGAGAAGACCTTTGAGACAATAAAACTTTGTAATGACAAACATATAAATAAAACCATAGACAATATTTTGAAAATAAATATGTGCACATACTCACAACAAGAACATTTAGAACACTTGTGCACAAAAGCATGTAAAAGTATCTTTAACAAGATACTATAATCGATGGAACAATATAAATGTAGGAACATACACATACCAAGAGCACTTGGAACACTTGTGCACAAAAGCACAAAACACGAAATCACAAATGTGCAAATGCACTCATAAGATTCATAAGCAATAAAAGGTTGGGCAATAATCCCTAACACCCTTGAATTAAATATACCTTAAAACATTTAAGGTTCCAAGACACCATATATCCATCACATTTATATATAAATAAGAGCATTCATAAGATCAATGGCCAAAAGAAAACGAGTGACACACTCATAATTAGAGATCATATAACAAATCATTCTAGAGTTTCAAGGTGCCCATAACTCACCTCAACAACCATCTTTAATATGGTAATTGGACAATCTAAAATGACATAACACAAGGTGCCCTTAACTCACCTCAACAATTATCTTTAATAAACAATAAGGCCATACAAAAAGGATTGATGCATCATATAACTTGTGATGGATAAAAATAAATGTCATAAAAAGGCAATGAATACTTAGGGAAATCATTTTCCAAATATGTGATTTTACAAAGAGGGCCGATTCAAAGGTCCAACATAATTAATCACAACAATATGCCTTATAATAATTTTGCATAAATACGAAATTATGTTCAATCATGATCATTATAAAAAAGACTCAATAAACACAACATGAAATATTTAAGCAATGTCATGTTGTGAGGACGGATTTGGAACCCTAAGGAAGGCAATATATATCATCTCTTTATTGAAAAGAGAGTACCATGTGAAAATGTCTATGAATAGACAATACGCATACAAGCATGAATACTTTATAAAAGAAGTGTACGAAGACACTCTCACAACACTTGAACAAAATACGCAAAAAGCATAATATTAGCAAACATGCAATAATGCATGTATAAAAAGGAGCAAATGCTTGAGACTCTCAAGCTTTCACAAAGATGGTAATATTAAAAAAATCTCATAAAAAACCAATATTATTAAAAAGAAGCTTATAACAATCATGAAATCTTCTCAAAGAGTATATACTCATAAGAAGATTCACAAGGATAAAAAGGCCTCTCAAAGAGAGATCCAACAAACAAAAATCTCAAATGAGGATACATACGAAAGGAAGAGGGAAAACTTTATTAAAGTGGAGAAAATCCCCAAAGAGAATACTAGGATTGCGTTATGGCATAAATCTATAAACAAAAATTCATAATATTATATGACTTAATAGATTATAACCAATGACATGAATATGTTTTAAATAAACACAACATGAAATATTTAAAACATATGTAATAAGTATGCAACATTAATGAAGGCCATAAATCTTATAATAAAACATATTCTTGAAATTGATTTGAAGAATGAAAAGAGGATAACCATATTTTATGAGATCATTTTTAAAACTTAATTCAACCGATATTATAAAAATGCCTTCTTAATTAAACATTGCTCGTATGAAAAAGAACTCATTAGGTAGGAAAATAAAACATCATTTTTCAAAGACATGTTATTATGGAAAAAACTCATATAGGGCATTTTAGAAGGTAAACACATACCTTTAATATGAAATAATTATGATGAGAGTATGTGAGCAATGCTACATCTCTCACAAACATTTTACTTCTAACATAACTTTCTTTAAAAAACTTATTTTCCAAGAAAAGACATATGAAAGAGAATAATATAAAAAGTTCAATGGAATTGTTAAGAATCCAAACTCATAATGACACGGAGAACACAAATGCAAAAGCATATCTAATTCTTTATAATGCTCAATACTTAAAGAAATATAATTGCATACCAAACATTTTTAAGAAGCAAAAGAGAGAAACACATATGAAAAAACATATAATTCTTCATAATGCATAATACTTAAAGAAATATAATGTATATCAAATAATTTTAAGAAGCAAAAGAGAGAAATGAGAACTTCACCATTCTTCTTTAAAATTTCTTGAATAGCACGCTTTCCAATGCAACAAAGAGCAACTCGATCCCAACCTGGCTCTGATACCATGTAAGGAAACGACTTTGAATATATTAGGTTCAATAATGAACCAATACACATGCACATGAAGTGCGAATATACCCACTAAAGGGGAAAACACAAGCACATAATGTGCTAACACATAAACCCACAAAGGGGCAAAAATGCCTATAAGGCATAAGTTGATATTATTGAAAAGAGGAAGGGTGTAACACCCATTACATGGAGCAAAGGCTCCTCCAAAGGAGTAAATAAATTACAAGGGGGAGACCCCTATTTATAACAAGAGAGGAGCCACATAGGAGGCTCCCAAAGGAGTCGTTGGGAGCCCCCTACGGTCACATTTGTGACTGTTGGGGGCTCCCCAATGACTCTTTGGGGAGCCTCCCTAGGTGGCGCAAACCACAAGAATGAATAAAATAAAAAATAAAAATAAAAATAAAATTACAAACATATTCCAAATGGAATATGCGTAAAAAGGGGAAATGACTAAACTACCCTTATGCCTAATAATAGAGAAATATATATTTTATATATATAATTAAGAAGATACATATGCATATATACCATATATGTATATGTATCATCCTTTATATATATAAGATTACAAAGATTGAATGATACATTTTAACAAATTTTTCAAAAAGAAACAAAACAAAGTTCAATAATAAGTACAGATATGATTTGACATTTATAACCATGAATTGTTCAAATAAAACATCTAAATGTCAACAATACATGCTCAAGAAATACTAGATCATATACATACATATCAAATAACGCAAGTTTTGAAAACTTAGATTCAAACTAGATCTCATAAAAGCATACACATATATAATTTCACAAGATCAAACAAATATTATAAACCTTATAAAATAAACAAATCCAACGATAATCTTTTGAAAAAACATTTAAAGATTTTAGTTTTTAATAAAAATAACAAATAATTTTTTCAAGATAAGGAAAAAGAGTGTTTTTTCACAAGTAATACTTAAAGATATAAGATACATATCGGGTAAAGATTTTCCTTGAATCCAAGCAACACAACGATCATGAAGCACGAACCCGAACCAAAGAATCCAAAAACCCAAAAGAGGCAAAATACCAAGAAGGATTTCTTGATTCTGATACCATGTAATGAAATATGCGAAAATATAAAATGAGAGCTTCTAAGGGCTTACAAGATCATAAACACAAAATGAACATGCACATACATAACTCCAACTAAGGGACAATACAAGAACACAAAGGCACAAAACACGCACTAAGTGCATTCAAGACATCAAATAACTAAAGAGAAGAACACAAAACATAAAAAATATTCATCTTATTGAGCACGAATGCTTAAGAGAAGCATTAAATACTAGAGGGAGAATTAACCCCTTTATATAGACAAAAACGAGATCACTAGAGCCCTTGGGACCACCCCCAACGGCTCTAAGGCTAAGGACAATAATGCCCTTAGCTCAAAACCCAAAAAATAAAAATAAAAAATAAAAGAAAGAAAAACTAAAGTGACCCTTAATGGGCACAACCTATTACAATGCTGTGAAATGATGAAAAATACCCCTAGAGGGTTTTACCTATTACATCATTATAAATAAAATATCTATACATATATAGATATATACATGTACAACTTAACACTCTCCTCATCTTTTCATCTTTTTTGACGTGTTACATAGGTAATATAGTGAGGGACATTCTGCTTTACTACTATCAATCAACTCTTAAGCTGCTCTCTTAAATAAATTACTGAGGCAAAGCACTATTATATCGTTGTTTCGCAGAGAAGGAATGTTCTAGAAAAAATCCCCTTATCAATTATATAATGGGTGGATTTTTGAAAAAAAATGAGGGAAACAATGGAGTTAGCTTTGGTCCTTGTACTCAGCCGACACTCCTAGTATCTATGAGAAACAACAATGAAGACACTGAAGCACTCCTACAAAGTTGGCTAATAGTACAATGCTTTTTATGCAATCAGGTGAAATGATAACATGTGGTTTTGTACGTGTTAAGTGTTTAGACTGATTGTCTGTTCTAGGTTCATCACTAGACAATTTAATGTGATTGGAGCATAGAGGTCCACTGTGGACTATGTAACAAAAATTATAAATGGGAAACATTAGTGATTTTTTTTTTTTGCAATAAGATCTATAAATATTTTAAAATGCTGACTTTTTCAAAATAGTACAAGATTACCTTCAGTATCAGTTTATGAAAATTTCACGCTACCATCTTTTGGTGCTTTCCAGATATTAGAGATGTTTTTTATCATGAATATGAATTTCCTATACTATCACATGAACTAGAAATTTCAGCAATGTTTGTGGCACCGGTTATATTCTAGTTATGCACATGATTGGTAAGTTTCTCATATACATTCATGATGGGCCACCCTTTTGTGAAGAATTTTTTTTCTGAAACATAATTTAAAATATGACATTACATATAATTGATGAACAGACTAATGTATGCAAATATCAAATGCATGCATCTATGACTTGTAAATTATACTTCGGAAATTCTGAACCATGTGCTGTTGACTTGTACCATGCCCCTTCCTAACAATTTCATTCTTTCAACATCTGATCGGCAAATTTTTAAGCCACTTTTTCTGTTTTGCAGCATCCATGGTCTTATACGTGGTGAAAATATGGAGCTTGGTCGTGACTCTGATACAGGTGGACAGGTGACTTCTTAGTTATGAAGTTAATTGTATTGAAGATCCTCTTGATTGATTGCTCTCTGTTTGCTGTGTTATTTTTACTGAAGTATTATTTTACACTATTATTCTTAGGTCAAATATGTGGTGGAACTGGCAAGGGCTTTGGGCATGATGCCAGGGGTCTATCGTGTGGATCTGCTGACTAGGCAAATATTAGCATCTGATGTGGACTGGAGCTATGGGGAGCCAATTGAAATGCTGACCCCTGGAAGAACCGACAGTTTGATGCATGAGGATGGGGAGAGCAGTGGTGCTTATATTGTTCGAATACCTTTTGGTCCTAAAGATAAATACGTACCCAAGGAGTTACTTTGGCCTCACGTTCAAGAATTTGTTGATGGTGCTCTCAGCCACATAACACATATGTCTAAAGTTCTTGGGGAGCAGATTGGTGGTGGCCAACCAGTTTGGCCTGTGGCTATTCATGGACACTATGCTGATGCAGGGAATTCTGCTGCCCTTTTGTCCGGGGCACTGAATGTACCAATGCTTTTCACTGGCCATTCTCTTGGTAGAGATAAGTTAGAACAACTTTTAAAACAAGGACGACAGTCTAGGGAAGAAATATATGCAACCTACAAAATAATGCGTAGAATAGAGGCTGAAGAGCTTTCTCTTGATTCCTCTGAAATAGTCATCACAAGCACTCTACAGGAAATAGAGGAGCAGTGGCGTCTATATGATGGATTTGATCTGATACTTGAACGTAAACTAAGAGCTAGAATTAAGCGTGGCAAGAGTTGCCATGGTCGCTTCATGCCCCGTATGGTGGTAAGCCATGAAAACTCTTGAATGCTTTAATTTCATCCAACTTGATTACTTAATGTTCTATTTTGTTTGGTAATCAAGGCTGTTAACCTACTCATGTTTATGTTGGATGGCTGTAAATCCATATATCTGGTTTGTCAGGCTGTGTTTTGCTGCTTGTACTTCGCAGATAATTCCTCCAGGAATGGAGTTTGGACACATTGCTGCTCATGATTTTGATGCTGATAGCGAAACAGAAGGAAATGGGGATAGTTCTTCTCCAGACCCACCTATTTGGTCTGAGGTCTTGAAACTTTATCTTTTGTTCCTGAGGCCTTTTAGTAAATTTGCATTGTACTTTGGGATTACTCAGATATGACTGAAAGATTAAAAAGCTAAGTCACATGGATGTGACTGCGGATACGGGGATACAGCCATTTTTATGAAGTTTTTAATATGATTAATATGTAAGGGGGACATGATAGGGGGCCAAAATGGAGTATCTGTGTGACATATTTGAAAAGATATTTGTCTAAAATATGTCCTTTTTGTTTTTTGTTCAATTCTTTTTGGTTGTCATATATTGCAGTATCTTTTGTTTTTTCATTTTCTTTTTTATTGTAAAGCAGATAATGCATTTCTTTTCAAATCCTCGAAAGCCAATGATTCTTGCACTTGCTCGTCCAGACCCAAAGAAGAACATTACAACTTTAGTCAAAGCATTTGGAGAATGCCGGCCTCTGAGAGAGCTTGCAAATCTTGTATGATCACATTCCTTTTATCTGCATGATTTATCTTGTTGACTGACAACTTTAAATCCTTTCACATTCCCACGCCCTGGGCTATGGTGATATTTGTCACATAAGATTTTGCAGAGTCAATCGAACATCATGAAGTTGTTTATCATATTTTGTGTATGGATGCAGACCTTGATAATGGGAAATCGTGAAGGCATTGATGAGATGCCAACCACAAATGCATCTGTGCTTATCTCAATACTTAAATTAGTAGACAAGTATGACCTTTATGGTCAAGTGGCTTATCCTAAGCACCATAAACAATCTGAAGTTCCTGACATATATCGTCTGGCAGCGAAGACCAAGGTACTTATGCTTGGATTTCAAGATCCAATTTGATTTATAGTTCATTGCAATAAAATTCTTCAGAGTTTCCCTCTGTAATTTCTGTATGTTAAGACTTGAATGCTCCATCTGTAGGTGCAATATTTCATTTCTTTACCTGTTTCTTCCAGGGTGTCTTTATCAATCCGGCCTTCATTGAACCGTTTGGTCTCACTCTGATAGAGGTAATTTGTGTCTGGTGACATGTTTATGCTATAAGCATCGTCCTGTTGGCAAATATATGAGGTATAATGTGCATTATACTCTATTCAAACCAGGCTTCAGCTCATGGGCTGCCAATTGTTGCTACAAAAAATGGAGGTCCAGTTGATATACAACGGGTTTGTTAAAACTCAAAACAAATCTCCCTACCATTCCCCTCTCAAATGGTTAGTTATTATATACCTTATTGGTTTAAAACCAATATTACTGTCATTGCAGGCTTTAGACAATGGCCTACTTGTTGATCCTCATGATCAGCAGGCTATTGCTGCTGCTCTACTGAAACTTGTTGCTGATAAACAGCTCTGGGCCAGATGTAGGCAAAATGGACTGAAGAATATTCACCTTTTCTCATGGCCAGAGCATTGCAAAACTTATTTATCTCGTATTGCAAGTTGCAGACCAAGGCATCCTCATTGGCAATTTCAAGAGGATAACAGTGAAAATGCAGAGCCAGATTCACCGGGTGATTCATTGAGGGACATCCAAGATCTATCTTTAAACTTGAAGCTGTCATTGGATGGCGAAAAGAGTGAAGTAAGTGGCAGCATCTTGGAGTCTGAAGACAGTGTTGCTGGGAATGGGAATAAGATGGCAAACACTGTTTTGGCAGTATCAAAAGGAGTCATAAGTCCCAGCCAGAAAACTGGGTTGAATGAGAAGGCTGACCCAAACAGCAACAAGTTTCCTGCTTTGAGGAGGAGAAATCACATATTTGTCATTTCTGTGGATTGTGATGTCATTCAAGACCTTTCAGAGAATATCCAGAATATTTTGAAGGTCACACAAAAGGAGGGTTTATCAGGTTCTATTGGGTTTATACTGTCAACGGCTCTCACAATATCTGAGGTTCACTCACTTCTGGTTTCAGGAGGCATGAGTTCTACCGAATTTGATGCTTTTATCTGCTGCAGTGGCAGTGAGATCTACTATCAATCTTCAAACATGGATGATGGACTCATCTCTTCAGAACTTCCTTACATGGTTGACTTAGATTATGGTTCCCATATCGAGTATCGCTGGGGCGGGGAGGGCTTGAGGAAGACTTTGGTTAGTTGGGCTGCTTCTATTATCAGCAAGAAAGGAGAAACTGAAGAGCAAATTGTTACTGAAAATGAAGAACGCTCTACCAGCCATTGTTTTGCATTTGAAGTGAAAGATCCAACATTGGTATCCTTGCTGATTTTTTTGCTTCTCTTTTTTCAAGTTTTGAAAACATAGTTAGCTAATGCTTTGACAATCCAAACCAAATTTTGCAGTTATGTTCTCTCATTTGGGGCCCTTAGTTATCTACTATCCTAGGAACCAACCACTCTTGATTTTTCATAGTTATTTACATGAATCTTTTAGTATTAACACATCTCATGCAAATAGATGATTCGCCCTTGTTCTAATTGTTAGGTACCTTCAATCAAAGAGTTACGGAAGTTGATGAGAATACAGGGTCTCCGCTGTCATGTTATATATAGCCAAAAGTGTTCCAAGCTGCATGTTATCCCTGTACTAGCTTCTCGGTCCCAAGCTCTCAGGCACTGAAACTTCATCATTTTTCTCTTTCTTTTTTTCTTTAGTTGGTTATTTGAAGATTTTTATCACTCTATTGCCAGCTAAGTTTGCAATGTATTGTTTGTTTAAGCTTTTCTTCAACTACTTGACTTTGTGTCCTGAAAATAACTGTGGTATGTATCAACCGTTCAGGTACTTGCATATCCGATGGGGTGTAGAATTGTCGAACATGGTAGTCGTTGTGGGTGAAAGTGGTGACACAGATTATGACGGATTGCTTGGAGGGATGAACAAAACAGTAATTTTGACTGGGGTTGGAGACAGCAAGCATCGGCAGTCCTATGCCAACAAGGGTTATGCAGTAGAGGATGTGGTGGCATTTGACAGTCCTAATATTGTCCGTACTTCTGGTGGTTCCAGGACCGATGACATATTGTTAGCTTTGGAGCAGCTTGGTATCTACAAGCGCTGAGGGTGGCTTCCATAGACTTCGTGAATAAGCAGGTTTCTCTTCCCTCCATACTCAAGAACTATGCATTTCTTAATTACTTCTCGTATGAGATAGGTTACTAACTCTTAGATCCTAATTCTGTGGTGTCATCTTCAAGGTGCTAAGTTTGATCCGTGTCCTGTTTGGTGATGACTTCCATGTTTTTGCTCTCTTAATCCCTACTCAGGCCTATCCATGTTGGGAAGCTGCCTTCACTTAACGGACTAAGCTTGACTTGATACAAGTGGGGACTTGCATAGCTATGGTCTATGGACTCTTGACTCAGCTGGGCTTGGCCCATGCTGAGTCTACACCTTACACATCCATGATTCAACCCAAGTCCTTCCTTGGCCTGAGTCTAACTTTGAGTAGCAAGCTAAAAGTTCCCCTGCAAACTTGCCCTTGCTCCAATTATAGCACTGGTCTCTAGTCATGGATGAGCAATGAAGCTTGATGGTTTTCAGATTTTAATCCATGAGTTCTTGTCATGCATAATCTATACGCAGGTGTTTGGAGAATCTTGCTTTCAGTTGCCGAGGCCCTTTGGTTCCAAGATGGGAAGCTTGGTTCAGCCAATGATAAATGCAGTAATGATCATGATATAGGTGGGAAGAGGGTTGAAGATGACAACCCCATGGAACCAGATCAGTAATTATGCATTTGGAATTGATAATAAAATGGAAAACGAGTTTTGTTGTAGCTAATGAGTGTGGTACAACAGGCTTTGGTAGATCAGATGGAGGTCAATTTTCATACATACATATCACTTGGCGCTCTGTCATGATCAGAACATTGGTCCATGTATGAGGACTGGCTATTTACTGGATCATCAGTTGTTTATTTAATTCCGATAAAATTATCTATCAGTTGATTCTATATTTGGTTAAATATTTTGTTGTACCAAAATATCAAAAGAATTCAGAAGTATGTATTGCACAGAGATATAGGATGTTACCTTTTTTTTCTTGCTTGTATAGCATAAATTTTTTTCATCAGGATCATTAGTTATTGAGTCGTGCAATGTCACTGTTGGGCTTTTCTCATGATGACCGGGATTATTTGGTGAAAAAATTGAAACAAGAGAAGTTAACTCTTTCCTGGAATAGATTTGAGCTTTAACTCTGTCACGTTCCAATGGTTTTTATCCCTCTATCTGGAATCTGTGGCTGACTATGTTTTGAAATTGTTACTAGGTTAGCAAGGGTTTGAACATTGGAACTTTCCCTCAGTATACCTGATTAAGTGGCAACATCTTGCAGCTCTTTTGTTCTTGTGGAATGCCAAATTGATCATTCAGTTTTGAATTCATTTTGATTATTGTGTGAAATAATGGTCTTTGGATAAATTTTCATTTTTCTTACTTTCTATTCTTGAATTTGTATTATTTTAAGTATTTTGATCTGGAAGGCACTAGGCCGAGCCTAGGCAGTGAGCCCCTCAAAAGGCCTAGGCGGTATCCAAAATAAAAAAACAAAACAAAACATAAAAAACATAATAAGATACATGTATATTGTCTTCTCTTTCTTCTCCTCCTTGAAGAAGAAAACAAATGATTTCTTAAAAAAAAAAAAAAAGCTTATGTGGCGCCTAGGCGGCAATATAGGGCCCCACCACCCAGACCTGGTCACCCAGGCGGTGGAGCTGCGCCTAGGCCACCTAGGTGCCGCCTTTGACAACTAATGGAGTATATAATTACACCAGTCTCTATCTTTGATGATACATGAATTTTCCTTCTTTTTTTTTTGTTTTGTTCTCTGTTTCAAGTCACATATAGTAGTTAGATACATGAATTTGTTCTTTTTTTGTTTTGTTATAAGATTGGACTCAGCTTGTTCGGGAATTCATCAGTTGAAATTCATTGATTTATTGCACGGTCGAGCTCAAGTGTCAGGCATTCTGGAAGCTCTTTAAACTCATTTTGTTGACCTTAAATTTACTTATTTGTATGTTATAATATTTGTTCGTGTGTATATTTGAATCCTACTTATGTTTACGTGGGCGTGTACTAATATTTATAAATTTTGGCTCACCTAAAAGTTAAATAACATGTCTAGAGTTTGCATTTTAAGTGGTGTTATTATACTGGTGTTCATCTTGAGAGGTGCCTTGGATGCCGTTCATCTTGAGATGAATCTGTTTCTTTAAAAAATGGAAAAATTGAAACGAATCGAGCTGAATCAATCGACTTTTTACCATCAGAAGACACGTGTCATTAAACAATAAAAATATTGAAAATTTTGTTTAATCCCCGTAAAAAGTATTTTAAAAAATGAATTTAATGACCCCTTTTTAATTGTCCTTGGGCCGATTCGGATTGATTTTAACAACATTGCTTTCGAGTTATTAACTTACTAAGGTCTTAATGAGCCTAGGTTCAGGCTTGAGTTTCACTAATTCAACTCAACATGCTTGAAGGCAAAATTTCTAAGAATTATCGGTTCTAATCTTTGACTTGCAGCCTGGAGAGTTAGATTTGGGTAGGAGCCAGTAGGTTTGATCAATGTTGTCAATATGGCCCGGAATCGTTTGGCCAATACGGATACTCAAGTGATTTCTTCTGTATCGGTCAAAAAATAATAATAAAATATTACATGTCAATCATAACGTGACACGTGTTAAAACAATTAAAATAATATTAAGAATTATTTTTTAGTATTTTTTACATTTATTAAAAATAGACGAGTTAAGTGTATCGGTTTTCTGATACATCAGCAGATACTGACAATGTTGGGTTTGACCCAAATGCAAAAATTCTGATACAAGAATTGCATGTTTTTTTGTTGTTAGTAGGTTTGTTGAATGGGCCATGCCTCTTGCAAGTTGGTTTGGGAATGGTTTGTGATGTAAATGGTTCAGGTTTGGGTTGGATATCTGACTGAATCCAAGTTGTATTTGGTCTTATTCATTTAGCAAAACCGTATCTGAATGATTGACTTTGATCCAGTTTTTGCATTTTATACATCCAAGTCCAAATCTAAATTCAAGTCCGACTCAAAGTCTGACATGATTATATGTAAATGTGCATCCAATTAGGGTAATATACCCTAATGGGATCTGGAATCCATAGAGGCCCCACTCATCAAAATCCAACCCGTTTATATCCTAGGCATGAGCTCGTTGTAAAAAAAAAAAAAACTTTATATTTCGCTCGACGTAATCTTTTTATCTCAAGTTTGCTGAACTTGAGCAAAATCCTTCTTTTAGCTTTATTCATGCATGCTCATAAAAGTAAAATATATAGTTTTCAATATATTAATAATCTAATAGTATATAATATGTAAAAGTTGCTGTTGAGCACGACTTGGATACAAAAGGTTGGAAGTTCATTTCTTCACTTCATCAGTCTTTCCAAAACAGAAAATAAAAACAAGTTTTAAAAAAAAATGGTAGGGACGACTAGTGAATGTCACCAAGTGGACGGAAAGTCACGAGTTCGAACACACAAACTAACATGGTAAATGCGCATTCAAATGAATTCCATTCCGGCTTGGTTTAGTGCTCTTAATGAGTATGATCAGGCTCGGTTTGAGCTCATGAAGGGGTCGTGTTTACGTCGCAAGGGAATGGACCCACTAAGTGACCTGGTTCTTGGTGTGCGTTCCTCGTCATTAAAAAAAATGCATAGGGTGAATGTAAATTAGTGAAATTTTAGCTTAATAGGTGTAAATTAGTTAAAATTTAGCTTCATTGGTTACAGAGGAGCATAAGGCCCGAACTAGTGGAAAGTGCAAGATACGGTTAGTGGAGCTCCAAAGTAGTGACTATGAAGTAAGAAGCGACCATAGATTTTGGATAGTATTTTTGTGACAGTTTTGCAAGTTAGTTTATCATAATTAAAACTTTTGGAATTCACCTTGATATACAGAAGATTGAGATGGTGTTTATAGCAAAATTTCATAAATGTGACCAACCAACTTTCCTTTAGCATATTGGTGGTAGCTATATATATATATATATATATATATATATATATATATATATATATATATATATATATATATATATATATATATATATATATATATAGAGAGAGAGAGAGAGAGAGAGAGAGAGGTCCATATTGGTTTGAGAGCATATGACTTGGATATTCTTGGCCACCACCTTTTGCGACGTGTCTTTCAGAAGTAACATTACGGCAGTCAATCGTTATCTCCTTGTGTAAATTTCTAATGTTTGATAATAGAGGTCATCTTATGTGAAAGCCTTTTTGATGTGGACTCAGTACGCACCGATCTACGATCCAAACGGATTTCAATACGCGCAGAAGCTTTTTCACTAAGATGAGTTCGAATAGGACTCTGAGAAATAGGGTTTTCGAGACCCGTGCACTCTATTTCGACAAAGGCGGTCCAAAGTAAAGTTATGTGTGACTCACATACATTTTCAACGAATCCAAAATCACTGGATTCGGATCAGGAATGTCCTCTCCCCGGACTCGAAACCGGGACTGATAGTCAAATCTGGGACATGCTCTCTGGGTTCGGTGGACAACCTGTTTGAAGATGGTTTTGATACCTCAAATGATAGAGTTTATGAAAACTCTCAACAGATGAACTTAAGGTCTGATTTAGACCTTTCCACAAAGTTATGGCTCGTAATTTTTTAGCAATTACACGCACCTCTATTGAATTTTAAAATCCCTAATGAACTAATTGCTAACTAGCCTAACCTGCTAATTGGGTTCTGATTGGCTGCGTGAAACACCCCAGACTAAGGCATGCAGATGCGAGTTTTAGAAGAAACTACAAACATCACTATTGTGTGGATGGATGTTAGCTAACCAGACTAATTTTCAGATTTAAAAATCTCACAGTAAACCTCCAGATATTCGAAAATTATGAAACTATATGCAGGATTCTATAACAGGAAATCTCATGCTCAGCTCTACGGTAGATGCAAAAAGATTAAATCTTTTGAGTTACTTACAGTATGAATCAACATAAATGATAAACATGAAAGTTACATACCATTGTCTTAGCTTTCCACAGAATCAAAGAAATCAAAGTTTCATGGAGGAAATTGTGAGAAATCTTCAAAATATGAAACATTGTTCACAGTGTTCTGGATGAGACACGGTTTCACAAATTATGTCTGATCGACTGCTTGATAGGGATTTTTTGGGACTCTTCCGGCTGAATCAAGCTTTGACTTCAATACCAATGTTTTAGGTCTATGTCTTAGCTTTTTAGAAAGCCCAAGAACACCAGAATCAGACCATTATCTTCGTAGATACAATTGATTCTTTAGAGTTGTCTCTGATAACTCCAGAATCAGGAATTCAATTTTTTGACAGAAAATGAAGCGGATAAAACCCTATGCTCAGAATCAAAACATGGCTAAAAAATCACCTTAAATATCATAAAAAATTGGTAAACACTCAGTACATGAACAACAATCAATTATTTTTGCAGTTTGCAATCGCTGAACAAAAATCTTAGCAATTAACAACAAAAATGAGTAGAAAGGAACAAAACCAAGCACAATAGTTGGATGGACCAAGAGGGAGTATTGCTGGACAACAACCACCATCTCATTCCCTTGCATAACAGCCTGTTGCGACCTTCCAACCTCCAGCACCCTCAAGTTAGTGATGCCACAATCAGCCACTAGCCGAACCACACACTAACAATGTCACTCCTCCAAACTTGAGTTTTTCTTCCACCTTCTTCCTTGATGCCGTCAGCAGAAAACTTGTCTGAAACTTTAACGGCTTAACCCAGCCAAATCAATCCAAATGGTAAACAAAAAACTTGTAAAACACGATCCTAGCTTTTCAGAAAGCTAAAGATCATACAATTTGGATAAGTATCTAGGGAGATACGGCCAAAATACCAGGACTATATTCACCCTTCAAATAACATCTTCCCCTCCCTCATCACCATTTCCAATTTCTTTCTAAAAAACAAGAAGACCTCCTCCATGGTCGACCTCCATGGGCTCTTAAGCTCTGCTGGAGGGTAAAATGATGATGCCACTGCTCAGCTCTAATCACACCAAAAGGGGGGTGGGCTTCTCCAAGGTGCTGCCCACTTGACCAATGCATGGGCTTCTTTTAAAAATGGGCTTCATTGCCTCTCTAACCGCCCTTTTTGACATTCTATGGTCAAACTGATTTCAAATGAGGGTTATAGAGGTCCAATCAAGGTGGCTCTATCTATGGTTTGGGCAGAATTGAATCTTAGATAAGATCCTAGATCCAAATGATGCTTTTGCTCCAAAAACCCTTCACGATATTGGGTTTCTAAATCAGAAAAAAAAAAACTATCCTAAGTACCTCATACACCCTCTAGTGCCACAAAACAATTTTACAGGGCACTAGAACTATCCGGATTCGTAGAATTCGGCACCTAAAAATAAAAATTACATAAAATAAAATACATAAAAAACATAAATGATTCCAGACATACAAAATAGAATCAAACATAGAAATATAATTTTGGAGAAAACAAAATATTCTAGAAATTGGAACATGATATTCAAAATGGATCTGAATACATGGAGATCTAATTGGACCCAAATGGTCCTGCATGATTGGATCTGTCACAGATCGCATCCCGGATCGGATCTGATTGGTTAGATATGGATCCAACTTTGCCTTCAATGCACGAATCTTCAGGGTGCGCTGCATCATTCCCTCCTGGGTCGAAAGGCTTCATTCTCGGAGCCTTGTTCTTCTCGAGCGCTATGTCATAATCCCTACACAAGTTCAAAATATAATCAGTGTAGTCACTGTCCAAAGTAATAATAACTAAATTATGCAAGAAAGGCAATTTCATATATGAATGTGAATAATAATTTAGGCAATGTAATTCAACATACTTAGCATAATGAAATTCAGAAAAATGCGTTGGAAGCACAAAAACATCTAAGACATTATATTTAACAACCTTTCCATGCATTAAAGCTCGACATATAATAACAAAATACGGATGAGCCGCAAATATCAATTGAGTATATATCATGTGATTCAAGATTTCAAAATTGACATAAAAAATATGGGTGCTTACATGATAATTCACAAGCAACACACTGAAGCAGAAATTCAAACTTATTATTGTAATTGACCAATGCGGCATAATCACAATTATCCACTAATTCCAGATGGGCACAAACAAGATTTGAGACTTTCAAGCATTCCCGTCCTAATGTGTCAAGACTAACATGTGACTCTAAATGCTCGAACAACCCCACAGGAGGAGTGTCAACATCTAAGTGCTCATTGACACATATGACTTGTCGATCTTCATCAATAGAATCCACCTGTTTACTTTTGACAATTGATTCGATAATGGATATACTAATGAGACTTGTCAGAACAATGTCGACAATCATGTCAAATGCAACTCGAGGCACAACTGTAACATCCATGGGTTCATAAAATTTCTTAAAGATCGAATCGTCAAGATTGACATAGAACGGGTCTTCTAGAGGTGATATTTTCTAAAACGATAATATGTGGGGCATCTCTTCATACATGTTTTCATAGATTGGATTAGTAATGAACGCATTCATAGGAATAGCCTTAAATTCAAGTGAGGGTTCCTTCTCCATTTCCTCATTGACCTCGTCGAATATTGGATCTCCAAAAACTTCATAAAAAGGCTCTTCAGGAGGATCCTCTGTGAAATAGACTTGAGTGTGATTGATTTCTTTGCACTTGGACTCTCTTTCGATATTCGAATTAATTTTGAAATCGCTACTCTCGCCTATGCCATCCTCAATATGTTGAGGCTCTAAGTCATACAAAATGAGATTTTTTTCGTCCTCGCAACTCACGTGCAGAGTGTTCTCGAACCTAACCCTAGCATTAACATATTCAAATGAGGTGGGGTCGGGTCGAGGACTAAAGGCTGAGACAGGCTTATGAGGGCCACACCTCTATTCTCTATGCGAAGAGTTCACATAGTTGGACTTTAGATTTGGAGTTCTAGGCTCCCGACTGGATACCCTGAGAAGATCCAACTGACAACACGAGTATGAATATCGATGTAGGTCAGGCCCACAAATGGAATCAGACCTCAAAGATTGGAGCAGATCAGGTCTGAGACGATGATCTTCCTTTAACTCTAGTTCACAAAGTCTAGATTTTATCCTTGCTATCCGAGTTTGTTCAGTGAGCAATTGACTTTGTAAAAACCTCATTTTCTTATCCCGTTCTGACTCAAATTCATCATCAGAGTTATAAGAAAGTGTCCTATGCATTCCTTGAGAACCGTGTTAACTTCGCTTCAATGGCTTCTTCCGCTCCTTGGTAAAATCTTTTATTTTACGACGAAGATCATCGATTTGACGTTGTAGAGTTTGAGTCCCATACCTAAGGTTGCAGATTTCATTTTCAAGGTTATACACATTTTGACCCCTACTTCTTGTTTGCCCAAACATGGTGCATGGATCCTAAAAAAAAAAATTAACCCCCACAACACTGGGAATCATGTCGAATAAATAAATTTGGCAAAATTACCCTGAATTTTAGACCCATAATCGTGTCAGATTAAGAAACCCGACAACCCTCGCTCTGATACCAAAATGATATAGACTCGATATGCACTGATCCATGATCCAAGATTCAAACGGATTTTAATACACGCAAAAGCTTTTTCACTAAGATGAGTCTGAATAGGACTCTGAGAAATAGGGTTTTCAGGACCTGTGCACTTTGTTTTGATAGAGGCGGTCCAAAGGAAATTTTTGCGTGACTCACATATCTTTCCAACAAATCCAAAATCACTAGATTCGGATTAGGAATGTCCTCTCCACGAACTCGAAACCGGGATTGATAGTCAAATGTGGGATAGGCTCTCTGGGTTTGGTGGACAGCCTGTTTAAAGAAGGTTTTGATGCCTCAGACGATAAATTTTGTGAAAACTTCCAACATATGAACTGAAGGTCTGATTTAGACCTTTCCAAAAAGTTATGGCTCGTAATTTTTGAGCAATCACACGCGCCTCTATTGAATTTTAAAATTCCTAATGAACTAATTGCTAACTAGCCTAACCTACTAATTGGGTTCTGATTGGCCACATGAAACACCCCAGATTAGGGCATACAGATGAGAGTTTCAGAAGAAACTCCAAACATCACTATTGTGTGGATAGATGTTAGCTAACCAGACTAACTTTTAGATTAAAAAATCTCACAGTAAAACTCCAGATATTCAAAAATTATGAAACCATATGCAAGATTCTATAACAGGAAATGTCATGCTCAGTTCTACAGTAGATGCAGAAAGATCAAATCTTTTGAATTACTTACAGTATGAATCAACAAAAATGATAAACATGAAAGTTATATACCATTCTCTTAGCTTTCCACAGAATCAAAGAAGTCAAAGTTTCATGAAGGGAATTATGAGAAATCTTCAAAAAACAAAACATTGTTCATAGTGTTCTGGACAAGACACAGTCACACAGATTCTGTCTGACCAACTGCTTGATAGGAATTTTTTCGGACCCTGCAGGCTGAATCAAGCCTTGACCTCAACAACAATATTGTAGGTCCGTGTCTTAGCTTTCTAGGAAGCCCAAGAACACCAAAATTGGACCAGTATCTTAGCATATATAGTCGATTATTTGGAGTTGTCTCTGACAACTCCAGAATCGGGAATCCAATTTTTTGACAGAAAACGAAATGGATAAAACCCTATGCTCATAATCAAAACATGGCTAAAAAATTACCTTAAATATCATAAAAAATGGTAAACACTCAGTACATGGACAACAATCAATTAGTTTTAATGTTTGCAATCGATGAACAAAGATCTTAGCAATTAACAACAAAAACGAGTAGAAAGGAACAAAACCAAGCACAATAGTCGAATGGACCAAGAGAGAGTATTGCTGGACAACTGCCACCATCTCATGCCCTTGCACAGCAACCCATTGCGACCTTCTAACCTCCAATACCCTCAAGTTAGTGCTGCCACAATCAGCCACTAGCCAAACCACACACTAACAATGTCACTCCTCCAAACTCGAGTTTTCCTTTCACCTTCTTTCTTGATGTCGTCAGCAAAAAACTTGTCTGGAACTTTAACAGCTTAACCGAGTTGAATCAAGCCAAATGGTAAACAAAAAAACTTGTAGAGCACAATTTTAGCTTTCCAGAAAGTTAAAGATCATACAATTCAGACCAATATCTAGGGAGATATGGCCAAAATACCAGGACTGTATTCACCCTTCAAATAGCATCTTCCCCTCTCTCATCACCATTTCGAATTTCTTTCTAAAAAACAAGAAGACCTCCTCCATGGTCGACCCCCATGGGCTCTTAAGCTCTGCTGGAGGGTAGAATGATGATGCCACTCCCCAGCTCCAATCACACCAAAAGGGGGGTGAGCTTCTCCAAGGTGTCGCCCACTTGCCCAATGGATGGGCTTCTTTTGAAAATGGGTAGCATTGCCTCTCCAACAACCCTTTTTGATCTTCTATGGTCAAATTGATTTCAAATGAGGGTTATAGAGGTCCAATCAAGGTGACTCCATCTATGGTTTGGGCCAAATTGGATCTTGGATAAGATTCAAGATCCAAATAATGCTTTTGCTCCAAAAACCCTTCATGGTATTGGGTTTCTAAATTAGAAAAAAAAAAGAAAACTACTCTGAGTACCCATACACCCTCTAGTGCCGCAAAACAATCCTACAGAACTCTAGAACTATCTAGATCTGTAGAATCTGACACCTAAAAATAAAAATTACATAAAATGAAATACATAAAAAAAAAGCATAAATGATTCGAGACATACAAAATGGAATCAAACATAGTAATATAATTTTTGAGAAAACAAAATATCCTAGAAATTGGAACACGATATTCAAAATGGTCTAGATACGTGGTGATCTAATTGGACCCAGATGGTCCTGCATGATTGGATCTGCCACAGATCGCATCCCGAATCGGATCTGATTGGTTAGATATGGATCTAACTTTGCCTTCAATGCATGGATCTTTAGGATGTTTTGCATCACTTTTGGGTCACAACAATATACAAACACACCTGAAATTTGTGAGAACATTATAATTATAACAAATCAATGTGAATGTTTCAAACTGAGCCTTTATAATTGGGCATGTGCAGCGCGGAGCTCTACTGAATAAAAAATACATCGAGTGTAGGAACGTGCGGTAAACATTAGCTTGATCGGTGACGTGTAGTTATAGTATGACATGCGACATGCAACAATATCATTGTTGGTGTAACGGTATGTGACAACACAAACATGGAGTGTTGTTTGGTTAAGTAGTATCAGCAGATCAGAAGATGTTGTCTTTGAAAATTTGGTTAAGGACCTCTCAACTTAGATGAGTTTTTCACGAGTAGCTTTTTGATGCATGAGATGCATGTGGATTATGACTAATTATCTTAGAAATAACCTTATGTGGTTTCAACCGAGTATGGTAACTCGGGGCTAGGTGAGTGAATGCCTAGGCGTCAGTGAGCAATCTAGGTAGTGTTGCTTGCTATGACGTAACAACTATCAATTGGTTGAAAGGTTGCGCGGTCTTGGGATTAATCTTCCTCCATTCATTACAGACATGCAAGGCCTTCTCGAGTGCCGTTATCAAGAGGTGTGGCGTTACCATTTAGATTGGTTGGTTGTTCGGTTGGGTGTGACCGTCACTCCTTCCTTGAAACTTAAATGACAATCCCTTTGGTTATTTATCAATCACGATGGCAATACACTAATAAATAATACACAGAGCCAGTGGCATTGACCAGATAAATATGCATGAGGAGATGCACTTGATTAGCTTCTGCTTAGGCAGTTGTATATGAGGTGGTGCACAGGGCCCATGAAACGATTCAACAAAGGAAAAAGTGTTGGTAAGTAGTCTTTGGTCATTAGGCTCATCAGACTGGGCAGTTTGGTGTGTTGCGGGTTTGTAAAAAAATCTATGCTCGTAGCAAATTGACATCAAAGCAGAAAGATTCACAAAGGCCTTGTTATTCGGTGAGTACGACACTAAAGAGGGCAATGCTCTTTTGTTCAAGTAGGAAACCAACAAGAGATGGTTTGTCTCATTTACGTGAATTTGTGTAGCTGAAGTATGGTTGACCAAGCATAAAAGCAAGTTATTGGCAAAGTAGTATGGGTCATCTTGTTGATTATAAGTAGAAGTGTATGATTGTTGTTTTTTTGGCTAAGAGAATATAGATAAGCCAAAGATTCCTACCAGTTATGTGTCAGGCTCGCAGGTGGTGCGTGGTGTTTGCCTTATGCGTATAGATAATGCATGTTGAATTCAGCTGGATGAATTTGCACCTTTAAGTATAAGATACTCAATTGAACTTTTATGTTCTCTCAAGAGATTGTAGGTTAGCGGAGTGTTCATTTTGAGTAGAATGCCCATTGTTTTGGTCCTTTGAGTTTGACAATTCTTCTGTGGATTGTGTGTAAAAAAAAAGTCATTCTTTGTGGCTCATCGATTTGGTTCCTGCAGGAACGTGTTTGCTGGCTCCGGATGAGAGTTGTTATGTGCTGGCTCTCGATGTGAGTTGCAATGTTGGGTCGTGAGTTACTCCTTGTGTGGACAAGTGACTAGGAAGACGCTTTAAAAGACCGATTTAGGGTGATATGTAAGTAGGTGTCCCATACTTGAGGACTAATTTGGACTATTGAAAAACTGCAAGTTGGTACTTTATGGGAGTTGATATCCCTATAGCATGCGTTGGTGGTCGCTCTTTTCTGTGAGGACCACGAATGACTTGAAATTGCCCTTGCTGGGGTCAAAAGGTACCCCAACCATGAGCGTAAATATAATAAATTTATCGTGTGGGTAAGGATGACCCGCTTGTGTATGAGACTACACTGAGGTTTCACGAACGATTAATGCTTGATGTTGATGTAGCGGAAGATTATTGTCTAAGTGATTTGAGTCGCATTGAGGAATGAAACTTGACGTGCTAAAGGTTGCGGTGATGGCAGATGAAAACCAAAATAAGTAAAGTGAAGAAAAGAAAATCAAAGAAAAGTGCAAAGCAATACTCACAAATTAGTAAAGATTGTATTCTAAACTGGTTCAGTTATGAAGAAAAGAGGGCAAGACCCCTCTCCCCCCCCCCCCATTAAATATGTAATAGGAGAGAGGAAGGAGCCCTGCCTCAGTAAAAATGGTAGGGAGTTAACCCCCTCTCTCCCACGTATGAGTAGTGGGAAGAGAGAGGGTGAAACATCTCTTAAAGAGGAAAGAGAAGGGGGGAGGGGTAACGCCCCTCACCCATGGCTATAAAAGCCATGAGTCCCCTCTCTTCCTCTGTCAATTTTGGCAAAGAGAGACTAAGAGAGAGGGGACATGGAGAGAAAAAAGAAGAGACTGAGAGAAGGAGGGAAGAAGAAGAGGGTGCGAGGAGCGTCGTTGTCGGCGGACCCGGTAAGTCGACCTTCCCATATTCTCTTAAAAAGAAAAAAATTGACAATTGTGTGGTTGATGACAACTGCAGAGGGGCAGAGATAGGGAGGCGATCCCGTCCTTGCCACTCAAAATGGCAAGGCACGGAGGGGGGTTCCCTCTGTTCTTACACTCGGCAACCCGCAAGTTGCCAACACAATTTAGCAAAAAGAAAATAATAGGAAACAAATCAGCAACCGTGAGGGTTGTTGGCACGGTTTAGAAAAAAGAAAAGAATAAAATGGCAGGGACAGGGATCAAACTCTGTCGCCTACCGCTTTTCATGGGAGAGACGTAGAGGGGATCATCCCCTCTACCCTTGGCGGCCTGTTATTATAGAAAAAAGGGGAACATTCGGGCAGACAACCGCCGACAATCATCGATTGCTGGCAGTGCCACCGCGTTCATAGTAAAAGGCAAGGGGCGGTGGGGGGATGTGCTCTGCATCAGTCGCCGGCAACCGTGAGGTTGTCGGAGGCAATCTTAGCAGAGAAGCGAGGGAGACAAAGAGTTCTAACTCTCTGTCTCGACCTCGAGTAACCGGAGAAGAGTCAGTATGCATAAAATGGCAGACTGGGTCGGCCAGACCACTCGGTTTGGGTATGACCCAGACCGAGCCAGGTCTGCATCAAATCAGACTGACCGAGTCAGAATAGATAGACCAATCAACTCGGTCTAGCAATGGTCCAAACCGAGTCAGGCAAGAAAAAAACAAAACACATAAAACTAACTCGGTTACACACTGAGCTAGGTCCATTTTTTTGGCAGACTGACTCGGTCTGGACAAATTGAGTCAGGTTTTTTTTTCGGTAGATCGACTCGGTTCAGATTGAGTCAGGTTTGCTGGTAACAGACTGAGTTAGGTCTATTTTGGTAGACTGACTCAGTCTAGACCGGATCGGCCATGTTTTAGAAAAATAATAAAAAAAATATATAAAAAAATAATAATAATAAAGCATTTGTTTATACATATATACACATATGCGTAAGCGGATATCGAGATGGTGAAGACCTCAGTTTTTCTAATACGAGTCAGATCTGGGTTTGGATCTGAATTAGATCCAAACTCATATCAGATTTCGTATACGTACAATGGATCCAAAACAAATTGGATCCAGTTGGGTTTAGTTCAAACCCAAGTCCTTTTCATCATTGATGTCACACTTGTTTCAAACCTATTATGAACAAGGTTTGGATCCATTATACCGGATCGAGGATCCAAACTGGTTTATGTTTGAAAAACTTGAATGATCCATATTAGAATAAGATTGGATCAAGAACTCAATCAACAAATTCAGTTAAACTAAATCTAAATTATATTGAATGTGAATTAAATGTGGTGTAAAGACAAAATAAATCTGGAAAAAATTATATGAACCCAGGGATGGTCAAAAAGTAAAAAGACCATTTTGCTCTTAATATGCCCTATTAGTAGATGATGCATAACTTTTCACCCCGATATCAGATTCAAGTAATTTTTGAATCCTTGAATTCTTTTTTTTTGAATAGAATCCATTACCAAGGGGATATGATGACAAACTTTGAGAAAATAAAGTCAGATTTTGGCATAAAAGCCTAAGGGTACTTTCATAAATTTTTACAAAGAAGACTCTAAAATGATGATACGGGATTTTTGTCTATTTAAGATCAAAATTTACGAGAAGAATAAAATTATTCCTTAGAATTAGAATCTAAGCATTCTATGTAAGTGAACATTTGCAAATTCCTCCTTAGTTAATAAAATACATGTTGGTTAGTTTAGACATCTTGTCATTTCATGTGTTATAAGTATGCTAGTGTTATCTTATTTTGAATAAATCAGTTGTTTAATATGCTTAGGGATCCATAAATTTAATGTTCAATATAATGCATGAATATGTTGATACATGTTACATGTTGATTGATAGCATGATTTAGATTATGAATATATCATGTGTGAAGATAATCATGACATTGATGCTTGTAATATGTTATTAAATATTGATATATGACTTTGAGAAATGAGTGTAGAGTTTTAGGATTGAACTTGTCTTGAGAATGTCATGCCTATGCCTTGGGAGGGGCATTATAAGTGTTATGATGTAATTAGTTGACTCTGTGGTGGGTTGTTATCCTTAGATATATGACATGTGTCTACATGTTAAAAGTAGTTAGTGAACATACATTGATTTTAATGCACTAATGTCAAGAATTGAAAGTTGAAAGAATAATGTGTATAAGATAACAATACAAAGCATGATAAGAAACTTTGCTAAGTGAGATATGGTCTAGGGCATTGTTTAGAGTGTGTACCTCATCTGTACCTCAGGATTTGCTTAGAATTTTTAGGTAACCCTTAGGAGTTAAAAACAGTGTCCACTAAACACATGTAGGATGTAGCATGAACCACAAACCTTGAGGGCATGTATAATTCGTAGACACTTTGGGGGCATGTATAGTTCATTGAGTACCTTGGGGGTAGGTATAGTCTCTTGAGCTTTTCGGCTAACTATCGATAGACATTTTGCGGCTCCTGACTTACAACCGGTGAGCAATTGTAGCGATTGTGAGTCCATAGTCTGGGTCAGTTTGGACTATATGATTGTGAGTGATTCATATATCTGGCCAACATCGTAAACTCTGAGTTGTCTACATGGGTTGCTATGCCCAAAGAGGTTATTTTTGGAATAACTGATTAGAGTAGAATGCGAATATCTACTTTGAGAATGATGATAGAGAAACATTAAATAGAGTAAAATTCATAAATAATACATGTGCTTAGTTAACAAACTAAACTAAGATTAGGAGCTTAGAGCTCACTACAGTTATAACGGTCTTGTTTAATTTGTAAATGAGAATTTACTGAGTTGTACACTCACCCTCTCTCTTGGTTGCAATTGTAGGTTCAGGAACTGCTGCCAATCGAAGAAATTGATTGTGAACTTAGACTTGGCTACTACCAGACTGCTCAACACTAGAAGTATTATTCATCTTACATTTTTCTTTTATTTTGCAAGTGTAATTTGGATACTTTTATTAGGGATGGTAATAGTTGTTATTGATGGATGTATAAACCTTTAATCAGTTTAAAAAAAAAATTGGCATGATTTTGAGGTTATTTCAGTAATTTTTCTCTAGAAACTAACATACACAATCCTGGGCTTGAGAGGCCTCAGTTTGGGTCGTTACATCTGCATCGACATTATTCAGGCCAACAATAGTTTGGGTGAGGTAGAATGTCTAGGATCGAGCCTTCAGAATGGGACATGTGCAATGCAGAGCATTACTGAGTGAAAATGCATTGAGTGTAGGAACATGCGGTATGCATTGACTTGATCAGTGAAGTGCGATGGTAGTATGACATGCAATAGAAAATGATATTATCGGTGGTGCGACGGTATATGGCAGCACATACATGGAGCATTGTTTGGTTAAGAGTGTCAAAGAATCAGAGGATGCTGTCTTTAGGGATTTGGTTAAAGATCCTCTTGACTTGTATGAGTTTTTGGTTATGGTTAATTTTCTCAGAGATCACCTTCAGAGATCACCTTAGGTGGTTTCAACCGAGTATAACCCCATTGGTTATTCATCGAGCACAATAGTAATGCGCTAAGGAATGATGCACAGAGCCCGTGGCATGGACCAAGTAGATATACATGAGAAGATGCAGTTGATCAGCTTTCGCTTAGGCAACAACGTACAAAGTGCACCAATGAAACGATTCAGTATAGGGAAAAATATTGGTGTATAATCTTTGGTCGTTAGGCTGGCCAAACTGAGCTGTCTGCCGCATTGCAGGTTTGCAAAAAAAATCTATATACCATTAGTTTAAGCAATCGTGAATGTATATGCCATTATTTTAAGTAATCCGTCATCCATATAGGATGAACGGTTCATTTTTTTTTTTATGATAAAGATCTGACCATCTAGAGCATAGTGATCGTGAAAAAACTAATGGGACCCATCTAACACCAAAAGAATATATCCATGTTGTTTTGGAGACTGTTCATCCTATGGATGAACGGTGACCGTGGACTCTGCCTGATAATTAAAAAAGAGAGGCAACTGCCCCTCACCCACCTATAACTCCCCATCATCATTATCAAGTCTTATCCCAACAGCTTTGAGTATTGTTTCTTCATTCTTGTCTATCTAAAACTTCAACTTCCCTTACTTTATGATTCTTTAAGTCCTATCAACTGTTGGTGTCAAATGTAATGTTTTGGCACCTAATTTCCATCACTTGTAAGCTTCTTTAATTTCTCAATTACTCGTTAAATTTGTACAACTAGCAGCACAGTGCCTTGGGTTATATACTGAAGAGAGCTCATGTCGCCTGTTTTCCATTATGGCACGTGGGGCCCATGAAAAGCATGTTTGAAGAAAGTGGAGCCCCACGGTAAGCTGTCTGTAGGAAAGTGCTTTCCCATTGGAGAAAAGGGTTGCGTATGTAGGAGGACCCCATTTTCATACAAAACCGTTTGTTTCATATAAAAAAAAATGCGATTTCGTGAGGGGATGTTCATTTCAACCTCCATGAAAAAAAGGCTCATTTTCATACAAAATCTATATTGTGGGCTGAAACAAATGCCCGCTTACTTGTTGAATTGGGCAGAAAGGTGATGCTCATGAGAATCGAACCTTGACTGCCTGTCTAGCAGTCAAGGCCCCACCCCACTATGACAACCCCCATTGAGGCCCTAAGTTGAATTCGAAGTTACAAACAGGTGGAGGCGACTTTGGACTCACTTGTATTCAAGCCATAAGGCCAACACCTCGAGCCCAAGATTGAGCCACATTGGGCCTAGAGCCAAACTATTAGCATCCTCAGCCCTAGGCAATGCCAGACAGGTGTACCCCCAGTGATCAGGTGCAATGTGATTTCATGCTTACTGCGTGCTGCTCCACACGATCACCCACCATCTGTTGTGGGCCAAAATGCAGATGGTAGGTGATCAGGTGCAGCAGCACGCAGAAAGTGTGCGATCACGTTGCACCTGATCTGCCCTCATGCTATTTAGGCCCAAGGACCAGGCCTGATGTGACCTACATTTGTCAGGCATTTATACTTTGGTCAATGTGTTAGAGAGAGTTACAGCAGTGACGAGGGCTCTCATGATGTCAAGATGGTATACGCAATTATGAGTGGTTAGGCTTTAAATTTGTATTTGAAATCTAAGGATTAGAAATACACCTATATTTCACTTCTTAAGATACAGTACGACCACACATTAAGAAGCAGAAAGATTCAGTTCTTGAGGTGAGTCCTACTCCATATTCAACACATGGATCTCAGATCCAAACCAATCAAGTGCAACTTAAGGGGGGCATTTGCATGTCACAGAATGGGGTGCCGCCGTGGATTCCACTGCCGCGTAAGTCAAATTGGATCCTCCCACAGGAATTGTTTTCCTAGAAAACCCACCTTGAGTTTGTAAAACGGCACGCCTGTAGAGGGTTTTTCCACGGAAATGCACATTTTCAGTGTTTGTGTTGTTACCATGGGCCCTGCAGAAACGCTGCACCTGTTTGCGTTTCTGCGGAAAACAACCCACTTTCCGTGACACACAAATGTGTCCTAACTCCTAAATAAGGTTTATCGTAAACCCTCTGATTTGAGACTGGAAGACATTTTTTCAGAGTCAGGTCAGAGGCAACTCTCACCGGTGCATACCAATGTTGTCAGTATCGGTGCGAATTTATAGGCAGAAAATCGATATGATACTAACCTGAATATGCTACTTTTTAATAAATATAAAAATACTTAAAATTAAATTTTAATGGTTTTAACATGTGTTACGTTCTCATTGACACAGAATATTTTTAAAATTATTTTTTTAACCGATTCAGAACGATTCACTTGAGAATCGGTATCAGCCAATTCGCTTGAATTGTTGGCCAAATTCGATAGCCGATTTTTGACAACATTGGCGCATACCATCAGAGCTGCCTTGAATGTCGTTCATCCATTTGATGAAGGGCAGTCTGCACACCATGAACAAATAGGCTGGTTCTTAGATGGGTACTACAAACTTTTTTGCGTCATTCAAGTTACAGCACAAAAAAATGAATGGGGTAATCTGGCAGCTGTTCATCTAAATAAATGAACGGCATCCAAGGCAGCACTAATGATATACCGTCCGGCTGCCTCTGAACTCATGCGCTCTACATTTTCTTTCCATCCTAGTTTGCTAAATTTATGAACTGGTACCACCTGGACAGGTGCCCGATGCAGGATCAGTGGGACTTGATTATTATGTCAGTTTTGCCAGATCCAGTTCTCAGCAGGATTTAATTCTGCCTGATCCAAACATGGTCCAAGGAGCACCTACCAGTAGACTTCCACTCTACTCCACATAGCCCCAAGTCTCGAACCACTATTTGGATCCTGACCCAGGTTTTGGAGGGTTAGCTGTTGGACTAGCATGGCATTGGTCTCATTCTCACTATATCCAAAACACAGCCCTAAGCCTGATGACTCCGTTGAGAATTAGGGTTACACGGGTCTTGGTTGTGTACTGCAGTTGGATCCGAGCCCAAGAATCCGAGAAAAGTGTCATCCGTTGGACCTTTTCCAGAACTGGGTCCAAATTTGAGGCACCGGTGCTTGGTCCACATAAGAGATCTACTGGACCTAGTATAGATGGAATCAAATCCAGATATCATATACCATAGCCCGTAAAATATTAAACCTTGATTATTTTATATTAAAAATAGCGGACTTTAGTCTATGCTCTGGTTGGGCTTGGGCACGGTTTGAAATGTAAAAACCAAACCAAGAGTCCGTATTATACTCAAACCAAGCAAGTCCAACCCAAAAAACTAACCCGGCCTGTTTGACTTTTTTCGAACCCGGATCGGATTAGTGTCAAACCCGACCCGTTTGACAGGCATACACCGTACTGCCATATTCTATGGTGTTGACCTTGGCTTCGTTGGAGTCATAATTGTGTCCTCACAGGGCTATTTCAGTAATTAAGTAGCAATCAAACATTTAATAGGGTTGGAAGTTGGCCAACTGTCAACCCCATTTTGGGACCCGCACCACATCACGACCTTTTCCTTTCTCCACTCCCACAGTCCACACAATTAAGTGAGGTAGTTGGGCGTCGCCAACAACCTATTTTTGGGAATTGGACTGAAAAAAAAGAAGATGACCTTTAGTTTTACATAATTACTCCCAATATTTAAAGAAATGACCAGTTTACTTTTTCTAAATACCCTTAATTAGTTTAATGAGGAACAACTACCACCAAGATCACAACCAAAATCACCCCTTTTGCTATGGGAAATATAGCATAATTTTGGGTATTTAGGGATGGCAAACCAGGCTCTGCCCGCCTTGGATCCTACGTGTCCCCACACCTTTGCCACAAGGACACGGGATACGGTGTTTCTTTGTATTTTGTCAATCAAGAGCACTATGTAGTTGGAGTAAAATCATCTTCACACCATCCCTCTGGGTCTCTGACCAGCCAGGATCAGGTGCCATCACATAGCACACTTTCACCTGGTTGCGCTCTGGGCTCCACAACTGACAGGCTGTTGGTCAAAGATTGGGGGCATCAGGTGCAGCGACACACTTCAAAGTGGGACATGTGACGGCTCGCTGGTCTATGACCACTCCCTACTATTTAAAAAAAAAAAAACTTTTATTTTAGAGAATCAGGTTAGGGTTTGCTCTCAAAATGAACGGCATCCAAAAACCTGTACGAATGAGATGACTATCAATTGGATGAGCCCAGCTTTTTTTTTCGATAGTGATGGTTTAAGATGAACGACTCACAATGAGCTGTACACTGTTTTGATGGGTGTCCATTTTGTTTTAGGATGAACCACATCCAAGGCAGCTCTCACTGCTTACGTAATCCTTTCTTTTATCTTTGGTAGGATATTATAATTTTTTATTTCTAAATTTGCCATCCCTAGGTAATAAAAAAACACCCTTAAAACTTTACTGTCCTTTCCTGCAAAATTTGAGGGTATAATAGTCATTTGACACAAAGACAAGCAATAAAAGCGGGAGCAGTGGGAGCTCGGGGATTCCAACCCCTGAACAAAGAAGCTGCACCACACAAAATCTCCGGCAAACCACCGGAATCTTAGCTCCGGATGCTGGAATCTACCGGCGCTAAATTCCGGCGTCAACCAATCCGCGTATAGAGTGGTTTATGGACGTTGGTCGATGAACGGTGAGAGTTTGTCGAGGAGAAGGAGAGCGAAGATGGTGAACGAGTTCATCATCACAGAGGGACTCAAAGAGAAGAAGAATTGGAAGAGTAAAGGACTCCGTCTACTATGTTACGATGCTCTGCCCGAGTATCTCAAGGACAACGAGTTCATTCTCAACTACTACAGAGCCGATTACACTCTGAAGCAGGCCCTCACAAGCTTCTTCTTCTGGCACAACGAGACGCTAAACGTGTGGACGTGAGGTTTTTCTTCCTATTGAGCAGATCCAGTGATCGGAGCCGAGTACTTTACAAAGTAATAGAGTCGCGAAACATAGAAGATCGCTGCACCACATGTGACGCACTCGTTACACTTGTAGTGCAGCGATTTTTCGCTGTTTCAGGCGGCCTTTTTTCCCGTTTAGTGCTTTGTTAAGTACTCGGCCCCTATCATTGAGACGCACTCTTTTACTTTTGGTTTTCTTTTTCTTTTTCCTTTTTGGTGTTTATGGTTGGGTTTGCCATGATGGCGTGATATGTGTGGTATGCTGGTCTTCTACAGGCATTTCTTGGGGTTCTTGCTGTTTCTTTTGATAACGATCGTGAACTCCGGCCAAATACCGGAGATGGAGGACATTCTTTTGAATTTTTCCAGGTGGGTTTAATCTTCTCTCTTGTGTCATATTTGATGAAATTGAGATCAGATGTTAATTGAAGTAATAGAAATTATAAGAAAGACAATCATGCATAGAAGAGTCTAGAGATGAAATGACAATTCTAGAAAAGACCGTGTTTTTTTAATTTTTACTGAGAGAAACTTCCCGAGGTGCGGAGAACTAGCCGCGCTGGCTCAGCCTGCCGTAATAATGGTCTCTTTCCATGTCTGCGTAAACTCCAGGGGCTTACCCCTCGAAAAGATGGTGCTTGTTAACTAATTACTAATATATAATTAAAGGTAGCCTTCTACTTTTTTTGTAAGTAAGTCTTTTTACGAAGGTATTTCCTCGCATTTCACGTGAATAGCAAACACTGTAACCAAACTTTTAGATAGCAAAACTCACAAGCCAAAAAGTGATTTAATTGAAAATCTTTTCTTTTGTCTAGCTCATTTTTTCTCTCTTTCATTATGCTGATGTGCGTGGTAGCTGCTTAAAGAAATGCACTAGCGCCTAGAATCCATCGCTTAAAAAAAAAACCTTTTAGCAGCACTCAAAGCACCACTAAAACACATTTCTTTAATATCGGGTGCATCCTCCGCAGGGGCTTTTAGCGGCGTTTCATAGCACCGTTAAAGGGTATTTTTTGTGTTTTTAAGCATTGACGACTGTGGATTAAACTGCTCTCTCTCTCTCTCTCTCTCTCTCTATATATATATATATATATATATATATATATATAACATGAAATTACTAAACTGCCACTAAGTCCATTATTTTTAAGACAAAAAAGATCAGTCCTTTTTTTAACTAAATCTACTAATATTTAATGAATGAGTTTAGTTTTACTTTACGAGAGTCAAGCTGGAGAAGAGCCCCTGATGGGTTTCAAAACATGGACCCGTCGGTTAGGATTATACAACTCTAAACCTGTCCAGCTATCTACACAATCAGTGAAGATATATAATGATGGTTCAAAATTTATCTAAAGCATCATGCTGACATCAACTTTAATAATTGAAAATAGTAAATCTAGGGATAGGGATGTTAGTCCAGCCATGTTGACTCGTCTCAATTCAAGGCTCTATATCTACCAATGTTGTAAAATCAGTTTCTAAGTGGAATCAATTCTCAAAAAAAAAAGAAAAAAAAAGAAACTGAATCAATTCTAATCGAATCCAATTGTTTTGAGTCGGATTATATATATATATATACATATATACACACACGAAAAACCCGTATCATCAAACGGGTTTTCATCAAACTCGGGTTGGACGTGCGGTCGGAAAAAATTTGGTCCAAGACGGCCGCTAAATGTGCCAAAAGCGCACAGTTCGGTCTCTATATATATAGAGAGAAAGAAAGAAAAGGGCGCAGCTGCCTACATCCCTGTGGGGCGGAACTGAATCGGCCCCCAAGGCACATTCAATTCGAACCAGCCGATTCTGTCCCATCCAATTCGATGTCCAAAAGAAAAACATTTGTTGTATCCTAGCTCATCTTCTTAGTATAAGTAGACTAATAGAAGGGCCCTTATATGTATATATATGATGCACTTATCTGATTAGATCTGAGTCTTGTTTATGGGTTTCAGGTCATTTTCGACGGTGAATGTTACAAACATTTCTTACTCCCTAAACAACACACTGCAGGTATGTTTGCTCATATTTTACAAATTTAAATATGCGGGGACTTTTAAAAATCCTTCTGAAAATCTAGAAATTCTCGGATCGATATTTGAATACCCAATTAAGGGGATTGGATGTTGGGTGCACCAAATTATCTAGGGATACAAGTATGGGTCGGATCCAGGATGGTGGTTTTGCAATTTTTGGCTGTTATGGATCCGATTCCAATCTGAAGTCACATGTATTTAGATGCATCCCTATTATGCACCAGGAAAAAGGAAAATATAGGATGCTGTCACATGAGTACGACTGTGGACACGGGGACACAGACATTCTGATGAAGTTTGTAATATGACTATTATATAAGAGGACACGCTAGCCAGGATACTTTTGGGTGCACCCACTTATCTAGATAAATTGGATAAGCTGGGAAATCTCATTAGCATATTGTACAGTAGAAGATCCCACTTTCTCAATAAACGGGATAAACTGGGAAATCTCATTATCATGTTGTACAATAGAAGATCCCACCTTCTCAATAAAAGGGATAAGCTGCGCATTATCATATATTCTAAAATAGAAGATCCACCTTCTCCTGTTCATCTGGATAAGTGGTTGCATCCAAACACCATCTAATAGAGTATCCGTCTAACATAGATTTCTATCCATAGCAAGTCGACCCAGTTTTCTGGTCAACCCAAGTGTGCATTTGGATGTATCAACTTATCAAAAAACTAATAAAGTGGTGTATGCACTCTGCAACGTAGTTTCCCGTTGGATGTTATTCAAAATCTGAACAAGTTCATGATCACAGAGCACAATCCGATTGGACTTGGTGAAGGCCACCACCACCTCACATGTTGATTCTCAAGCTATAACAGTGACAAGATGGCCACTCTTCGTATTCCTTGGTGGTTCCATGTTCTGCCTCCTCTCCAGCAGCCTCTGCCACCTCTTCGGGTGCCACTCCCACCGGCTGAGCCTCTTTCTATGGCGCTTTGACTATGCCGGCATCGCCGTCATGATCGTTTCCTCTTTCTTCCCACCAATCTACTACATCTTTCAATGTGACCCACAATGGCAGTTCATCTATCTTGCTGGTATCACAATCTTTGGTGTGTTCACTGTTCTCACCCTCCTGACTCCGGTGTTCTCGGGATCCGAGTTCCGGTCTTTTCGGGCGATGTTGTTCACAACGATGGGCTTCTCTGGCTTGATCCCCGCGGTCCATGCATTGGTTGTGAATTGGTCGGAGCCAAGGTGCCTAAGTGTGCTAGCATATGAGTTGGCTATGGCAGCTTTCTACTCATCCGGGACCTTCTTCTATGTCAGCCGGATTCCAGAGAGGTGGATGCCCGGAAAATTTGACCTTGCCGGACACAGCCATCAGATATTTCATGTGTTGGTGGTGGGGGGTGCCCTGGCTCACTATGGTGCAACTCTTATTTTCTTAGACTGGCGTAGTAAGGTGGAGTGCCAATAACAATCTCATCATAAGAATATATATGACAGAATCATGCTATTCAAGTTCAATTGTTGTATACATTTTATTCATATTGCACATATATGCAAGAATATATATGTGGGCATCATTTATTCATATATTATATGCATTACAAGAATGAATAACATTGGTTTCCAGTTGGGTGTAACACCAATGATATTCTTTCCTCCTGTTTATCTTATAAGGAAAAATGTGAAGATGATTTTGCTCCCAAACACTTGCAAGTGTATGCCCAGTGAGTGCTGGTAGGAATATAGCTACTGAATTGAGTTTGGCATCTCCATTAGCCGAAAAAGTAAAGGTTAAAGCAGATGCTGCTTGCTGATGATGAGGTGACTTTTCTTTTTTCATATGACTAGGGAAAATTCATTTCGCTCACCACTTTCATTAGTGTAAAACCCCATACCCCCTTGCCAAGGAGGGTGCCCACCCAGTTCCGTCTCAAGGCAAAGGACATGCATCCATGCACTTTGAACTGCCCCAAGGGGGCTTGGCATAGTGGGGTGGAGCCTTGGCTGCTAGACAGGCAGTCAAGGTTCGATTCCCATGAGCGTCACCCCTTTGCACAAGCCAACGTATCCTAGCCTTGGAGTTTTATGTTGTTGGTAGGCGACCATAGGTATGGCTGGCTGAGCCAGCACGACCGGGTCTTCGGTGCGGTTTCTTTGAATTATAAATAATAAAAAAAAGTGGTTTGAAATGGTGATATCCCATCAACTTTATGATACTCACAAGTCACCCTTACCAAATAAGGGGAGCACTCATAGGTGAGGTCCAACCTTGAATAGGTCTAAAGATGCAGAAAAAATCTTGATTGAAGGATTGAGGAATTTCTGAACTTTTCCTAAAGAACATTGAAACAGCCGTGACAGAAAACAAGAGCAGCACTCGCACATGTGAATGCGCGCACACACTTACACACACAAGAGTATTGAGCCTATCAATCATCAATTGTTGAAAGTTTTGGCATCATAGTGAAAATACTTGGGTACCAACTTGCAAGTTATGGATCAAATCTTGTTGCGTCCAACAACCTACCCTAATATCCAACGGTTCAACTACCAATTGGATACTAAAAAAAACAATTTTTACTAGATTCTATTATTAATCTGAAATTTCAACTGGCTTATATGGTAATGAGACACAATAGCTTGATAACTGTTGGATGATTATCTGGCCTGATCACAACCACACAGGAGGGAGGATCAGGTGCAATCACATTGCACAAAAATGTGATGCTCCACCTGGCCATGTGACACCTGTCTAACTCAGTTTGTGGGCCCACAGGCAGCGCTTGGCACGTGTTCTAGTGCCTAGAGACATGTGTCAAGCAGTGAGATGTGCTGTTTTTTTTTTCTTACAATATGATTGCACCTGATCCAGGTTAATTATGCAGTAGTTTCGTGAACATAATTATTTGCCATAGTTTTTCCCTCATTGAAGCTCCCTTAACTGAGTGTAGGTTAGTGCTCACATGAGTTTTGACAACCTAAAGAGGTGGTAGCTTGATTGTCTCAAGTTGAAAGGGCATCCTGTGTTCCAAACCGAGGGGTGCATGCAGAGTTCAGTTCCACTCATCCCCTAAATCATCCCCCATTTTCATGCCCCTTATATCTTATGATGCAAGTTGTTTAGATTACATGTGCCTATAGATTCAATTTAATAAGAATCGACCTTTGGATCATTTTTTTTTCATAAAAAGAATATAAGTTTTTAAAACACAGAATTTTGTGTTTTTTTGTCAACCATTGATATTTTATTCACTAAAAAATCCTGCACGCAAGTCGGATTTCGGCGATTTAAATGGTGATCTTCACTAAATAAATGACATAGATCACATATGTAGAGTCCTCTTTGATCAAAACAACTTGCATAAATGAAATCTCATTGAGGTGTATAAAGATAGGGATGACATAGGGGATGAGTGAACCGATTTGGGTGCATGCCATGCGCAAGCAGAAGCTAAAGGAAAATATTTTCAATGAGCAAGGAAGAGTACTCGCAGTTTTACACCAAGGACACTAAAACGGGGATAAGGTTGACATGGCACCTCTTGACTTTAGACAAGATGCCCAAAAAAATGGCGTTTAATTTCTCTCCATAATTAAAATAAGAAAAATAAAATATTTAAGGTTAGTGATAATGCTAAATCCTAAGGAACATCTTTCTATTGATAATCAAATAAAGGTTACATCATTACTAGCAGCTTGTTATCATCAGTATCTTCATCTTCATTACATTGATCATCATCATCAACGCCTTTTTCATCATATTTTTTTGTTTATTTTCACTTGCAAGCACCAAATACTGCGCTGGAAAAGATCATGATCTCTTCAAGAATTCTATTACAAGGTGGTTGAATTGCAGACGCGCATGGACAGGAAGTGCCGGAACGTCCACACAAGTCCGCAAACATGACAGAACACACCGTCCAGCCCTGTCCACGCACCAAAAAAAAAAACAAATTTTTTGTCTGAGAGTGTCTGTTCACCACTGTTCTATGGGGGTGCATGGAGCAGTGGCAGACGCCAAATAAGCGTTCGCAGAATGCACCAATATTGTGTCTGTATGTCCCGCATTTGCGTGAGCATCCCGCGCTTGTTGCATCTCATGGACAGCGATTCAGACGCACCCTTAGGACATGTTTGATCCTCTATCCCCGCCGGAGTTCAGACTGAAATCTCGTTGGGAACAGAGGATTGATCAACCAATGGACACGGCAAACGCAGCCCACTGTTATGTTTAAAACGTAGACGTGGGGAACGTGGTATTTGAAAAAAAAAGTCAGAGGGAGGGTCCCCCGACTCTCTCTCTCCTCTACGACGAGGGTGTGAGGTTGGCGACGAAGGATGATATCGATGGAGGTGAGGCAGCTCTGGGGGTCACCGGAACCGATGGTGATGCTAATGGCGAGGTGCGGTGAGGTCCCGCTCTTGCCCCTCCTTCTTCGTTCTTTCCCCATTTCTTCGCCCTTTCTTCCTTGTTCTTCTCTGTTTTACTTCATCCTTCTCCCTTCTTCTTCTTTTTTTTCTTCATTCTTTTTTTTCTTCTTCCCCCTTCTGCGAGGCAAACCATTGCTAATGAGATTTAACAGAGGCAAAACAGCTCTCAACAAGATAGTAGAAGTTTGAGAGACATCTTTTTTTCTCTCTTTTTTTTCCATCTTTTTGTTTTTTTCTTTTTTTAGCTTGCAATGTGTACAAGTGGGGTCTTACTGTCCTGTTTGCCTAACTTTGAATCATGAATTTTACTTAAAATGTGGGTGCATGATATTGGACCTACTCATCTTCTCAGTTTGTTTGCAGTTTGTAATCTGCACAACAAGACAAAAAGGGAAATCCTAATTTGGCTCTATCTTGCTTCTGAAATTGTTTCTGACATGAAGATGAGCATATCCCTTGCAAGCGAAATGTTATTTGTTCAATGAGCATATCCCCTAAATGTTTTCTTGTAGGATTTCTGTTTAGAAAATGGAATGCTCCAAAAATAATTTTGGATTTTTGGGGTAATTTGAGAGTTTTTGCAGGAAAAATATTAAATGAGAAGCAATTTGGTTGAGGTCTATGCTGAGCAAGATAATCCTGATTTGAAGTCTTGATAAACGAATTCTAGTCCTAGGCCATAACACCTATTTATCCCAAATTTGTCCACTCACAAACTCTTAGATGAAGAAAAAGACAAAACTCTTTAACAATAATTGTTTTAAATATGTTTTTTTTTATGTTTTGGTATTTGAATCCAATTCAAGATCCTAGATCTATAGTTGAGCCAAAAATTCATAAAAACTTGTTAAAACATGTAAAATGGTAGGCAGATTGGGTTATACGATCCAAAACAAAGTAATCCATATGTAAACAAGTTATCCACATATCATCATCAAACAATGGACATTTGGAACACAACATCCTGAGTATGGTTTAAACAAATGTTGGACTTGGTACAGTTGCTACATAACCAATAAAACCAGTGTTCTGTCTCATTTTTTTGTTTATTTCGTCCAATCATAGACAAACCATCAAACAAGCCCTTAGGATCACTTTGTTTTATATAATTTTTACACTAAATTGCTGAGCTGACATCACTTTCTCTTTCTTTCCTACCATCGCAGGAAAGTGCAATGCTTGCACAAGTGGGCTCCCTCAGCCTCTCTTTTAAAGTGTAAATCCCTTCATACTTTCCATTGTATGAAAAAACTTTCTACATAAAGTAGAAAGATTTTCCAAAAATGTGTGCCTTTTTTCTAATCAAAGACTCTTCCTTTCCTTGAGAATGACCCAAACAACCCTTTAGATTGCATTTATTCACTAAAAAGATGAGAATATTACCAAATTTCTGACAAAAATAAGGATTTTCTCTCCAATAGAACAAACCGTCATGAGGTGCCCACCGAAGAAGCCACCTAGTTTTCTACCCGTTTGTTTCATGGAATAACATTTTATAATGATGAAAACACTTTCCTCTCCAACTCTGTCGAGTGTCCGTAGAATGGTTGTAATGGGAATCCCAGAAACTCGAATGGCCGAACGCCTATTCTGCTTGATGGCTTGTGCTCTCTTGTTAGTCCCTTGAGAGATCCTCGCACGATCCGAAATAACAATGGAAAAGAAACTTCTCTTGTTCTCAGGATTAGGGCATCAAAAGGCCCACCTTTCCCAGGCTCATAGCAGTTGTATAAGCTCCTGCTAGGCTGTCATTCCCATAAAATACCTTGTCCATGGGGTTCCCTGCATCTAGTGGGACAGATTTTAGGTGTTCCACCCCCTCCCCTTGAAGACACCTGACACAAAGGAATGTAACACCTAGGACAAAAACTCAACTTGTCCAAGACATTCCGCGTCTGGCCAGCAGTGTCCAGATAGGCTTGTTCTACATAATTATATTCGTGCAATCAAACGCCCTGCTAAAATATAAATAAGCATCTAACATGCTAAGCGACTAGAACTTTTCAACTGGAAACAAACTTAGCAGACAACTATGCATTCTAAACATAAATAATCACCAGTACAATGGTTCAATACAAAATGTAGTTTGAAGTATTTATTTTATTTTATTTTTGAAAGACAAGCTGGGGTTAGGCAGACCCCACCAGTTATACAACGATACCATTGGGATTTGAACTTGCAGCGACCCAATACAAGGTGACGTGCACTAGCTACTCCTACCGAACTACTAGCAAAAAGGATATAAAGATTTTAGGTTTTTTCATAGTAGCCAAGTGTTTGCTTTGATGCTATCAAACTTTAAAATGTTTGAGGTGTGGTGCTACTGCTAAGTAGTGGGCAAGTACATGGTAGGAGCAGTTAGTGCAAGTCACCTTGTGTTGGGACGTTGCAGGTTCAAAACCCAATGGTATAGTTGTATAACTGGTAGGGGTCTGTATAACCCAGTTTGCCTTTTAAAAAAAGTACATATTTGACAAAACTAAAAACTTATTGAATTTTGATGACATCCATATTTCTCAGTATTACTTCAATTATATTGTATTTTTTAATATAAAGATATCAAACATTTGTTGATTAAAAATTTTACATTTTGTGCCCCTATATCTTATTTTTTTAAATAATTTAAACTTGCAAGTTGAACCTGCGAGAGTCCTGTGTCAAGTTGAAGGCCGAGGATATCCCTCTGGCACATGGGGCGGCTGTTGTTCTGGTAGGGGTCCGCCTAACCCCAGCTTGCCTTTGAAAAAAAAAAAAAAGTAATATGACATCCCAGATGCAGTCCCTTTTTCATAACCCGTAGGCATGAGGTGACCAAAGTTTAATTAAGACTCCCTTACCTTATATGATATAATATGGGAGAACTCCAAAGAATACACAAAAAATCCATAGGTTGGTTTAACTGAACCGACCATCCAAATCTGGATGTGGACCATGTTCAACAGATCCAGTTGCAAACTTGATGTAGCCCAAGAACAAGCCCAGTAACATCAACCCTCCATCACATTTCTGTTTATATTTACCTTTAAGACACGTTTGGAAGAAAGAAAAACTCTCAGAGGAAAAGAAAGTTTTGCCTATGAGAGTTTTTGATATGAGAAGTTTTCTAAAAGAAAGTTTTTGCCTTGTTTGTATAGCATGAGAAAAATAGAGTGAAAAAATGTGAGAGAGGAGGAGGAGGGTGGTGGTGGTGAGATGGATGGTGGTAGTGATAATGAGATGGTGGGTGGTGGTAGTGGTGCTGAGATGGGTGGTGGAGAGTGTAAAAATAAATTTTCTCTTGGTAGAAAACATTTCTCTACCCTCTGGAGGAATGTTTCCTATCAAAAAGTATATTTTTTTAAAAAAAAACTCTCAGCAAAAAAGTCTTTCGTGTTTGGAAGGGTTCAAAATTTGTATGCATTTTTCATTTTGCATCACTTTTTCTACATCTTTCTCGTTTTCAAACATGCCTTTATTGTGGGCCTTCTTACATGTCAAGAAGGGAGATCCATTTTCTAGCTATGGACCCTGACAATGTTGGACAATTCGGATCTTTAGCATGACACACCGGGTCCAACATGGATTTGATCATATTAACTACTTTTAGTAAACTCTTCGGGACATCTCAACCATTTAAGCAATAAAGTAAGGTCATAAAATTCATATCCTCGTAGACAAACCACGTCATGTGCACCCCTAGTCAGATCCATCTGCACTTGGTGTAGCCACGCTCGGGTCAGCTCGTTACAGCTGAGCTCGAGTCAGTTCATGATAGCCGAGCTTAGGTCAGCTTGTGATAGCCAAGCTTGAGCCAAAATCTAGTAACTCGACTCGTTATGGCTCGATTGGAGTCTCAAGTGCATGAAATTCAAGAAATGAGCAGAGATCGAGTAACTCGGCTCATTATGGCTCGACTTTGTAAAGTATGAAACAAAAGTTCATGTAGTAAATACAAAAGTTCTATTGTATTCTACTCATAAATTGAAGTAATTTGACTATGGGACCCTACTGCAAACATCATGTTATAAAGACTAAAAAAAATGCAAGATACCATACATTCTTAAATTAGAAAATAATCGCATTTTATGATAAATATGATGTGTTCCCCAAAATTTTTGTTATTCTTCTCATATCCAAAATCGCAACTGCCCAACTTTGTTAAGACCTTTTGAACATTTGCATGTGTGAAACTGATGAAGTTCATGCGATATATCACTCCACTTCTCAGGTAACACAAACTCTCACTTAAAAGGAGTTCAACAAGTTTTTTCTTGCGGACATCACAAAGATCACATAAAATTATATGTGAACTTCATGTTAATCTCAAACTTCGGAACATCGCACATATGTTATGAAGTTCACACATAATTTTATGTGAACCTCATGTTACTCTCAAACTTTTGAACATCACAGATACCTGATGAAGTTCACATGTCATGAAGTTTACATAAAATTATGTGTGAACTTCTTGAGTATAAAAACCATAACATCGCACCCCAGGGCTCTTTTCACATAAATTTTTAGGGTTCTTTATGGTCTCCAACTTGCTTCCCTACGACAACTATTTAGGTGGGATTTCATCCTCGAGTATTTCAAAATCATCGACGATGATTTTTTTGGTAAACACATATTTAACGGTTGAATCAATTATGTTTTAGAAACATAATATTTTCATTTGTTTCGATGATTTATATGCTTCTTCTATTCCATCATCCAATTTTGTTGTTTATATGTTGTTGATCTTGTATAATAAACATAGTATGTTGGCACAATATTTGAATTTTTTTTATTTTCTTAACGATTTGGGTTTTTATCTTGTGTTTATGTTGCCTTTCTGTATACCTATATTTTTTGTCTTTGTATGGTAGGAAATTCTTAATTTGTTTAATATAATATACAAACTAAAAAGATTATATTAGAGGGGTTCACACCCGAATAATCTTCTACTGTTAGTGTACAACAAAAAAAGCTAAAAAAATTATGAATTGGGTCATCCTTTGTACTATGAAACAAGGAGCTTGCTTGACATGTGGATAGAGAGAGAGAGTCACTTCCAAGGCCTTTGTCTTGGTGACCGACATTTTTTTATAGAAAAGTCACCATTCATAAACTCAAAAAACAATGCTCAAACACTCAACAGAAAATGCAAAAAAAAGTTGGCCAAATAACAGTTGATGGTCAATATCTAAGAAAGAATGTGTACAAAAAGTTGAGGGCTTGTGGCCGCAATCTTGTCCCTCATCCCGCAAGCATCTAAAGAGGAGAATGTTGACTTAGTGGTAAAGAATAGTGACCCATTGACTCACTCTATTGTTGTTGCAGACGTAAATGTCAGAATAGACAAGGCTGGAGATGCGATCAGCTACAGTGACAATGGCAAGATGAGGATAAAGATATCTCACCAAGGGGAGGATGAGAAACCTAAGGTTGAGGTTAATGTGTACCATCCTCAAGAAGTGGATGTATCCCAGGGTCATGTGGCTAGATTGAATGTTGAGAGTGGTTTTTATTTTGAGTTGGAGAGTGCAGTGAACAATCGTAAGGGGATCATCTTAACGAGTCCGAGCATCTGATCCTGGAGGACAAAGTGCAAACCCCAAAGAAGATGTCGCAGCAGAAAATAAGATCTGGTGCTCATAGACGATAATCGATTATATATTATCTTTTAGGCAATCATTAATAGTTATAAAATGCTATATATGTGTGTGATGCATGAGCTCTTATTTTCTCGTTGATTTATGTATTTGTGAAACATGTCAGGACAAGTAGTTTGATTCTTACAGTTCAATGTGTAAAATGTTATATACATGTGTGTGTGTGAAGCATGAACTATTATTTTCTCGTTGATTCATGTGTGTGTGAAACATGTTATGATATCACATACACACTACTTATATATATATATATATATATATATATATATATATATATATATATATATATATATATATATATATATATATATATATATATATATATATATACACACACATGTGTGTGTGCGTGTGTGTGTGAGAGAGAGAGTGAGTGAGTGCAAAACATGAACTATTATTTTCTCGTTTATTCATGTATGTGTAAAACATGTTAGGACAACTAGTTTGATTCTTGTAGTTTGATGTATAAAATGCTATGTGTGTAAGACATGAACTATTAAAACGATTCATTTTACTGATTCTAACAAAATTAATTATGATTGCAGGATTCATAGTCAAAAGATTCAACATCTCATACTTACCAGTTCTACTGGTTCTATGCACACTAGTGGTTCGTAAGACTAATAGATGAAGCGAAGGGGTTATTGCATGTGATGCATCTTCGATAATTTTTTGAGATCACATTATGAAACATCGGTCACCCCACTTAGAGGTCATTGTGTAGTTCTGAAATCTAGCAACCAAGACATTCCATTTCGAATATTTTGATATGACTATCACATTGGAGTACGTGGCATGAATCATTAGATTAAAATGCTATGGGGAGTCAATGAGTGGACACCGATGGAGAAATTTCAAGCAGTTGTGTGATATTCATTTCAGAATGAAGTTGGATGCATGCGATAGAGAAATGATTAAGCTATCAAAGCTGATGAACCTTTTTTACCTTAGAATGGAGGGCAAGAAAGAGAAGCTACTGTGTTTGGGAGGAAAAGCCAGTAATAGGGGTAGAAAAAGAAGTGAGAGCATTATTGCTCTACTTTTTTGGAACATGCTTATTTATCGATATTGATAGAAAGTCAATCCATGCATCATACATTCATTTTTTGCAAGATCTGGATCGCATAAATCAATGTGCATGGAGAGACGCCTCACCTAAACCGATAGACAAAAAAAATTCTTAAAATGATTAAGGTGAATAAATTTAACTTATTAAACACCGTCTCATAGGCATAAAAACCAAAGCCAGGACCCTTGCCTACAAGGCCTATGCTGAACAAAAAAAATGAGAGCTAGATTAGAACCTTTATCGCCATCAGACAGCCTATGCCCAACTCTTATTGGGTCTGACCAAGCCTATTTTTAAACATAAATTCTAAAAGACTTAAGATGTATCGCTAAAAATTTGAACCACGTTTTTATAAATAAGTTTTACACAAATAGCAGTGCATACGTAATAACGTAAACTTTTTACAGCCTCTGTGAATAAAGGATAAATTCGGCGGCCATTCAAGGAGAAGTATAAAAGTGTGGGAAGCTATTACCATCTCCTTTTTCTCTTTGACGTGAAGCAAGCGAAGAGGGGAATCCTCTCACGCGGTCTCCGCTCGGGCTCTCTCTCTCTCTCTCCCTCTTTCTACCCGTTTTCTCAGGTATCGAACCCTAACCTTAACCCTAAATTAGCGTTTCTTATCTCAGTTTCTCTCAATCGGTGTTCGATTTAATGGTATGTTCCTTTTGTGCTTTTTTTGGGGATTGATCCGTTCGCTTGATCTCGAGAAGCGTTCCGATCTCTCCTCTCTTTGTTTCTATTGACACGGATACGGATCGTTTCTGGGGTATTGGTTTTCTCTCAATTGTTCATTCACGTTCGTGAACTCCTTTCGCTTTCCCGTTGTTTCGAATCCGTTTTCCCGAAGGAGAGGCTTTAGTTTTGGTCGCTAGGGTTTGGTCGTGCGTTGGGGATCTCTCGATTGGGGTCTGGGGTTGATGCCGTTCGGCGGTCAGGCTCTCTGTATCTGGTTGCTGACGGTTGTTTTGATTGGTGATTTTCGCAGATCGGGTTGGTTAGGTTATGGGGTTGGTAAATTGGATTGGTGTGGTTAATTTGGGAAGTTCGTGAAAAGTATGATGATTGTGGTTTTCCGTTTTCTTCTTCGTTTTGTTTTTTGATGAGCAGGGGTGGGGATTTCGTTTAATCTGGGCAAATTGCTGTCTTTTTGATGAATTTTGTTCTCGTATAACGTGGTTGTACGCGATGAACTTTGGCCGTTACCAAATTCACGCCCTCTTAGTGCTAAATGTAAAAAATCGTTTTTCCTTTTTTTGGTAGCTGACTTTGGTTTTATTGTATTATTTGAATTCATTTAGATTCTCAAAAATGTTGCCTGTTGTCGTTTTTTTTTCTTCCCCTGTATTGGTTTCTTGACATGCATTTGCATCTTTGTTTTATCCGTTCCCCAACAATGTTCTCCTTTTCCCGTGTGTCTCTCTTGTTTTCTTTTTCCTTTTAATTGCTTTTATTTTTCCTTTCATGGGAAGTTGTGGATGTGGTTTCAGTGGTCTGCCGGTAGTTTCGTTGCATGATCTTGCCTCTTTCAAGCTTGAGTGTTATTTATCTATCACATAATTTATCTTCAATATTTGCTAGTTGTTGTTTGAAAGTTGGTGGTCCATTAAGCTTAGATTATCTTTCGGTGTTTTCTTAGCGAGTCTATTTTATAGTGAGAAAGAAGTACAGCTCTGCTAAGCTGTTGTGCATTTGACCTTTTGATATTTGGTTAGTGTGTTAGTTTCTGTGAAGCAACTTGTGACCATACAGTTTTTTATAGGTATAGCTCAAACATATTTTCCTCGACCTATATGAGATGTGGTTTATTTATTTTAGTGTTTCAGAAGGTATTTCTGTTATTGTTCTATTCTATGTTAATGGTTCTGTCTTTGCATGTTATGGTGCAGATAGACATATTGTTTCCTCTTGCTGCTTTTATTTCCTGGATGCAATAATCTTGTCTTCGATTTGGGTTATGATTTTGCTGGAGTATCTTTCATTGTATTCTAGCACAAATATTGTATTCATGGATGGAAATTTTTTACATTCAATTATTCTAAATGTTCTTTTGTATATTCATAAATTAAAACTAACGGGGACTGCTTAACTAATGCACTTCTGTAAGCATGAATCAGATGGCTGTGGGATCAGTTTCCATTTTTAATACATATTACAAATTGATTGCAAGATATGGACATCTATATACTTGAACTTATATATTATACATTTCCTACTGTTGCTGATTGAAAGATTCAGCTGATTGCCATTCCATGGCAGCTACTCAATTATGACATCATTGCAGTCAAACAGTTTGTTGTTAGGCACTGCAATTTATGAGTCCGTTTGTTTCTCAGCTTCAATTTTTATTCTGCAGACTACAGGCTATATTTATGTCTACTGCATTTGTCAACTGTAACAAATTGCAATTTGCTAGATGGTCCAAGAAATTCTGATAGTTCCGACATATTTTTGTTATGCTGATACCTTGTGCTTAAGTAAGCATCAATTTAGATAAGATTTTACTTAGCAACATTGCCATCATTTTGTTGTAAATTTCTACCACTAACACATGAATGGTTTATAAGGTGGTTATTCGATATATTTAGTTTGTTACTATACTCACTGTTTCCAGTTCTCACTTACATGTGCATGCTTGTGAGGGCAACATGATGCATGGGGTATTACTCTGCCATTATAGTATCATGGTGTAAGTTTCATGAAATCAATGCTCCTACTTTAGTCTAGCAAATGTAGGGTCTATAACATGAATTGTACACAGATGAAACAGCTGAAGCTGCCATGACTAAATATGTTGAACATGTAGCATATCCAACAAGCTTAATCCCTGGCTTCCCCTTCAGTGGCTACCATATCAATTGAAGTATTTCAAAATCTTCTATGCTATAATTATTGCATCTGTTGTGGAGGCCTCTTGAGAGTGAGATTGGTTGTCAAAGTAGGAAGACTCCTATTCAGATTACTCAGTTGGGATCCTAAGTTGTCGCTTTCAAGAAAAGTTTGAAAACGCGTAAGAGCATGATGAAAATTTGTGATTTAGGATATCAAGCATAGCCTTTGGATGATCTTGTTACGGCTTATTCAAGTAGTGGTTTCAGTCATTGAACAGTTGCGCTACACTTGCCAATGTTTTTTGTTGGGTTATTTTGGTCTTTTTGCAAGAAATGGATGTTTCTGCCCAACCTTCACTTATAAAGATGCTTAGCATTGATGGAATTGTTATTCAATATTCTGTTCTCTTTTACAAAAGTAGGGCCATTCTATTTCTTGTCTTTAATTATCCATGTCTCTGCATTTGTTTTTTCCCCAGATATATGCTGCAAATATAAATGAACCATATCAAATTTGAATTGGTCAATGCATTTGGTGGATGATGACTATCCAAATGGAAAGTGCTTCTGCAGCTACACCACGAGAGCTTGCTCAGCGTCTGTATAACAAGGTTTGTTTCATTTCATTTTTCTTAAAGAAGTGATGAATGACCATTCTTTTATTAGTACTTTTCTGTTTAAATCAGCTTATGACATTTTTTGCATTGTGGTTGCTTTTGCTCAAAGATCTTTTGAAATATGGTGACTGTGTATTTTTCTCCTGTTATTTTCTCCCAGTTCATTTAGACTTCATGTTGTTTTTTCCCTCTTTAACATTAATGATTCTTGTGCAGAGAGCTTTTGTTCCATGTGATATTTTTATTCTATTTTTTTATTTGCATATTTTAATCATTTTCATCTACCAAAATGTGTGTTGGTATCCTTCCAATGTTAATAAGTTACCTTTTTGCAGCAATTGGTATTAGAAGGTTGTCATTCTTGTTGTCAGAATATAGAGATTAAAATTACGATGGTGATTATGATTTATGAATTTTATCCCAAGTTATGCGATGAGCTAAATTATTATCCACATTTGTAAGCTTAGTCTGTTTTTCTGAGATGTATCATATCTTAAAAGTATGGAAGGCTTTGTTTCTAAAAGGTATCAGTTTACAGATGGACTTGCATTCTTCATCGAAGAATTGGGTTTTGCTGATCCTTTATAGAAGAATTGTCCAGCATATAGAGTTAGTTTGGTATTTAACATGGAAGGACAAATGCAAGAATTTTTTTGGGGTTTTTTGGTTGTATAGTCAATAATGTGTTATTGTTAACTAATAAAAGACCATCTTGGCTAATTGTAACCCAAGTTAGTTTGACTAAAATGTGTTTTTAATTAACAGAGCACAAAATCAGGTGTTTCTAAAACAGCATCAAAAGCTTAGATGTGGTTTTATTATTTGTCAAAACTGTCGGCCTTTTTTTTTTTAAATTTCCCTTTTATTGGTTATGGACGACTTAGGCCCTTTCTTTTGTCTTTTCTACAGAATATTGAGTTGGAAAAGAAACTAAGGAAATCCGTCCATTCAAAGGTCCCTGCTGATCCTATTAAATGGAGACAGATACGCCAGAACTATGAAGCAATACTCCTTGCAGATGGTGACTTTTCTGAATCTCATGATGTGGAACACGCATTGTGGCAGTTGCATTATAGGTGCATTGAGGAATTTCGTGCTCGTCTGCGTAATGCTTCTTCAGCAACTTCTGGAACTATTCAGGCACATGGTGGTGAAGACTATGGTCGACATGAGTCAAGAAGTGAAATCCATTCCTTTTTCAAAAGCTTTCTTACAGAGGCCACCGGGTTTTACCATGATCTGATTCTTAAGATTAAGCCAAAATATGGTCTGCCATTGGACCATTTATCTGATGGTGTAGAGGACCAGATGGCTTTAATGAAGGATGAGAAGAGATCTATTGACAAGAAGAAAGGTCTCATGTCTTGTCACCGTTGTCTTATATACTTGGGTGATCTTGCTCGTTATACAGAACTTTATCGAGAAGGAGATTTAGGTAACCGAGATTATGTTGCTGCATCTAGTTACTATATGCAGGCAGCATCCCTGTGTCCTAGGAGTGGCAACCCTCATCATCAGGTCTTTTCTCTTGATTCCTTTGATTGTTCACATTCATGCATGCTTTGAGTACTCAATAATGTTTTCAGTTTTAATGTGTATATGTGATGTTTTCTTCAGCTTGCTATATTGGCTTCGTATTTGGGAGAGGATTTGATGATAGTCTACAGATACTTCCGAAGTCTTGCCGTCGATAGTCCCTGCTCAACAGCAAGGGACAACCTCATTATTTTGTTTGAAAAGGTATTATTCTTCATATCTTTTGCTGGTTGGTATATTATGTTTTAATGCATGTTAAATACATCTAATAGTAATTGATTCCATCTAGGTAGTCATGTTATGCTTCACTGAATCAAATACTGTAGATTTTTTGTACTTGTATTCAGTTGTATTATTTTCATTTCATCAAGCTATTGCAGCAGTAGTGGCTGTATAGGTGATTTTCCATTTGTCAAATTGTTTTCTAGCATGTCTTGCAGGTTAAGAAGAAAGAAAACCTTTAGCAATTTCTGCTTCTGCAATTCATGTATAGTCCATTTAATTTCAAAAAAACCTTAAATTTGGGTGTTAGTAGGTGCTATCTCTGTCCCTTTGTTCTTTTCCTTTTGAAAACGTGAAAAATACAAAACATGTTGCTTAACTCACCGATGTTCTGTGGTTAGCTTGACCTGATACGGAAGAGGTAGTTCTATTTGCTTTGCTAAATAAGTCTATGTTTAACTTTTCAGTAGTCACGAATATCCCTGATAAAAGGATGTAGTATTATTGCATGATTTTCATTGTTACCAATGAGATTTATTGCAATACTTTGAATACATCAGCATCTTCTTATTTGGCTGATTATTTTGGAAAATTTCCCAATTGAACAAAATCAGATTTGAATTTTATTTATCTAATTTATTAAAATTCCAACATTTTTCTTGGATTACAAGGCCATCAAGTATTTTGCTTATTAATTTTCCCAAATATTCAATTCTTCTGCACTTTGGGAAAAGCTGAAGTGGAGGGAGTGGAAACACAGCAGGAAATGGTTTACTTGTTTGCCTGAGGATTTTCTTGGTTGGAGAGGAATATGAACTTTTGGAGGAATGTCATGCTATCTTGTCCAATTAGATTTTAGAATTCAGCAAAGCTTCTGTGTTTGATTGGTAGATGACACATCTTATTTGGAATGGATAGGGCTTTGTGGGAATAGGTCGTATGGAGGATGGAATATATATTATTGTTTGCACCTTGTCAAGTGAACTCTTGGCAATAATTTCCATTTTCAGCATTTATGGTTCTTCACATGAAAAATATTTGTTGAATTTTTTGAAAAGCATTATGTTTAGCTGGCATTTAGGTGCTTTTGAGGAACTTTGGGTCCATTTGGTTGCCTCAGATCTGAGATCAGAGGTGATTTGTGGGCAAGGATCTGTAATCATAGGATTACACTCCAAACCCCGCAAATGGGTTGAGTTATACTCGTTTGATCTTTGAATTTGATAAAATATGATCAGCTGTCTATCTGTTCCAACTACAGGATTCTGCGATTGGTTTTCTCTTTCAGAGATTGCTATACATTGCTTAATTATGTGGCTTGCATATGACTTGATAAAATGGAGGCTACAATAAGGTAAAACTGGAACCTAATGGGATTAGAAAGCAAACAAGTTGATCAGAATTTATTCTGGTGTAAGCATTTGAATTGCAAGTGTCATTGTCTTGCTAATTTGTGCTGCTTGGCCAATGATCTAATTTGTGCTGCTTGGCTAATGATCTAAATTGTGCTTCTTGGTTAATGATCTTTTGTCCTCTGGTTTAAATTCTGATATTTCTTGATTAAACTTTGAATAGAATCTACTATTATGTCTAGATTTGTAATTTTTGCTGTTTTTGTTTGCAGAACCGTCAAAGCTACTCTCAGCTTCCATCAGATGCCAAGTCATCTTCAGTCAAGATGATCCATGCCAGAGCATCTGGGAGAGGCCATGGTAGAGGAGAAACACGTTTTTTGGCTAAGGATGGCAAGAAGGAAAGCTCCAATTATAAGGAGAAAACAGTTGGTGGTTCAAATACGTACAAATCCTTCTGCATTCGGTTTGTCAGACTAAATGGAATTCTTTTCACACGCACTAGGTATTTCCATTCATTAAGTTTTGTGACGTATTGCTGACTTCTGGTTTTTATGCTTTGTAAAGTAACTTTTTTTTTCTCTTTTCCTGTTTGTAGCCTTGAAACATTTGCAGAAGTCTTCTCATCAGTAATCAATGATCTCCACGAGCTTCTTTCGTCTGGCCCTGAAGCGGTGCTGAATTTTGGTTCTGATGTTAATGAGAATGCCCTTGTCATTGTTCGGCTTGTTGCTATTCTGATATTCACTGTTCACAACGTGAACAGAGATACCGAAGGGAAGTCATATGCAGAGATCTTGCAACGCTCTGTTCTGCTCCAGAATGCGTTTGTTGCAGCTTTTGAGTTTGCTGGGCATATTTTGAAGGGTTGTGTACAGTTAAAGGATATCTCTTCTAGTTATCTTTTGCCTGGTGTTTTGGTTTTTATTGAATGGCTGGCATGCCATTTAGATATTGCTGGTGGCATTGACGTTGAGGAAAGAGAGGCTGCAGCTAGATCATTTTTCTGGAGGCAGTGTATTACCTTCTTGAATAAGCTAATAGTGAATGGTGTTGTTCCTGTAGATGGCAGTGACAGTGATACCTGTTTTCAGGATATGAGCACCTATGATGAAAATGAGCCAGGTGGTCGGGTTGCCTTGTCTGAAGATTTTGAACTTAGGGGGTTTCTACCTCTTCAACCTGCCCAACTCATACTAGATTTCTCAAAGAAGCATTCTTATGTTGGGATTGGCATTGATAAGGCAAAAGTTGCCCGTGTTCGGAGGATCCTCGCTGCTGGAAGATCTCTCATGGGTGTGGCACAAGTTGATAAGGAGGGTGCATATTTCGATCATAAGCAGAAGAGATTTGCTATTGGTGTTGAGCCCCAGGAGATAGAAGAAGTCACTCCAAGTTTCTCAGACACACCCAGGCCTAGTAATATGACCCTGGTAGTTGAGGACAGCAAGCACTTATCAGATTTTGCATCCAACAGCCAGTTGCTTACTGAAGTAGAGGAAGAGGGTGAGGTGATTGTTTTCAAGCCCACAGTAGCCGATAATTATAAACGATCTGAATTGAGTTCCCTAAAGGCGTTTATGGATGATGATCAGTTGTCTTCTGGGCTTTCTTTGAAGAGTAGCTTGGGAACCAATGTCATGATGGTTCCTGCCCAAAATTGTCTGATGCAGAGCACTTCTAACATTGAAGTAAGTCCTTCCTCAGTCTCCAGCAATGCTATTGAAGGTCAAGTACAACAATTCAATGCTACTGCTGCAATGCCCTGGCTTTTCGAACCGCAAACTTGTTTGGTTAACAGGATGGCAGACCATAGGGTTGCTGGAAATGGATTGTTAGATGGTATTGAGTCAGTTAACAGGATGACAGACCTCAGGGTTGCTGGGAATGGGTTGCCAAATGGTATGTGTGCCTCACTCCCAATGTCGTTTCTCCCTCTCTCATCGGGAAAGTTGGACATGCCAAGTGAGTTTATGAACCAGCTGAAAGCTTCAGAAGGTATGATACCATCCATGTTGGATACTGTTGTGCCCGCAGCACCAAATTCTATCAATGTAGCTTCCCAAGCGTCAGCGCTTCCAGCAATTTCTAGGAAAAATGCTGTGAGCCGGCCTGTTCGACATGTTGGACCACCACCTGGTTTTGGTCCAGTCCCTCAAAAACAGCAAGATGAACAGAAGAATGGCTTAATTGGGAGTGGTGAACAGCTGGGTTTGTTAGATGATTACAGCTGGCTTGATGGATATGGGCAGTCTTCAGCTAAAGACAACGAATTAAATGATGGATTGGCACAAAGCGACCATACCCACTTTCTTTCTGCTGATGGCAAAAATTGGAATGCCCATTCTGGTTTTCCTTTCCCTGGTAAGCAGGTCTCCAATATGCAGGTTGACATGGCAAACCAAAAGCGGCAACAGTCTTTTCTGTTTCTTGAGCAACTGAAGCTTTTACATGAGCAGCAACAACAGCAGTATATCCAGATGGACAACAACCAACCTGCTTCACTGCCGGAGCAATATGCAGGGCAATCATTGTGGTCCAACAAGTTCTTTGTGTGAGATTCATTCACATACTATTTTGAGGTCTATTTGGTAAGTCTTTCTCTTTCTTCCCTGCTTTCAACTGCATCGTCGGCAATTCTCCCCTGATTTGGACTCTGGGCATTTCTCATCTTTTTGTTGATGTTTGTTTTTGTGCTTTTGTTTTTTTTTATTATTATTATTTTTTTCTTTTGCAAGATTCTCGGTCATGATGGTCTGGCTTGCAGCCCAGTATTTTCAAGTTGACCTCCTGTCTATTGTGGCCATGTCAATGTTTTAATACTTCTGATGGAGCATAGGCGGTCTTGCAAGAGCACTGCATGTGCTTGCCTTTAAAAAGGTATGCAGAAATGGTGTCGAACCTGTCTGAATTAGTCTGTGAACCTTATTCAGCATTTATTTGCAATAAGATAATAGGACGCTTTTGAAGTAAAGGCATGATCTGACAATGATTAATCTTCTCGTTTAACTTTGATCAGTGTCTGGTTGCTTCGTGAGTTCTATGTTTGAGGTCGGTGAGCAGACAGAAGCAGAATGGAAGGTTGAACTTATTGAGAAGATCTGGTAGTACTTACATATGTTTGATGGATTAAGCAAACAATCACGAGGGAATCTGGGTCCTGAAGGTGAGCAAAACCAACAGGCTTGGGAATGGATCTTATAGGTGTCATCCCGAGGGCATCGGTGCCAAAAGCAGTTGGCTGGTTCATTGTCAGGACTCGGTTGCAGCGGCAGTGGTTGCCTGTAGAAGCTGATTGGCCTACTAGCCAAATGGATTTCACTATGAAAGCTGGGGATGTGTTGAACTTAAGTCTAGGCCAAGGTAAACCAGAATGGTGATCATGCTGCTTTGTGTTGGTTTCTTGTTGCGAAGGTTATATTGGCATGGGTATGGAACATGGACTTAGTATGAAGTTTGAACCTTATTTGTAGCCTACGGTTATATTCTAGTTGTCTTGAGTCAGATGCTATTAGTAGCGTCTGAAACATAACAAAGTTTGTGATGACTTGGAATAAGGGGCATGCTTTTATGACACTGCTGTTTAATAATCTTCTTTATATTACTTTCGTTTGATTAATGTCCTTGGAGACTATTTGTTACTATGATTCTTTTATTAGAATGCTAAATGGTATCCCATCTTGAAGATAGATGGAGCTCCAAACCGTGCATGTTTGTGATGACAATTAAATGGTTTTGGGCCATCAATCTTGGCATGGAAGGGTTTTGGTAATTGTTTCTCAAGCATGGCTTTGTGGAGATTCTGGGACTGTTCTTCTGATGTGCAATTTGTTTTCCCAGACTCCTGTAGGTTGGTAGACCAGGCCTGTTCAACCAACCACAACAGACACCCCCCTAGTGTTAGATGTAAAAGTTTATTTGACTGTTTGTGTGATTCTATATACGGTCTTTCTTGGTTCATTACATACTAAAAAAATTGGTGTAAAAAAATCGGGAAGGGCAGCAAGGCCGCTTTTGCATGACCTGTTATGAAAAAATAGTTTCGGTATTTGTTCATAGCTGTAAAACTGGTTTGGCTGGCATATGTTTCTTCTGAACAGACTGGCATTTTGGGGTTGTCATATCAGCTGCTGTTGCTTCTTACAAGCAATACAGCCTGTTCATGACTTGATCAGAATCCTCAAGGAGACCGTTGAAGAGAGGTCCTGACTGCCACCACAGTTAAAAGGTCCTAGAATCAAAGGGGCTGCGTTGGAGTGCCTCAGCAGCTCAGCTGTGCCGTTGTGGACATCACCCATCTTGGTGTTTCTCGAATGGGTGGTAACCGGTTGAACGGGTTTCTGCTGCCGGTAAACAACAGCCCAAGACTCTCTCTCTCTCTCTCCTCTCTCTCTCTCTCTCTCTCTCTCTCTCTGTAATTGTCTACCTAGAATACAAGCATTTTCACCAAGATATGCCACTGATTTGCTCACCAATTTCAACCTACCAACTAGAACCTTTGTCAACACTTTATACATTGTTTTTTATGATGACATAGGCCTAAATTTATTGCTTCTCCAAATAATTCTCGATTGCATTATCAAAGATTTTAAGACTATGCACACACCATAAACAATGGGATGATTTTTTTAGTGGTTTGATCCAAGGGGTTGCCTCACTCTCTCTCACTCATCACATTCAACGAGAGGCTTTTATTCATAACGATGTGAGAGGTTTACAAAAGCTAAGAGGAGTCTTTCCTCCTTGATTTACATAATAGACTCTAAGTATTTTCTTGTGACCTACTTTGTATAATTGTGTCTAGAGTCATGTTTTGTTTTGGTTGAGTCGTGATGTAAGCGTTGAGTCACTTGTAACTTTTTTTTGGTCACTTTTGTACTTTGGTTCAGGTTGATCAATACCTTGAAGGGTTAGCCCGTAGATTTGGACTATAATGAGCCTGCGGATAAAATAGTGAATGAATGTAAATGCGTTGAGCTTTCTTTGTTCACTTTCGTTGTGATTAACTTCAAGTGATTGCAATTTCTCTTCCTCTATTGTCTTTCGCTCTCTTACACTCTCTATATTCAAAGCTTTCGCAACAATAAGCAAGCGATTGGATAGGCTTGTGGCGGTAAGTAAGGACCATTGCGTCACACTAGCCTGTTGAAGAAATAGGCCCGTGACAAGTGGTTCTAGAGCCCATTCTCGAGCTAGAGAAGGGACTTTGGAGTCGATGTCGAGAGACGCATCGATAGGCTGCGATTTATGATCAAGGCATCGTGGCGTTCCAATACAACTTGCAAAGCACCAAAGATAAGGCAGTGGTCGATACCTATGAGATGAGTTCACCTCAGGGCCATGAGCAGAGGTCACAACTGTCAATAGACTGGTGGCTGATGTGACTTTGCATGATGAAGCAATTTTACGTGCATTGGAGTCGTTCGGAGGATTGGACGATGAGGTAACAAGCCTAAGAGAGCAGGTGAATTTGCTGATGGAACAAGTTACGTCACTGACTACGACAATGACCGCCTTGTAGACTGAAGTAGGAGAGCTTTAGTTGAAGAACTGCACGTTGCAGCAGACAGTGACCCTAAATGGTGGAAATGATGATAGGCCATCAAAGATAGATGTGCCGAGGCCAGCAAAGTTCAATGGTTCTAGAGACAATAAAGTCATTGAGAATTTTCTGTTCCAGATAGAAGACTATCTGGATATTCAGAATGTACTGACCGATGACCTTAGGGTGAAGGATGCAACAACTCTGCTCGACGAAGATGTTATAGCCTAGTGGAGAAAAAAATATAGCGACATGAAAAGAGGGCATTGCGTCATTGATATTTTTGAGGCCTTCAAAACTGAGCTACGAAACTACTTTATGCCGCAAAATGTACAACATCAAACATATCAGATGGTGTCGAAATTGTACACTGGAGCCTTGATAGATTATATCAGGACGTTCCAGAAGCTCATGTTGGATGTACCCAATATGCTAGATGAAGACAGACTCAACTGATTTATTATGGGACTACAGCCATGGGCACAGTTAGTGGAAAGGAGCAATCTTGAGACTTTGAAATATGCATATGTGATGATCGAGCGCCTAGTGGATACTCAACGCACGACCTTCACTCCATCAATCAAGGTCGGGTAGAAGCCAGACTATGGAGGCAAGAAAGAGGGTCGGCATAACAACAAGGTTGAGGCGTCGACCCGACACCACTTCGACAAGAAGCAGAATTTCAAGAAGTACAATAACGACAACAAAAGGTGGGTTGTGACTTGTTGGTTTTGTGGTGATAGGCATATCGCAAGGCAATGTCCAAAGCGCCTCGTGAAGGACGACAGACAAGCCAATACAGTACAAAAAGAGAGTAGTGATACCAAGGTCGTGTAGCCCAGGATGGGGGCCATGCAGACTATAAACACAGTCAAAAGTTGTGTAGTGAAAAGCATACCGGTCAGTAAAAAACTCACGTACTTGAAAGTTATTGCGAATGAAAAGTCTACTATGACATTGGTAGACTCTGGAGCCACACATAACTTCATCTCGCGGGAAGAGGCAGAATAGTTGGGCTTGAAGTACGGGCCAAAGCAGACAACCATCAAGACATAGAACTCTGAGGCCAAGCCCATCCTTAGGAGTTGGGCCGATAAAGCCAACTTCTGAGTGGTGTCCCTAGACAATTTTTGGATGATTTTGGGTATGAAGTTTCTTTGCAGACAGAATGTAATGATGTTGCCAAAGGTGAACTCATTGACAATCATGGGATCAAACTTTTCGTATATTGTGCAGTGCCTCACTCTTGGGTGCTTAGTTCATCGTCAAGACAAACAATGTCGCCATGAGCTATTTTTAGATGTAGAAGAAGCTGATGCCCAAGCAAACTCGATGGAAAATGTTTTTTGGCTGAGTTTGATTTCGCATTGGAGTATAAGGTGGGAAAGACCAATGTTGTTGATGACACTCTGAGCCGTAAGGCAAAACTGGTAGCTGCGCGTGCAGAACCTTCTGAAGTTCACTTAGAGGGTGCATTGATGGACCACGTCCGTAAAGGTATGCAGCAAGACACAATGGTGCAATACCTTATCTCTCTGGCACAAGTAGGAAAGACTCAATGATTTTGGCTATGGGACGACCTCCTCGTGACCAAAGTTGGACATGTGTTTGTGTCGCGGTGGGGAAACCTCCGTCATGAACTGCTTAAGGAGTGCCATGATACACTATGGGTCGATCATCCAGGATATGAGCGGACCCTAGCACTCCTTGAGCGCAACTACTATTGACTGTAGATGAGAGACAATGTGGAGGGGTATGTGCGAATATGCCTTATCTTCCAACAAGATAATGGGACCAATCAGAAGACTGTCGGTTTCCTTGAGCCTCTGCTTATTCTAGAACGTCTTTGGTAAGGCATTTTTATGGACTTCATTTTTAGACTGCCAAAGGTAGATGGCTTTAGCTTCATCTTGGCGGTGAATCGTTTCTCTAAATATGCCACCTTCATCCTAGATTCCAAGGAGTGCCCTTCAGAGAAGACTACAGAGTTGTTCGTCAAGCATGTTGTGAAGCACTGGGGTGTACCAAGAAGCATTGTGAGCGATCGTCATGCTCACTTCACGGGTAAATTCTAGCGTGAAGGGTATCGGCTACTCGGCTTCGATTTATTTTTTTCAACAAGTTTTCACCCATAGACGGATGGGCATACGGAACACATCGACGAACTGTTGGAGCAGTATCTCAGGCACTTTGTTAGTGCCAATCAGAAAGACTGAGCGGAGCTCCTGGATATGGCTCAATTTTTTTATAATATTCAGAAGAGTGAGTTTTCAAGCTATAGCCCATTCGAGATAGCCACGGGGCAGCAACCGTTGACTCTGCATACTTTAGCTGCACAGGAGAAGGGAAGACCATCATTTGCCTATCAATTTGTTCGAGACTGGCACGAGCAAACTGAGCTAGCGAAAGCATTTCTGCACAAGGCGGCTAAGAGAATGAAGAAGTGGGCGAACAAACATTGTCAGTCTGCTGAGTTCCGTGTTGGTGACCAAGTGTTGGTGAAGCTTTATCCTGATCGCACAGACATCTTCCGTGGATGACACCGCGGATTGATCAGATAGTACGAGAGACCATTCACCGTCACCAAGAGAGTGGGCAAGCTGGACTTACCCTCAGACTTCAAGGTGCACCCGGTGTTTCTTGTGTACAACTTAAAATTGTTTTATGCGAACAAGAGAGATCCAAAACATATCGTGCCACAATGCGCTTCTATCCTGTAGAGGGCTCCGACAACACAATGGGCCGAGAAGCGTCTTAGCAAGATCCTTCGTCACAAGGTCAACTACTTGGGCGAAGCGAAGAAGTATTTTATGCAGTGAGAGGAGACAACAGAACCAACATGGGAGCCAACATTTCGGATGAAGAGCCGCTACCAAGATGAAGTCAACGCTTATCATGAAACAGATGGCACCGAGGGCTGCTCATGATTTGAAGGGAGGGGGGCATGTTTCCTTATGACCTACTTTGTACAATTGTGTCTAGAGTCTGTTTTGCTTTGGTTGAGTCATGATGTAAGTATTGAGTAACTTATAATTTTCTCTGAGCCACCCGTGTACTTTGGTTCAGGTTGATCAATACCCTGAAGGGTTAGCCCGTAGATTTGAATGGTAATGAGCATGAAGGCAAAATAGTAAATAAATGCAAATGCATTGAGCTTTCTTTGTTCACCCTCGTTATGATTACCTTCAAGTGATTACAATCTCTCTCTCTCTCTCTCTCTCTTGCATTCTCTATACTCAAAGCTTTCGTAGCGGCAAGTGAGTGACTGCCCGAATAAGCTTGCGGCGATAAGAAAAGACCGTCGCGCCGCACTGGCCCGTTGAAGAAATAGGTCGGTGACACTAACCTCCTTAGGAAGTTTACCCGTTATAAACTTCTCATAACAACTTATATGAGAACTTCCTTTGGCAACCTTTCAAGAGGTGACTCATTAAGAGTTTTTTATTCCAGTCCTCTCATTCATGTTTAGATGGAAACTCTTTGTGACCATGTTTCCTTAAACCTTCTTGGTAGTGGCGGAGCTAGAAGTTTTTCGTTGGGTGGGCAAACTTCGGGTCTCGGGGACAATGCTATGGTCTTGAAGGACGATCCTGTAAAGAGTATGCACAAGTAGCAATGACAGTGGAATTAAATGTATGAAATTCTCAAACTATTTAACATGACTAGGGATTGGTTTAAGTACTGATTTATGAAACAAAACAATTCAGTAAACTGTCTCCTAAAAGATGCCTAAACACTGTTTAAAATGTGCGAACAATGTAGGAACTCGACCCTTAGAAAAAGACAATGGGTGGCCAAAAAATCTGAACCAAACTGGTTCAGTTGAGTCAGTGAGCCATTTCACCAAACAGTTAGTGTGTGTCCCACACCCATACTACTAACAACGCTTTTGGCTTAAAATCCAAGACGAAAAAAATTGTGAAACACAAACCCTGTCCTAAACCAAATTACTAACAATTCAAGCAAGCAAAAATAGAAATCAGATTTAACTCAAAAACTACATATAACAGTTGGAGTTGGTTAACACGAATAAATAGGAATAGCTAACTGCCCGACAAACGATATTCAAATTGAATTGAATAGCGTCAAGTAGATAGGAAGATTAACAGCTAAATGCAAACAAAATAACCCACTGAAAATACGCATTTAGCTGGGACGTTGGGACGTTTCACCCAGTGGCGGAGCCAGGGGTGGGCATGGCTGGGCGTCGTGTTGGCAGTCGTCGCCGACAGGTCTTTCGGTCGGCGACATGGGTGGTCTGATGCTTTGCGGTTTCTGAGAAACCGAAGGCTTCGGTTTCTCAGAAACCGCAAACAGGGTTATCGTGTTTGCCGATCGACAAGAAAAGCAAGAGAGAGGGGGTAGGGACTAGGGAGGTTACCTGAGACAGTGCGCCGGCCGGCTGCTAGCGATGGTCGCCGGAGATTGGCGAAGGTCCGACTGACTGCGACATCGGTGCCTCGCGTCGCCGGAGATTGCAGCAGAGAGGGAGAAGCTCAGAGGAGGGCACCGCCACCGCGGGTTCATCGAAGGGAGGCCGGCGGCACTGCAGAGCACAGGGGTTGCCGGTGAATGGGGTTGCCGCCTTGCCGTGACAAAAGGGGAACACCAGAACGGAGAGGCAGAGCACAGACGATAAAGGAAAACTGGCGAGGGTTTTACCCCTCGCCCCTTTTGGCAGGCTCTAGACTCATCGAGAGCCCGGGTCCCGATCGACTCGGTTTCACGTTTCCCAATTCGATTCGGTTTTCCGAGTCATGAGTCAACTCGGTTTCAAATTTTAGGGTGGGCGGCCGCCCACCCATTGTGATCATCGCAAAAATTTTTCTCTCGTGATGTTCTCTCTTTTCCTTTCTAACCTCTATTCTCTCCTTTTGGAGGGAGAAAATAAAAGAGAGAAGAGAAATGAGAAAGGGAAGAAGAGAAGATGAACTATTTTGCGCGGTCTCACTTGACCTTGATTTTTGAAGAAGATTTTAAAAGATTATTCACCTTCGTTTTTGAAATATTTGCGGGAAAACTGGGAGACGGGATCCGCTCGTCGGTACGAGGTTCGACCGTTCCTGACGCCTTTACCAGGGGTAATCGAATCAAGGATCAAATTTGTGCCTTTTGCTTTGCCTAAATATTATCTAAGGATTTATTCTAAATCTAAATGTACAAAGAATCATACTTGTGAAATGCAAGGATGTATGCTCTTTTGAAAGTTGATTTAGAAATTTCCAAGCATTCTGAGATGAACTTAGTGAAGGAGTGAAGAAATGATTTAATCTAACTTAGAACTTGAGAGAGATCAGAGGCGTTCTAAGTTTTTGAAGTAAATCAGGATTGGAAGAATGAATGAGAAAGAATGACTTGAAGCTTGAAAATGAAAGGAAATGAAGTTTTCAAAGTAAAAAATGGACTTTGAATTTGATTTTGAATTTAAGAAAAGAAAATGAATACTTGAGATGGAATTGAATTTGGATTTTTAAGTTTGGAATGGATCTGAGATAATCAAATGGTATTTAAGAATAGAAATGGACTTAGGGAGTTCAGATGAGATCTGAAAATGGAATTGGATTTGAAATCTAGAATTTGGAATGGAAGTGGATCTAAAGATGGATTTAAGATCTGAGATCCGATATAAAATTGGGATCTGGATCCCAAGATGGATTTGGATCTGAAGTTTAAGATTCAAAGTAGAATTGGATTTGGGTCATTGAACGTATTATATAATAATCTATATTTAGATTCAGATGAAGAATAAAACACATTTTTTGTGCTTTTATAGAGTTTAAAACGAAATTAACTCTCAGTATACCATGACGAACTGTTGGAGCAGTATCTCAGGCACTTTGTTAGTGCCAATCAGAAAGACTGAGCGGAGCTCCTGGATATGGCTCAATTTTTTTATAATATTCAGAAGAGTGAGTTTTCAAGCTATAGCCCATTCGAGATAGCCACGGGGTAGCAACCGTTGACTCTGCATACTTTAGCTGCACAGGAGAAGGGAAGACCATCATTTGCCTATCAATTTGTTCGAGACTGGCACGAGCAAACTGAGCTAGCGAAAGCATTTCTGCACAAGGCGGCTAAGAGAATGAAGAAGTGGGCGAACAAACATTGTCAGTCTGCTGAGTTCCGTGTTGGTGACCAAGTGTTGGTGAAGCTTTATCCTGATCGCACAGACATCTTCCGTGGATGACACCGCGGATTGATCAGATAGTACGAGAGACCATTCACCGTCACCAAGAGAGTGGGCAAGCTGGACTTACCCTCAGACTTCAAGGTGCACCCGGTGTTTCTTGTGTGCAACTTAAAATTGTTTTATGCGAACAAGAGAGATCCAAAACATATCGTGCCACAATGCGCTTCTATCCTGTAGAGGGCTCTGACAACACAACGGGCCGAGAAGCGTCTTAGCAAGATCCTTCGTCACAAGGTCAACTACTTGGGCGAAGCGAAGAAGTATTTTATGCAGTGAGAGGAGACAACAGAACCAACATGGGAGCCAACATTTCGGATGAAGAGCCGCTACCAAGATGAAGTCAACGCTTATCATGAAACAGATGGCAACGAGGGCTGCTCATGATTTGAAGGGAGGGGGGCATGTTTCCTTATGACCTACTTTGTACAATTGTGTCTAGAGTCTGTTTTGCTTTGGTTGAGTCATGATGTAAGTATTGAGTAACTTATAATTTTCTCTGAGCCACCCGTGTACTTTGGTTCAGGTTGATCAATACCCTGAAGGGTTAGCCCGTAGATTTGAATGGTAATGAGCATGCAGGCAAAATAGTAAATAAATGCAAATGCATTGAGCTTTCTTTGTTCACCCTCGTTATGATTACCTTCAAGTGATTACAATCTCTCTCTCTCTCTCTCTCTCTCTCTCTCTCTCTCTTGCATTCTCTATACTCAAAGCTTTCGTAGCGGCAAGTGAGTGACCGCCCGAATAAGCTTGCGGCGATAAGAAAAGACCGTCGCGCCGCACTGGCCCGTTGAAGAAATAGGTCGGTGACACTAACCTCCTTAGGAAGTTTACCCGTTATAAACTTCTCATAACAACTTATATGAGAACTTCCTTTGGCAACTTTTCAAGAGGTGACTCATTAAGAGTTTTTTATTCCAGTCCTCTCATTCATGTTTAGATGGAAACTCTTTGTGACCATGTTTCCTTAAACCTTCTTGGTAGTGGCGGAGCTAGAAGTTTTTCGTTGGGTGGGCAAACTTCGGGTCTCGGGGACAATGCTATGGTCTTGAAGGACGATCCTGTAAAGAGTATGCACAAGTAGCAATGACAGTGGAATTAAATGTATGAAATTCTCAAACTATTTAACATGACTAGGGATTGGTTTAAGTACTGATTTATGAAACAAAACAATTCAGTAAACTGTCTCCTAAAAGATGCCTAAACGCTGTTTAAAATGTGCGAACAATGTAGGAACTCGACCCTTAGAAAAAGACAATGGGTGGCCAAAAAATCTGAACCAAACTGGTTCAGCTGAGTCAGTGAGCCATTTCACCAAACAGTTAGTGTGTGTCCCACACCCATACTACTAACAACGCTTTTGGCTTAAAATCCAAGACGAAAAAAATTGTGAAACACAAACCCTGTCCTAAACCAAATTACTAACAATTCAAGCAAGCAAAAATAGAAATCAGATTTAACTCAAAAACTACATATAACAGTTGGAGTTGGTTAACACGAATAAATAGGAATAGCTAACTGCCCGACAAACGATATTCAAATTGAATTGAATAGCGTCAAGTAGATAGGAAGATTAACAGCTAAATGCAAACAAAATAACCCACTGAAAATACGCATTTAGCTGGGACGTTGGGACGTTTCACCCAGTGGCGGAGCCAGGGGTGGGCATGGCTGGGCGTCGTGTTGGCAGTCGTCGCCGACAGGTCTTTCGGTCGGCGACATGGGTGGTCTGATGCTTTGCGGTTTCTGAGAAACCGAAGGCTTCGGTTTCTCAGAAACCGCAAACAGGGTTATCGTGTTTGCCGATCGACAAGAAAAGCAAGAGAGAGGGGGTAGGGACTAGGGAGGTTACCTGAGACAGTGCGCCGGCCGGCTGCTAGCGATGGTCGCCGGAGATTGGCGAAGGTCCGACTGACTGCGACATCGGTGCCTCGCGTCGCCGGAGATTGCAGCAGAGAGGGAGAAGCTCAGAGGAGGGCACCGCCACCGCGGGTTCATCGAAGGGAGGCCGGCGGCACTGCAGAGCACAGGGGTTGCCGGTGAATGGGGTTGCCGCCTTGCCGTGACAAAAGGGGAACACCAGAACGGAGAGGCAGAGCACAGACGATAAAGGAAAACTGGCGAGGGTTTTACCCCTCGCCCCTTTTGGCAGGCTCTAGACTCATCGAGAGCCCGGGTCCCGATCGACTCGGTTTCACGTTTCCCAATTCGATTCGGTTTTCCGAGTCATGAGTCAACTCGGTTTCAAATTTTAGGGTGGGCGGCCGCCCACCCATTGTGATCATCGCAAAAATTTTTCTCTCGTGATGTTCTCTCTTTTCCTTTCTAACCTCTATTCTCTCCTTTTGGAGGGAGAAAATAAAAGAGAGAAGAGAAATGAGAAAGGGAAGAAGAGAAGATGAACTATTTTGCGCGGTCTCACTTGACCTTGATTTTTGAAGAAGATTTTAAAAGATTATTCACCTTCGTTTTTGAAATATTTGCGGGAAAACTGGGAGACGGGATCCGCTCGTCGGTACGAGGTTCGACCGTTCCTGACGCCTTTACCAGGGGTAATCGAATCAAGGATCAAATTTGTGCCTTTTGCTTTGCCTAAATATTATCTAAGGATTTATTCTAAATCTAAATGTACAAAGAATCATACTTGTGAAATGCAAGGATGTATGCTCTTTTGAAAGTTGATTTAGAAATTTCCAAGCATTCTGAGATGAACTTAGTGAAGGAGTGAAGAAATGATTTAATCTAACTTAGAACTTGAGAGAGATCAGAGGCGTTCTAAGTTTTTGAAGTAAATCAGGATTGGAAGAATGAATGAGAAAGAATGACTTGAAGCTTGAAAATGAAAGGAAATGAAGTTTTCAAAGTAAAAAATGGACTTTGAATTTGATTTTGAATTTAAGAAAAGAAAATGAATACTTGAGATGGAATTGAATTTGGATTTTTAAGTTTGGAATGGATCTGAGATAATCAAATGGTATTTAAGAATAGAAATGGACTTAGGGAGTTCAGATGAGATCTGAAAATGGAATTGGATTTGAAATCTAGAATTTGGAATGGAAGTGGATCTAAAGATGGATTTAAGATCTGAGATCCGATATAAAATTGGGATCTGGATCCCAAGATGGATTTGGATCTGAAGTTTAAGATTCAAAGTAGAATTGGATTTGGGTCATTGAACGTATTATATAATAATCTATATTTAGATTCAGATGAAGAATAAAACACATTTTTTGTGCTTTTATAGAGTTTAAAACGAAATTAACTCTCAGTATACCATGACGAACTGTTGGAGCAGTATCTCAGGCACTTTGTTAGTGCCAATCAGAAAGACTGAGCGGAGCTCCTGGATATGGCTCAATTTTTTTATAATATTCAGAAGAGTGAGTTTTCAAGCTATAGCCCATTCGAGATAGCCACGGGGTAGCAACCGTTGACTCTGCATACTTTAGCTGCACAGGAGAAGGGAAGACCATCATTTGCCTATCAATTTGTTCGAGACTGGCACGAGCAAACTGAGCTAGCGAAAGCATTTCTGCACAAGGCGGCTAAGAGAATGAAGAAGTGGGCGAACAAACATTGTCAGTCTGCTGAGTTCCGTGTTGGTGACCAAGTGTTGGTGAAGCTTTATCCTGATCGCACAGACATCTTCCGTGGATGACACCGCGGATTGATCAGATAGTACGAGAGACCATTCACCGTCACCAAGAGAGTGGGCAAGCTGGACTTACCCTCAGACTTCAAGGTGCACCCGGTGTTTCTTGTGTGCAACTTAAAATTGTTTTATGCGAACAAGAGAGATCCAAAACATATCGTGCCACAATGCGCTTCTATCCTGTAGAGGGCTCTGACAACACAACGGGCCGAGAAGCGTCTTAGCAAGATCCTTCGTCACAAGGTCAACTACTTGGGCGAAGCGAAGAAGTATTTTATGCAGTGAGAGGAGACAACAGAACCAACATGGGAGCCAACATTTCGGATGAAGAGCCGCTACCAAGATGAAGTCAACGCTTATCATGAAACAGATGGCAACGAGGGCTGCTCATGATTTGAAGGGAGGGGGGCATGTTTCCTTATGACCTACTTTGTACAATTGTGTCTAGAGTCTGTTTTGCTTTGGTTGAGTCATGATGTAAGTATTGAGTAACTTATAATTTTCTCTGAGCCACCCGTGTACTTTGGTTCAGGTTGATCAATACCCTGAAGGGTTAGCCCGTAGATTTGAATGGTAATGAGCATGCAGGCAAAATAGTAAATAAATGCAAATGCATTGAGCTTTCTTTGTTCACCCTCGTTATGATTACCTTCAAGTGATTACAATCTCTCTCTCTCTCTCTCTCTCTCTCTCTCTTGCATTCTCTATACTCAAAGCTTTCGTAGCGGCAAGTGAGTGACCGCCCGAATAAGCTTGCGGCGATAAGAAAAGACCGTCGCGCCGCACTGGCCCGTTGAAGAAATAGGTCGGTGACACTAACCTCCTTAGGAAGTTTACCCGTTATAAACTTCTCATAACAACTTATATGAGAACTTCCTTTGGCAACTTTTCAAGAGGTGACTCATTAAGAGTTTTTTATTCCAGTCCTCTCATTCATGTTTAGATGGAAACTCTTTGTGACCATGTTTCCTTAAACCTTCTTGGTAGTGGCGGAGCTAGAAGTTTTTCGTTGGGTGGGCAAACTTCGGGTCTCGGGGACAATGCTATGGTCTTGAAGGACGATCCTGTAAAGAGTATGCACAAGTAGCAATGACAGTGGAATTAAATGTATGAAATTCTCAAACTATTTAACATGACTAGGGATTGGTTTAAGTACTGATTTATGAAACAAAACAATTCAGTAAACTGTCTCCTAAAAGATGCCTAAACGCTGTTTAAAATGTGCGAACAATGTAGGAACTCGACCCTTAGAAAAAGACAATGGGTGGCCAAAAAATCTGAACCAAACTGGTTCAGCTGAGTCAGTGAGCCATTTCACCAAACAGTTAGTGTGTGTCCCACACCCATACTACTAACAACGCTTTTGGCTTAAAATCCAAGACGAAAAAAATTGTGAAACACAAACCCTGTCCTAAACCAAATTACTAACAATTCAAGCAAGCAAAAATAGAAATCAGATTTAACTCAAAAACTACATATAACAGTTGGAGTTGGTTAACACGAATAAATAGGAATAGCTAACTGCCCGACAAACGATATTCAAATTGAATTGAATAGCGTCAAGTAGATAGGAAGATTAACAGCTAAATGCAAACAAAATAACCCACTGAAAATACGCATTTAGCTGGGACGTTGGGACGTTTCACCCAGTGGCGGAGCCAGGGGTGGGCATGGCTGGGCGTCGTGTTGGCAGTCGTCGCCGACAGGTCTTTCGGTCGGCGACATGGGTGGTCTGATGCTTTGCGGTTTCTGAGAAACCGAAGGCTTCGGTTTCTCAGAAACCGCAAACAGGGTTATCGTGTTTGCCGATCGACAAGAAAAGCAAGAGAGAGGGGGTAGGGACTAGGGAGGTTACCTGAGACAGTGCGCCGGCCGGCTGCTAGCGATGGTCGCCGGAGATTGGCGAAGGTCCGACTGACTGCGACATCGGTGCCTCGCGTCGCCGGAGATTGCAGCAGAGAGGGAGAAGCTCAGAGGAGGGCACCGCCACCGCGGGTTCATCGAAGGGAGGCCGGCGGCACTGCAGAGCACAGGGGTTGCCGGTGAATGGGGTTGCCGCCTTGCCGTGACAAAAGGGGAACACCAGAACGGAGAGGCAGAGCACAGACGATAAAGGAAAACTGGCGAGGGTTTTACCCCTCGCCCCTTTTGGCAGGCTCTAGACTCATCGAGAGCCCGGGTCCCGATCGACTCGGTTTCACGTTTCCCAATTCGATTCGGTTTTCCGAGTCATGAGTCAACTCGGTTTCAAATTTTAGGGTGGGCGGCCGCCCACCCATTGTGATCATCGCAAAAATTTTTCTCTCGTGATGTTCTCTCTTTTCCTTTCTAACCTCTATTCTCTCCTTTTGGAGGGAGAAAATAAAAAAGAGAAGAGAAATGAGAAAGGGAAGAAGAGAAGATGAACTATTTTGCGCGGTCTCACTTGACCTTGATTTTTGAAGAAGATTTTAAAAGATTACTCACCTTCGTTTTTGAAATATTTGCGGGAAAACTGGGAGACGGGATCCGCTCGTCGGTACGAGGTTCGACCGTTCCTGACGCCTTTACCAGGGGTAATCGAATCAAGGATCGAATTTGTGCCTTTTGCTTTGCCTAAATATTATCTAAGGATTTATTCTAAATCTAAATGTACAAAGAATCATACTTGTGAAATGCAAGGATGTATGCTCTTTTGAAAGTTGATTTAGAAATTTCCAAGCATTCTGAGATGAACTTAGTGAAGGAGTGAAGAAATGATTTAATCTAACTTAGAACTTGAGAGAGATCAGAGGCGTTCTAAGTTTTTGAAGTAAATCAGAATTGGAAGAATGAATGAGAAAGAATGACTTGAAGCTTGAAAATGAAAGGAAATGAAGTTTTCAAAGTCAAAAATGGACTTTGAATTTGATTTTGAATTTAAGAAAAGAAAATGAATACTTGAGATGGAATTGAATTTGGATTTTTAAGTTTGGAATGGATCTGAGATAATCAAATGGTATTTAAGAATAGAAATGGACTTAGGGAGTTCAGATGAGATCTGAAAATGGAATTGGATTTGAAATCTAGAATTTGGAATGGAAGTGGATCTAAAGATGGATTTAAGATCTGAGATCCGATATAAAATTGGGATCTGGATCCCAAGATGGATTTGGATCTGAAGTTTAAGATTCAAAGTAGAATTGGATTTGGGTCATTGAACGTATTATATAATAATCTATATTTAAATTCAGATGAAGAATAAAACACATTTTTTGTGCTTTTATAGAGTTTAAAACGAAATTAACTCTCAGTATACCATGACTATGGCCATTGGTATATATTTTGAGCTAATTTTAAGATAAACTCTAATAAAAGGAGAGAATATTTGAAAATATGATGATTTTTGAAGAGGATCCATTGTGGATCCAGTTTTATTTTATAAAAGATAAAAATCCTAAGTTTTGTTTACATCCTGACTATGGCCATTGATGTAAATCATCAACTTAGGATTAATTACCTCTTACGAAACAGTGCACGTTCCATTCGTGTTCCCATTTGTGAAATTTTGAAAATTAAAAGCAAAAGCATGAAAACAAGTCATTCATGACATTGACTATGCTCATTTATTCTATCTAGTGCTGGAAATGTAAGGTTTGCATTAATATCTAGCTGTTTACCAGAATGAAATTGAGATTCACATTCTTAATCTAAGAAGGAAAATAGCCTAATTTCTGCAAAATGCAAGTTAATACAGAGTAAAGGATGCATATAACAAAGAGGTTTATAATCTTGAATCTATGAGGCAAATGCTAGAAGATGAAGTGTATATACGTAGGAAGAAATGAATATACATTATGCTAGTGAAAACCCCTATATGGGAAGAACATATTCACAAAATAGAAAGTCATGGATATCTACCTAAACATATGTACATGTTTTAATGAAGGATTATCCACATATTGCCTAAACGTAATCTTCATATAAAACGATTTTCAGTGAAAGATGGATTGTCTATCACTTTGCAAAGCAATGAGTAATGACTGTGTTTGAGATGGGAGTGAGGATGACCTTATACCTACTGCTGTAAGCACAATACCTACTGCTGTAAGCACGGTGATGTTGCTGCAAATAATATTGTAGCAGGATGCTGGGCATTGGTGGTGTACAGGGAATCACAACAGTGTTTACCACTGTTGTGAGCATACATGGGGTGTTGAGAATGGGTAACATAGATGGAGTGTGCTAAAGATATAAGGGGCTGTGATATATGATAGTGGAAAATGTGTTACAAGATCCCCATGACAGCAGTGAACTAGTTGGGGATTTTGCACCATGGTGCTGTAATGTTACATGGAAGCTGCTAGTTGGTTGACAAGTGTAGGTGACAGGAGGATCACAACAGGTTTAAACACTGCTAAAGGCGTAAAAAAAAAAAAATGGGAGCCACATCAGTGTTGGCATGGCTATGGATACATGAAAATCACAACAGTATTGTTGCAAATACCCTGAAAGAACAGCCCCAACAGGGCTGGGAGCTGTTGCATGAAATGCAGGTAAAGTGCTAATAGAGGCACTCAGCAAGAGGGTGTATGTTGATGGTAGTGAAGGCAAAAGATGGTGGAAATGCACAGGGGTGATGTATACATGATATAGTGGTTAGTGCCTCTGCTAATGCCACTAGGGAAGTCACAGCATTGCCTAAGTATTGCTGCATGCTTGCAGAAAATTACAGTAGATGTTGTACAAGTGGAAATTGCAGTAGCAAAGATGTATGGTGGAGTATGTGGGAGACTGCAGTAGTGTAAAGCATGGCTACGGATATATGAAGGGCTATAACAGTGCTTGACACTGTTATAGATGGGTAAACAGCACAAAAAACTGTGAAAGCTTGAGACGTTCCAGTTTGCTATATTTAAAAAAAAACAATTTGCAAATAGTACACACAATACAGTTTGCTGTTGAGGTAATGAGAATATGCACAATATAGTTTCCTATGCTCATTTGACACGCGTAACGTGCTCTTATGATAATGTGCCTATATTTATAAACAGCACTATTATTATTTACTGAACACACTTACAATATCAAAATTTCGGACAATACATAACCCGAGAAAAATTTACCTAGTTAGCCCCCTTCTTAGACCACGTGTATTCATCTTGACCAAATAAAATCAAGCTGTATCTTGATGGGTAATGTACATGGCGAGACAATGTAACTGGGAATTAACATGGCAGGTGGAGAAAACATAAGAAGAAGAGATTGATAAATTACCTTCAGATTTTTTTTTGGCTTATCGCAATTTTTTTTTGGCTATCAGCACCTCCCTGCAAAATATATGACAGGTGAATATTTAAACTTCAAATACTTAGTGTCACATACAAAAGATAAAAGGGGATGTACAAGAAAAAAATGTATCTTCCATAGGCAACAATATCCATCAATGGGTCCTCCCCACTCTTTAAAAAAATATATGGACATCTTTAACGACAAAATCTGAAGAAACCAACCAATCAACCCCCGTGGGAATTGTAGTGTAAGCATTTCAGGACTAAATTTCCCCAGGGCGGCCCATTGCAAACCCAACAAGGATCACATAGATAATAAACATCATGAAAATAATTAATACCATAAACGAGAGGTCTCTGTGGCAGGGGGTTACGATGGTTGAATGGATGCTGGTGGCTACTTTAATGAAGGCTTACTTCATTTATATACAGACTTCTTTTGAACGTTGCCAAGCAATTCTTATCTTGACTCACGATGATTTTCAGGAAGCACCAACTAAGCAAAATCAAGGCCATTCTCTTTTTTTTTTCTTTGACAGCAGAATATGCATACTGCAAAAGTACCTCTTCATCCGAAGTTGCTGAATTGAACACTCGTTTTGAGTGTAACGTACTACAAAAAAAATTCTGATAGTTGTTCTTTGCTTCTCCAAGTCTTAGTAATAACGATCATCCAACAGGAGCACTAGTATTATTTTTCTATCAATGATAAAACTCCTTGCATGACTACTTGGAATTAGAATCTGATACTGCTAATAGGAGTTCTAATGGGCAGTACAAAGGATACAGAAAGATCGGCTTTAAGGAGATTTTCTCTTTTTTTTTAGCAATAAGGAGCTTCTAAATGGTGTTACACGGTATCTAGGTGCCTACCATTTTAAAGGCCAGCAGCAATATGTATCGGATGGTAGGCCATTCCAATAAAAAAAAAGAAAATGAACGAGCTGCAGGAAAATGAATGAAAGAGAGATAACATGCTGAATCGACGCAGGTATGCCGTAATGGAAGATACAAATTAATGGAAACAAGATACAATGATCAAAATATATACAGATTGGCTGAATGTCCAAAATCAACTATAGTGCATTTATAACGGGAAAATCACAATTTAAATTAAGAAATTGGGATTGGAAAGAAAGCATAAACCGAAAGGTATGAATCAGGAAAAAGAATGAAGAAAATAAAACAGAGACAAATAGTGGAAGAAGAGTGAATCAGATGGAGTGATTTCAAATAGAAATGAACAACGATAAGCCTAAACATAACATCTGATGAAGCTCAAGTGTAAAAAAAAAATGTAACAAATAGAAACGAATAATAAAAGAGAAAAAAAGAAAAAAAAAGTTAAAAGTTTAAACAAATTGAAGAAACCAAAATTACAGCAGAGGGAAGAAGATGTTGGAATCTGAAGATTCCCTTCATATCGCACGAAGGCAGATCAATGTTGCCATAGGCAACACGATGTTACCTGTGGTGCTTTTAAATGGGGCAACAAATCGGAAGACTAATGAAATCAGAAACGACGGAAAAGCAAGAATGGGGGGAAGAGGAAGAACGAATAAATAAAAAAAAATAACAAAGAGTGGACATTATTGCCGAACGAAATTAAAATCAAAGGAAAATAAGTGAAAGAAAGAGTCGTTACTTACCGTATTTGTTGATCGAAGCAAGAACTTTGAAGGAGAGATGAAGAACTGGTCTGCTCGTGGGGATCTCGTGGTTTGATCATTCAGAAGCTGATTGCTTTCAGTCGATCAAAAAGAGGAGCGTAGATGAGATTGGTTTTGCTGCAAGGTCGATCCTCCTTTGGTGATGCCCAGAAAAGAAAAAAAAGGGGAAGAAGACGGAACCAGAAATAGGGGTGAAGAGGCAATTGCAATGGAAGCGAGAAGAGGGAAGGGTGAAGACGGATGCCTTGAGGAGAGACCTGCGTGGTCTTTTTAAAGGGAAGGAAGGAAGGATCGAGAGGGTCGTTTGTTGAAGATGAGCGGCTGAAGGAGGAGGGTGCCGTTAGGCATCGATGGCGAAGGATGGTCGCACATGGAGGTTTTTGCCATCGAGCATTTGGGCGAGAGAGGGAGATGAAGGAATGGAGAGAGGGCGGCTGAGGGGGTCGATTAGGGTTTAAAAACTTTTTTTGGTTTTTTCAAAAAGAGGCTCCCTTAACAAGAATTTTCAAAAAAATGGTATAAGAATGAATTTTTTAGCAAAATCGACTTTAAAAAAGTTTAAACTCATTCACTTTTCTTTGAAATTTTCCATTTTTTTGTTTTATTTTCTATTTTTTGTATAAAAATCCTAAGATTTACGAGAAATAAAGATTTTAAACTGATTTTTTTGTATTTTTTGCGAAAATATTTACAAAAGAGAGTTTTCTGAGAATTCGGGTTTTTATTTTTGAAATTTTTCTCAAATAGGGGGATCGGATCCAATTTGTATCAAAATTGGGTCAGAGCTAAGACTTTGGGTCCGAATTCTAACGAATCCAAGGGATGAATGAAATTTTTGGTTAAAAATTTACCCGATTATTCAGAGGGCGGAGGTCAGGAGCAAAAAGGTCATTTTTGGATTTTTTGGAAAATTTGGGGTGTTCACACCCATGCCCACCCCTGGCTCCGCCACTGAATCTTGGGCCACCTTTTGCTCACCACTATGTGATTTAACATCCTCCCGCAGGTTGAACGTCATGCGGGTGGTGTTAAGCTTGGATGTAAAATCAATAAACTAGCTCATTGGTAAAGGCTTGGTTAGAATATCGGCAATTTGATCATTTGATGACAAATGTTGAACCTAAAGTGCCTTTTGAGCCATCTTCTCTCGAACATAATGCATATTAGTTTCGATGTGTTTGCTCCTTCCAAGAAAAGTGGGATGAGGGGGCAAGGCAGGTGGGGCTCACACTATCACACCAGATAGTGGGCACGCCATTCACCTTCAATTCTTAAATAATGTTACCAAGAAGTTTCTGCAACAGCTTGATATTCGGCCTTAGTGCAAGAACGTTAGACCACATGTTTTCTTTTTCTTTTTTCTTTTTGAAAGGCAAGCTGGAGTTAGGCAGATCTCTACCGGATATCTCTTAATCCCCATGTGTCTGAGGGATTTGAAGTGGGTCTTCAGCTTGGCACAAGACCTCGCTTACCACAAGGGATACCACCTCAGTGGTGCCGTGAGACCACATGTTTGCTTCTTTGAACTCCAAGAGAGATGGTTTGGACCAAGAATACAACATATCATGAAGTGGATATGTGATCTTCTGGACATCCAGCTCACTCAGCATCAGAGTACATTGAAATAGATTTTGATGTAGAGGACCTCAATAGCAACCCATATTGAATAGTATGCTTAAAACAATTTAATATTCTCTTAATTGTTGTCCAATACTCCACAGTTGGACGATGAACGAATTGGCGGACCTGGTTAACACTAAACAAAATATCTGCCTTGATCATAGTCATATATTACAAAGCACCAACAATACTCTGACAGTGAGATTATTAAACTCATTGCCTTGTGAAGCAGTAAGCTTAGTCGATGCAGCCATTAGAGTGGAAATGGGTTTGGTGTCCGTCATGTTGGTTCTCATCAACGGGCCCATGATGTATTTTCTTTGGAACAACAGCCCCTGAGCCGTGTACACTACCTCAATTCTAAGAAAGTGAAGCTGACCAAGATTCTTTAGTACAAAACTCTTCCCAACAGATTCTACCAATCCCTGTATTATTTCATTAGAGTTCTCTATGACCAAGATCAACATATACAGTAATATAAACAAGCAAATCACCTTTACACAAAATAAACAAGGAGGGATCTGTTTTGAAACTTGCAAAGCTTAGTATAACAAAGGAATTTCTCAACTCTTCGTACGTAGCTCATGGAGCTTGTTTTAGGCCATACAGGGCCTTCTTAAGCTTGCACACATGGTTCGGAAAATCTGAATTTTCAAAACTTGGAGGTTGAACCATATACACAGTTTTCTCTAGAGTCCTGTTAAAAAAGATATTATTCACATCTAACTGTCATTCAATCCAACCAAAACTAAGAAAAATAGACAAAACTATTTAAATAGTGATTGGTTTGATCATGTGACTAAAGGTTTTAAATAAATCTAACACCTTCTTCGTTTTGAAACTCTTTTGCAACCAGCCATGCTTTGTACCCCTCAAGTGAGCCATCTGACTTTTTTTTGGCCTTATACATCCATTTGCATCCGACAAGATTTTAAGAAGGTTTACAAGTGTCCATATTTGATTTCTCATCAAGGCCACATACTCTTCACTCATAGCATTTGTCCATAGACTTGTTTGAAAGAGGTTGTTTCTTTATCTTTGGTGAGCTCAACAACAAATGTTGCTGGAAAGGAATATCTAGAGGATGCAACAAAGGCCCTAGGTTATAGGGTCTCATCTTGAGCTCAGAGTAATCATATGGTGAGTCCTTTGTGAAAGAGGAGGATTTTGAGCCCACGTTTGGGGAATGAGTTCAAGGTCAACAACCAAATTGATTCTTGGAAAAGGTGAACTACACGACTATAAAGAAGACTCATTGGACGACCAGACAGGTTCAACATGAGTATTACTAGGCTCGGTGATTGGCCCAACTTGAGGAGGATCAATATAACTGATAGACATAGGTATAGAAAATGATGGATGAGACATAGGCTCACTATATCAGACACAATTTTGACTCATGGGAAATCTCTCTTCATCGAAGGTCACATCTCTTGACACAATGACCTTGCTTGTCACAGGATCAAAACATAGGTAACCATGGTGGCTGCTGCTATGCCCCATAAAGACAAAGTTTGGATCTAAAGTCAAGTTTGTAAGACTAGTATGATCAAAGGTTGGGATAACAAGCAGAACCAAAGTTTTCAAGTTTGGCCAGACCTTTGTTCTGATTCTGGCACTTTATTTCCAGAATCGTATCATTAAAATAAGATCCAAATGAAGTCTTGGATGAGATTCAGATTCATGCATTCAGATCATTTTGGATTCAGATCAGTGTTTTATGTCAACTCTATGCTCATATTTGGATCTAATTTGACCCATTTGCATATTTTACATAAAATCAAGGTTTTTGTCCTTCTTTCACCGGATATAGTATCACCATTTCGGATATAGTTTCAAACTTACATCATCAGAATCTCATTTGGATTCAAACTCAGATTCAAAAAGGAAAAAAATGATTTTGAAATTGGAATTAGGGCTATCTAAACCATTTTGGTACCCTTTACTTAGGGCACATATTTTTTTTGACATTTCCAAACTAGAGAAAATGTTTCTTTGAGAAATATTTTTTTAGAAAGTATAGTTTTTGATAGGAAAGTCTTTACTAACAAAAACTTTCTGGGCTGGGGCAAAGCCCCTCTCTCCCATCCTCTTTCATTTTTCTGCAACCAGGGAGAGATGCCCCCACTGACCTTCCTCTATTTCTTCCTGGACGCTCGTTCGCTTGAAGCTCAAGCATTAAGGTAACCGAGGGACCTTCTTCCACCTCCATTTTTAGGTTTTTACTAGATTTTTCTTGTTCTTTTGGTTATGTTCTAAACCTCTGTCTTTATTCTATCACTATGATGCTTAAGATTCTTCTAGGTGTTTTTTTATTGATTGAAGGGGACCCTCCTGTTTTTAATGTGTATCTTGATTCAGATTTAATCTCTTGCTTCCTTTTGATAAGGAAAAGGATTGTAAGAGTGTGGGTTTCTTTTGTAGATATGTTAACCTTTCCCTTTTCTTTGAAATTGAGTGGGCTATGTGAACTCAAAATTTTGCAGATATGAAAATATGTTAGGATACAGACTTATTATAATGCCCTGAATCTTCAAAACATTACTTGGTAAAAATTTTATGTATTTTTCTTTCTTTGCAGCAGAACTTAAAAAAAGCTTTTAGCAGTAAAAATAGACGATAATGAGTCGTCAGTTTTAGAAAACACCGAGCAAATCACAGGTATATGTCCAATCACTTATTGACCACCAAAGTGTTCCATTTATAAAAATGAGTTGTTTATTACAAACATCATTGCTTAAAAAAATAATATTCTATAAAACTGTTTTTTATAAAAAAATTGTACAACACTGTTTGGAGAAACCCTTGAACTCGATGTCGCCTTACTCTGCATATTGCATCGCAGGTTCAATACTTGTATTCTCCATTAAACGAGGTCAAAACCATCGCTTGTCTGATAGAAAAACATTCAAAGTAAATCGAGTATAAACTCATAAAAATACATGGATCACTTAGAACCACAGTACGCAATAACAATGCTCAAGTCTCCATGACTTAGCGTATATCGCGAAATCCTCCTCAAGGCCACAGTTGAAACATACAATCTCAAGTCTCCAAGACTTATCACTTTTGTATCCCACGAATTCAAGCGAGAGCTCCTCGAGCTTAACTCAGTCGTGTGAATACAACATGGGTCTTTGCCCTATTGGTCCAGTAGTATACAAATCTGAACACCTTTCATAAGATTATGAAAAAATCATCAGAACAATGCTCATTCATTCATACATTTATACATCGTTGAACCTATAACTAATGCATTGTTTCAATATTAACTTGTTCACCCTGTAATACATAGGCGAAATTATCTTTGGCGTCAAACGAAGCCATATGAGGGTTTATTATTCTATATATTTTAGATACCCTAAAGGCCCGATGACCCTGTCCATAATAGGACGGTAAAAGTCATACCAAGATAACTCCACCAGGTCGTTTCAGATGGATCCTCTATTATAGTAGTGAGGTTTAATCCTTAGATCTTAAAGATAACCCAACCTCCAAACCTCCTGAGTGATGAGGAGGTCCCTTGAACTCTTTGGCTAATAATAAATATGTGTTACTCGTGGTTGTACCATCATCGTCTGTCATGGCTAGCATAGGTCCTAAAGAGGTTCAGTGGCATAACCGTTCTTTATAGGACATTCGAAGACCACTTGGGCAACTAGTGTGTTCTGCACTAAAGGAATATGTACCCCAACCTCATTCAGTATTCTGAAGCATGATCCAAACATGTTGTTTAGGAACTATCATTAAGTTTTATTCATGACTTTGCTCTCAACATCTACGGTTTTCACGAGCACTTCACCTCTTTTGGGTGGACAACGAACTCTGGCACTCCAACCCTTACTAGTCTAGTTATACAACAATATTTCACATGAGCATGCATGCACCATGATCACATCGAATCGACTGCTCGATGTATGTAGCCACAATGAGCACTTGGTCTACTCAAAACGCAACAACTACTCTGACGCATTGACCCTTACGAGTAGGGTGCCCTTACAGGCAAAGGTGGAATAAGCCATTCCGGCAGGGTTCTGACAATAGGGGCATTATCGTACCATTGAAATTAGTTCAACAGAGAAAGTGTGATGACCCTTTCTACTCATAGAAAGTAACTTATCTGAATTTTGGCATCACATCTTTTGTATGATGGAGTATGTGCTACAGTCATTCTAAGATTTGTTGAGCTTTTTCTTGAAATTTAGGTAGCACTTTCTCTCTTTGACGGAGAAAGTGTTGTGTTCTTTTAAGATCAGTGTGCATCTTTTTAAAAAAAATCGTCAGTATTTTTCCTCTTTGACGGAGAAAATACTATACTTAACACAATAATAGATATGCACTGTTATGCATACTTTATATCTATCAAAGTTTGTTGAAACCTTAGGCCTTAGCTAAGCCATGCACAAAGGTTTTTACAAAAAAATGATTTTACGCAAGAATAAAACGTTTCCAATAGAGGCTTCTTTGGTCAATTAGAATCTTGATCGAGGAGCGGCATATAAAATTGCATTGACGATAGGAGTTGATCTCCATTTAAATGCTCATTTATGCGTAACTCTATGTAATATAAGCAGAAGCTTGTGTGATATATCGCGGTTGGGTAAATGAAAGCATATGTAATGTTTGACTGGGAAAACTGAACTAAATAACTTGCAGAAAGTAAATCCATATATATTTGCAGAAAGCAGAAGCCTTGACATCGTTCGACGCAATGACAATCTTAAACACATAAGTAAATTGTAGAAAGCAGAAGCCTTGGCATCGTTTGACGTGATGACAATCTTAAAAGCATAAGCAAATACACACACACACACACACATATATATATATATATATATATATATATATATATATATATATATATAATATGCAGAAAGCAGGATCCTTGCTATCGTTTGACGCGATGACAATCTTAAAAGCATAAGCAAATACATATATATTTGCATAAAGCAGAAGCTTTGGCATCGTTAGACGCGACGACAATCTTAAAAGTATAAATAAATACATATATATATATATATAATATGCAAATAGTATATACATATATATATCAAGAAAAGTAGAACCTTGGCACTGATTAGTGTGCAAACCTACCAAGATATGTGACGGTGCTCCAACGAGGTGGTTGAGGCACTCCTAAGTCATGGACGGCATGCCCTTTACATCCGGTATAGTCACAACTAAGAGTGTCTCTTGTAGCTTTCAATGAAACGATGATCTGACGAAGTCTAGACCAAGAACCTGTTTGGACCTAACTTAGGTCCAACTAGGTTCGAACCTATCTTAACTAGGTTAGGTTTAATCAGATGGGTTGGGTTTAGGCAAGAAAAGGGTAGAGAAGATCAAGTGGTCAGGACCAAGGGGTCATGTCCCAACTGGGTTCGAACTGGGTTAAGTGGGTCTAAGCCCACCCCAACTAGGGTAAGTCTAGGTCAAGTGAGTTTGACCTAAACTAAGACCAAGATAAAAGAGGAGAGAAAAAAGCTAACTTGGTAGGTCAAGCGGGTCTTGACCAACTGGGCTTAGCAGGTCCAAGCTTAATGCAAGTGGGCTTTGTGTAGGCTAGGACTAAGAGAGAGGAGAGAGAAGAGAGAAAGAAGAAAGAGGAAAGAGTGGGAGAGCTGAATTTTTTTTAAAAGAAGAGGGTCTCATCTTATTTATAGTCAAAAATATGAATTTTGGATCCACATGTGATGTGGATCAAATCCAAAACCCTTTACTTGATCCAAGACCTAAACTTGAGGATAAAATAACAAAATGACTTATATATCCATGTGGGGCCCACCTAATTAATTATATAAGATATTTATGTGTGACCCACAAGATATTTTTGTTGGACCGACGAATTTTCAAGTTTTTGATGATATTTTTCATAAAAAAATATAAATACACCATTTTTTTTGTATCGGCGAAACTAAGAAAGTTGGTTCATTGAAATTTCCTAATTTTACTTAGGGAGGAAGTTATGGCTCTCTAACTCTTTGAGCATATATTTGCGAGGATGCGTACATCATAAGTATAATTGGTTCGTTAAAATCGATTTGTTTCTCATTTTGGGTTCATATGTTATTTTTACATAAAAATGCCTTATGGATTTATTTGTAATTTTTACTGAAAAACTGTGGATCTTACATTTATGAATGGTATTCGTGCTAGCACAAAGTTTTGCAGAAACTCATGGGTGATCTAGTAAGTTGATAAAGTAAATCCAAGTTGGGGCTGCCTGGTGGTGTTGATGAGCTTGATCCCAGCATGAACTTATGTCTTGCTCAAGTTGCCTTCACTAAGAGTTGAGTTTAAATTTAGTTTTTAATGGTAAAGGAGTTTAGAGCTTGTGATTTTTTCTGCCTCTGTGGTGATTTCTAAATGGTTTCATTTTGTGATTTTTTATGCCTCATGAAAAAATGTGAAGATTAATGAAAAATCTAGTATTTGTACCTTGGTTGTTATTAAGCTTTTTCTACTTTAAAGGATCTTGTTTGACAAAAGCCTAATAGGCTCAAAGACATAAGATGAAATGAAACATGATGTTAACAAAAATCAATAAAGAGTGATTATAATTTCTGCAGAGCAACCATAGAGCATCCCTTCTTTCATTAGCAAGAGATTTTAGGATATCAACATGTCCACACAAGTTCAAATGGCTTATTGGGCTTTTATGGAGCCTGCTGCTAAGTTTGAGCTCAGGTTGTTTATTAAATAACATGCTAAAAATAAAATAGTTTGTAACTGATGCTTATTACCTATCAATTCTAGTTTGTCATTGCAATACAAGAATATGAATGTCTATGCAATAAAAGACATTGTTGAAAATACATGTCTACAGGAAAAATAATAACAAAAAGCATTAGAAAGATATTGTAAGTGAATGCTATAGTAGAAATTGTTAAAAATGTTTGTTACCCATGCATGTTTGTAGATCAATTTAAATACTATTTGACTAGTTTCTTCTTGAATGTTCTTGGTTGCAGTTATTAGAATACCATATGGATTCCTAATAATCAATCTATCCAGACTTCTCAAGCTATCAAGGCATGAAATTGAGAATCAAGGGGCATGATCAAACATAGACAAATTTTGTTCTTTATCTATGCTCACACAAAATACTCTTGGAACCAGTCATCTTCAACAATGCAGTAGGGAAGCCAACACACATTTAATTAGTCTATGGGAGTGGTGACTAATAGGACTGTAGACTGAAAAGAAACATGAAGCAGGATGGACTAACAACAAAGAGCCTACTTAAGAAAGGAGTTTTAGTGCTGGTTAGAAAGGCACCACATGTAGCGTGCTACCTCGTTAGGTAGTCCTTTGATACGAATCAGGTTGACTCTGATCTGGAAACCCAGTAAGCTAAGCAACTAAGCTTGGTAGAGCCCACACATGGGGCCCACCTAGGAAGTATCTCTCCTATTTTTGGTCATGTTCAAGGGGCATGAAACACTCTTGAAGATGGGGTTAAGAGGGATGCTAAGAATAGAAATGCAAGGATATGAAGCATGGTTATTTATGAAGGTCAGGATTTTAAAAATAGCCTAGTCAACTTGGAGTCCAAGGAGGCTTAACCAAAATTAAGAGCATTTTAATATTTTATGAAATTTGTGCAAGGGATTAATAAGAGTCTCTGATGCCTATAAAAGGGGCTTGTATTTTCCTTGTGCATGAATGAAAATCATAATTTCTCCCCCAATTCTCACGTCTCTCTTTCTCTATCTCTCTAATTCTCGTCTCTCTTTCTTCTTTTTCCTACCTCACATCCCTCTCTCTATGAATTGTCTTTCTCTTCTTTTATTTCTACTTAACATACCTCCAATATGTTGTGTGGAGACTAGATTGTGTCTTTGGTTTCTGCCCAAGGTCCAACATAGCCTATGCGCTGCCAAGTTCGTGGAACAGGTATGATCAGACCACCTTAAGCCTTCTTTGGCATAACAAACCTTATCCAATGAGTTCAACCTTGTGAGAAAGCCCTTCACGTGGTCCGTGAGATCTGTGTAGGTCTGAGTCCCTTTTAATAATCACTCAAACTTAGTTGAATCTGTGGTAACACAGTTCAACCTACCTAAACCCTGCAGTCCTTGTAAAACCCGTCAAACTTTGAAAAATCCCCTAAACCAAACCGTAGGGAGTCTGGTCCTGTTTTTTGGACCTATGGTGCTACATAGCATCCTTAGTCAAACCCTATAATTTTCAAAAATAATTGATTCCCCAATACCGAGAATCAAATTTTACAAACTAGACTACTTGAACCTTAACATGCATGCCCCTGTCCAGTTCTGAATATTGTTGTCTTACAGTTGCTTGATTTATAAGAAAAATATTTTTGAGAAACTATGATTGTAATGCTCATACTATGGATGTTAAATATTTATAGTTATTTAAGTTTGTATTACTCTATGATTTTAATGCTTGTACTATGTATGTGTTATTGGATGAATTGAATATTTTTTTTACCTTTTTTCTTCCACTTGGTTGGTAGAATGAATTTTTGGATAAAGGGTGTTGGAGTTCTATTATTGCATGCCGCCATCAAAATTTTATTAGTGCATATTTTGGTTTGTTAACAACATTGTAGGAGAAGAACTACCATTTGTTAGCACTTTATATAGAAGAAATTTTTTATGCACCAAAAAAACAAGCAAATTTTTTTCTAATACTATTTTTCTCATGCTACACAAACAAACAAAAAAACTAAAAGGAAAAGCTATCATATCAAAACTTGTCATAGGCAAAATGTTCTTTTCCTATGAGAGTTTTTCTTGCTTTCAAACGTGCCCTTAGGGCTGAGAAAGAAGCCGAGCCCCTCATGGCTTGGCACACGTTCGGCTTGTAAAGAGCTCAATCAAACTTGTAAAATAAGCTCGGGAAAGCTGAACATGAATAATAGGTACTCAGCTCGACTCTACTTGTATGAGCTTGTTAGGTAGTAAAAGAAATATTTTAGATACATTTTACATCTATATAAGTATATCTAGAACATATGACTGAACTATTTGGTTTGAAAAAAACAGGTTTTGTGGTAAAATCTTATAATTTCTTTGAAACAATATATTTTTTTTCTAATCCTATTGCTTTCAACTCTTATAACGAGCTCAAACTCAGTTTGGGTCGCCACAAGAATGAGCCAAGCTTAAAAACTTCAAGCTCAGCTTGTTTTGTAGGTGGCACACTTCAAGCTTGAACACTTCATGGCTGATCCAGATCGAAGTTGATTTTAATGAGCAAGCGTGAATCTGATCATGTAAAATTTATGAACTGAATATCGAAATATAGTTTCAACATAAAACCTTGATATAGATTTAAATCCAAATCCAATATCTGATCATGTGAGTCCTTTAAGATCTACATCTCACAACATATAAGACCCAAAATCCTAGGTCTGCACTAAGTATATGATGTGAATGAATCGGATTTTAACTGATATTCAGCCTATTGCTTATAATTTACCTCCAATTATGTATCTCCAGTATGGAAAATTGTGAAGCCATCATCAGAGAGAACTGAGAATCTCGAGGATGCATGATGTTCGTGCTAACAACCATGCTGAAAATAACCAAAAGGAATCTGACCCAATGGGCTAATCGATCTTAACATCTTTGGGAGAGTGTCAATCCCTCATAGAAGAAGGCGATTTGGAAATAGTTGAAAAGGAACTCCACCTTAGAGACGAACTTCAATGGCTCCAAGGTTTGAAGGAATCCAGATGCCGATGGTTGGACGAGGAGAATCATAATACAACCTTCTTCTACTCCCAGTTCAAAAGGAACATCAAAAAGAATAAGATCACCTCCCTCATTTTGGAGAACGGGTCTCTCTTAAACTCCCAAGATGAAATCCAGGCAGAAGCAATAAAGCATTTCAGCGACCTATTCCAAAAATAGAGCTTTTTCTTCCGACGATACTGGGATATAGTAGGCAGAGATGTGATCAGAGTGGTTAAGAATTTTTTTCACTCTGGCAGGATTTTGCGTAGCATAAGCTGCACGTAGCTAGTGCTGATTCCGAAAGTGGGAGCCAATCGTCTCGACCAATTCCGTCCGATTGGTCTATGTAATTTTGTTTACAAAGTTATTTCAAAACTTATGGTGAACAGGATGAGAGGAATTATGGAAAGGATGATCAACCCCAATCAGCAGGCCTTCTTAAAGGGTAGAAGCATCATGCTCGCTCACGAGATGGTGGATTCGATGATGGCTAGCAAAAAGAAATGGATGATTTTCAAAACCAATCTCGCCAAGGCGAGTCATGACTTGTGTTTGCACCCCATCATACGCAGTCCTCTTGAATGGAAAAGCTAGTAAATTTTTTTGAGGAAGAAGGGGGATCATCTATCCCCCCCTTATTTGTTTTTTCTAATTATGAAACGATTGACGAAACATCTCAACCAGGCTGTCGACAGGAGACTGATCGCCCCAATAGAGGTTAGGGAATTTCGGTGTCATCACTCCTTTTTATGCAGATGATGCCCTTTTTTTCATCAAAGACTGCAAGCGATCAATATCAAATTTTCTGAACAGCATGGTCTTGTTTGAGAAGGCATCAGGACTACAAATCAGCAGAGACAAGTCTATTTTTATAGAATGCAACCTCCCCCCAGGAAGAGCGGCATCAATCTCAAGGCAAACTGGATGGCGGGTTAAAGATCACCCCTTCACCTATCTCGGTCTTCTCGTGTTCAGTGGAAAACAAAGAAAAAATCTGTGTGAGACTTGGTAAATAAGTTCAGAGCCAAATTGAAATTCTGGAATGGGAAGATCATGTCCATGGCAGCAAGAGTTACTCATCAAGTCGATCTTCCAATCGTTTCCGATCTATTGGATAGGATCTTTTCTCTTGTCGACTAATATTATGAGGACCATTGAAGCAAATCGCCTGCTCGTTCCTTTGGCAGGGACCAGAAGGACATCATGCTCATCTTATGAATTGGGATAAGGTCTGCCAACCTTTGGAAGAAGGGAGACTGGGTATTCGTAGAGTGAGAGAAATGAACATAGCATGTCTATCTAAACTGGTTTGGCATGTGATTCACCATCTGGAACTGCCCTGGGTTCAGCTGATGCACAACAAATATATTCAGAGAGTCCCTTTGGGTGTTAGAAAACAATCACCGAGACTCGCATGCAGGGGCGTAGCCAGGATTCATGTGAGGTGTTTGTAGCAAAAAAAAAAAATGCTGTGATAGTCGGGGGTTTGGGGGCAGCGCCCCCCACACACACACACCAAAACTTTTTTTTTGAGATAAAATAAAATATAGCTACAATTATTGCAGTCTTTCTCAACCTCAACTGAAAGTTCTTAAACATTATCTAGTGGCAATATATAACACTGGTGCGATAATTTGAAGAATGCATAAATTTTATTTATGACAAAATAAATCAAAATACAAAAGTACCAACTAAAATGAACCCCGACAGTTACCCAAAGTATAAAATTCATATATAAGAGAATTTATAACTAAAGTCATAGTATATTCTCGTTCGATGTACAATGTCATATAGTCAGCAAATAAACTATCGTCCATTTTGTTACGAATTTCTGTATTCACATTCTTCATCACTGAAAATGCTCATTTTGTAATGGTCGTGTAAACCGGTAATGTCAATACAAGACAAAATAATCTAGTTAGCATGACATAACTTTCTGACCTTCCACTTGCAACCAACTTTTGATACAAATCAGGTAGAGTAGGTACTTAAAATTGAGGATAGAACTTCTCTGCAAGCTTGCAAATATCAGCTATATTAAAGGATTCAAATGAGTTTCTAGGATCCAATGTCGCACTGAGAGAAAGAAGTTTGACTGATGTGTCATTAAATCTAGTATTTAACTCCACCAACAAGAAATCTATAGCTTTATTGTAAATATCAAAATGATAGTGATGCTCAACTGAGAGATACTCACGACCACAAGATCGACCAACCATATATGAACCACTGAAGTCAGGTAGGCAAATATCATTTGTTGAGCAAAATGATGTTACCGCTTGAAGGAATTCTTCCCAACCATCTTTTCTCAAAGCTTGAAGCACAATCTTTGTAGTGTAGACAAATCTCATAGTAGTCAAGGTATCTTGATTTTTCTTCTGAAGGGCCTGACATAGAATATCAGTAACTGCAAATATTAGATTCATCAAATGCAAGACAAATACAATTTCGAAACTCGTAATGCAAATGTATGCACTAGCAACTTCAACCTGAGATCTAGCATTTGGAGATTTTTCAACCAGGCACTCAAATACTTTACATGTTACAACGTACATATCCATCAAGCTCTTTACAGATTCATAATGAGAACTCCAACGAGTAGCTCCAGCTCTATGTAAGTTCTCAATCGGATTATCCCCACTTCTTGTCGACCATTCCCCAGTTTCTAACAAATGCTCAATTTCTTTTCTATGCGCAGCTTTCAACTCGTCAACACACTTAGGCGAAGAAGTAATAATGTTAACAACATTATCCAAATGAGAAAAGAATTGCCAAATGTCACAGACATCCTTAACTGCAGAAACCGATGTTAATTGCAAATGATGCGTAAAATAATGAACATAATATGCATAAGGACAATTCTTCAGAAATAAAGCTTGGAGCCCATTCCAAGCACCCCGCATATTACTAGCACCATCGTACCCTTGTCCTCACATATTCTGAATTTGAAGGTTGTGACTACTAAGAATATCAGAAATTTGATTTTTCAGATTCAACGAGGTAGTATCACTAACACTTTTAATTGCAAAAAATCGTTCTCTTAAAAATTCTCTCTTCATTGACAAACCTCAATACAATGCATATTTGTTCTTGTTTAGATGCATCTCGTGCTTCATCAACAAGGATACAATACAATGCATCTCCAACTTCATTATGAATCATACATTGTACTCGGTTTGCCATAATGTGCAAAATCTCCCTCTGGATATCTGGAGAAGTATATGTGGCATTTCTTGAAGCATTAGCCAAAACAACTTTACCAACATTTGCATTTATTTTTTCAGAATAATCAACCAGTTCAATAAAATTTCCATGATTCAATGAAGATAAAGATTTATCATGGCCCCCTAATTGTGCAACCTTGGTGCGCTAACCACTGAAGGGCTAACATTGAGGTTCTTACTCTCAAATGAATTTTTTGACGTTCCTCTTAGGATACAACATTCATCACTTTGTCAATGTGATGACCCGGTCTCATCAAAATCTCTGCAATTCTTACACATACATTATGATATGAAGACGGTGAAGAACCAACATGGGTAAGAAAATTACATTTTTCTTCTTGACTAACCCTCTTCCAATTATTAAACCCAATCGTTGCCAATGCTGAGAGATTCGAAGAAGGGCTATTATCAAGAAAAAGAAAGCAATAAAAACAATATGCTTTATCTTCTGTAGGAGAATACTCTAGCCAACAAAACTTATCATATCAATGTTCTTGACATTGACGCACTTGTTTACCACATTGTCTACTTGGGTATTGTGCAAGTTTTGGTTGAAAAGATCTTGCCCTCAAATAAGCTCATCTAATTCGATCTATTTCATTAATAGGGTGATCACACATACGCTTTATTTTACCCAGATCTCTTTCAATATAAAAATCAGATTCTAAAGTTGGATTCAGAGATGGAATATGCTCAGGTGATGAAGGAATGGTTGGAGTAGGACTTGGAGTTTCCTCGACTTGTCCATCTAAAGAGTTGTCTAACTTCGAAAAAAATGATAACAAGTTTTTTCTTTTCTTAGTGCTCAAAGATTGTCCTCTTTTCATTTTAAATTCTACAAATAAATAAGATACTACATGAGCATAACTTTGACTGTTTCAACTTACAGAAGTATTACTTTAACTGTTCAACATAACAATTATACATAAGTACACCGAATCAGATACAATTACTGATTGGTGATAAATAATAAAAAAATAATTCAATAACTTTATGTTAAGTTAGTGAAAAAAACTAGAGAAAAGCAAGTATAAATTTCTCACCAAATCAGATACAATTACTGATTGGGGATAAAATTATTAATCAAACACGTAAACTATCAATAATCTACACAATTAATCATTATAATTCTACACAAGTATACCGAATTTGATATAGTTACTGATTGGTGATAAAATTATTAATCAAACACATAAACTATCAATAATCTCCATAATTAATCATTATAATTCTACACAAATACACCAAATCAAATACAGTTACTGATTGATGATAAAATTATTAATCAAACACGCAAACTATCAATAATCTACGTAATGAATCATTATAATTCTACACAAGTATACTAAATCAGATACAATTACTGATTGGTGATAAATGACAGAAAAGTACCAATATAACACTATAAGTGTATACCAATTAACAAATTAACACTATAACAATTAATACTTAACAACTATAACAAACTAATAATCGTGCATAGGGTATGGATCATGATAAATAACAACAATAAATTTGTAAATTGCAACTAGATAAGAGTTAAGCATATACTCACAAGTAACTAGGAGAGTAACTAGATAAGAGTTAGCACCTCTGAAACGATATTAACAACCTTTAAATATATCTTTTTTTCCTTCAAATAAATTCATTGATTCACAACCTTCTTCTACTGTCCAAATATAATTAATTTGGATATCAAAACATTAAAACACAAGTTAGAAGTAAGGACTTTTCTATAATTCTATATAATTTGAGTAGATAAAGTAGATAATTGATTCTATAATTCATAAATAAGGACTTATTCTAAAATTCAAAAGTCACTAATTCACAACCTTCTCCTAACTTTGTTCCAACTAAAATGAGTAGATAAGGTAGAATTATTGCACTAAAAAACATAAATTACTATCAACAGTCATATTCATCTTCCACTTTAATTTAATTTGTAAATCAAACAATTAGCATGAGATAAAAGTCTGAGAGACATATGCATATATGTATAGAAGCCCATTCAAGAACAAAAAATAGGATTTATCTCCAAAATGGGTAAATTATTTTTTTCATTTTAAATAAAATTTGATAAAAAATAAATGCAGTGAATTGTTTCAAGTCAGGATCAACCCTACTTCGGAGTTGATTTGATTAAATCCACTCCAATCCACCTATAATTTAATTAAATCAAACTAGCATGCATTTGATTAGTCAAATTATCCAAAAGATCGATGTCTCGTCATCATGCTCGGTCGGTGTCTCGTTATCTCGCTCACTCAGGAGCACAGGAGCAGCGCCGAAGGCTTGGAGGAGAAGCGTGGGCGGTCGGCATCGGAGGAGAAGCTCGGTCGGCGTTGGAGAAGAAGCTGGGCGGTTGGAAGACGTTGGATCGGTCGTCGGTCTTCGGGGGATTTGGGGAAGACGAGGGCAAGGGCTAGGACACTCAAAATCAAGATCGAAGAAGAAGAGGTGAGGGGTAATAAGTTAAACGGGTCGGATCCAGCACAGGCGAGTGCCCACTCTCGCTAGGTGCTGGATCCGACCCGGGAATCAGGGCTGGCCTAGGACTGGGCTTTAAATTATTTTTTTTTAACTAGGCTGGGAGGCAGGACTGGGCTCCCCCCCCCCCCCCCCCCCCCCCCTTTGCTCGCATGGGTGGATGGGGATCAAAGCTGCAGCCATCATTGAACATGTTAAGTGGGAGATAGGCAGGGGAACCGGGTGGAGTTTTGGTTTGATCCCTGGTGTCCCCGAGTACCCTTATCTATCACCTACTTAATTCCATAAAGCAAGTGATGTGTCATGGCCTAAGGGGAATCAAAGTAAGCAAATTGAAAACAACCATTTTCCAACCTGTGTTTACAAAGATTCAGTTCTTCAAGTTCCTGCTATCGTTAGAGATTTGGTGAATGCATGGTTTGCATCCAAGTTTAAGGAAAAGGTGAATAGATGGAGTTGGGAAAAAGCCTTTCAGTTACTAGTTTGGGCAGTTTGGAGTTTGCCAAACCAACAAACGTTCGGTTGGAAAAAAATGAATAATAATCAACTAATACAAGAGGGGATCCACCTGGTGCATGAACAGATTCTCCAGGTACATGTCTCAAGCGAGGACGTGATTGCAACTAGATGGATACACTTGAATTTATGGTGACCTCTGCCTCCTGGCTGGCTCCTGATTAACATCTGCGGAGCTCACCATGGAAAATGGTTGTTCGGTTACACCATTCTAATTGTCATGCAGGGTGTTTCTCAAAGAGTGGCTCTCTGCAGGACAAAGAATGGAGTGGATGGCGTGAGATTCTCAATCTTGTGGAACCAGATTCGAGAGTCATTTTGGAATCAAGAAGGATGGATCTAGTTAACAACATTTTGAAATTCCTTAAGGGAGATATCAAGGACAGAAAATCCCTCAAGAAATCAGATTTACTATGTACAGTTTTGACAGGTTCATTGTTCAAAACCCATAATACTGCACGTCGATTAGCCACATTGGCTAGGGGGGATCACTGAATCATAGAAGGATCACCCCCTGATTGGATATATAGTTTTTGTTTTTATTTCCATTACTGAATGAAATCTCATAGGGTCAGCCTAACCCCAGCTTGCCATTAATATATATATATATATATATATATATATATATAGAGAGAGAGAGAGAGAGAGAGAGAGAGAGAGAGAGAGAGAGAGAGATCTGGGTTAACTAAAAGGAAACTTGCTGCCATAAAATATTTTATAATTATTGAAGAAAAGCCAAAAAATTCAAAGGAAAGTTACTTTGTGCATGGGGTTGTCCCCCTAAATAGAATTTCTCTAAAGTAGTGGTGGGCATGGGCTGGCCGGGCCCAGCGTACTAATGGACTGGGCCGATTGGGCCATTGACCATCGGGTTGGGTTTTGGCCCGGTTCTTAACGGGTTAGGGTTTGAAGAGAAGCCTAGGGCCCGGGCTTGGCCCAATCTTAAAATGCATAAATGCTTGACTGAAATTATGGGTTAATGAGATAATAGCAAGTTCTCATGCAACTAATTCCTAATTAGTGAAACTAATTAAGTAAATAATACTAATTAACAAATAGCAAGTTTTCATGCAACTAATTAGGTAAATAATAATAATTATATAAGTTATTATGAAATAATTAATTTGTAAAAATTTTATATTATTAAAAAAATTAAATAATTTAGGCCCATCAAACCGGCTCGAGCCAAACTCACATATATAACAGACCGAGGGCAAACCCGAGACCAGGTTTCAGCCCGGTACGTGACAGGCCTAGGCCTAAAATCATGGCCCAAACCCGGCCCATGGCTGATCAGCTTGGCCTAAGGGGCAGCCTGGCCGGTTGCCCACCCTACCTTAAAGAACAGAAATAAATGCATGCTCTTATTTGACAGTTTCCAGTAAAATAAAGTCCTATATTTGGAATTTCATAAATATGAAGCCCATGCTTCGAATAATTAAGGGTAAAAGATTAGCCCATAAATGCAATTTTCTCAAGAAGTCGCCTTTCTCTCTCTTCGACCACTTTCCCTCTTTCTTCCACCTTTTCCACTGCGTAAAATAGTAACTTCCCTAAGAAGCCCCAAAAGCCAGAGCCCTCTCTCTCTCTCTCTCTCTCGATGGAGAGGCACAGAGGAGAGCGGTCAGGGGGCAACCCCGATGGGAGGGGCGGCGCCGGTCATCACCACCACCCCAGAATGTCTTCCCGCTCCTCCCCTTCTTTTTCTTCCTCCCACCACGACTACCCGTCCCAGAGGCACCCCTTCTCCAGGGGCGGCGGCGGCGGCGGCGGCATGCGGTATGGCTCAGGGTTTGATGCCCCCCCTCAACCGGAGAACCTCTCCGGCCACAAGCGATCGAGCAGCGGTGGTGGTTTCTCCCGTAGGGGTTCTTCTCCAGGTAGGGTTTCCCATCAAGGTTGCGTTTGAGGGTCATGGAATTGGTGTCTGTTATTGGGTTTCCTTTCCGCTTTTTAGGTTTTCGTTCTTCCCCATTTAGTTGAATTTTTAATTTTTAAATTTTATCGCTGTTCGATTAAGGTACTCCGTGTTCTTCTTGAGTGCGTGTTTTCTTTATTTCGCAGTGAGCTCTTTGTTCTTTGATTATTATGTATACGTGGGAAGGAAATATGTATTTTTCTAGCTGTCATTCGAATCGTTTCATGGTATTTGAGATCATGTCGGGGTTGATTTACGTTTTTTTTTGTTTTGTTTTGTTTCTTGGCTTCCTGGAACATGAACATTATTCGGACATTTAATTGTTTCACTTTTGGTGACGTGAACATGTTTATGAATTAAGCCTTTGCTTGTTGCTCTTAGTTGTAATTGGCAACGAAATTCAGAATTCTAATCCCTTCCTATGAGATATGTACGTTAATACTTTCCATTCCCTTTTAAGTCTTACTCTGCAAAAGATCAGGTTTAACTTCGTTAAATGCATGAAATGCTGTTCAGTTGCCTCTTAAATTGCTCCAATTCGGGGATTAATGTGCTTTTGATCAATAAAACTTATGATTCTATATTTGGACCATGATGGGGATAATCTATAGGTCAAGAACTCTCCTTCAGTTTTTTGAGGAATATAAGCATGATGCTTTTTCTTATAAGTCTCTTTTCAAATACACTGCCCATCAGCCAACGGCTTCTTGGAATATGGTGTCATGGGTGGCTCAAATCTGAACCTGCAAATGCTCATTCACAATTGAACTTAAAGATACCTCGGTAGTGAGTGATGATCTATGTCACATGTCTATGGCTGCGGACACCGGGATGCTGCCATTTATATGAAGTTTTCTACATGACTAGCATATAAGGGGATGCAGTATGAGTGTCAAAACGAATAATCTGGGTGACATAGGTGATGATTCAATTTGAAATACTGCAATTTTTAACTGTTAGGAATTACCATATCAGTTGATGAGAAGGCCATAAAGTAATCTTTTACATATTCTTTACATCTAATTGCGCTCATCCACTAGTGCCATGTTAGTTATTTGTTTGTGTAATCTGACTATCTGACTGTATGCTCTATATCCCTAAATCAAGCCACATTGATCTAGAGGGTGCTTGACAGTCTCATATCATTTGACATTCCATTTGATTTTTTTTAATAGATTCTTTCACTCCTTCCTGTTTGGGAATTATGTTCATGCCATAGTTTATGGCTGTTCGCACACCTGCCTAATTTAGGTCCAATTGAGATACGACTTGACTATGGGTTTTGCTTCCTCTTATTGTTTGTTTTCACTTTTCAGCTCATCTTCTCTAGCAATAAAACTAATCTATAGTATTCTAGGTGCAGTAGTAACTAAATTGGTTATGTATCTCACTTCTTCTTGTTTCAAAGTCACCTACCTGTTGAGTATAGGTCAGTCTGTGTGCATGCACGTGTGTGTGTGTGTGTGTGTGTGTGTGTGTGTGTGTGTGTGTGTGTTACATACTCATCTTGTTCAACTTTTCAGAAGAGTAAATTTAGTAATTGTCATTTTAGTTCATTTTTTTATCCATGTTCTGCTGAGTTAATTACCTAAAGCCATGCATTTCCTCAATCAGATCCTGCTGATGCTGGAACTTTTGCGAAACTTTTCGTTGGTTCTGTTCCAAGGACAGTCAGAGAAGAAGAAGTAAGTTTATGCTGTACTATATTCCAAACTCTTACATTAGAATATCGCCTGTGGTTTTTATGTTTTCTTTTCATCTTTAATCAGCTGCATTATATTTTGATGATGATCACACGATATTAGCATGATTTTGAGAATTGAGACATTGTTTGTTACATGAGCTTAATTTGTAGGCTTTAGTAAATGATGATGCTACATGGAGTACATATGATAGCCATGAATGTCTGAAATAGTGTGAACTACTTTGAAGTTTTAGCTTCATGCTGATACTACATAAAAATAGTGCATATGATAGCCATGTGTTGTCTGAATAGTTAGAGCTAGACATCAACTGATAATTATTGAAGCAATAGTGCAGATGATAGTTATGAATTTTGGAACATTGGGTTATAGTTGCATTTTCTGTTAAAATGCTTTAACAGTAAAAATCTAAGTTCGTTGTCTGCATAGTGTGACTCGTTAGTGTTAGTGGAAGCCATATATAATGTCATACTTTCCCTGTTATGAGTAGGGGTATTCTTGTCATTTGCATTATGCACAATTGTTTTTGGCCCTTGTTTATAAGGGCATATTTTCACCAAAAACATTTTCCAGCATGTGTATATATTTGAGTTGTAATGATAGAAGTATTCAATTCTGCCCTAATTACTAGCCGTTTCCATCATCACTAGTTGGCCCTCTTCTTCCTCTCCTCACTACCTCTTTATCTTCATGCCTCACCATATTTCATTTCAGACCTGCACACATGCACATATTCTTCACTTGTTAATCACAGGATATCTACTTATCCCACAAATATTAAGAATTGGTGCTCCGTGCTTTGCATGGAAGATGTTTATTGCTTTGGTTTTGTGACAGCCCAAAGCTTTCATTTTGATTAATTTCTTGACTCTTTGAACACATAAAGGTTATGAATTGTGTTAAGTACTGATTATATGCTTATATTTCAGAAATGGCCTTCAATGAACATGTGAGTTACCTGCAATTGTTGCAATGAGTGGTGGAATTCCGAACCACTTGTGTTTTAATCAGTCAAAACCCCATAAAATCTTTATTGTTCTTCTAGTTCATATCTTAATTATAGCTTTGACACCATAGTGTGGACATAGGCCCTTTTGTAGAAAGTTCCAAAATAAATGAATTGATGGTGCTTGTGATTTAGAGGTTTAGTCAAAGAAAACTATTGGTAACGGGTTTCCAAGACAAGTAGTGATATGAAAATTATAGTCTAAGGTACACATTATGGTCATCATGCTTCAAGTTCATTTAAAAAAGGTCTCCAATCCAGCATAGATCCAGTAAGTCAGTGGATGTACTCATATGTTGGGCATGTCATGTCTTTAATTATTTTGTATGCGTGTATGCAAACTTCAAAGTTAGTGAACAAGTATTCTGTTTGATGTTTATAATCTTTTTAGCATAGTTTAAAAACCCAATCCCTTGATCCAGTGGCTTGCTCGGATCGACTCTTTTACCTGGTCAACCAGTTGGTTGATCCAGTCCACACATTTAATTTTACTTGCACATGTTTAACATCATATATAAGTAAAAGATCATATATAACAATTATGATGCTACAAATGTAGTTTTATTTGTGCATGAACATATTTATCATGTTAATTATCATTAAAATATAATATCTTGCGATTTTAATATTACTATTTGCTTTTAAATTTTTTGATATTGGTTTTACTTTGAAAATCTTGATTACTTTATCAGTATCACAATTTCACAACTAGGTTCTCCTTATAATAGTTATGAAATGAAATAAGCAAAACTACAATAGATGGCCACCAAGGGCTACTAGAAATCACAAACACAAAGTGGTCACTAATGGACCAAGTACAATCGCACAAAGGAGATACACGCTAACAATTCACAAGAGAGCCAAAAGTAAAAAATATGATTGTATTAATTCACAAAATGCTTAGACAAGCATTAACTTTACAAGGGGAGGATGTGCCTTTAAATAGGCACAATACAATGCACATGGACTGGTCCAACTAGCTGTTGGACCAGCCCCAACAGCTATAAATATAGCTGTTGGGACAAGCCCAATGGCTAGTTGGGCTGTCCCAACAGCTACATTTGATAAAAAACAAAAAAACAGATAAAAATAAAAATAAAATTGGACATTTACATAACAGCCCCTAATATGCTGACCCTATTATAAGAGTGAAAAGACTAAAATACCCCTATATATAATATATAACTATGCATATAGTTATATATATGTATATATACACACAATAGCAAGTAAACTATATTTAACAAGTTAATTATTGAATTGGGTAGTGTGTACATCACAACAATTAATTGATTGTGATGCCTGATGTACTAGTTTGATGACTCATTAACATGATAAAATTCTCCTTTTAATAATTAAATTTTTTGATATTAGATATTAAAGCATTAAACATTACCTACTATTATTTATATGTTTTTTTGCCATTGTATACAAATTTTTCTTTATATATGTATACTGTTTTTATATGTAAAATAGAAGTTAGCAAAACCTGGCTGAGTAATTGGGTTGACCTGGCTAAGTCCTGAATCAAAGACCAGACGAGTCGAGTCACGAATCACAGGGTTTTCAAACTATGTTTTTTAGTTGGTCTCTCTAAGCAGCATATCTTCTGAATAATTGTTTCTCTGGAGCTCAATTGCCTACAAAACCTCTTCATGTTGATGGTTGGAAGTGGGTGTACCTTTTGCAACTAGTGGAGTCACTAGATGACTCTGGAAATTGAAACCATGTGCTTCACAAACTCTTTGTTTTGAGGCTTTAGAGCATTTTTATCAAATTTTGGTTTCAAGAATAGGTTTCACAAAGCAAACGATACAATTTCAAGTCTTTTGAGAATGTTCACTTGGTAGTTCTTTGATTCTCGTGACACTTTCATTTTAGAGCTATGTCACATGGGTGCGGGTGCGGGGATTCGGCACTTCCAAAAAACCCGGGTGCGGGGGTGCGGCAGGGGAAAAAATGTAAAATATATATATATATATATATCATGTATAGTGTATATGTATGAATGTATGGTAGCTGTTAAGGTCCATGACATTTATGCATGTTAGCACGTTCACCACAATTTTATGCCTCTAACAAATTTAAAAATTGATATGGTGATTAGGTGTATTAATTGTCACAATTATGGACATTTTAGTAATTTTTATTAGGAAAACATATTAATAATTGTGCATTTTGAATGCACAGCTAATAAGTGTGTAACTTATTTTTACACAAAATTGCAAAAATAGCTACTGGTGTCCATTAATGCATGGAACCGCCAAGTCATTTTTAAACTTCAAGGGTGTATTTTATGGTCATGTGTTAACACCTGCAGATGGCTATGGAAGTCAACACACTTATTAACTTCTTAGACTGATCCCTCTTCATGAGAAGCCTTTTGTTTTATGTTTGCAGAGGCATTGATTTTTGTTAGATGTATATCTGAATGTGTGCCCAACTTGCTCTTTACCATTTTTTTATCTTATATGGTTGTCCCCAAAGACGAAAGTGATGAGTTGTGGAGCCTGATTCATTGTTTTTGCCCTTGCAGGAAGGGGGTCCGGGGGCTCCCCCCGGCGCGGGTCCCGCCCCTGGCGGGGGTTATAGGGGGGCAGTGCTCCCCCCCCCCCCAAAGATTTTTTTAAAAATTCCGCAGCCCATTTCATAGGGCAATTTTTTTTTAAAAAAAAATCCAAAAAATGGACAAAAATGACCCTGGGTGCGGTCAACGCACCCAGGGTTGGGTTGACCTTACCCGCATTGAGTCGCGTCGATGCGGGTGCGGCACCCTGCTAGCCGAATCCCTGTGACATAGTTGTAGAGGTCCGGTGGAGGTAAAGGAGTTGGTTGGGTAAAGTGATGGGTGATATCCAAACCATGGGTTAGCTGTTAATTGGCTGGGGTAGACGTGATAATGTGGGCAAGGTAGCATATCATGGTCAGTCATGTTATGCCCCACTATCATTAAAAGTTTGACAGTCGAGATCAGAGAATGGAGCATAGTTGATTTTATGGTTCCAGAAACAGGAAAAGGAATGAAGAAGTGGGATTTGGTGTGGTCCTTGACAAAAGCTCCGGCAAAAACAGATGACAAGATTACATAGGCATTGTTCAATGCTAATCCTTACTTTTCAGACTCTCTCATTAGATTTGTTTGCTAACCTGATCTAGATTCAATATAAGTCGGTCTAGCAGCAGCATCGATTTCTTTTTACGCAAATCACAATGTCAGAATTCTGGCACTGGTCTGCATCACATGCAGATTAGATGAATAAAAAAAGTTCTGTCATATTGACTGGAAAACACTGTCTTGTTTATTCTTTGTTAAAGAAGAAGAATTCCATTCAGTCTAAGACTCTAAGGGTATTTGGTGTGGAAATTTCTAAATTCAGGACTGGTCTGTATATTGGAGGCCTTCAATGATCAAACGGTATATTCCAAAGGTCCTATCTCTTCTATGGCCTCAATCAAGAAAATAACAGATAGGATTCTATCACTTGAGGTGGCTTGGGGTGACCAGGGAAGGGGAAATATACTAGAGGCATCCTCAAACTGCTGAAATTTATTCAAGCTTAAACTGGAGGAGAATTATATATACTTAATGGCTCCATTTAGCCTCTTTATAACTACTTTTGCTAGACATTCATTGAACTTGTATTAGTCATCTTTTCTCCATTTATAGATTCTAACTTGGATGCTTATTTTGTGTTTTTAGCATTTGTTTTCTGAAATGATTTGGCACTTTGTCTCCATAAGACATGCCTATTACAAGTTTCTTGTTTTAGTCATGACAAATATCATTCCTTTTCCCTCCAGATTCGTCCATTGTTTGAAGAGCACGGTGATGTCCTTGAGGTCGCTTTGATCAAAGATAAGAGAACTGGCCAACAGCAAGGTATGTGCAAATATTTTTTCTGGATTTGGATATGATTTTATGTTTATTTTTATCTTTCAGGTTTGAGAGACCAAAGGGAGCAGTAAGCTCGTGTTCCATCTTGGTTAGGTTTTGGAACAGTTTTCAATGCTTGTTGGGTTTTGTTGGCAACTTCTCTTATAAGTTCTTCCTGACCATCTGGAAGGCGATCACTACCTTGGAAACCCACTATTATTTGAATATGTATAGCAGTTGGAATGCCACTAGAGATCCTATTCGTACACTTTATCATTTCAGTTAGTGGGGAGATCCATTGCATTACTGTGACATTTCGTATCAAAGATGTTTTCTATGCAATTATTGTACAGTAATTGACAGAGCAATACACTGAAGGTTGCTTTTAGATGGATGCTACCCATCTAACTGTATAATTTGGGTCCCTCCTTTTGGGTTGAAAATCTATATCTTGTTGTCTTAGTAAATTGCGACCCTTTTTTCCCCAATGAGTTGATTGGAAAGTTTAAACCATTCTGTCTTTGAATATGCGGTGAAATCTGGCAATATTTTGTGTCTGTGAGGTCTTCTCTTTGAGTGATTTAATGGTTGGCCTGATTACATTTTAGTCTCCTACCATTGTGTGTGTGAAGCATTTGCTTAAATAAGTGAGCTTTCTTAAAAGTGGGTAGTTATCTGTTCTTTGTTGTGTTTCATTGAATTGTTTGGTAGCACTCTATGTAGTTTGAACAACGAGAGTTCAGTGTTGTGGTCCTCATTCTTATGCCTGAAACTCTCAAGGGTTCTTTGGGAACTTATGCTGGCACATTATCTTTGGATTAAATAAACTGATTGTATGGTGTTTTATCTCCTTTTCTAGTTTTTGTACCTGTATGGATGAGTCCGCATGATGTCACAATTTTGGTTGAAATTATCGCTCTATGTAGTTTGAGGTTTGAACAATGAGTTCACTGTTGCGGTCCTCATTCTTATGGCTGAAACTGTCTCAAAGATTCTTTGGGAACTTATGCTGGCACATTATCTTTGGAGTAAATAAACTGATTGGATGGTATTTTATATCCTTTTCTAGTTTTTGTATCTGTACGGATCAATCTGGATGATGTCACTGTTTGGTTTAAATTATCATTAGATGGTATAATGTGATTGGATGCCACTTTTTCTCATTTATTGTTTTCTTGTCTGTCTATATGGATTGCTTCAGATAATGTTATTGCTCTATTAGTTGTTCACAATTGACGGGAACATCTGGACTGTGTGCATTATTCCACTGATGACATGGTTGCTTCAAAATGATGGGGATCCTTATGGAATGATGTCCACAACTGACTAACCAACCAACTAACTGTATATACACATGCTTGCGTATGTATGCTTGTATGGTGAAGCCACTATGTTATGGGGAATTGTTTGCTTTCTTGCCTTCCAAGGTTTTCCTATGTTGTCATGTTTACCAACCATAGTGATACTTCATGGGTCTCTTTGTGCTGTGCAATGTGATGATCATGATGTCCCTGTCGAGTTCTTTAGGCTCCTGTGTTGTGCATCTGGGTTATTTCTAATGATATGTGTCATTTTATCAGTGGGGGAATATGTGTGCATATGGATTATTTGAGATGATTGAGTATTGTCTGTCAACCTTCAGCTATTCTATGTCTGCAATGTGATGATGGTGAGGCTCACATGTATGTAACTGTGCCTGAGTTAAGATTGTTATTCTGTCAGTCATTTGCAGTGGAATGTGTAATTTATTGAGGAATATTTAATGGGAGATGCTAATCTGTTGATTATGTGATTGTTCGGTGTTTATTTTTATCAAGTGAATGGAAACAAATGGTGATGATAGTGCTTGAATTGTAATGTGGTTAAAGCGAACATATAGTTTTGATGGTGAAGCCATATTTTTATGGTTACATTGCATTTTGATGCTTTCTCAACTAAGGATTCGTATTTTGCCATAAATATCTACATGGGTGGTAATCAGTCGATCTCATTGTGGTCTGGCATGACCTTTGAGATATACAGATGCAACCATAAGTAAAATTATGTCGTGCACTTGGTATCCAAAATGATGCTCACCGACCTTCTTTCACTTGAAATGGATGCGTAAGTTAAATTTGGGATGTTTATGTGATCAGTTTAAAATGTATCATGATTAGCCAATGAAGGCATTGAGGGATATAAACATTATTTCATTTGGAAAGCTTTTATATGGTTATGATGGTGAAGCATAATTTGTTGGTGAAATTGATAATTGCCAGTTCAAAGGCGCGTAAGTTGACAAAGATCTTCTATTAATGGCAGTTGGTGGACTGTTTTGTGCATACCATCTGATGTCAAAATTTGCTGATGCTATAAGTTGGATGTATATCCCTGGGTAGAGGTGCTCAGCAACTGTTAGTGTTATATTCTCACATCGTTATATTTTCTGTTTTTTTGGTGAAGTGCATATTTCATTTGTATTATCTGCATAATCTCCACAGAGATATATGCTATGGATGTTAGTGGCAGTAATGTTGCATGTGGCCTTTTGGTGCATGCTATGATCTCCTTCAAGTTATCTTTGGCTAGGTTGTATCTTTCTAGCACATATTGAGGTTAAGAAGTGCAATTTTAATCTTTTTTGGATGTGCATCTACATGGAATATTCAGTTAATTTTATTTTGCATTTGGAAATCCCCTAAATGTACACTTACCTCTTGTTTTGGCTTCATTTTGTACAGTCTTATTAAAAGGCACACCTTGTTTGTTGACACTTTATTAAGTATACAGCTATCTGGTTTTGAAAAACATTTCATCTTCTTTAGCTACGCCTGCAGCACAGTGATTGTCTTTCTGAAAAAGTGGGACTAATCAAACCCACTGTCTGTTGGATGCAGTTGTCTTTTTGTGGGTTACTTTCAATGTTTTATGGTGCAATGTTATTCCAAGATGCTTTGTCTTTAGTAGCATACTAAAAAGTTGCTGGCACTTTGGTTTATGTGTGTATTTGTGCTCCCGGAAACTTTTGTGAATAGTGGGCTTATTTTTTTGATATCTGGTTTTGTGCATCATTTGGGTTTCCTTTTCAATATCAGAGGAGCTGATGCTATTCTCATGGTTGACAAACTCTTCACTGTTCCTTGTATTGATGATGTAAGACAATGGCCTCTCGATTCAATTTTTATATGTTTTTTCAGTAAGGTTGCACTTTGATCTGCTGATGATACTCTTGTTCATAAACTAATGGGTCAGTCCTATGTGCTTATTTCCTGCTGGGAAAACGTGCTCTGTTGCAAGCAGGTTCTTGGGTTTTACCATGAAATTCAAGGCAGGTGTTTTGTGCACATGTCTATGTTCATGTGTATGGGTGTGTCTTATGTATTTGTGTGCACGTGCATGAATTTGTGTATTCATGTCACAGCCATTTTGTCTTATACTTGTCCATTTGCATCCTAGTATATAGATATATTCCACATATTTTTCACTTTTGTTCGTTTCCTGCTGCTTTTGGAAATTATCTGTTGATCTTTCATCTTTCTAAAGTTCTTGCTGTGGATGGTGGTGCATATATGGCACATTGTGATTGACGAAATGATTGTTCTGGGGCGACTGATATGGATTTTATGCTTTTGATTAGTATGGGTTGTGCCATGGCCCATGCATGGGCTTCTGGCATTAAGTGACATGCGTGAATTGTGTCCATGCATGGGCTTCCAGTATTAAGTGACACAAAAGTACATCTTACAGGCTTCATTGTGTTTGTACCTCTTCAGATTTTGAAATTATATGGCAATATTTTGGGAGTTATACTGCTCTCTTGGGTTGGATCTATTGATCGGCATGGTCATGGAGTAGTTGACCATTATTTCCTTGTGCTTACTCTTCTTCTTTTATCAGTAGATAGTGCTCTTTATTGTTCTATGTTTCTCCACAATGCTGAGTTTTCATGTTTGGAGTCCTAATCATCTCATGGATTTGATGGGTGCTATATAAGTGGCTTTCCCTCAATTCACGGTTCAGCATCTGCTTGATTTAATGGACTTCTATATGCTGCCAGATATTTGGATCTGTTTTATCTTGGTTTTTTTTCTTGAGCTTTTGTAACTCCCTTTTTCGTTTTGTAACCTTATCAAGCGTAGGTTATACCTGGTCATGGTGATAATGTAGGCTCTTTTTTATTTTTATTTTTTTGTACATGTACTGTATGAACTATGAAGGCATGTGGACATGGATATTTTTTCTATTGTATAAACTGGTTTATAGACAGTCATGACGTGTATGATTGTGCGCACTTGTTCATATGCTGAATTCAAGTCATAGGCTATCTATTATTCTTTTGCAAACTGGCAACTGTGTTGGATCAGTACACAAAATCATTACTTGTGCAGGCTGTTGTTTTGTAAAGTATGCAACTTCAGAAGAAGCAGACAGAGCCATTAGAGCTTTACATAATCAGTGCACATTGCCGGGGGTGATTTCTGCTGCTTTACTTTGACCTTGATGATATTTCTGATGTCCTATCTCCTCTAATTGGACGATTTGTGTGTTGGCTCTTGTAGGGTTTGTGCCCTATCCAAGTTAGATATGCTGATGGTGAACAGGAACACCTTGGTAATTTGCCTCAGTTCGTTAGTGGAAACTTTTGTAAGTTATGCAGATACATGGAATTGCGTTGGTGTTATTCTGATGTTTTGTGTTGTTTTTTTATTGAAACTGTATGCTCAATAGCTCTCTCATTTCACAGCATAAGCATGTGCGCTTTTCTGGCATGCATCTTCATGGGCTGTCAAAGGAATGCACTACTCAGTCTGTCCAAGTGAATCTTTGGACTTGGGCTCAGTTGTGTCCAAATCTGATTCAGCTGGTTCCTGGTCTTCAAATCATGTAAAAATATTTCAAGGGTATACAAGCATTTCCAAAAATTCAAAATCAAGTTATGTTATAGATTTCTGAAAAATGTAGGGTGTTAATTTTACAATTGCTAGGCCATATCTTAAATTCGGATTTTTTGAACTACAATAATTATTAATAATCTGATATTAGTGGTATTAGGTCTGTGTAGGGGTGGGCTACGGGCTGGGCAGCCCAATGGGCCAAGCCGACCCAGCCCGTTAGGTTTGGTCTGTCCCATTAGGTACCGGGCCGAAACCCGACCCGTTATATACCTGGGCTGGGGCTAGGCCGTCCTGCGGCCTACCGGGCTGGCCCGATGGGCCTGAGTTATTTATTAAATTTTTAATAATATAAAATTTTAAAAAATTAACTATTGCATAGTAACTTGATAACTATACCTAATTAGTTACATTAATTTTATGGAAACTAGGAAGATAATTAATTGGGTGCATGTGAAGTTGGGAACTTGTTAATTATTACTATTTACAAATGGATTTGGGCGGGGGCAGACTCGACCCGCTTCACATTGGCCCATTGGGCAGGGCCATGGGCTGCATTTCAAACCCGAGCCCGTTAAGAACCGGGCCGGGCTGAACTCTAAACGGTTCTGGGCCAGGCCGGCCTGACCCGATGCCCACCCCTAGGTCTGTGTAGTGCATCAAGGTGCCTAGCCATCAATTGGATGCTAGGCTAGTGTTTGGTGGATGCCGTAAAAAAAAACTGTTAATTTTTACTTATATGGTATGACATCGTACCTATCTTGTTTCTAATTCTTCATTTTTTGTTTACTTATAATTTTGATTTATAGGTTAATATATTTTACTCAGGTTTTCTAGTTGATGCCCAGGCCTTGTTTGGGTGTTGTCTTGTGCTGTGGACTACCAAAAGTAGGCCTGTCCTTGAAACTTCCATGATAAAGCTGAAATTTCTTTACACTATGGATATCTTTTATTTGTTTTTCCATTTATTGGGATTAGTTGAAAATCAAAACTATCATATGAGGGTTCTTATGCGACCATAGATTGTGGAGAACCACTTCAAGCTGCAACCCTAGATTGTGGAGAACCTTCTCAAGCAATGACACTTAAAATGGGATCGATGCCAAGGCTGTCTTTTCATGACCAAATTTTGGCAACTGTACCAAATTAAAATAGTACTAGATTGGGATATAGCCAGGAAGAACAGATTCTTATGTAATAAAAGGAGCTGGGGAATGAAGATTTTATGAAATTCTATGTCTTCTTGTGCCTTTGTATTCCTTGCAAGGGACTATCCCACCCGTGTACAAAAAGGCAGAGGAGAAAATATGTTGTAGTAAAGCAAAGTAAAAGACTACAAAATTGTACTAGATGTCATCCATGTTCTTGAACATGGAAGAATGAAAAAGGTATCAGTTGGCAGCCTCATGTCCAAGAATCATCTTGTCATTCTCGGGACTCAATGTTGTATAGACCACATGTGACTTGATGACTTCGGTGAGTCATGGTTTTTTACTAATTTATAAAAAAAGATAGATATATAATTTATAATCTCATACTATAAAATTAAATAACCTAAGTTTGTAAACCAATAATACAGAAGGCATTTAATTAAACAAAAACTGTGCAATGTATATAATAAATGGAAAAAGTGAAACACCTTCTTCAAAGAGAATATTCATTCGAAATATTGATATCTCATATATATATATATTTATAATAAATACATATAGATATAGATATGTATATATGTATGTACATGCACACAAACACACATGCACACTCCGGAGTTTTTTTTCAAAAGTGGCCTTTTTGTGGAACATCTTGGATGCTTTAAACATTTTTAAACTGTAAAGAAAAGTAAAAAAAGATACGAAATGATGGGTTTTCTAGCAACATTTTTTATGAGAACGCAAAAAATATGAAAATATATATTTAAAGTGTATAAAGTAAGATTTTTTAAATAGCATTATATTATCATGATAATGTCATGATATTTATGTCATAGCTGATATTTTGATAACATCACAATATTTTCCCTTTAATATTGGCTAGGGTATTTTTCTCGTAAATGTCATCATATTTTCACAATATCCGTGATATTTGTGGCTATGATCCTGAGATATGCATATGAACAATGAACGTTCCATGCTGAAACCAGTGCTGTCTGCGTAACAAAAAAAGGTTCTTTTCCACACAACAAGCCTTAGTATAATATTCTTACATAGGCAAAAAATGATGCCTTGTCCATCTGCCTGCAATCCTGTGTTCTTTGATGAAGAGAGGATAAGTTTTTCTTCTGTGCCTAAGCAGTTGTTAGTGTGGCAATCTTTTTCTTGCATGGCAAAAGAAAGTGGAAAATAACAGAACAGTAGACACACTGAGCTGAATATCAGTTTTGGGATAAGATAGTTGACTGAAATCTTCCACAATTCCACTCTTCTGAGGCAAAATTTTCCTATTCTATGGATTTGGTACTGGAAGGGATGATGAAGCAACTAAATAGGAATGAAGTGGGATTGAACCTGCTTTGCTTGGCAATTTATGCTGTAATAGAAGCAACACAAATTATCAGGCTAGGCGTGATGATGAAGATTGCAGCAGGTTATTGACAAGATGTTGTAGAGCATAGGTGTGTGGAAGACACTCTATGCAGATTACTAAATCAGGGAAAACTATGAGAATTTTCGCAAAATATAAAAACAGACAGTAAATTCCTGAGTGTCTGGCAAATTTATTTGTTTTCATTTAAATATTGAACATCTTTTACATGCTATTTGCTTGTTGTCATATAATGGTAGTCCATTACTTAGTTGTCATTGGACACAAGTGGATACAAGTCATGATGTCATATGTCTGTCTTAAATTTTTCCCATTATTGAAATTTGCTTCAGACCAGTTCATATCTGTTTATCTGTATGCAAATGGGCCTTCATATGCATGGCATGACATTCCTATATGTCAGTGTAATCACACTGATAAATATGCATATGTTTCTTTTTGTCTTTTCTTGAGGGCACAAGAAAAAAAATTTGTATACACACACAACATGCTCTTTGGCTTTCTGTATAATTGTTTGATCTGATGCCTCTCTTTGCGCTAGGTGCAGCTGAGTACAAACTGTTTGTTGGTTCGCTTAATAAACAAGCTACAGAAAAGGAGATTGAGGAAGTATGTTTCATGTAGCTTTTAGTCTCAGATTTTTGTTTTAAAAAATTGGCTGCCTTTTTCCTTTTATATTAACCTTTGTGTTTTCTGGGAGAAAGGTGCTTGATACCTTAGACCGATTTGAGATCACCCTTCCATTAGAATTAGCAAAAGCAATGTCTCCTTGCATAATATGGATTCCAAACATTCATGATCTGTATGTGAATGAGTCGAATTACTTATCCCTCGGTCTATTAGTGAACCATCTCCCCAGGGATTGTGAAAGATGTTCCACTAGAAATATTCTTGTTATTGCTTCGACTCATATTCCCCAAAAAGTGGATCCCGCTCTAATAGCTCCGAATAAATCAAATACATGCATTAAGATACGAAGGCTTCTTATTCCACAACAACGAAAGCACTTTTTCATTCTTTCATATACTAGGGGATTCCGCTTGGAAAAGAAAATGTCCCATACTAATGGATTCGGGTGTTTCTGCTTCATTTCATAAAAATAGTTCAATATAAGGTAAATTATTGTATGTGCTTCATTGTAATCTTTTAACCATGTTACTGGCTACATCTTTTTATGCAGATATTTTCACCTTATGGGCGTGTTGAAGATGTCTACATCATGAGAGATGATATGAAACAGAGTCGTGGTGTGTATTATTCTCCTAATTTTGCTTCTTTATTGATCTTGTATTATTACTATCATCATCACCATTTTTTGGGTGCTCTCGGATAGTTGAATTGCTTACAATAGCTACTACTTTTTCAGGATGTGGATTTGTTAAATTTCCTTATAGGGAGATGGCAACTACAGCTATAAATGCTCTCAATGGAAAGTATACCATGAGGGTGAGGTTCTCTCAAAAGTTGATTTTTTCCTTTCCTTCTCTCTCTCTCTCTCTTTTAATTTCCAATTACTTCAATTCGTTTCTTTCTGAATTTAGGGGTGCGACCAGCCTCTGACTGTTAGATTTGCAGACCCAAAGAGGCCAAAAACAAGGGATTCAAGGTTTCTATGCTTACCATTACTTTGTCTTTGATGGTCTTCTTATGAACTCACTCTAATCATTTCCTTTTTATAGGTTTGGGCCTGCATTTGGAGGTCCAGGTTTTGGCCAGCGATCTCAATTACCTTTAGGGAATATGTATATTTTTTATACACAATACCCATGTGCTTGTATGCATGAATAATTGAATATGTTGTAGCTTTCTTGTCTGGTGCTTACATCTCTCTGGTCCTTTTCTGACCATTTTTGCAGGCCAGCACCCATTGCTGGTGGCCACCTGGGAATGAGGATGCCACCTAATTCTTGGCACCCAATGAGCCCAGAGCGCCAGGGGATGCCTTCGTCTCAGGTTAGCAGTAATGTTATCGGTAGCCATCCAGGTGTTAGAGATGGTCTTGGAGCAGTATCATCTGCAGCGGTAAGTTTGCAAGATGTGTTGCATACTGTTGATGGCCAGTGGAGCATTTTCTTTCGTTGGTTCCTGTTCTAACGTTATCTTTGTTGTTGCACCTTCCATAGTCAGGGTCATTGGGATTGGGTGTCCTTGGAGCTGGAGGGCAGGCAAGTAGTTCTCTTTTAGGTTCTGCAGTTCCGCCTATCTCTACATCACAACAGGTTGTGGTTACTTCCATTTATACCTGATCATGAATTTTGTGTCTATAATTGACGAGTTTTTTTGTATATGAGAGGGACTATTTCACATTTAAATGATTCATTTCTTACTTAAGAATGAGATATATATGATTTTTATAGTCTGAACCTGCCTTTGATGCAAGTACAGCCATTATCCCCATTGCAGAAGTCACTTCCACCCCCACAGCACTTCCCATCCTCTTTGCAGCTTCAACAGCAAACATCATCATCCTATACACGTGCACAACCTTCACTAACATCTGTACAGCAGTTCAGTCAACAGCTGCAAACTCCTCTTTTGATGAACCAGCAATCATTTGGTCAAAGGCCTCCATTGCAACAGCTATTTGGTTTCAGCGGTCAATTGTCAGCTTCCCAGCCTCAGATGCCGCAAATTCCCTCTTCTGCAATGCAGCAGTTTTCTTCTAGTCCACAGCTGCCAAGTGGAACAGTTTCAGTAACCCAAATGCAATTAGCTGTTGCTGCGGCCCAGGCACCACAACTGCAAGTTCACCAACCATCAACTGGTCAACAACCACATATGTTGCAACAGCAGGCACATGCTTCACAGTTGAGCTTTCAGTCTCCACAGCTTGCATTTTCTCAGCTGCAAAAACAATTGCATCTTGTCCAGTCAACTTCTCAAGGTCAACAGCAGTCGATCTCCCAGCCCAACAAGGAGCAGGTATTGTTTAGGTTTTAGGGATGATTATTATGATTACAACTGCTGTTTTGCCTTTTACTTCTTTATTAATCTGTTGAGGTTAACCGACTTCATATTGGATATCTCTTTCTCTTCTCCTTTTGTCAGTCTTCGCGGCCTGGAATACCACAAACAGCTGTAAGCGCTCCTGCAGCCACAAATGTAGTTGCCTCTTCAACCGTAACCACCCTCACTGTGGTTCCTGCAAGCACTAAGGCGACAGCAACACTTACATGTAATTGGACAGAGCATACTTCTCCACAAGGATACAATTACTACTATAATAGTGTGACATGTGAAAGTAGGGTGTGTTTTCCTTCTCTTTCTCTCCCTTCATTATTATTCAATTCATCATGCATCAGTATGTGGTTTATTTGACTCCATCCATTGTATGTAGTGGGAGAAGCCCGAAGAATTGACAGCCTTTGAACAACAGCAACAACAGCAACAACAGCAAACAGCTACAGCTCAGCATTTTCAAGCACAACCTCAAGCTCAGCTACCGTCACAAATTGAACAACAACAACAACAACAAAAACAACAGCAAACAGCTACATCTCAGCATTTTCAAGCACAACCTCAAGCTCAGCTACAGTCACAATTTCAGTCTCCACGGCAAGTGTCTCAATCACAACAGCAGCAGCCTCAGACCCAGAGACAGCACTCATTGCAGATGCAACTCCAGCCGCAAACATTATCTGCATTGGTTAGTTTTATGTGTCTTGTTTAGTCGAGGCAAGTATGATAAGTGTGTCATGACTCATAACCTATTCACTTTGGTATTGCAGTACCAGGCATCTTCAACTCCTGGTCAGCAAAACCTTCAGGTTAATCTCCATTCTTTTTTACGGAAACTAGGTAGTCTAAATTTAGTGTAACGTATCAGCATGGCCTTTCTTGATGAGTCAATTAATTTGGTGGGACTGATTTAGGAAGGATTCATTTTAGGACTCTTTAAAAATTTTATTCGCTATCCAGTTTTGAATGTTCGGATGTTTTTCCGTTATTTTTCACTGGGGATGGCATGATTAAGATTGGGTTGTATTATATTGTCATGTACATCAATTTCTGTTAGTACATATATACCACAGCTGCTTGAAGTTTCCACGGTTCTTTGGAAGCTAAAGCATGAAACCACATGCTTCCAGAAATTTTGGAGCAGCACACTTCTAGAGATTGTGATACTTGCAATCCACCATATGAAAATCAAACCTCCTTGATGTTTGAAATGTGCTTCCTTGCTATTGTAATCATACTTCTCTTTCAAAAATCGTGTTTTCCTTGTGTAGTCTACATATGTCATGCATTTTTTTGGTAAAAAAAGCTGAAGAGGATTGTACTTATTTTCATGTTGTTTCTATTTTTGCTTCATGCTTAATATCACTAAAAACTTGCTTCTTGCAAATTGCTTCATGAATGCTTTTCTTATCCACTTCTTACTCTAACAACAATGTGGTCTATGCAGTCTTGACGTATTTGTGTATGTACATGCATGAATATGGGTTGATAGTGTAATGAAATGGATAGAATCCAAAACACATGCAAGAACACTCCTTCAATCAAGTGAAATACTTGATTGAATCACCGAATCACCCACACAAGGGTCTTAACAAATGTTGATATTGCATATAATCACTCATAAGAGTGTTAAAGAGTACATGGCCACTAGTGGCCTATCTATACAATAATCACCACAAGGGGGGCAGCCCAAAGTGGCTGTTGGGCTGCTCCCAACGGTTAGAATTATAACCGTTGGGAGCAGCTCCAACAGCTACTTTGGAGCTGCTCCCCCAAAACAGAAAAAACTACAGTAAAAAGCTGCAAAAAGAAACAGTAAAAAAAAACAGAAAAACAGGTTGTCAGCCCCTAGTGGGCTGACACTTATTACATTAAAAAGACCGAAATACCTTCTATGGGTATTTCAGTTTACAGAAATTTATATATACATATATGTATATATATATATATACATATATGTATATGTACATATACGTACATCTTAACACCTCCCCTCAAACTCATGGTCCAACATCCGAGAGTTTGCCAAGTAATAAGTGGAATCTGGGTGATTGTAGCGCTTTGGTGAAGAAATCTGTTAGTTGATATTTGGATGAAACATAAGGCAAGGAGATAGTCTTTCGTAGGAATTCTTCACGAACGTAGTGGCAATCCATCTCAATGTGTTTCGTCCTCTCGCGAAATATATGATTGCTTGCAATGTATACAACGTTCTTGTTGTCACAACACAATTTTGAAGGTTCTGCAATGTGAACCGCATGTCTTCAAGAAGTTGTCTCAGTCATACTAATTCAGACGTAGTAGTTGTCATGGCACGATACTCAACTTCAGTGGAGGAGAGTGACACCTTATGTTGCTTTTTGCATCACCATGAAATTAGAGAGTCACCTATAAATACATATAACCCAGTGGTTGAGCGTCTATCATTGGCATCCCTTCCCCAATCAGAATCAAAATAGGCAATGACTTCTAATGAAGAGGAAGATGATAAAAACATGTCAATATTAATAGATTTTTTAATGTATCTAATAGTTCTCGTTACAACACTCATATACACTGTAGTGGGAGCATGCTGAAATTGACTAGCAGAATGAATAGCATGAGATATATCAGGACGAGTAATGAAAAGATAAGACAAAGCCCCAATCATCTGCCTGTAGGGCGTTAGATCTTGCAAGGGTTCTCCATCATCTATCTTCATTTTGGCATTTATGACTTCTGGAGTATCGACCAATTTTTCATCTAATAGTCCCGATCTTTCAATGATCTCCGTTGCGTATTTAGTTTGTGACAAAAAATAACCATGATGTGAGTAATCAACTTCTATTCCAAGAAAATATTGTAAAAAACCAAGATCTGTCATATCAAAGTTGGCTTTAAGCACATCTTTGATATACTTATCATCTCTTGTGATTCTCATATCGTCTACATATAGTAGTAAAATCACCATTCCTGCATTGAAAGACTTAACAAACAATGCATTATCAGTAAATGAAGATTTAAAATGAAGTCGTCATCACATCACTGAACCTATCATACCAAGCTTTTGGAGTTTGCTTTAGGCCATATAAGGCTTTACGTAATCAGAGAGTTTTTCCATGTACTAAAGGCAAACCAGGAGGGGGATCCATGTACACTTCTTCATCTAGGTTGCCATTTAAAAATGCATTCTTAACGTCCATTTGAAATATAGGTCATTTCCTAATCGATGCTATAGCAATGAGACTTCTAACAATAGTCATGCGAACAACTGGGGCAAATATCTCATCATAGTCAATCCCATATTCTCGACTATATTCCTTGGCTACTAACCTAGCCTTATATCTTTCTAATGTTCTGTCGTACTTGGTTTTTACCTTGTAAACCCATCTGCATCATTTTGGTTTTCTTCCTTTAGGTAATGTTTGGATCTCTTAAGTTTTTGTTTTTTCTAATGCTTCTAACTCGTTAGTCATGACCTTAATCCATTAATGACGGTGTTTAGCCTCATGGTATGATTGATGTTCAGAATACGAGTGAATGACCATTAGGCAAGATCTAAACCTTGGTTCAAGGGAATCATATGATACAAATCTACTAGGAGCTTTCGAAATTCTTATGGATTTTCTAAGGCTAGAAAGATCTTCTTGGTTTTGGGAGTATCTTTCTAGAGCACATGGTGGGTGACCTTCAGTACGGCGAGCATAGGTTTGTAAATTATCGTGAGATAGGTCTATATTGTCAAGACTTCTACTCACGTTCTCATTTCCCTCGTGTATGCCTTGGTTCTCATGAATATTTTCACTCTTATCATTGACTAGGTCAAAGAGGAACGAATAATCGCAACTCTCTTGGATATTATCTTTGGTAAACTCGTTTTCTTTTTCAAGAAATGTAACATTTCTAGAAACATATAATTTGTTTCTTTCAATGTTATAACACTTATATCCTTTTTTGTTTTCGGCATAACCCAAAAACACAGAAGGAATGGCTTTAGGGGAGAGTTTATCATTTTTTTTGGTAAGAACAAAACATTTGCTCTCGAAAACCTTCAACCTTTTGTAATCAGGAGACATTTTACAAAGTTTTTCAATAGGAGAAATGTTTTCAATATTTTTTGAAGGCATTCTATTTATCAAATAGACTGCCGTAAGGGAGGCTTCGGCCCAAAAATGTTTAGGAACATTTTTAGATACTAGAAGTTTTTTAGTGGTTTCAATAATGTGTCTATGCTTTCTTTCAGCAATATCATTTTGTTGAGGGGTATATGGACACGACTTTTGATGTACATCCCATTTAAGTCAAGAAAATCTTTAAATTCTTTTGACAAAAATTCTCCCCCAGAATCAGTTCTAAAAATTTTAATATTGGTTTTAAATTGATTTTGAATATAACTATGCTTTTTTTTAAAACAATCAAATACTTCCGATTTGTGTTTTAAAAAGAATATCCAAGAGTGTCTACTATAATCGTCCACAAACACAACATAATAAGAAACACCTCCTTTGGATATGACTGGTGCGGGTCCCCATACATCCGAATGCACTAGTTCAAATGGATTCTTAGTTATAAGATGTCTTGTTCTAAAAGGTAAAGACTTCATTTTGCCAAAAATGCAATCTTCACGTACAAAATTTTCCTTTTTACAATTTGAAAGAAATGAAAATAATTGTAATTTGCTCACATCAGGATGTCCTAGTCTTTTATGCTAAATTTTTATATCTTTCTTTTCCACAAAATTACAAAAATGTTGTTTTGACAATTAAAGATTGTCCATAACATAGAGGTCTCCTCTTCTATGGCCTTGCCCAATCAGCTTCCCGGACTGGAGATCCTGTATTAGACAATCATTAGATGAGAAAACTATTTTGCAACCATAGTCCGCAATTTGAGAAACCGATAGGAGGTTTAAATTTAATTTTGGTACTACTCTAATATTTGGTATGTGAAATATAGGAGGTTTTTGATAAACACAAAAACTTTTGATTTTCAAAAAGGTGTCATCGGCAATTGACTCATTTGATTTAAACTTGCATTCGGACAATATGAACTCATATGAAATGAAGCACCAGAATCTAAGATCCAAGAAGTCTTACCGTGGTTGTCGCTTATCGATATGGCCGCTCCCGAATAAGAAGATTGGGCTTTAAACATAGGTTGCAATGCCTCCATTAATTGAGTTAAGGAAAGCGAAGCGATGCATTTGGAATCATCCACCTCACTCCTTTCAACCGAAGTCACTCTTTTGTCTTCTTTATAATCATCCTTCTTTCTTTTGGGACAAAAAAGTTTGATGTGTCCCGGTTCATAGCAATGATAGTAAATAATTTTTCCACCTTTCTTTGGCTCATGATCACCCCCCCTCTTTTCATAGTTGTTGGGGTTTTTATCATTCTCATTTTTTACAAAATGAGGTGGTTTATAACTTCTCGTATGATTTTCGGGGTTTGATATAGGAAGCATTGATTCTTCATCCTTAGAAGTGGACGGTATTTTCAATCTATTCTCTTCCATAGTTAATTCTTCAAGTGTCTCCACTATGGAAGGGACTCCTCCTCTACGAAGAAGAACGGATTTCGTTCCTTCAAATTTGGGCCTAAGCCCATTTATGAATTGATAAAAATGCTTCGCTTTGATTTGATTTTTGCGAAGCTCAACATCTTGTGGGCAATGCCACTTTGGCTCAAGAAGAGTCAATTCATCCCAAAGAAGAGAGAGTGTATTGTAGTACTCTCTTATGCTCATCTCTCGTTGAGTCATTGTCCTCACTTTATTTTGGACATTACATATATGCGCAATATCCTTAAGACTATACATGTCTTTAAGATATTTTCATGTATCGCTAACGAAGTCAAACTTTGCCAAACTAGAACATTTGTGAATGTCCACACTATTGATGAGTCATCCAATAATTTTGGAATGACCCATCCTCCCTTCTTTCTATTTTTTCTCATATTCGGAAACGGCTTTAGCCATTTTCTCTTCTTGAAGCGCAACTTCTTTTCCATTCTCCAACTTTGTAAGAATGAGTTTAGGCTCTTTGTCGGTGCCGTCAACCAATCCCCAAAGCCCTTTTTCCCATATTTTATGTTTTACTATAGATGCCCACATCACATAGTTGGTGTCATTTAGGCATATGGGACAATCACTTCCCTCATTCTCCATTTACAACAAAAGGAAGTAAAAAACAAAAGAAGACGAGAAAGAGAGGAAGAGAGAAAAAGAATGTACAAGGCCTTTTTGAAGATGGTCAACAACCGGAATTTTGCCAAGTCTAAGATCCTCTTTTTGATCACGATCTTTCTTCTAACAATCGCCCTTTGGAACACCAAAGCTCTGATACCATGTAATGAAATGGATAGAATCCAAAACACATGCAAGAAAACTCCTTCAATCAAGTGAAATGCTTGATTGAATCACCGAATCACCCCACACAAGGGTCTTAACAAATGTTGATATTGCATATAATCACTCATAAGAGTGTTAAAGAATACATGCCCACTAGTGGCCTATTTATACAATAATCACCACAAGGGGGGCAGCCCAAAGTGGCTGTTGAGCTGCTCCCAATTGTTAGAATTATAATAGTTGGGAGCAGCTCCATAGCTACTTTGGAGCTGCTCCCCCAAAACAGAAAAAACTACAGTAAAAAGCTGCAAAAAGAAACAGTAAAAAAAAACAGAAAAACAGGTTGTCAGCCCCTAGTGGGCTGATGCCTATTACATTTAAAAGACCGAAATACCCTCTATGGGTATTTCAGTTTACAGAAATTTATATATACATATATGTATATGTATATATATACATATACATACACGTACATCTTAACAGATAGGACATTGTGTATGTGATCTGCAAAATTTATTTATAGTTGTGATGTAGTTTCATGCTCGATTGCTGGTTTCTGTTTCCCTCTATGACCTCCAACGGTTTTATGTCCGATTGGTAGGGCCTCAATTATATGCAGTTACAAGCAGCGGGTTCAGCTATTGATCTTTCACGTCCTCAACAAGTCATAGTTCCATTTGTTTGCCTTTCTTAAAATGAAATTACTGAGGCCCAGTAGTTGACGACAAAGTTCTGGTCATGATAGGCTGATATGAAAATGAAAAACTATTTGATAAAGTAAAGAATCAGGGGGAAATAAAGTGTGCATATTATTGGATAAGTTGGAGTCTAATCAGGCAAGGGCTGGAAGACTACACGGGACTAATAATAAATTCAAATGGACAATATCCTTTCATATGATGACTCATTATTTCTTGAACTCTACGGCCATTTGTTGCCTTTGAAACGAAAGATGATTCAGAAGTTACGGTTTCCATGTCTTTTGATGAATCATCTGTGGACTGGTTTTTACAAGATGATTCTGAAAATGCTCTTCTGGTTTGATGCAGGGATTTTGAACCCAATTAGAAAAGTTTGTTGGTTATGGATGTTTCTTTCTGAAAATTTATAGATTTTCGTAATATCATGTGTCAGACTATAGTCTGTTTAATCCTTTACTAGCCAAGTATGAGAGGAGCAGGGCTGCCAGACTCATATTAGTTACCTAGTCCACAGATAACTGTCTAAAATCACCCTTGGCTGTGCAGTAGTATTGTAGATTGCTTCTTTCCATCTGGATGTCCGCTTCCTTTTTGAACTGTTTTCTGCTGCAGGCTGTTTCAACCCAGGAGTGGATGTGGAAAAATAAACCAGCAGGTTTGATGGAAAAATGATCATTTCTTTGATTCATATCAATTATTTTTTGGAAAATGAGATTGAGATTTTCATGGATTCTGCATCCGTTTAGATCGAACATTTTGGATGTGTGCACAGGAAGTTGAGTGCATGAAAGATGCTGGCGACTGCTCGTGGTTTCTGGCCAACAACCACCTTTCTTATGGTGGTAGCCAAGGTGACTGAACAGCATACTTAGATTCTGAGTTTTGTATCATGAATTTTATAAAAAATATCCTGCCTTGTGTAGCGTGATTCAGATGATCTCATGCTAGAAATGGTACAGAAGCTGAAGCTCTTTTTTGTCTTGGTCTTTGATGCATTTTGGTTAGAGTTATTGTATCGATAATTAGGAAGAGATTTGAAACTAATTCGAGCATCGGAACATTAGTCTCTTGGCGGTGATACAGGAACTAGTTCAACCTAGTAAGTTGATCAATCTGATCCTAGGATGTCAGTTAATTGATCATTCCATTGATTCTACCTGTTCCATGTTCCATCTTTCTCTTAAGTGTCTCCAGTCTGTTGATCTTTATCATGGGTTCTCGAGTCAATGAAGAATGACTTGATGGTTTTTGTCCCTTGATTCTACGATTTCGTGGCCGATTCCGCCATCTACAAACAGAATTTGGTCTGATTTCAGTCAGGCGTCTGTGCAGTGTGTTAGTTTAGTACTGATTGTTGAAAGTCGCGGGAGATTTCTTGTCCAGATCAGCCATTGTTGCCTTCAGAGAATAATGTCTGTCACAATGCTGCGAACAAATCCTTCTGTAGCCGGAACTGGATGCGGCACGTCATGCCTCCCTCTTCCAATGGCACAGCTTCATCCACACACAAGCCAACTCTAATATGTCCGCAACCTGGAGGGTTGCTAATTAAGTAGTACTACCAATTTTACAAATTTATGGGTATTTTGGAATTAATTAAAGGATTAGGGGGTGTATGAAACATGAACCCGCCGATTTCACAGATGGAGGGCAGTAGAAGCAAAGCCTACTTGTTGAGCATCCAACTGGTGCAGTGATGCAATCTCTGGGCTCTGGCAGCGTGATAAACCGAACCACCAGACAGGATGGCTCCTGGTTAACACTGTACACTGTGGTCATCCGATCACGCTGGGTTCTATGTGTCAGGTTCTAGATCTTATAGATTACATCTGGGAAAATTAGCTTTGGATTCTGGTTGGAAATATTAAGCACAACTGAGAGTCAATGTCCAACCATCCTTTGGATCCGTTCCAACAGTTTATGGACCCCCGATATGTGGTGGTGTCCTAACAAGTTGATTGTCTCTGGCATCATCAAAATTATGCTATGATCATATTTTTGAATCATTAGTCACATTGCAGAGGTGAATTTCTTAGTCAAAAGTTGCCAAGTGGTTTCTTTAGGATATTCATAAAAATATTGCAGTCGCCCGTGTACGGACGACTCCATACTCATCGAACTCGTGAGGGGATCATGAGCTACTCTGCCTGCCTTATAGGTGTTATCTGTGGATCGCAATTTGTCGAAAACACAAGCGTTTATAATAAATAGGTGGTTAAATGTAATTTTTTTCTAAGTTAAGAGGCTATATGTAAAATCTGCTAAATTAAGGGTGTACTCCCCTGTGGTCTGGGGGGGACTTCAAGAGTTTTACCATCGGCGACGGGAGAGGGGTTCTTTCCCTTGCATTATAAAAAAAAAACTAAATTAATTTAGCAGTATAGCCATTACAATTCAAGAGTTTGGTGGTAAGCAGTTGGAAGTTACGAATGGATTTTTTTTGTGAAAGTCTAGCTGGGGTTAGATCGACCCCTACCAGTTATATAATGATACCATTGGGATTCGAACTTGCTACGTCCCAACACAGGGTGACGTTCACTAGCTGCTCGTACCAGACAAGTGGAGCCCCCCTTTGGTTACAAATAGAAGTTGCGAGGAGGCTTGTGTAGACAATTGTCCTATCAAAAGCTTTCACGTTTAACGTATCTTTGTTGCAATGGACTACAAATGCAACTTCACTTTTGGAATAAAACCAAACTTATTTTATTTTCTCCTTTTGCTTCTATTGTTTGGTTGAGGCCGAAAGGCTGGTGCGATCACCTTTGATTAACCTCTAGAAATTCAAAGTGAAAAAGGGGAAAAGAGAATAAGACAGAAAATCATTGATTGCACATTGGTAGCACTTTAGTTGGTAAAACCCTTGAGGTTTTATATCAAATATTGTGTTTTAAAACAAATGGTTGAAACTTTTGGCTTACAATCAATAAGGTTTGAGTCAAAATTCTGTTGCTTCCAGCTTTAAATCTGTTTATTTTTTGCTAAATGAGTCCACTCCAGCTCATCTCAAGTTCAAATCCTATTACTTTCAGCTATGCAAAAAAAAAAAATGATAGGTAAATGTAAAAGGTGATTCAATTTGTTAACCACATACAATCAAACGGATGGGTTAGGTTTGTATCTGGTACCCAATTGAACCTGTACCCGAATTCCCAGGCATGGACCTAAAAGATGCCAACAGAAAATTATTAGGGTTGAATTGACTAACCCAAACCTAAATTCCAATCTGACAACTAGTTAGTTGGGTGATTTGGGTGCATCTCAATGGATCGGATACCCAAACCGTTGTCAGCCCTAAGTAGAGGATACCTCAAACCTATATGTGGATTAGCTCTACAAAATAAAGTTGATAAGGCACATTTTTCTGCAAAGCTCATGCAATTTGTGACATTGTTTGAAGTTAAGGTTGCAACTCAGTTAAGTTGGATACAATTTGGCTACGATCCAATCTTAACTATGGTTACAATTCATTGGCAACTCAAGTAGGCCTATCGCTGACTTGGTCCGATCATCAGAGTCAACGGCCCACTCATGACCTGCCCAACGTGAGCCAAGTCTTTGACCAGCCACACTCTTCCAAGTTTCACTAAAACAAGATCATCTCTGGAGATCTTGATCTTTCGGGATCTTCAAATTTCCGTATTTAGCTCCAAAGATCACAACAATCCGGCCCTGTCTGCGAGTCTGCCAGAGATTCAAAAGAGGAACTTTTTTTAATAATCTCCCAAGAACGCAATGATTCTCGCTGCGCTGGGGCCGTTAAGAGTGCCTCGAATGGTACGGACACTTCTGAAGTTTAGGATTGTTTGGGATTTCCATCACTCATCCAAACAGGACCTTAGAAGCTATTTGATTAAGCGTTGGGGTTTTAGTGCTCCCGTCAACCACAGCGTGACGGGGGAAAGCCTAAAACCCTAGAAAAGAGTCGTTCCCGTTCCATGACTTTGTGATTCTATATCACGAAATCTCTGATGGCGGTGATAGGGGACGTTCGGGTTCCTCCGCTTCCTTCCGGCGAGCAGACCGTTTGGGTCGACGTCTCGCCGCTGTTCGAATCGGCTTGTAATGGTGCGCTCTGGTCACGATGGTTCCTGATTTTCTTTACGATCTTTTTGGATCGATCACACCATCGGATTCGTTTTTTTTTTTACCTATTTTGCTTCTCGGAATGTGACTACTTTTATGGCTTTAGAACGAAAAAAAGAGAGAGAATTATTTTGGATGTCTGGACTCTGGAGTCACTCGCTTATCTGGAAAAGTGGGGTAAATCGCAATGCAATTTCTAAATTTATCATAGTTATCTGGATAAGTGGATGCGTCGTTTCTTTGGTTGTTGAATTTGGATGGGAAGTCCTCTTTGTTTTTTCGAGTTATCTTGTGTAATTTGATCCGTTTTTTCTTTTTTACTTTAATTTGGATGGTTTGAACGGTGACGGACATAGTTTCGCATTTTCGATGGAGCCGTGTATTGGCATTTGTGGTGTTTTTGACGAAGAACGGGAAAAAGGGTCGTTTTTCAATTATTGGTTTCAATTTCAGAGCTTCTGCGTGTTTTTTCGTCCGATTTGCTTCTGCGAATGATTGTTCTTCGTCTCCTGTCTGCGTGCGTTTGATTTTCTCTTATTCGTGTGGTTGATGTTATGGATGTTTCATTCGATTTGTTTGATTTGTGGGCAGACATTCATGGGGGAGAACTCATCCACGGGGATAATTTTAGCCTGTTTGCTGCTATGTCTGCTTTGGAGGTATTGAAAGAGCTTTAAGCCAATTGCTATGTTGCCCCTGTTACGTTTATTGATACAAGCTTGTAGTTTCGTGAATGGTCGACAAGTTTTGATCATTTGACTGATTTTTTATGTCTTTGATTGCTTGTTTTTAACTTTTAAGATGGCTCTTTTCCCGCTTCTTTTTCCTTGCATGTTAGATACTCGTATTATGTATAGACATGTAGTCTGTGATGGTTATCTTTATATTGTTTGCGTTACTTGTCTTACTCTTGGTTATTGTTCCTGCATGTGATGTTTTGCCATAGTCATTAATATCGCCAATATTTTTGAAAACATCACGATATTAATGCCTTTCAGCGCAGCAGCTGAAAAAAGTGAAAAATATGAATTGAAACTTGAAAATAATGTGAAAATATCTCGATATTACCAATTGCTTGAAATTTGAAAAGTGCGTTAGTCCTATCTAAAAGCTTGTGACATTCTCTCAACGTCTTTTGTTTTGCTTAGTCCTCTCTCTCTCTTGCGTTGCTTTTGTTTTTACATGAGTATTCCTTGTTTTAATCAATGAAATATTTTGTAGGTTTTAGGTGACCCTGTTAGAATATATGAAGATTTACTTAATTAATTTTTTTCATTAAAAAGCTTTTTGTGATTTTCTTTAACTAAGTACATTCACAACATTTTCTTTGAAATTGGTAAATGCCTGTGCTTTGAGATTTTTTTTGCCCTTCTTGTTCATTAAGCTGGTAAATTGGTTGATGACCTCTATCAGATTATGGATCCAAAGATGGATTCGGGCATGGAAACATATGGCCATCGCTCTGTTGAAGAAGCTATTGATTGTGGTGCAGCACCCATTCCTTTCAGTTCTGATAGAACAATTGACATCCAGCATACCATTGATGTGATGGATCACCTTTTAGCTTGTGAGGTATAATCCATTCTCTTGATACTGTAATGGTATATCTTATAATTCAGTACTGTTTAAAATGATGCTTGCTTTGCAGGCTTCTTGGCACAAGGGACATTCTTTGGCACAGACGGTCTTCTCTTGCATATATCTTTTGAGATTCGAGAGGACATCCTCACATGCTTTATTACATTCTTATTGCAGAATGGTGCGCACAGCCTGCAATGCTATCCTCTCTGTTGTTTCTGATGCCCGTACTCATGAGGTACACATCCTAGATATCTTTTCATTGACAGATGAAGTATTGGATAATTTCACTAATATTTATTTTTTCAGTGCTTAATATTAAAAGGTTTGATCCAATTAGACTCTTGATGTGCTTATGGTTGCTATCTGGATCTCTTATTAACATGATAGATTGTTCTACCTTGATCATCTGTCAGTGCTTCCATTTGTTCAAAAGTAGCGTAAGATGTTTCTGTATTATGTTGTCTAACATTTTCTTTACCAGTAAGGTTTCTATTATATGACGGTGGAAGCATTCTTAATTAAGAAAGAGTGCAATAACTGCATAAAAATGTTCATAAAAATACTATTGTTTTTTTTCGAGAAGGTGAGGATAATATTTGTAAGATCCAGTTCATGATGAAGACTTCCTTGCACAATGGATATGTTGAATCAGACTGGAGCTGCCTTTAAGTGGGTCATGCATTTTTGCTCACAGAACTTAATTACGCTAATCATATCTTATGACTTAAACTAATCAATTGACTTGAAATCTGGAAGGAGATATGGATTGAAAAAAACTGCTCATTTTCTTGTCATTGTTTCCTTTGATCATTTGACGCTTTTCCATTTTTTAAATATTTGAGTTTTAACGACGGAGGTTGGAAATGCTGGAATTGTAGCAACAGTGCTTTCCTCACTTGTGTGCTTAAAGCCTTTTAGTTATTGTCTTTGCAATTAGCTGCTGCCTTGTTTCCATAGACTGGACGCCAAGATCAGTGATCAATTTTACAATTTTTGCTACAATTGAAATTTTGAAAATTTGGTTGACTGTTGCATGGATATTTATTGGAACCTTTTAGGTCATCTCTGTGTGTGTTTCTATTTGAGTGGTTGAATGTGAAATTAGACCTATGGTTGCCTTGTCCACTGACTAGGTTCACTAATTTGCCCTGAGCCTGAGGTGAACTAGAGCGGTAAGTATCAATTTTCTGTTTTTATTCCATTTATATGTGATAAATACCTTGGGTATTTTCACAAACATGAGCTTTTGAGAGGATTTTATGATCACAACATCGTTCTTTCTGAATTTGGCAAATTCTTTTAATTGTCTAAAAAAACCCTAGGTTTTGTCACCATGACTCGCACTTTGTTGCTTCTAATTGTTAACCTACTTGCTTGTTACATGTAAATTTGCACTTGTAAATTTGTGGAATGTTTGACGGTTTCATGTTATTGGATGTAGTTTTAGGATTTTAGCTGCTTGTTTAAAAATGTTGAATTTATTGTGTATTATATTTTATTGCTTTTGCTAATAGATAATTGAAAAAATGAATTTATTGCTTTAAAAAAGGGAAAAAATTTGCTTGGTTAAAGGGTTGTCACCTATGCCTCACTTATCGTTCTGCATTACTATGATGCTTGAAAAGGCAGCTGGTAATGTTGGCTGATGATTTCTTTGTCAAGCACCAATAGCAACCCTCAAGTGCACCAGGACCAGTAGAGGGGAAGACATTTTGGGTATATTTGGCACATGTGCGTATGTTTATGTGCATACATATTTCATCATCATTATCATCTTCTTCTTCTACTCTTTCTGCTACTACAAGAAAAATACTGCTATCCTACTACTAGTACTATCATCATAATCTTCTTCTTCTTGCATGCACAGTTGAATTTTTTCAGATTCTGTGTCTCTTATCCTATAGTGTAATACTTTTTGTATTGTCATTATGTATTTATTGTAAACCTTGGCAGTCATTAGGCTTGTGTATGGTAGAATTATCAGTGGCATAATCATAATGGCAGTATTATATCATTCTATAGTGTGCAATTGGAGTTGAACTGTGCAGGTTACGATAAACTGTATGAAGGTATCAGATAGGCATGTTTTATGTAAATGAAGGATTTGCATTTGGTGATTAGTTATTGATGTATAAGCTTTTATATTATGAACCTTTGTCATATGTATGAAAGGTAATTCCTGTATGAAATGAGTTGTGTACAAAATAACTTAAGAGGTCAGTAGAGTCTCTAAATTAACCATTGACACTGGCGTTAACTGAGTCATGTTGTTGGTTGCACCATGAACTATTTGTTTCTTGATGGTTGCCTAAATCATGTATTTCATTTCTTATATCACTTGTGTGGCTCTTAGTTAAACAACTATTGGTGAATGTTTGACCCCATTTTATTTCCTTTTACTTCCCAGAAAGTAACTAAGAGATCTTTTCAGCATTGCTATTGCCTACCACATTGCAGTACATATCTTCTGCTCCTTTTTCATTATCAGTTTGTTTCTGCAATTGTAAACGCTGAGACCATACTTTTATCTATTGTGTTTAGGAAGAAGATCTTTTTATAATGGCATTTGGCCTTCCTTTGAAAGGGGAGGGTGATGAGAAGTGCTTATCAATGTTGAGTGCAGTGGAGGAAACTGTTTGTCGCCAATTGCGTGCTTGTAAAGCTTCATTATCGAAAAAGAAGATAGTTGAAGGTAGCGTAGAGTTCTCATTTTTACTCTTTTCATTAAAAGGTGATTTTACTTATTACTAGCTTGTTTTCAGCATGAGTGGTTAGTTTGGTTGCAAATATCCTTACAGTTTATATGATTTGTTAGCTCGTTCCTAGTTGCATATTCTCATTTCATTAATAGGCTTTATCTTCCTTTTGAAGGACTGCTTTTATCATAGGTCAGTCACAAAAAAATGGCTATGTTCTTATGACTGTTTACCATGTCTTGAGAGGCATTTGAATGGCAGTTGATGGATTCCCCAATCCAACACGTTTGTGGGAATATTACATTACACCCATGGGTTGTGGATATCCAATATTGGCATCTTTGTCTTAAAAGGGCTTGTCATGGGAACCTGAGATTCATAATTTCACACTATAACTTGGTCTGAACTGGTTGCCTTTGGGTCCATAGTGCTGAGCTATGTCACACGGACTCTTCTAACAGGGCACCGCACCCGTGTCGCACCCGCATCCAGGCAGGTGCGACACTTGGACACAGCTTCCTTTGTGTTAGGTGAAGTCAACCACACCGAGGTCCATTTCTATCCAAAAGTAGATTCAGTTAACCCTAATCAAGTCCATTTTTATCTATATTATATATATAAATACATAAATGCACACAAATACACAGTGTTAACTTAAAACTGTTAAATATATATATATATATATATATCCTCCGTGCACCCAAGTTTTTTTAAAGTGCCACATCTGCACCTGCACCTATGTGACATAGGTGCTGAGAAATAAACCCCTATCCATGAGGCATATGCCTTTCCTTACACACAAGCACCTTGCTTGAGGTGCAGGTGTTAGATGAGTGGAATGCTGAGCTGAACTCTTCATAGCTGTGCTTCTTGGTGCATGATACCGAGGTTTATGTCCATTTTGATGCTTTCTGCTCAAACTTTTCTTTTATCATTACCTTTCTTGTCAATTTTTTTTTAATGCAGATTCCATTGTTAAAATGGTTTGGCTTTACTGATATGAGAAAAAATCATAATTGCAAAGTTGTTCAAAATTAAGGATTTTTTGCTTTTCCATATGTTTGTCCATGTCTTTTGTAACATTTAAGTTATTAGTTCTTGACTCTTGAGGCATGCATCTTGCCAACTTGAGGCATATGCCTTGCCTCTTAGGGTCACCTCCACTCAGAGTTTTTCAAGAACTCCATTGCTTATATTTATGCCAAGTGGTGGACTTCTTTTAGATACTTTCTTTACTTTCCTTGTGGTTATCACCTGAGCAATAAAACCTGTTGATGTGTCTTAGCTAGTTTGTAAACTGTTATCTGTGTTATCTTGCCCTTAACCGGAACTATGCTCTATAAGTCCTCTGGGTATATACATTTTTAGAGTGGTAATTTGTGATGATTGTCCAACATGGTTCTATCTATGTGCCGTTATTGATGCAGATGTTGAGCCTTTACAGACAAACCCTGATTTGGAAGAAGGATACTGCAGAGCTCTTCTATGTCGTTTACGCTTCCGTAAGGTCTTCCCTGTTCTCCTCTTCTCTTCATACGCATAGGCATGCACTTGTACACTAGGATTTTGTTGTTGTCTATTAAAGTTCACCATCTATTTTGTGAGCTAGCATATGCTTCCGGCTCTTTGTGATCTAATGATAAACTATCTGCAAGTTTTTGTAGATGTGTGCAATTTATCTGTTATGCAACCACCCATACAGTTAGGTTGACTCAAGTAACTGCATAATTTCACATGTACCTACTTCAAGGTACCTGAATGAAATCTAAACCTTTTGACCATCTTAAGAATTATATTATGGGTCACAGTTCCATATGCCAAGAATTATTTAGGTGATAAGAATTATGCACCTGAGCTCAATTAGTCTCGCCTGTCTGAAATCTAACTCTATTGTTAAACCACCATCACCCATTAAGAGTCATATTTCCTTATCTTTTCAGTGCAAGTTCTTTACAATTGGATAACTTGGGACCATTTTTTCAAGTGAGCTGGAATCATTGGTGTTGTGCTTCTCATGCTAGATCATGCTAAAACTTCAAGTGCAAATTTTTTGAATCATGTTAATCACCAGTTAGTCCTCTTAAAGGTTTGCGACTATGGACTCAGTCATTCAACTCCTCTTAGGTCAAATGCTGCTAAAATTGATTCAGGAGGTGGCTCATTTTACAAAAATGTTCATAAACTTAACTCAAATTGAATCGATTTTGACTTTGTGTATTTAACAAAGAAAACCTTTATTCAATTCTTGCTAAAATACCCAGAAAATAAAAAAAGTAGAGAAATTTAGAAAATTTGTTATATAAAAAAGAAAATGATGGCTTACAGGATTCAATCAAATTCTACTTTCTAAATACAAATTCAAGCGCTTAAATGATCAAAATATTTGAGAACATTCAACAATAGCTTTGATATTCAGTGTGGTTTATTAAACATTCAAGATAATGTGTAATAAGCTGGGGTGCATATAAATAGGCCATGTTGCTCATGTTTGAACAGTGAGATTTGCGCTTGTTTACTATACCTGCAGCACTCTATCTTAACCAAAATAGTGTAAAAAATGCACACTCAGGCACCTCAGTAAGCTTATTGGCTTGATAGGCACAAAATTTTTACAAAATTAAAGTTTTTGAGAGACTAGGAAATTCACCCACCCACCGTTTTTTGAGAGACTGGAAAATTCACCCACCCACCAGATTCCTCCTAATGCTTTTTCTTTTGTATATTTGCATGCCCATCTTCTGATATATTGAGTTGCTTTAGTTGATATGGTTCTTCATAAACTCAGCTAAGTTTATTAAGACTGGAATCAACTTGAAAGTCTCGATTATAGGTCTTTTTTTGTGCTAGAGCTTGGTTCAAAACATATCCATCTTTACTTCATTGTTTTCAATATCAGTAAGCCCTTGCTGCTCTGATCATGCAATATGTATGGGATATTTAGGATTCATTTTTTTATATTATTATTGGATGTGTTGAACCTTTAAAAGCATAGAAAGAGGTATCTATCATCTATCTATCTCTATGTATGCAAAGAATTAAGGCATATTTGTACTTTAAATACAAAATGAGATAAGTTATGAAACTAGTCATGTAATGTATGCACTACAAGTCAACATAATACTAGTGCTTATGAAGTTTTTTGATGATTCATGTGAAAACATTTACATATGAAGTCAGTTACCAAAATGCTTGTAATTTAAGACAAAATTAATTGCTGAAAGCTTCAAATCCAAGACAAAAAAATGAATTCATGAAGCTAAAACTACAAAAACTGAATGTCGATGTCTATAAATAATGTCAGCTACTGTGGAATGTATAAATACATTACACACTGTGAACTAAAAAGTGAAGTGGCCAGAAATTTCCAAGTATGTGGTAGACACAGGTATTGTTGGCTGGTAGGAGGATCTAGGTAGCATTGCATGCAACTGAATTTTGTGAGTTGTTGACTTTAAGATGAAATGGTAGAAGAATAATCTTGATGAAGAGTAACAACCATGACCCCCAAGATTCTCTGGGGTGAGGGGCGGCACATGTAGCATGATTGTTAATAATGATAACAAATCACAAAGAGTTTAGTTACGTTATTTATATGTTGCCAATATTACAACTTTGCCATTGGAGGAAAGAGAAGACAAAATAAACATAAAACAAAAGAAATTGCACAAGTACCAATATGGATGATGTCTAATAGTAGTTTCAATTTCATGATACATACTAGATTCCAGCTTTAGTGAGTAATTCTTCTGCAGTGCATATATGTGTTTACACATTTATGTGAGTGTCTGTAATATGTTTCCTTTAATTTTTACTTAGATGATTGTTTAGTGAAGAAAATATGTTGGATTTATTTTTGTGGGAGTTTATTTATCCCATGATTTCTTTTCTTTGTGTGGCTTGTTTCAATTGATTTCTATTTTGTAAAACCAAGTTCAGTGGCAGCCTATGGTTGCAAGAGACATCAATTTTGTCTTTACCAGGAAATGAATGAACAGTTCCAATACACAATAGCCACGAGTTTTTTATCTTTTTCTTTCCAAATCTCTATCAAATTTTTACTGATTCCATGAAATTATTACTGATGCATTACATGCTACTGTGTTCAGCACCTCCATCATATTCTAATGTGCATGAGAAAACCTCAAGGAAGGGGGTTAGAAGTTGCGAGGAAACATATTACATCATGCTTGTCAGAACTTGCATCTATGCGTGAATCATCAGGGTTCCTTGTCAGTAATGCATGTGGGTCATCTCAAGTGGATGTTGAAGATAAAACAACAGCATCTGGTTGTCAGCCTGTTGGTTTTGATGCTAACTTAAATACTAAATTATCAGCTCCCACACCTCCACGTGCTATAAAAATTCTCAGCTGGAAAAAGGTGAATGCCTTGAAGAAATGCATTTAGAAGAAAATATTCTGGGATTCTGTGTCAGTAATCTGAAGTGCTTTTCTTTTGTTGCCAGTCTCTTGAGTACTTCGAAAGGCTACTACAAGATCTAGATGTAATATGTTCTTTCTCTTTAGGTCCACATATTGAAGAAGTTCTTCGATTTGTGGTCCAATTCCAAAAGTCTCAGCCTGATTTGGTTGCAAGAGCTCATCTGCAGGTTAGGCTTACAACTGCACATTAATCTTCTCACTACTAGTGATCTTTTTTGTTTTGACTTATGACAACTATGTTTTTTTTTTAAATAATTTCTACTCCTTTGTACCTTGTTTTTGTTTATTACATGCTTATTTATAATGCACATACGTTTTCACACATTGACGCTTTATATGACAAACTTTGACAGCAATCACTCAACTCGCAATGCATGTTTTCTAGGTGCTTGAGGACCCTGGTAGGCTGCATTTTCTTAAAATGTTAGGCCCTGGTTTTCAGGTTACAGCCCAAAGTAGAAGATCTGACAACTATTATATTAAGCACAGAATGTCCTAATCTTTAAATCAAGGGAAAAAAAATTTAATGCATGGCTATATTGACCTTTCATTTTGTATATGGGCAAAGAGTGTCATGTTTGTAATTGCTAAAGAATACATAGAAAAGTACCAGACTATTCTATACAAGGTAATAATGCAATTTCTCAAAAACTAAAGTGCTCTTGACACTTGAGGTATTCATATACACAAACAAGTTAGGGGTGAGTTGTGAGGCGAGGCAATTTATGGCTATTGGATGATGAAACATCACCTTGTAGGGAACAATGATATGACTCAAGTTTGTTCCTGTTGCTACCTTTTCTGCCAAGAACTCCATCCCAAATCAAGCAATTAATAAGATTGATATTATTGGGGTTGGATGTTGAGTGGTTGTGGGACTATCCCTCATTAACAGGCCAATTTATTGCAGATGTCTGTTGGTTTTAATGAATCACCATGTGTTTGCAGATTTCTTAGGAAATATTTGTTAGATGAGTTGATTTTTGTTCTTTTGCAACAGCTCAGCAGTGGTCCTGATTGAAGGTTCTTTCTTTAACATTGTTCATAGGAAGCTTTACTTACTAACCACATGCACAAGTTCAGTGGGGTACTTTTCCAATTTCCTTTTGAGATTGATTTTGTTCAACCTTGGGTGGCAATATTGTCTTTATAAATAATAACTCATGTTGCCTTTTGTATTTATATCTTGGAAGCTCATTGGTATGTTTGCAGTTGTCAGCATCTAGGAGGGCTTTGTGTATCCTTCTGTAGATGTTCTCCTGAGACTTCTTTGTTATGGACATGTTAAGATTTAAATAGTAGATGCTGTGATGTATAGTTCTTCTGAATAAATATCTATTTTCTTTTTCGAGGAAGTTTCTAATCCTCTGTGTTTGATTATGACAAAACAGCTTCTACTGGTTCATGATGGGAAGCTATATGGGCGAGATCCTTTCCATGAAGTGATCTCTCGGGCTACAGCATTGCCTCATATGACAAGTGCAGAGTTACAGAAGCATGAGTTTGTACAACGTTTGGGACAGGTTGGGTGATTTGTTGTCTTTTCCCATGGCTGCTTGGCTTGAATCTTGTATGTCATTCTTTTTTTCAGTTTTTATTTAGTAGTCCCATGCTTACTAGTTCTTAATCCTTGATGCTGTAGCTGCTAGTCAGCTTGCTGAGGATTCTTTGCACAAATGCTGCATGGCAAAGGCGTAAGCTTGGAAAGATCTTGCAAGATTGGAGTATTTTTTTGGGACAGGTCTGTTGACTTGTGGGAACTGAACAGCTTCTTCTTCTGGCCCTCATTTCCTTTAAATTGCTTACAGCATTGCCTTTTTTTTTTTGTATTTTTGTCTTCATGATTATTCTCAATAAGGGATTAACTTTGAAGGATCTAGTGTTTAGTTATTACATTTCTATGTTTCATATGTCCAGGCCAAAAATACCCTTTAGGAAATCTGCCTACATTTTTGGCTAATTTCTGGTATCTATCTATGCTGGAACTTGGCAGGACACCAAGATGGAGTCACTGCTAATTAGTTTCTGGTTTTGTTGTCACCAGAAACTCATTGAACGACCATGTTTAAGATTTGCAATACTATACTTAGTGGTATTGTGCTTTTATCCAGTTCTGGTCGAATCTGGTGAGATCTATGTGCATATATGTGTGTCTGCAAATGCAGAAATATTTACTGGTCAAGGCTTTTTGGGTTACATAGATCTAATCATCAGAATCTGGATTTAACCCTTATGATGAGTTCAATATGCTCTATCTGCCACTCCTTTAAGCCTGATCACAACAAATAAATTATGGAGCTAAGTCACACTGATATGGATGCGGGAATGGGAGATTATGTGGATACACTTGTGTATGAAAATTTTCAAAAATTAGGACACAGGGGCATGGCCATAAACACACAAATATGTATGTATGTATGCGTTTGTGTGTATAAAACAGCAATTTTAAATCACTATAACTAAGAACAGCAAATAATAAAACTAAGTTGAAATTGAAATATAATGTAATTGATATAAATTTTAAAATAAAAAAAAACTCTAAGTGAATACAAAATAAGTAAATAAGATCATAAAAGAAATAGATAAAATTAATGACACAATGTTGATTATGATGTGTGAAAACTGGTTTGACTGCATCCATGAGTGTCCTGGAGTGTTTGAGTGTCATTCATGTCGACATGGGATACGCATGCTCAGTGAAGTGTCCGTGTGACATAGTTGTAAAGAGAGTAACAAATCAGTGTCATAGGTATGCACAAAACTGTGATTCCTGATAAATGGACCTAATTGTTGTATTTGATTCAATGTTATTGTGATAAAACAGCAAATAGGTTATGCCAAATTACTCAAACTGGTAGTTGTAGTTTTCAGTGATTGGATCTACCCATTGTGCTTGGTGTGCATGCTTGATGGAGCCAGACTATTGGAAGTCTATGGTTTAGCAAAAGTAGGACCTATGCCAGGTGTTCTTAGACCTATTCTAGTAACTTGTTTAGGAATTTGAATTCTTTGCAACACATAACATCACTTCGATGCAAATCTTGGGGCCTTGGAATTGCCAAATCTGGTTCTGATTGAGCATTTCTATGTTTTCTTTCCGTGTTTCTGCCAAACCTCTGGCTGATTTATATTCTTTCTGCTTGCTTTGATATTCATTGTTTTGTTTAGTTTTTTCATGTCATTTTCAGCTGGAGATGAGTGGTTCAAGAGAATCTGGAGATACCTTGAATGCATTGATAGATGAGGTATCTTAGCCTGAGATGAGCTTACTGGTTGTATGAGTTTATTTGGCACTTTAATCCTCTGTTGCAGTTTGGTGCTATTTGACTGTTAAGCTCTTCTGCAGAATTCATGTGTGAACCTAGCAGCAAGTCTTGCTGGTTGGACTGAAGAACAGATTTACTGGATTGCTGCTCGTTTTCTTATGCTTGGATTTGAGCTGGAACTCTATTCTCCTAGTGAATACTGCATGGTTTATTGGTTGGTATCTGCTTTTGGTTCACATTTTCCTTAACTGTGATTTTTGCAATATTGTCACTGCAAATTAATATGGACAGGTATCTTTACATTATATTCATCAAACTGATGGAGAAAGCTCAACTCAGAATATCTCAAAACACTGATGCATGTGAGTGCTGTCTGCATTATTTATTTATTTATTTTCTTTCACTACCCTGTGCCTACCCTCTTGCATGTATTTGAAACTTATGTTAAGTATCTGCATTTTTTTAATATTGATTGCTAAATATTTCCTTTGTGTATTTCAGTCTGAGATGACTCATTACCTCTATCTGAGTTAGTTTTGAGTTGATCTTTTTTCTGAGGCATATTCTCTTAAGAACTCTAATTATAAGAAACTTGAACTGCTGTTATTACCAATTTGTTTTCTATTCATAAGGAGTAATGCGACTGTATAGGCTTGTTTTATGCTCCAATTCAATTATTTCATATGAAATGATGTAAGAGATTAAAAAGATGTTTCATGTAAAATGTTGTTTTACCAATCAACAGTCACGCACACACGTGGGAGTGATCCTGCACTTCATGATTGTATTAGGTTGCTCGTGCACTTTACTAGTTTCTTTCCATTTGATGCTGGAAACTGGTGGTTTGTTACCATTTCAAAGGGCAGCATTTACTCTCAGTATGCAGTCTGTCTGAGGCTGGAAACTGAGTTTCACAATCTTTTTTGCTTGGATACCCATAATATCATCATCCAGTTCTCTTTTTTCACAACCTATTCACTAAATAAATCTCCTTTGTTTGACTGGCAGCAGATTTACCAGAAACTGGAGTGCGTGGCACCATCCTTCTGATTTCCAGCCATTTTTGGCACTGGATGGTACACTAGCAAATGCTAGAGATATGCTCTAGGATATATGAGATTTTTCAATATATATATATATAATGCATTTATCTAAGTTGAAACCCTTTTATCATAAGTTTGGGTTCAACTAGCTTAAATTGCCAAAACATCGTTAAGCAAGTGACTTTTTTTGAAAATTTGTCGTCACCTTTGGTGTCAAAGAAATTAAATGTAATTTTCCTGAAGTGACTTTTGTGTTTTCAAACTGGGATCACTGTATCTTGTTCCGCTTCAACTTTTCCTTGAGAAAAAGTCCTAGTCTACTCCTAAAAGTAACGTTGTGATTTTAAAAAATGCCACTGCCTTAAGGGTGTTTGAGTAATTTAGTCTAATCGCACAGTCCTAGCTTTAAACTGGAGTTCAAACTTAGTTGGTGGGCACACGGATGCACACACACTATTGTATTGCTACTAATCTTTGTTTTCAAATTTCGTGAGATCTGTCAATTATAAATAGGATCATGCATGTGGGTCGCAGCACACAAATATCTTGGTCTCTTTTGTATCCATGATGTCTAGTGTTTAGCTCAGAATCATGCAAGGATATCTAATTTTCCAATCTAATTAGAAGCTCTGTTACCTTTGAGGGAAAATCTAAAAGTCTTATGAAGAAATATTTACTCCCTTGATCATTTATATGTATGTGTTTTCTTTGTCATTACGTTTTTATTAAAAAAAAATTTAATCAAAATGTATTTTGCACATTTAGTGTTTGTGTTACTTGATGCTTCATTGAACCTTTGCTTTTTCGTATATACACTTTTTCGTATGTTTTTTGAAAATTTTAAATAATAATTTTTTAAAACCGGTGAACTTGTTTTTCGAAAAACTAGATATATGATTGCTCAAAACTTGCTTTAATGGGTCGGTAAAAATTTATGACCATTGGAGCTTTGAATTTATATTTTATGCCTGACTTTGTTTGTAAGCATACATTTTATATGAATGGTAAGTCTTTAAAGAAAGTTATGTTGAGATTAAAATTTTTGTGAGATATGTAGTGTAAAACTATTGATCACATACTCTTCTACACTCTCATCATATTTGTTGTTTCGTATTGAAGGTATGCGCTTATCCAATAAAAAGTCTCATATGTGGCTTCTTATAATATTGTGTATTTTTCAGAAAAATTCTTGACATATCATCTATGAAAAATTCTTTATTAAATTTTAATTTCCTTTAACAAGGCTTATCTAATGCGTCATTTCATATGAGCAATATTTGTTTGGAAAAGTTTTTTTTATGATGCATGTTGAATTAAGATTAATTCTTTATTAAAAGGAATGGTCTTGTATTACTATCATATGAAATATGGTTATTTTCTTTGAGTCTTAATGCTCTTAAAGATTCTTCAATTTGATTATTGCATAATTTTCTTCAAGAGTTTGTCTTATTGTAAAATTTATGGATTTTATTAATGCTTGTTGCATAATTATTGAATTATGAGTTGGTTCTAACCTTTTAAGTCATATGTTTTTGATAAACTTATGAGTTTTTGAATTTTTCCTCAATAAATATTTGATTTTCTAGATTTGTGCCTTAGTGCAATTTTATGTTGTTGTGAGAAGATTGTTTGTATCTTTTATAGATACATTTGTGAATTTCTTTTTTCTTACATGATATCTTTCAAAGATTCATTAATATTTGTGAACCTTTGTGGTTCTTTTGAGATTGGTTGTGAGCATCATTTGAAGTTCCAATTGTGAACTTCATGATTTTTCACATGAGATTTTCAAACTTCATAATCTTATCACCTTTATTAAGAATGCCTATATTGGCCTAAATTTGTTATTTGCTTATTCAAGATTATTGTCATTCAATATCTTTTATTGCATAAAATTGTATCTATTATCATTTGGTGTGCATATAATTGCACTTTATATCTATCATAGTTAAGACTTGATTTGACTCTTGGATTATTCCAAATCAGTTCTTACACGTGACATTGCTTAATATTTCATGTTGTGTTTGTTGCATAATAAGACCTTTTGGTATAAATGACTTCATTTTGAAGAATTGATTATGTTAAACATGATCCGTGTTTATGCAAAATTGTTGTCAGAAGGCATATTGTTGTGCATATGATTGATTATCTACCATTATTGGATCTTTGATTTGATTTTTTCAAATCGGCTCTCTTTATAAAATCACCTATTTGGAAAATGATTTCCATAAGTGTTTGTTGCATGGCATTTATATTGTTCATCACAAACTTTATATAATGCATCAATTTTCTTAGCCTTGTTATAGAGATGTTTGTTGGGGTGCGTTATGTGCACCTCGTGTTATATCTTTTTAGATGGTCAACTTGTAGTTTGACTCTAAATGACAGGTTGTGTGATCTCTGTTTGTGAGTGTGTTGTTGTATCACTCATTTGTTTTTTAGTCATTGACTTTGTTATGGATGCTCTTAACTATGTGTACCTGGCTGACTAACTTTTGAAACCATAGTGTTTCTAGATATATTTAAAAATTGATATCCTTTTAATTGCATTTCTATTATAAGATTTCTTGCCTCAAGTGTTTTTATGTCTCTTATCTAAGTGTCATCATATACAGACAAGAAATGTTGTTCACACCTTTGTGTATGACTTTTAGCCTATTGTTGGTTGTTGTATTTTTGTTTTATAGTCGCTAATACACTCACTTCAAGTATCATTATATGTAGATAAGAGGTGATTATACATACCTTCGTGTGTGTCTTTGGCCCTTTAATGGCATTATATTTATGTTCTTATTCTAGTCGCTTATACACTTGATTTGTGGGTTTTGGAGGTCTAATGAGGTGACTGCTTGTAAGGGATGAACTATTGTTGAGATTTGCAAAATTCTATATTTATGAGAATTTATAATTTGGTTTTGATTTGCATTTTATCATGTGAGATTTATTTTTAATTAGGTAATGATTTTTTTATCCTTGTTTTTTTCCTTGCATAGAAAAATATTTGTCGATAAAAGTTCGCATCATTGATAATATATATATATATATATATCTATATATATCTATATATATATATATATATATATATGTGTGTGTGTGTGTGTGTGTGTGTGTGTGCATATTTGGAAATCACTTGATTTTACCTTTTTGGCATTTACCCTATAATGGATGTGTGTATTTTACACATTAAGGGCTTGTGGTGTTTGCCCTTCTAGTGAGCTTTTGTATTTTCAAATATTCCATCCTTCAATGTGTGAGGTTCTCTATTTAAAATAACATTCATTCTTGACTCTTGGGTGTGTGTTTTAGTTTATTCAGTGAAGTGTTATACTTGATTGAAGTGTGTTCTTGGAAGTTCATACATGACATTTGTTGGCATTGATTTCTTTTCATTCTAAGGAGTGTGAGAAATTATTAAAATCATTTTTTGTTGATAAAATTAATTATCTTTCATTATTGATTTATGTGTATTAAACATGCTTTCTTTTACTTTGGGAGGAATTAATTCTTGAATGAACATTGTCTCTTTGAAGACATTTCTAATGCATGAAGCTTTTCTTAAAACTCTTTAGTGTTGACTCAAAAAGAAGAGATATTTTTTATGCCTTTGTACATATTGAACTCCTTTGTGAGTATTTTTTTGTGCCTTTGTGCATATATCATTTCTTAAGAATATAGTGAGTTTATCAAAGTGTCTTTGAGTTTAATCCTCTTAATGATATTTTCATATAGTACTCGATTGAAATACGCAGAATATCTTTTGCATCATTCTTGATGAATCATATGTTCCTTTTGATCAATGTTATGGTTTCTTGATTCATTTTATTTGAAATATTATACTTGATTGAAGTGCAAATATATTTTTTACTTGACACTCTTTGGTTTGTTCCACATGATTTTGAAGATGAGATTAAAGAAGTATCTATGATACATCATGGAAGGTGCTTGGAGATGATCATTAAAGACAGTTGAAGGATGACATTTGCAAAATTCTTTCATATGCTATAAAGATGGTGACTTCTATTGAAGACTCTTGAAGACTTGAAATCCTTCTTTTGTATCTTCAAACTTTCTGCTATCCCCTCGTAAAGTTTGAGGGGGAGTGTTAATATATATATATATATATAAGTATATATGAATATATTATTCTCTTTTCTTTATTGTACATCTAAAAACCCAATAGGGGTATTTTGATAATTTTCCCATATCATTTTATTTTTAATTTTATTTTTCTTTTTATTTAAAGTTGTAATAGGACCACATGGGGCCTCACCCATCTAGTCGTTGGGGCTCCCAACGACTAGAAGGGAGCCCCATGTGGTCTCTCTCTCACTCTTCTTTTCCTCTATAAATTAGAGGGCTCTCCATCTTGTAAACTATGGCTTTTGAAGCCCTCACTGAATAAAGATCCATATTTTTTAAGTGTTGCCTCTTTGAAGGCTTTTTGTGTTGTCCCTTAGTGGACCATTTCAATATTCCCCATTGTGGGTTCTTGTTTATTCACTATTGGACCGTGTGATTGCATTAAATATTCTTATTATACATTTCTGTATACTCTATAACAATATCATGTTCTCAGTGCCCAGATTCAGAATCATACCAAACTATCCTCATTACTTTAGTTTTGGTTCTGGTTTTGAGTAGAGCCAAGCATTGTTGGGTAAAGTTGTAAGAAAGTATGCAGAAATGTATAATAAGAATGCTTAATGCATTCACACGGTCTAATAATGGACAAACAAAGACCCACAATGGAGAATACCGAAATAGTCCACTAAGGGATAACTCAAGAATCTTTCAAAGATGTAACAAAAAAAAATATATGAATCTTTATTGAGAGGGCTTAAAAAATCATACTTTACAAGAGGGAGAACCCTCTAATTTATAGAGGAAAATAGAAGTGAGAGAAGGACCACATGGGGCTCCCTTCTAGTCGTTGGGAGCCTCAACGGTCACATTAATGATCGTTGGGGCCCCAATGACTAGATGAGTGGTGCCCCATGTGGTCATATTACATATTTAAATAAAAAAGAAATAAAAGAAAAACTTAAAAATAAAATGGTGCATAAAAATTACCAAAATACCCCTATCGGGTTTTTGGATGTGCAATAAAGAAAAGAAATATATATATATATATACATATTTTAACACTCTCCCTCAAACTTTACGTGAGGATAATAGAAAGTTTGAAGATACAAATGAAGGATTTCAAGTCTTCACGAGTCTTCAATGAAACTCATCATCTTTATAGCACATGAAAGAATTTTGCAAATGTCCGTGGTCAACTGTTTTTAATGATCATCCCCAAGCATCTTCTATGATGTATCATAAGTATTTCTTCCATCTCATCTTAAAATCCTATAGAACAAATCAAAACACTCCAATTTAAAAATATCTTTGCATTTCAATCAAGTAGAATATTTCAAACAAGATGAATCAAGAAACCATAAAATTGATCAAGCGGAACATATGATTCATCAAAACAATGATGCAAAAGATATTATACGTATTTCAATCGGGCACCATGTGAAAATATCATTAAGAGGATTAAACCTAAACACGCTTTGATAAACTCACTATATTCTTAAAGAAAGATATGTACCCAAAGGCACAAGAAATACTCACAAAGGAGTTCAATATGCACAAAGGCATACAAAAAATCTTCTTATCAACACTAAAGAGCTTTACGAAAAGCTTCATGCATTAGAAATGTCTTCAAAGAGACAATGTGCATATAAGCACTAATTTCTCACAAGAGATGTGCATAAGTGCATAAAAGAGACCTCATATCATATAGTTAAACCATGTTCAATACACATAAATCAATAATGAAGAGAATTAATTTTATCAATAAAATATAAGTTAATAATGACTCACATCTTAGAATGAAATATTGGGAAAATACAAAAGCCCACTAGAAAGCCGAAGAACCTCAAGCACTTAATGTGCAAAATATCCAAATTCCCTATAGGGTAAATTCCAAGATGTAAAAGTAATTTCCAAATATGCATATCAATGATATGGAGTTTTATCGATAAATATTTTTCTATGCAAGGAAGAAAGAAGTAGTAAGGATTAAAATTTTGAAAGAAATCTCATATGATAAATGGAATTTTGCAAATCTCAACAATAGTTTATCGTACTACAAGCAATCACCTCATTAGACCTCCAAAGCCCATAAATCAAGTGTATAAGCGAATAGAACAAGAATAAATATAATGTCATTAAGGGGCCAAAGGCAGACACGAAGGTATGAATAAACACCTCTTGTCTATGTATAATGATACTTAAAATGAATGTATCAGCGACTAGAACAAGAGTACAAAAGCCAACTATAGGCTAAAAATCACACATGAAATTGTGTATAAACTTCTTTTGTCTACGTATAATGATACTCAAAGCAAGTATGTTTAACGACTAAAACAAGAGTATAAAGCCAACAATGGGCTAAAAGCACACACGAAGGTGTGACAAAATATCTCTTGTCTACCTATAATGACACTTAAAACAAGTGTATCAGCTACTAGAGCAAGAGCAAATAACCAATAATGAGTTAAAAGCACACACAAAGGTGTGAACAAACAATTATTGTCTACATATAATGACACTTAGATAAGAGGCATAAAAGGAGAAGACACTTGAGGCAAGAAGGCTTGTAATGAAGACACTAATGCAAATAAAATTGACAATTTTAAGCATATTTCGAAACACTACGGTTTCAAAAATAATAGATATCCATCATACATGCTCATAATAAAAAACATCAAAAAATAAATTAAATGGCCACACACTCACAATCAGAGACCACACAACCGTCAGTTTGAGTCAAACCACATATGACAATCAAAACTGACCTAAACCGAGGTGCCCATAACTCACAGCAACTAACATCTCTGATTAATAATAAGGCAAAAAAAGATTGATGCATCATATAACAACTTGTGATGGACAATAAAAGTGTTATAAAAGGCAAAAAATACTCATAAAAAAATAACCTTTTAAATAAGCAATGCCATGTGTAATAACCGATTTGGAATAATCCAAGAATCAAATCAAACCTTAACTATGATAAATATAAAGTGCAATTATATGCACACTAAATGATAATAGATGCAATTTTATGCAACACAAGATGTATAATGACAATAATCTTGAATGAGAAAATAACAAATTTAGGCCAATATAGGCATTCTTAATAAAGGTGGTAAGATTATGAAGTTTGAAAATCTCATGTGAAAAACCATGAAAGAAAATGAAGTCTACAATTGGAACTTCAAATGATGCTCACAACCAATCTCAAAAGAACCACAAAGGTTCACAAATATTAATTTCTCAATCGAATCTTTGAAAGATACCATTTAAGAAAAAGGAACTCCACAAATGTATCTGTTAAAAGATGACCTTGAATGCAATAGGTTCAAACATGAACCAATAATCACGCACATAAAGTGTGGATACACAAACCCATTAAGGGGTTATCAAATGCACATAAAGTGCAAACCCATAAACCCACAAAGGGGTTAAGCCAAAAGGCTAAAAGAATACATCTTTATTAAGAGAGTGAGGGTTAAAACACTAAAAGAATACATTGTAAGGGGGGTTACCCCATATTTATGCATGAAGGGAGAGCTAGGGAGAGAGAGTCGTTGGGCTTCCAACGTGTCTATTTAGAGTCGTTGGGAGCCCAACGTCTCTCTACCTTTTTGACTAAAGTCAAATGTTGACTTTAGTCAAAAGGTTTACATGGTCAAAAAAGTAAAAAATAAGAAAAATAAAAAGGTTTTCTAACTAAAATGAAAAGAGAACTAATTCCTAGTTAGTCTAGGAGATTACGAAAAAGGGAAATGACCAAAATTTCCCTGACGGGTATTTTGGATAAAACAGAAAAAAAACATATATATATATATATATATATATATATGGTGTACATCAATATTTTAACACCCCCTCAAACTTTGCATGGGGAAACAAAAAGTTTGAAGAATACAAGAGGAAGAATCTCAAGTCTTCAGTAAAAATGTCATTGAGATTTGCAAAAGTCTTCCTCCAATTGTCTTTAACGGTGATCATCCCAAATCATCTTCCATGATCTTATCAAAGGTACTTCTTCTATCTCATCTTTAAGATCCTGTGGAACAAACAAAAAAAGATCCAAGTAAAAGATATCTTTGCATTTTAATGAAGTAGAATGTGAAAATATCATTAAGAAAACATCATTTATAAAAGCATAATTATCTTATTACTTATGTATACAAAATGTGTTTTCAAGAAGTCTCATATGGACCAAATTTCAAGATCATATACTTGAAAATAAGTAAAAGTAAGAAAATTTTAAAATGTACATGGAAATGTATAATAAGAATGCTTAATGCATTCATACGGTCCAATAATGGACAAACAAGAACTCACAATGGGGAATATCAAAATAGTTCACGAAGGGACAACATAAAAAGCCTTTAAAGAGGCAACACATAAAAAATATATGAATCTTTATTTTGTGAGGGCTTAAAAAGCCATTATGAGCACATGCATATGATATCATGTACTGAAATGAATCAATACTAAAAGAGTCACTAATGAACATGCTCCGATCATATATTACTTGAGCTTAAAAAAAACAAGTGTTATTGAATAGAGCAATTCCCTTGAAGGAGATTTCACAACGGAAATGCTTAAGAGCATATGATAAAAGAGAACTTATGAACCAGAACAAAGTGTATAAACACAAGGGTTCAAAAGTTTTTCGTCCACTTATGAAACAAAAAAGTATATTCTTTGATTCAAAAATCATGTGCACATAGCAATTGTGCTTATAAAATTAACATGATCATGAGTTAGAAAATCTCATATCAAAACCAAATTTCAAATTCTCATATGGAATTTTGCAAATCTCAACAATAATTCATCCACTACAAGCAATTATCTTATTAGACCTCCAAAATTTCAACAAATCAAGTGTATAAGCGACTAGAACATAAATATAATGTCACTAAAGGGCCAAAGACACACACGAAGGTGTGTATAAACACCTCTTGTCTACATATAATAATACTTGAAATGAGTACTTTCAACGACTAGAACAAGAGTACAAAAGCCAACCATGAGCTATAAATACACATAAAAATGTGAATAAACATCTCTTGTCTACATATAATGACACTCAAAATCAAGTATGTTCAGTGACTAGAACAAGAGTACAAAGCCAACCATAAGCTAAAACACACACGAAGGTGTGACAAAACATCTCTTGTCTATATAAAATGACACTTGAAATGAGTGTATCAACAACTAGAACAAGAACACAAAAGCCAACCATGAGCCAACATCACACACAATGGTGTCAAACAACAAATCTTGTCTACATATAATGATACTAAAAACAAGTGTATTAGCTACTAGATCAAGTGAATAAAGCCAACAATGAGCTAAAAACACACACGAAGGTGAGAACAACATTTCTTGTCTACATGAGGTGACACTTAGATAGGAGGCATAGAAAGAGAAAGTCAATTGAGGTAAGAAGACTTGTAATGACAAACACTAAAGCAAATAAAATTGATAATTTTAAGCATATTTCGAAACACTATAGTTTCAAAAAACAATATACATCTATCACAAGTACTCATAATAAAGAGCATCCATAGTAAAATCAATGACCAACGAGAAACCGAGTGATACCACACACTTATAACCAGAGAACATAAAACAATCAACTTGAGTCAAACCACATGTGACAACCAAAACTGACCTAAATCGAGGTGCCCATAACTCACCTCAACAAACATCTCTGATATAATAATAATACGGCCAACGTAGGCATCTTTTAATAAAAGTGATACAATCAAGAGGTTTGTTTATCTCATGTGAAAAATTAATACACGAACAAGTTTATAACCTTGCACCATTAGAAGAAAATCCAAACTAAAGCATTAAGCTTAACATAGTCCATTCTTCAAAAATGAAATCTTTTATACCAAAAGATCTTATTATGCAATAAACACAATATGAAATTTTAGGCAAATAATGCATACTAAGGTTCTATATCATGTGGGAAATTCTTTAAAAGATCTTTCTTAATTAACACAATGGTTCATACAACATACTTACCACAAAAACTTTCCTAGAGAGACCACCAAGATTCTTAAATAAACCAAAAACATTGAAGGACCTTTACAATCCTTTTTTTCATAAGTATCGCAGAATTCTCATAAATAGTTATCACTAACAAGAACCACTTAGGGTTCATACAAAAAAGAAAGACTTAATTCAAATGTGAGATATTCATATTCAAGAATTACCAAATTCATATATCAATTAAAAAGTGCACTAAGACATAAACAAGACTCTGAGAGGTCCTAAAAAAAAAGTTTTCAAATGGGAGTCAAGTGCATTAAGCAAATACCAATAATACTCATTTAGCAAGAAAATATATATAATTTTAGAAGTTAACTTATAAGTCAATCATGAAACAACTATGCAAAAGTCATCAATCTTACATAGTTGAAGACAATTATATTTGAAAAAGCATCACTACCTGGAGGATTATTAAAAAACCTTAAATTACTATTACATGTTATGGGTAATTGATGAATGTGTAGAGAAGTATGTGAATTATCACAATCCTTCATTTTCAATCTCAACCCAACTTTCTTTAAGAGCTTCCTACACATATGTAATAGATAACTTTTAAAATACCAAAGTTATTTTGTAAGATTTAAATTCAAAGAGTCAAAGAATTTTATCACAACCATGTATGTTCATCTATGTAAAAATTTCTATAAAAAGAGTATTTGTGTATAAACACAATGCCAAAAAAACAAGTGTGCAGCACAAGGATACTCATGCACCAAGGCATGAAAAAAATATGAACTTCAATATATTGAATCCCAAAAGGGGCCTTACAAAAAGCTTTTAACACTTGAAGTTAACATAATAATAAAAAACCCATACACGAGTTCAAATACGATTGACATCAAACTTAAAAGATAAACATGATATATAACCCATTTTTGCGCAATCATATATCTAGAAAAACAAGTTTACCAATTTTAAAAAATATTATTTAAAAATATTTTTAAAACATGCGAACAAGTGAAATATGATGTGAAAAATAAGAGTTCAATGCTCAAGTACCACAAGCACTAAATGTGCAAAATACATTTTGTTTTTTTTTAAAGAGAGCATAATGATAAAGAAAACACATGCAAGAAAATAGTTTCATAATGCATGATACTATAAGAAAAAGAATACATACCAAATATTCTTCAAGAAAGAGAAGAAAAACAATAAATACTTCACCATTCTTTGAAGTTTCTTGAGCGACAGACTTTCCGATGCACCAAAAGACAACCCGATCACGACCTCGCTCTGATACCATGTTAAAAGATGACCTTGAATGCAATAGGTTCAAACATGAACCAATAATCACGTACATAAAGTGCGAATACACAAACCCATTAAGGGGTTATCAAATGCACATAAAGTGCAAACCCATAAACCCACAAAGGGGTTAAGCCAAAAGGCTAAAAGAATACATCTTTATTAAGAGAGTGAGGGTAAAAAATCTTCACACTAAATGAATACATTGTAAGGGGGGTTTACCCCATATTTATACATGAAGGGAGAGCTAGGGAGAGAGAGTCGTTGGGCTTCCAACGGCTCTATTTAGAGTCGTTGGGAGCCCAACGTCTCTCTACCTTTTCGACTAAAGTGAAATGTTGACTTTAGTCAAAAGCTTTACATGGCAAAAAAAGTAAAAAATAAGAAAAATAAAAAGGTTTCTAACTGAAATAAAAGGAGAACTAATTCCTAGTTAGTCTAGGAGATTACGAAAAGGGAAATGACCAAAATGGCCCTGACGGGTATTTTGGATAAAACAAAAAAAAACATATATATATATATATATTGTTAAAATATATGTATTAATACATATACATATATATATATATATATATATATATATATATATATTTCTTCAAATACACCATAATACCCGATAGGGGTATTTATTTTTCTTCTTTTCTTTTTTGTATTTCTTTTCTTTTATTTTTTAATTTTATTTTTTCTTTTTTGAAGCCACATAGGGGGGCCCACCATAGAGTCGTTGGGGCCCCCAACAGTTACAAATGTGACCGTTGGGGGCTCCCAACGACTATTGGGTGCCCCCTTGTGGTCCCTTAAAGTGTATAAATAGGGGCTTTCCCCCCTTGTGTATGTTATGCTTTGGTGAGCTCTTCTTTAATAAAAAGAGTGTTTATTTTATCTATGTAACTTTGTTACAAGGCCTTTCGTATTATCCCTTAGTGGATTTCTTCTTTGTGCCTTTGTGCTAAGTCTATTGTTGGACATTGTGAATGCATTTGCATTCTTGATTCTTCCGCATACTTCATTACTTGGTATCAGAGCCATCCGATTCTTCCAAGGTGAAATCTTGTCTCTCTCTCCACTTTTACATATTCTCTTATTGAAGCAATGGAGACCAAGATCGACCTATCATTCAAGTTCAATGGAAAAAATTACATGATGTGGGCATCCACAATGGAAAATAATCTCAAAGGAAAGAAACTTTGGGGTTACGTAATGGGGATCGTTTCGGAACCTCAACTTAAGCTCACAAAGATGGAAGGAGGTCAAGAAAAAGCTCTTGAGGGAGATGCTCGTCTCAAAGCAATAAAAGACCATCAACGACAAGTGGAAGATTGGGAGAGCAACCATGTAAAAATCCTAGCATGGTTTATGAATAATGTTGAACTAAAGATATGTGTCAATATTGCAAAATTTCGCCGAGCCACTGAAGCTTGGTTTTTTATGAAGGGTATGTATACCCCAAAAGATCTTGCAAGAGCTTATTTCTTGCAAAAGAAAGTTAGTACTACAAAACAAGGGGATATGAGCATCCAAGATTACTATAGTGTTCTAAACCCTTTGTGGGATGAATTGGCTCTTTTAGAACCTAAATGGGTGGCTATGGAGGATGTTGAGCTTAGACAAAAACAAATGGAACAAGATAGATTGTTTCAATTTTTATTTGGGCTTCGTCCCGAATTTGAACAAGTGAGATCCTCACTCTTTCATAGATCCACTCTTCCTCCATTAGAGGATGCCATTACCGAAATTACTCAAGAAGAGACTCGACATGGCATGAGTAAAAGCATGGATAAAGTTCTTGCCGTATCTAAACTCGACAATCACGTTAAAACATACAAGCCACCTCATTTTGGAAAACAAGGGAATGGTGGAAGGAAGATGATTATATGTTATCATTGTTATGAGCCAGGACATATCAAACCCGCATGCCCAAAATTAAATGGGACTTTCAAGCCTAAGGTGGCTTCCGTTGAAGAATCCTCTACTAAAGAAGATGAAGGCAAAAACGGGGATCTCAAGGACACTCTTGGTCAAATATCCATGGCTCTCCAACAAATTTTAAAGGCTACTTCCTCCACCTTCGGTGCCGCCATTGCCTCTTCATCACCTCCCGGTACGTATTCTTGGATTTTAGATTCCGGAGCTTCTTTTCATGACTCCATGAAAATGCTTTAACTAACGTATGCACCAATTCAAAAATATCTTGTGTCTCTATGGCCGATAAAACTTTTCTCAAAATAAATGGAATTGGAACTCTAGATCCTAAAAATTTTCAAAAAAAAATTGTTTCAAAAGTAAGAATAGTTCTTAAACTAAATCTCAACCTTTTTTTCGTTTTCCAAATTGCCGACCATGGATGTGAAATATCTTTCTCATCTTAAATGTGCTTTGTGCAGGATCTCGAGTCCGGGAAGCGGATTGGCCAAGGCCATAGAAAGAGAGATCTTTACTACATAGATCACTTGACACTCCCTACAAACTCTTTTTGTAGTTATGTCTAAGATAAAAGTATTGAAACTTGGCATAAAAGACTTTAACATCCAAGTTATTCTAAAATGTATCTTTTTCTTTTTTGAAACAAGTTTTATGAAGAAAAAGATATCAATTGCAAAGATTGCATTTTTGGAAAAATGAAGTCTTCCATTTCCTACAAGAACCTTTATTTCAACTAGACCTTTTGAATTAGTGCATTCCGATGTGTGGGGACCATCTCCGGTTCTATCCAAAGGTGATTATTCATATTATGTGACCTTTATTGATGATTATACTAGATATGTATGGATTTATTTTCTTAATCTTAAATCGGAAGTCTTTACCTTTTTTAAAAAAATTTTTGCAAAAATTCAAAATCAATTTCAAAGTCACATATCCATTCTTAGATCCGACTCCGAGGGAGAATGCCTATCAAATGAAATTCAAACATATTTAAAACAACATAGCATTTGTCATCAAAGATCATGTCCAAGAACTCCACAACAAAACGGTCTAGCGAAAAGAAAACATAAGCATATCTTAGAAACCACTAGATCATTATTTATTTCTAAAAATATTCTTAAATTTTTTTGGGCCGAAGTCGTGTTAACCTCCACTTAATCAACCGAATGTCGTCTTCAAAATTAAATAATATCTCTCCTTATGAAAAACTTTTTAAAATTATACCTGATTTCAATCGTCTTCATATTTTTGGATGTAAATGCTTTGTTCTTTTACATAAAAGAGATAAATTATCACCAAAGGCTATTGAATGTGTATTCTTGGGCTATGGTGAAAATCAAAAGGGTTATAGATGTTTTGATTATAAAAACAAAAGTTATATGTCTCAAAAGCTGTGACATTTCTAGAAGATGAGAACGGATTTGAAATATTAGACAAACAAAATGAAATTGAATATATGTTTTTAAATGATCTTTTAGAAGATACACATGATGAAACTTTAAGTCATTCGGAAATATTAGAAGATACACATAATATTGAAACATCACCAACTAATGGTGACAATCTACATGTTTACACCCGGTGTGAGCAAGAGAAACCTATTAGTGCTTTAGAAAAAATCTTGCAGCTTAATGAACCTCTTGAAGAAACTTCCCTTAGGCGGTCCTCTAGAGAATCAATTTCACCTAATAGGTTTGTTTCGTATGAATCTCTCTCACCAAATTATAGAGCTTGTCTAATAGCCTTACATTCATACTATGAGCCTTCTTATTATAATCAAGCAAAAAATATATCGCATTGGATTGAAGCAATGAGGGTAGAACTAGATGCTTTAAAGAAGTTTAAAACTTAGAGAAATAGTTCTACTTCCTCCAAATAAAAAAGCTATTGGATGTCGTTGGGTTTACAAAGTTAAGACAAAAAGTGATGGTTCCTTAGAACGATATAAAGCAAGATTAGTGACTAAGGGATACTCACAAAAATACATCATTGACTATGAGGAGACTTTTGCTCCTGTTGCTCGAATGACTAGTGTTCACACCCTAATTGTTGTCGCATCATCTAAGAAATGACCTATATTCCAAATAAATGTTAAAAATGCCTTTCTTAATGGTCAATTAAATGAAGAAGTATATATGGACCCTTCGTCGGGAATTACTCTTGAATAAGGTCAAACCCTTAAATTATTAAAAGCTTTATATGGTCTTAAACAAGCCCCTAAGGCTTGATATGATAGATTTAGTGTTATCATGATCAAGTAGGGATTTCGTTCTTGTTATACTGACACTGCTCTCTTTGTTAAAAGTGTAGGTAATAGTATTGTTATTCTTTTGCTTTATGTTGATGATATGATCATCACAGCCAATGATGAAAGTGGTATTATTGATGTTAAAAATATGTTAAAGATAACTTTGATAGGTCTGATTTAGGTTTTCTCAGATATTTTCTTGGCATTAAAGTTGAATACTCTCCTCGAGGGTATATATTATCATAGATGAAGCTTGCTGCAGATATATGTTCCAAATCTGGAATTTCAGATGACAAAAAAGGTGGAGACTCCATAGGTTATCAACGCTAAACTATGGTTGGAAGATGGGGTTCTACTAGATGATCCTACATCCTACAGACAACTCATTGGATCTCTCACTTATCTGACCATCACCAGGCTAGACATCACTCATGTTGTTCACTCTGCTAACCAATTCCAGCATGCTCCTATAATTGTGCATATGAGTGTCGTGCTTCGGATTATTCGCTACATAAAAAACACTCTAACTAAAGGGCTATTTTTATCCTCACTCTTTTCATTAAATTTGCTTGCCTATACTGATGCTAACTGGAGAGGAAACCCAAATGATAGAATCTCAACTACTAGTTTTTGTGTCTTTTTAAGAGATTTGCTAATTGCTTGAAGATGTAAGAAACAACAAAAAGTCTCCTTATCATCTACTAAGGCTGAGTATCGGACTATGACAACCACTACAATGGAACTTGTGTGCTTCAAAGCCTTCTTCAAGACATGGGAGTTGAAATTTTCGGTGCCTCGAAGCTTTGCTGTGACAACAAAAATACCATCTATATTGCCAGCAATCACACCTTCCATGAGCGGACCGAACATATAGAAATGGATTGTCACTGTGTTCGTGATGAGTATCTTCGTGGGACAGTTACACTGTCATACGTCACATCCAAATATCAGCTCACAGACTTTTTTAGTAAAGCACTTCCTGCTCCCCGCTTCTTGTTTCTCCTTGGCAAACTTTCAGTCATCTCCCTGTAAAGTTTGATGAGGTGTTAAAATATATGTATTAATACACACACACACAATATATATATATCTTCAAATACACCATAATACCCGATAGGGGTAGTATGGTCATTTCACATAATACTCGATAGGGGTATTTATTTTTTTTGTTTTCTTTTTTGTATTTCTTTTATTTTATTTTTTATTTTTCTTTTTTGAAGCCACATAGGGGGACCCACCATAGAGTCGTTGGGGGTTCCCAACGACTCTATTGGGAGCCCCCTTATGGTCCCTTAAAGTGTATAAATAGGGGCTTTCTTATGCTTTGGTGAGCTCTTCTTTAATAAAAAGAGTGTTTATTTTATGTGTGTAGCCTTGTTACAAGGCCTTTAGTATTATCCCTTAGTGGATTTCTTCTTTGTGCCTTTGTGCTAAGTCCATTGTGAATGCATTTGCATTCTTGATTCTTCTGCATACTTCATTATATATATATATATATATGGTGTACATCAATATTTTAACAGTATCTACGAAAGATACTCACAAACAATCTTCTCACAACACAAAAGCTCACAAAGAGCATCTACTCACAAGAACCACTAAGATTTAAAAAATACTCAAAAAGAATATATAAGAAGAATAATAACTTTCATGTAAGTGGGAGAAACCCACACTCAAAAGGATAATAAGTTTATGAACTTGTTAAAACTGCACAACAACATAAAAATGTACTAAGGCACAAATCTAGAAAATCAAATATTTATTGAGGAGAAAAAATTCAAAACTCATAAGTTTATCAAAAACATATGATTTAAAAGATTAGAACCAACTCATAATTCAACAATTATGCAACAAGCATTAATAAAAAACATAAATTTTACAATGACAGAAACACTTGAATACAATCAAATTGAAGAATCTTTAAGAGCATCAAGATGCAAACAATAACCATATTTCATATGATAATAATACAAGACTACTCCTTTTAATAAAAAAAAACTAATCTTAATTCAACATGCATCATAAAAAAAACTTCCAAACAAATATTGCCCATATGAAATGACGCATTAGGTAAGCCTTGCTAAAGGAATTAAAACTTAATAAGGAATTTTTCATAGATGATATATGTCAAGAATTTTTCCAAAAAACACAATATTATAAGAAGCCACATATAAGATTTTTTTAGTGGATAAACATATAACCTTCAATATGAAACAACAAATATGATAAGAGTGTAGAAGAGTACGTGATCAATAGTTTTACACTACATATTTTACAAAAATTTTAATCATAAATTTAAAGCTCCTAAAGCCGTACACACAAGTTCAAGTGAGATTGACATCAAATTATGCTTGAAAGACCAACAAAGTGCTTTTAGCCCATACACCTATTAAAGCAAGTTTTGAGCAATCTTTTCGAAAAACAAGTTCATCGGTTTAAAAATTATCATTTAAAATTTTCAAAACATGCGAAAAAGTGTAATGTGATATACGAAAAAGCAAAGGTTCAATGAAGAACCAAATAACACAAGCACTAAATGTGCAAAGTACATTTTGATTTAATTTTTAATAAAAACATAATGACAAAAAAAAACATACATATAAATGATCAATGAAATAAATATTTTTTCATAATGCATGATACTTAAGAAAAAAGAATACGTACCGAATAACTTCAAGAAAAAGAGAGAAAAGTGAATACTTCACCATTTTTCTTAAATTTTCTTGAATAACACGTTTCTCGATGCACCAAATAACAACTCGATCACAATCTTGCTCTGATACCATGTAAGAAAGTACGAAAATGTATAATAAGAATGCTTAATGCATTCACACGGTCCAATAATGGGCAAGCAAGAACCTACAATGGGGAATACCGAAATAGTCCACTAAGGGACAACTCAAGAAGCCTTCAAAGAGGCAACACATAAAAAAATATATGAATCTTTATTGAGAGATAGCTTAAAAAGTCACACTTTACAAGAGGGAGAACCCTCTAATTTATAGAGGAAAAGAGAAGTGAGAGAGACCACATGAGGCTCTCTTATAGTCGTTGGGAGCCCCAACGGTCACATTAATGACTGTTGGGGACCCAACGACTAGATGGGTGGGGCCCCATGTAGTCCTATTACATATTTAACTAAAAAAGAAAAGAAAAACCTAAAAATAAAATGGTACATGAAAATTACCAAAATACTCCTATCGGGTTTTTGGATGTACAATAAAGAAAAGAGAAGTATATATATATATATATATATATATATATATATATATATATATATATATTAACAAAAGCATTAGCTGCATACAGGATCATGTGGTGGATTGACGCAGTTGTTCTCTATGCTTGTGAGCTTACATAGGAGACCTCAATTTATTTTTTTATCATCATCAGCCAAAAGAAAAGGGAAGAAGAAAAGGGAAGTCCCCAAGGACATGGCAAGAGAGGTTCGACTTTCGTCAACCATGTTGCTTCAATGCTACATTTATCTTTCAGAAGGTCTTGCAATGGTAAATTGAGCTTCCATGTAGAGTTGAAATAAGTGATGTTTACAGCATTTATGACAAATGACTAGACCATTTTTGTCTTTAGATGCTTGCGGCTTTGGCTAATGAACGTCAAACAGCTAAGAATCCGAGTGCTTTTAGCTCTGAGCAAGAGGCATGTGCCCCCTTTCTTCTTTTCGATTTTTATGCTTTTATCTTGACTTCTTTTTTCATCTGAAAAGAAAGCTGTACCTAGGAATGTTTTTTTCTTTCAAAAACTCTTTTTCCTGCCCTATCCAGAGATTTTTTCAGCACTTGGATCTGCTACTGAAAGCACGTGTGCCTGATGGCATTTCATATCTCCTTTTCAAGGATTCAACGGCCCATGTAAATTTCTCTGTAAGTGATTGTGTTAAATAATGATGATGTATCTGTTTTGTTACCAAAGTTTTGTGATTTAGACCATTGCTCTTCTTCCACATTGCATAAAACAGGCTATAGTGAAATACAATTATTTCCGAGACATCCAAAGGATTTCCAAGGAGCTCAAGGGTAGCTTTTCTGGAGACCCTGAGAGACTGTTGGAGCTTCGTCAAATAGAACAGGTTGCTGAGCACAACAGGATTGCGTTGAATGTTATCCATCAAGTTGGTGCCTGCGATCCCTCCCTTGAGATATCATTCGTGTTCAGCCATCATTCTTCCTTTGCTGTTGCGGTAGTGAAGAGAGCTTAGAAGATGATCGAGCCTCTCTGATGTTGGGCCTTATGAATCAAAACCGTTGATGCATGATTATTTCATCATAGAGCTATTTATTGCCAGTTTTCAGGGGCAGCATATGTGAGTGCTCGGTATGCATTCATCATTGTCTTAATAAGCAATCGATTATCCTCTTATGCTAATCTTAATTGCCAAAATGGGTTTTTCATTTTTGTTTGTCATGCTGTAGTGCTACTTCTGCACCATGTTGATCGGTTCCGTATTTTAATTCTTTCCCTACAATTTTGTTGTCATTCCATGTATAAACTGCTTGATTCAGCTACAAAAAATTCCCCCCGCCCTTGTGATGATGGAAATTGTTGTAAAATGTGACGAGTTTGTTCTATAACCTTCATAAGAAATTGTTAATAAACTCAGAACGGCTAAAGCCGGTTAATGTTAAAGTTTTGGTTAGAATGTTGTTTTAGTTGAATGAGGCCAATGTTTTTATCTTTTACCTTTATTTTTGCATGATGTATACCAGTCTAATGAGACCAGATACTTTTTTTTTTGAAAGGCAAGCTGGGGTTAGGCGGATCCCTACCACAACAACACCCGCCCCATGTGGCAGAGGGATTCGATCTTGGGCCTTCAGCTTGACACAGGACCCTGCTTACCACATGGGATACCACCTCGGTGATTATGAGACCAGATACTTGATTATGCTCATGTGTGCACTGATGTGCGCTGGCAATCAGACTGCACACACTACCACTTTTTTTTTAGTTGTGAACTATGTTCTGCTATAGCTTATATGGCACTTGACTTGGTACTTGAGCCTTTGTTGTGAACATGGACAAGGCTTTTTGTTTTTGTTAAATAACATTTTTACTTGGCGTGCATGCATGCACACAGCCACACACACATGCACGTGTGCGGTGCGCATGCTCAGTCAAGGATCGTTGTTGTGTATTATGTATCATGTCCATATCCATATCCATATCCAAGTTCATGTGACATAGCTAGAAGTTCAAGGAATTCTCTTGCGGCTTGATTTGGTTATCGTCTAGAGATTTCAGAGTTTTGTTTAACTACAGAATGATGATATGTTCACGAGAGCCTGTGCACACGAATCCTGGATGAGCTAAGAACAAGTATGGAGTTGGTGGGGAAGAAGAGAAAACCCAGCCAACTCATGACCCGATCCGGCATCAACCTTAGGCTGGAGCAGGGTTGATACATGATCGTGTTGGAATGTGGTATATGTGGTAGTCTATTCTAGACTGAGCGCTGATCCTGTAATATTGAATGCAACTGATTCATCCCCATAACTCACATTTACGAGAGGTGCGTGGGCCCCTCTCTCACGGTTCTGATGTGAGATGTACGGTGGTGATTGAATATAACCAATGACCTGATCTGTTCTCTTTTAGGCTGGGCTTGTACACGGGCTGGACTGAGCACTTTTGGGCGATCCAGGATCAGGTGCCATCACATGGCACACTTTGAGTGTGCCTCTGCACCTGGCTGCCCTCCATCTGCTTTTTGGGTTCACAGATCAGCCAAAGATGGAGGGCAACAGGTGTAGCGGACACTTCAAAGTGCCATGTGATGGCACCTGATCCTGGCTCCTTTTGGGCTCAGTTGAAGTATAGAAATGCCTATGTATTCATTTCATTTAATAGTCTAAGATTTACTTGAGATTTTCAATTTATCTTTCAAATAGACCCAATAAACTATTTTTCATTTATTCTTTAATCTAAAAAAGAGACAAGTTAAATTCTTTTGATAAGAAAAAGTAGTTCAGGCATGACTTTAAGCAGTTGATGATATAAACACTATAATGGACTTTTAGGCATTTATAAGCAATTATATCTGAAAGCATTGGAGGTAGGAGTGTCAATGGGTTGGGTTTGGTTTGGTTTGGTTCGGACTCAGGTGGAACCAGACTTGGACTGGATTTTTGGATATTGTATTGGGAATCAGATCTGGACCATACCCGGTAAAATAATATTTTTTATCATTTTTACATTGAAAAATTGCCAGTCTTAATCGGAACTCGGGTTGGGTCTGGGTCTGGTATAAAAATTTTCAAACTATACCTGGGTCCATGTATTAATCGGACCTTTGGGTCCAGAGCTGGGTCTTAATTGAGTCTTCTTATTTGTCTCCATACGCGGACCCTATAGGGTTTGGTCCAGGTTGGATCCGGGTAAACCTGACCCATTGACACCCCGAATTGGAGGCCGAGAGGTTCCACGTTGACCATGACCCAAATCTAGCATCGGCTGTGTAAAACCCCACCAATACTCCCGGCAGCCAATTGAACCAGTCAGAAGTAATAGAGGGTTTCTAAATTAATCCAGGAGATGGTCAAATTCAGATTCAGTTTCAGTTGTCTATCAATATCACAGTGACAAAAGTTTTTATCAGCAATTTCTCATTTTTCAAAAACTTGCAAGAAATTGAAAAAATTTCATAAATCTTGCATTTTTTTCGGCAAAATCTCGGCAATAAAAAATTAATTAAAATATATATAAATTAATTTTTATAAGAAAATATTAATAAAAATTATTTAAAAACAAAACATAGGAATTTTTCATGATAAATAGTCGTTTAAACCATAAATATCGCGTTTAAATCAAGTTTTAGACGAGTGGCATCTACAGTTAAAAAAAAGTAAACAGCTGAAATATGAAGGTCATCCGAGGCAGCTCTGACAGTGACCTGATGTGCTCTTGGTCCAGATCTTGACTTGTCTCTGAAGTGTGGGTCTTCTATACATAGGCCCAGGTTCAAAACCGCTGTGGTACGTTGAATAATTACTGGTAGTGGTCTGCCTAACCCCAGCTTGCCTATAAAAAAATATGACAGGTGACCAGAACATTGGTGGTTTTCTCCCCGCCTATCAGAAAAAAAAGAAAAAGAAAAAGAATCGCCCATTAAAAAAATGCCACAAATTTGGCATTGGTAGCAGGTCAGTGGGGGCCTTTCTTTTGCAGAGGCAAGATATTGGGGTTATGGGTCCCCAAAATATAAAAGGCTTGCATTTCTTGTGGACAATATTTGGTGGATGCAAAATGGGACCAATGATGTGGACTTTGTGGTTATTCTTGGCCCTGCTTTGTGGGTAGGCTGTCAATCTTTGCTTGAACTTTGGGCAATCTACAAGGACAAATGGTTCAGTTGGGTGCCCACAAGTTCATGATTTCCAAATTTTTCTTTGTTGTATTCTTAATCATCAATCCTGTGAGGATCCAAGAGTGTAAGGAAGACTGGGTTGGTTTATAACTCCCAAAATTTTGCGTGGCCTGCTTCCAAACTTAACAAAATCCACTTTGTGCATAGTTTTCATTTATACATATTCTAATAAATATTGAAAATTGACAAAATTGCAGTTCAAAGAAAAATGTTGAGAAGAGCAATTTCTAGAACCGAATTGAATAAGCTGGTCCAGTTCAGAAGAGGGACAACCATTTGGATCAACAATGTCTAAACAATTAAGCAACCATTAAGTTCAGGTCTTTCCCTTAAAAGAAAAACAAAAAGAAGTTCAGGTCTTTGATTGCAAAAACTGCTTAGTTCTAAATTTTGTCCCTGTTCACAGTCCTTTCAAGCTTTGGATTGGCATTAGTATCCTTTTACGGTAGATGGTTGTGAAGCTCTAGTCGCATTCTCTGAGGCTTAGTCAGTTGAATCAGTTCAACCAATTAGGTTATATATATATATATATATATATATATATATATATATATATATATATATATATATATATATATACTACCCGACTGCATTCCTATTAGATGGGCTTGGGACAATCAATTTTAGATGTTTTTTTGAAATTCTGACCTTACGTTCAACATGATTGATTTTACTAAAAATTGGCACTTGAATCATTTGATTTTGATGCATGGATATGTTTTTATAAGGTTAAAAAATTAACGGTCTACAATTTTTATAAATTTTTGAGGCTTCAAATACCATTTTTTCATTCAAAATGCATGATACAAGTGTCAATTTCCAGTAAATCAATCATGCTAAACACATGTAATGTCAGAATTTCAAAAAAACACCAAAAAAAATCTTAATGGGTAGGGTTGGTTAGTTTTCTATCTTTTTCATTTTCCTATATATATATATATATATATATATATATATATAATCTTAGGCTCCCTTTTTCGTTAGGTCTAGTTAGGCCCCTTAAAAAATCATAGTTTTAATTATTTTTTCTTACATCTAACATAAATGTGATCTATAGGTTTTGTTTAGTGGGAACAGGCTTTTGAATGGCCGGAATCTGACCTTTATACAGATTTTTCCAATGATCCAAAATCAATGGCTATGAAGGTACTAGTTTTTTCCAGCTCAAAAAAATGTGTTTTTTCGTCGAAAAAACATGATCCAAGAGTCAATTCCCACTAAATCGAGCATGCTAAACACATCCAACGGTTCAGATCTATCATAAAGCACTTAAAACCTATTGGGCAAAATGAGATGTGGCCTAATGTATTCAGTTCTCTCTCTCTCTCTCTCTCTCTCTCTATATATATATATATATATATATATATATATATATATATATATAAGCGTCATTGTTTGCTATCCTTGTGAGCAAGGAATCTCCTAGTAAAAAAATGTAATATTTTTATTTTTACAGTTTTTGCACATATGATCCTCTAGATGTGATTTACATATCAAGTTTAGTAAAACTGATCAAGTTTTTATGATGTATCTGGTCACCAAATAAATGTCGACCAGTGTCTCCCATCAAGTTTGAGGTGAACACGATTGTTCCAATCTAGTTTCGTTTGCCAGATCTATCCTTTGAACTATGGACGAAGGATATTTTTGAAGGCATTGCATATGCATTAGTAGAGAATTCATAGACACCGACGTGTATACGAAAATAAGAGAAAGGTGTCACTTTGCAAGGATTATGATGGAGCCCCCCCTCGGATTCCCCTCGGATTTAAGCCTAAATCAACTGTCAACATATATATATATATATATATATATATATATATATAGAGAGAGAGAGAGAGAGAGAGAGAGAGAGAGCTCAAACTTGTCTGCTCCTCGGCGATCCTCCTGCAAACGTACAAGCCCGGCAGTCAGCAAGGGACACAGGGTTGGTCTTCAAAGTGACCAACGCGGATTGCGACTCCACATGTGCGGACATTGGTTACTACTCCTTCATACATATCTTTAATTATACTAATGTACTTAAGAGAAACACATTTCTTCATCATTGTCCACCAAAGAACGTCCCTAGGTACTCTATCGTATGCCTTCTCCAAATCAATAAAAATCATATGCAAATCTTTGTTCCTCTCTTTATTTCTCTCAATAAGTTGTCTAAGAAGATGTATAACTTTCATAGTTGATCTTCCAGGCATAAAACCAAATTGATTCTTCGATATCATGACAACCTTCCTCAATCTATACTCAATCACCCTCTCTCAGAGTTTCATAGTATGATTCATGAGTTTTATACCACGATAATTTGTGGAATCTTGTATATCACATTTATTCTCATTTAAAGGCATCAAAGTACTTTTTCTCTACTCATTAGGCATCTTATTTGTCCGCCAAATCTTGTTAAAAAGATTTGTCAACCATTCTAAACATTTCTCTCCCAAGCATTTCCAAGCCTCAATAGGTATACCATCTGGGCCAACTGCTCTTATTGATTTCATTTTCTTCAAAGTGTCTGCAGTTTCTTTCTTTTGAATCTTGCGCATGAAGTCACGATTCATCTCATGAACAAAGATAGATCTCCGGAGAAGCGAATGAAAGAAGCCATCGCAGGCTCACATATGGTTTTCTCATATCCCCCAAGTGTTCCAAATGAAGTTACTGAACTGGAACATTAGAGGAATGGGTCGTCGTTGGGCAAGACGACACATTTTGGAAATCTTACAGAGGCAGCAGATCGACTTAGCTTTCCTACTGAAAATTAAGGTAACAGGATATAAAATCAGCGGATTTAAGAAAAAAAATCGGGAAATTAGATGATTGGCAACAAGGATGGAGATAGAAACAGTCGGTATTTGGAACCTGCGCCCGAGTAAGGTGTTGGTGATGTTTAGATATCATCAGATCATTACGGTTTTGGCAGAGAAAGGGAATGATCTTATGGTGGTGTTTGGTTATACGCCCCCGAATCACTCGGGGCCCTTCATCCTTGATCAGATGGACCCAAGCAGTCGTATCATCATGGAATCCGAAGGAGTCGACATCGTTGCCAAAATTAGAAACCTTTTGGAAGGAAGATCGAACGATCAACATATCCCATCACAGGCGATGCCTTATTAGTATAAATTCAATAGGTTTTCTGTACAGTTAGCTAAATCCAATTCTAATTATTCGGTGAGGCATGGGGGGTCCACAAATCTTGGAAGGACCACCTTATTAGTATAAATTTAAAATGTAAAGTTACTTTTTTGGAAATTATAGGTCATTTGAACTTAAGGGAATTTCAAAGTAAGGCACCTTTTGCGAAGAAGTAGCTATACGAAGATATCAAAGTTACCTTTTTTACTTCAAAAAGTAACCTAACAATTTTCAAAAAATACTTTTTTTAGTGTGTTTTAGTAATTTTCATAAGGTTAATCTATCTAATGTTAAACTTAAACACACACATGAGAACTGAAACTAAATAAAAATTATGTGAACCATAATTTTATGGGTTTTTTTGTTCTTTTTTCTTGAATCCAACTATATGGTTATGATCTACATGCTTAGTTTTATAGGAAGTAGCTTTGAAATCAACCTATTAGATGCATAAGCAAGATTTTTTTAAGGTTAAAATCAATGTTTTATAAATATTCAAGCATTTAAAAATCATATTTTTTTTATAAAAATATGCGATCTAATGGTTGATTCTTGGAAAATTCACCATGCCAAGCATGCCAGCCAGATTTGCCAAAAAAAATGTTACAAATGGCCATTTCTCATATTCTTGTGTGTTTGTTTTATACATATATAGTCACTAGAATATGAGAAATACTATGTGAACTACCATTTTCATAGATTTTATGTTCTTTTCTTTTAAATCTAACCATATGAACGTCAACTACATATTTGATTTTATTAGGACCAGCTCCTGAATCATCCTATTATGATGATGCATAAACAAGATTTTTTAAGGCTTTAAAATCAACAACTCATAATCTTCATAAATATTCAAGCATCCAAAATTTGTATTTTTTTGTAAAAAATACACGATCTAACAGTTTATTTCTAATAAAATTCACCATACCAAATACATCTCCATGGTAGGCACCGATCAGTGCAGGCAACTAATAATATATATATATATATATATATATATATATATATATATATATATATATATAGATAGATAGATAGATAGATAGATAGAGAGAGAGAGAGAGAATCGCCAGCTTACTACCAGTGAATAGTTGTTTTCTGGTTGTTTTTTGCAAAACTGACGATGTATTTGACATATTAGATTTAATAAGAAATAACACTTGGATCATATTTTTTCGATAAAATACATGATTTTTTAAGTATTGAATATTTATGAAAATTGTAGATGGCTGATTTTTAAATCTTATAAAAATCTACCTGCATGTTGAAAATGGGACGATCCAAGAGTTGATTCTTATAAAATCAAACATGTAGATCACATTTGTATGGTCAGTTTTTTAATAAAACAAAAAAAACACCCTTTCAAAGCTCAGTAGTTTAGTGGTAGGCACCTACCACCTACTATTCAAATATGTAGGTAGCTTTTAGAGGTGGGCCACGTAAGGCAGGGTGGTTATAAGGACCCACTTGGGGTTTCCCTAGCTTCTACGAGTGTTTCTCATCATAATAAAAAAATCCAAATGAGGAGGAGGAACCAAGCAAATGTGCCCTCAATTTTTGTACCAGTTATTTATAACCTTAAATTACTTGAACGTGCATGTTGATCTTTCTTTTTTTCAAAACTAAGATTGTGAAAGGCACTGCTTTGGGTCAGACATCCAACAGACCCAAACCCATTCAATGGAGCTTGGTAAGGCCTTCTTGATCTGATTGGACTCTGTTTGAGAGCCTGAGATGAGACGGAGAAGGAAATGGAGTTGGGGGCGGAGACAATGCATTTAAGCCGCATCTGATTGTGTAGGATCCAGTAATGTTTACTTTGGACCTGGATCCAACTCATTTGCTTTCCTCTCTTGAACTTTACTTTCTTATTTTTTTGTAATTGAGCTCATAAAAGTTAGGGATGTCAATGAATCTGATTTTATGTTGTTCATTTAGTTACATTTGGTAAGCCAAAACCATCTCCCATTATAATCATATGTGGATATGGTCTTGAGTTTTTGCTACCGAATTTGATGGACATCCTAATCCATTTACTTGTAAAAAAGGGATCTGGTATAAGCTTGTCACCATCTGAATCTGAATATGAATTTGAATCCGTTTAGCAACATCATCATCCGATCCGAACCGTTTACATATGAGATGACTGATCGTCCATCACTTTTCCTTTTCTTTATATTTATTTTTTGTTCTTTTTTCTTTTCTTGGTCTTGTCCGGGCATATGTAAAATGTATGTGATGGTTGACCCGGTGGAAACTAAGTCTGGGAACCGATCCGAGTCCGGGGTCCACGAAGAATCCTCATCGTCAACTGTGCCCACCGTCTCTGACAATTTGCCAAGCTGAGCTGTCACACACCATGACAATTGACAAGAGCGTCGGCGCGCCAGCTCACCGTGGGGCCCACAATCTAATAATGCCTGTCGAGCCACGTGGACAGAAAATGGACACAATTCACAAAGGAAGAATTTGTGGGAAGTCTACAGTAAAACTCCAAAAATGCCCCTCCTGTTGTTCTCTGCTCATGCTCCATTAAGCTGACGCAATGACAAAAATGCCCCTCATGTCGGTGGATCCAGCTTCGGGTCGGTCTGATGAAATATCCGACCCGGTTGTGGGACGGGACTTGTACCGAGTCGGGCAGGTGGGTGTTTAGTGGAGCCCATTGGATCCAGGCTTTCTGATGTTTGGTTCATGAGAATTGATTGGGAGTCTCTGTTGCATTTCTATGTTCTTTTTTTTTTTACTTTCTTGCTAAATATGCGTTTATATCATTTCTGATGTTGTACCTATTTGGATCCAACTCCCTGTAAACGTTTATCAGATTATCTGTTTTAAGCTAATCGGATCCATATTTGGTTACATCTTTCTCAATCCAACTCCATATCTCGTTTTAAATTCCATTGGTTATACGCGATCACAAATTGGGTTCTGTAATACCTACATCCAAACCAACTCTGACTCATCTATATGAGAGTCTGCATTATTAGGTTCAGTGATGATGGTGGTAACTAATGAATATTACCCAATCCAGTTTCCAAATTAATCGGCAAGGCTAAGTTTGGGCCTGAACAAGATTAGAAACTCTTTCGGATCCGAATAAAATGGATCCTAGACCGATGCGGAGGACATGTAGGTCATTTAAGGCAAAAGACGCTGACCTTCTAGTGAACATGGCGACTTCCAAACCCTCGTACGCACTGCAAGGACATTTCCCGTCACGCAGAGAACGTCTACGTTTCGGTTTCTCATTTGATGATGAAGAAAAAGCCAACGGAGTGTGGGGGGACTGCACTGTACACCACGCCCGCAACCAAGGAAAAGGAGAAAACAAATGATACCGACACGGATACGATCCGGACACGAAACATGAATGAATACGTGATCTTTTTTTTTTATATGAGAAAACACATTTTTTGAATTTTAATACATAGAGATATAATTTCTGAATTATCAATAATCAATTATGTGTGTAATAAATATGATTGTTTATACAATCTAGAAGGAAACACTACATTTTACAAAAAAAAATTTTGATTTTTTTTTTGTGTGGATCTGACACTATAAATGTGGTTTACATGATTTGTTAACTAGAACACGAGTATTGGGTCATAAAATCACAATTTTAAAAATCAAAAGCTCACGAAGTATTAAAATTTTATAATTTAAAAAAATATAGTTTTAGGTGTGAAAAAATATTTTAAGGTATGCTTACACAGTCCGTTTGTTCAAGATATATATACGAGAATCAAATATAATATAAAAAATAAATAAATTAAAATAGAAAAAACTACTGAAAATGAGATTGGTGTTCTATTTCTACATCATGTCGTGTCGCGTCCCTTAGACACGAGACCCCCCTGCCCCAATTGTCGTCGTCCGTAGATTTTGAACGTTAATTTAATTGATTTGGACCAGCCAACCAACCACTCCACACCCCAAATCAACGCCACTAAAAGGGAGGAGGAGGCCGGCGTCGACCATCACCACTCTAACGAACAGTGGAACGCCGGAAGTTTGCCGGAGGAGTTTTCCGTCGAGTCGAGGGATCGTTCCGAGTGGTTTACGGCGGAAGGAGTCGACCAGAGGAGGGAAGGGATGTCGGTCGGCGGGACACAGCAGAGCCTGAGGAAGGCCCTCGGCGCCCTCAAGGACTCCACCACCGTCAACCTTGCCAAGGTCAACAGCGCCTTCGTGGTTAGGGTTTCTCTTTCTCAGTTGATTTCTATCACTGATTCCTTTTCTTTACTTCTTGTTTTTGGGATTTGATTTTGTGGTTTTGTTAAAAGGATCTGGACGTTGCGATCGTGAAGGCGACGAATCACGTGGAGCGGCCGGCCAAAGAGAAGCACATTCAGGGTTAGGAGATTCCCCTTTCTTTCTTTTTTTTAGTTTTAAGAATTGATTGTTAGGTTTTGGTTATGGGTTTCTTGTTTTTTGGAGTTTGATTGTGGATTTTGTTTCCGTTTCCGGCAGCTATATTCTCGGCGATCTCTGCTTCGAAACCTAGGGCGGACGTCGCTTACTGCATTCACGCTCTTGCACGGCGGCTCGCTAAGACGCATAATTGGGCGGTATGCTGTCATGCATTCTCAATCCCGCGTTAGTTCTGTTGAATTGTGCAGTAGTTATTTCTGCGTAGTGCTTTTCGTGTGGAGAACCGGTTGGTTGGCTGTTTATTTATTTCTCTACCTGCCAATTGTTGCCACTGATGGATAAAAATGGTGAACTGGACCTGAGATCTCCGATGCTAAGATCGATCAATTGAACCAAACAGTTGGCCGTCCTATCGGTAGATCTCTGACAGCTTATTTCAATTCAATTTTTGGTCACTGCATTTTTTTCTGAAAATGCTGTGTTAATCGACGACCAGACCTTTGGTCATCCTGTCAATGGATCTCGGACTGCTTAATTTAATTCAATTTTTGGTCACTGCATTTTGTTCAGAAAATGCAATTTGTTATGTTAATTCGCTAATTGACTGCTTTTTGCAAAACTGAATTCTACTTGGTGTTTCACTCACCGATAGTGATGAATTCTGTTCTGATATATATACGATTGGATCTACGTCTATCAAGGCCCAGATTTTGCAAAAGTAAGCAAGATATGACAGAGATGAGATGTGGTTTGTTGATTCCGTAGAAGTTGGGGATAATGGTGATGATAAAGTTGGTGCCTACGAAGATGTATACTTCAGACTTCGGAGAGCAATTGTGGAACATGTCCTTAAACAAAACTCCTGAAACTAGAATGCTTAGTAAAAAATGGGCCTCTACATTTTACATATAGAAAGATGATCTGGCACCCCAAATGTCTTTTTTGTTGGCATCCTATTTCTGATTGAATTGTAGGATTCAGATGACATGCATTTGAATGATATACTTTTTTGGCGATTGTGATCTTATCGTACCCTGCCAATATTGTCATTGTCATTTTATTGGTTCAACCACTTGCAGTTTTGGACAAGACAGCTAAATTGATAGATGTCCAATTCTTTTTTGATGGTTTAGTGTTGACATGAAATGGAACTCAGGATCCTAGTAACAAGCAGCAGAGGGTTCTTCAATGCTGCTGACGTGCTCCCCACTGTCAAACACGCTTATGGAAAAATGTTTCATCCATTGAGTTCCTTTTCTGGAAATAAGGGAACTTAAGAGGAAAGGATTCCTGTTAGCCTGAACGGTTTGGCCCAGATTTTACGAGTTTACACCATTTTTGTTATGCATGTTTAGAGCTTCTTAAATTAATTGTGGCTATTATTTTTCTCAAAGTAGACATCTGAACTCTGATGTAGCAGACTAATTGATCAACTGATTTAATGTCCAATATGTTTTTTGTGAAACATAACTGATCAACGGAGTTGCTTCTATCTGAAAAGGCCACTATTAATGTTGATCTCAAAATTGAATGAGAATCTACTCTCGTAAGAAAAAAAAAGTGTTTTATTCTGTTTCATAAGTTTGATCCCACGTGTTAAACCTGATTGCGTATCTGATGTCTTCACAAATTTTAGGAAAATTTTCAAATAACCTCTAAAGTTTTTGGTCTAATTGATTTTGCACAACAGTAGTTTAAAAAATTTTGCTTGGGTTAAGCAAATGACACCCAGGTCAATTACGTCTAAGAACTTCTGTAGAATGATCGTTTTACCCATACACCTTCCCTAAATTAAAGGACCTGGTTATTTCGAAACTTGCACTGCCCTTATCAGTACCTCTCTCTTTCTGGTCATGATTTTAAATTATCTGGGAACCAGCATCGCTATTGAAGTAATGTGTGTTTGTGCCTCAGGTTGCACTGAAGACCCTTATTGTAATTCATCGTGCTTTGAGGGAAGTAGATCCCACATTTCGTGAAGAGCTTATAAATTACAGCAGAAATAGGGGTCATATGCTCAATTTGTCTCATTTTAAGGATGATTCAAGTCCAAATGGTAATCTACGCTCTGAACAGTTCTCTGATTCCAATATTTAAGGCTTATTTTGACTTTTCCTTTTGTCATCTTATGATTAGCATGGGACTGCTCAGCATGGGTGAGGGTTTATGCATTGTTTCTAGAAGAGAGATTGGAATGCTTCCGTGTTCTCAAATATGACATTGAGACAGACCGACCGGTACACATTTTCATATAACTTTTTTCTTTCCAGTTTCTTCATGCCATATGGTCTTTTCAAACTGCCTTGTTTATGGAAACTAATACAGATAGCTGCAGCATAAAGAGCCATACGGTCTTTTCAAACTGCCTTGATTTTTCGGGCATAATTTCAATTAATGACAATTTTATATTTGGCATTCTTAGGCTATTTTTTGTACCTGATCTATTGATTTATATGTTGTGGGCATTCAAGTTTTGTCACTCATGTTGCATTATTTTTTTAATTTCATATGGTAATAATCAATATCTCCATATATTTTGCTTCATGTTCAAATCTCTATCTGATTCTCTTTATTAGGACTTATCTTGAGATGTGGATGCTCTTGGACCTTGGAGTAAATTGGGTTGCTTCTTGATAAAAGGACATTATTAGGCTAACTAACACAATTCGCCACTATGGTATTTTAAGAATCGTTAGGGGTAGAAAAACTTGGTGAACATCTCTCTCTCTCTCTCCACATGCACATATGCAGACACAGACGTGCATGCACACACACATTGCTTGACTGGTGTACTTGGCTCTCTATGCGCTTCGAGTCCCAGAATGCACTTCCCAGCTATATGTGACACACTTTTGGTCCCATCTCCACTCTATTAACAGCTGGCATTGCTGATCTTCTTAAGTGCTTAGTCTTTTCTCAGGAAAAGCAACCTTATGTGAATGCTTTATGAATTTATTCTATTTCTAGTCATTCATGTTATTAATGCTATTCTTTTGTTTAAGATTTCATTTCAATGGCATTCTGATCTCTTAATGAAACTAAATCTTTTGGCTGTCGATATCACATTTCTCTGTTTAAGGGAAATCGATCATTGATTAGGCAGAAAAGTGGGTTTAATTTATGAATTTTTCTTTTGTCAAATTTGTCCATTTCCACTCCAACTTCAGTCAATAAACTTGAAGTTACTTCTTGTACTGTTCAAATAATTTATGTTAAACATAGGAACCTGAAGGTTTGAGCTGCTGTTTATGTCTACATCCTTTTTGTTGCTTTGATTTATGTTGTTCAATGAAGCTTTGTTACATTAACCCAATAGACAACAATACATATGAACTGGAATTTTATTGGCAGAGAACAAGGGACTTGGACACAGTTGATTTACTTGATCAATTGCCTGCAATGCAACAGCTCCTTTTCCGACTTCTTGCTTGCCAGGTAAGAGTTTCACTAAATTTATTACTGCTTCACTTGGCTTTCTTACTCTGAGAACATGTTTCGATAAAGCAAATAGGATTAGTAGGCTTTGGTGTCGCTTTGACTGAAGAATGTTTTTTATTTGATGTTTCTGCAGCCACAAGGGTCAGCTGTATATAATTTTGTCATCCAGTTAACCCTTTCAATGGTAAATAACAGCTGAATTATTTGGTACCTTAATGCTGTCCTTTTGTTGTATATTATGTTACATCTGCAACCATGCATGTATTTTTATGAAATTGTGAAAAATAAAAAAGGATTTATGCCAAGGGCAATAGTGATTGATGATGGATCTCTTCCTTGGCGATACTATTTAATTATCTCATGTCTCCTCATGTTCTTGATGACATAATGTGGCTTAGGTTGCTCGAGAAAGCATAAAGATTTATAATGCCATTAGTGATGGCACTATCAATTTGGTTGATAAGGTAAATTTTGTGCCTGTAATTTACTTGTCTTGTGGTTACTTGAAGGATACCTTGACATCTGATACTCTTTCAGTTCTTTGAGATGCAACGCCATGATGCTGTCAGAGCTCTTGATATTTACCGAAGAGCAGGTCAGCAGGTACTCTTATCAGCATTATTTTTCTAAATCATTACTTGTGTGAATTCATAAATCTCTCTCTCAACCTTTGTTTTATTAATTTCAGGCTGAAGGTTTGTCAAAATTTTATGAAGTATGTAAGGCCCTTGATGTTGGACGTGGAGAAAAGTTTATCAAGATTGAACAGGTCCTTTGTGTTCTTCTCTAGCCCTTTCTTTTGATACATGAATTGTTGTTGTTAAGACAAATCCATCTTTTGGGCTTTCATTTGTTCAAGTCACAACCGATAGTTGACATTTAATTCCTGGTTATTAATGCAGCCACCTGCATCATTCCTCACGGCAATGGAGGAGTATGTGAAGGAAGCTCCACGCGCTTCATCAGTCCACCGCAGAGATCTGGTATAGACTTAATTTCTCTTGAATCTATATATGCATCTGCATTTCTGATGTGGGGATCATGATGCTGCATTATGCTTTCAAGTAGTGGATATTGATGCTTGCTTAGATGCAAGTATTTAATGAACTGCCTTTTGGTGGTAGGAAAACCAGTTGTATGGTTAGGTATCCAGCCTGGCCTAGGCCTGGCACAATTTGTTTGGGCATGGGTGCAAGCTTCTTTTCATTGTGGCCTGGCCTGATCTTGCCTAGTCTGATTTGCATGCTACTTATAACTGATTAGCACCAGCCATGGTCTTGAGCCAATAAAATCCACTCCTGTTCTAACATTGGGCTGTTTTTTCCCAAAGGTTGATAGTTGATACTCTCAAAATATTCCCACATAAAATTTCTTCTAGAGAAAGATTAAATAAAATAAGCAAGGGTATGAATAAGAGGTGCATTGAAGAATTTTTTAAAAAATGATAAACATTGTTAGCATGTATATTTTTCTAATCATTCAAAAAGCTTAAGGGCATTACTTTTTAGGCTTTTCCTCTATGGATAGACCCTTTAAGTCATAGTTGCATGACCATACAATCAACAATTCTGAATATGGGTTTGTTTCTTAGGCAGTTTCTTCTTGCTTGATCCACAGTGGAAAGAGAACCCTTGATAGCTGGAGAAAAACCTGGAAAACTTACCTAGTGTGGCTTTCTGATTTTCTTTTTTTATATAAGGATTTCTTTGTTTAGTACATTTTCTGAAGGAATGCCCCCTTAATTGGTCTGGTACTGATACCTAGTGCTGCTGTGTAAGATATAGCAGACTTAAAGCACTAAATGAGTAGTTACGTAAGTGTGATCCCAGCCTAACCATAATCTCATGAGAATAATACACTGAAAAAACAAGATACAGGTTAGAAGACATCCTGGAAACCAGCTTTCTGGCTTATTAAGGAATTATGTGCAGTCTTTTCCCAAAATCTGCAAATAAACTTTCGCTAGAATATCAAGTTTTCATGTCAAATTTGTGGACTCTCACAAAAACAATAACTAAAAAATGGTTTGTGATTGTGTTTATAATAACTGCACTGTAGATTTGTTAAATTTCAGAATTCACTGATTGCCATAAAGCTGGTTTCCTGGTTATGGTCATCTACTGCAATATCTCGTCATAATCTAGTACCAGGATATAAAGCTTATGCCTGTTGAGCTGCATTCTTCAACCATTTTCAGATTTGTGTGGAAAGCTTCATGAAGTGTTGAATTTGTTTTTAATGTTTCCTCATAGCCACTCATGTACCTCATGCTAAAGTCAGTTTAATCATGATGCAAGTCTTTTTCCCTTTTTTGGAATCACAGGCAAGTGATGGAAAGGATACTCCCAAAGTTGTTCTGGCTCTGGAGTATAAGAAGTTGCCAGAGGCAGAGGAGGTACAGGTGCAAGAGGCACCTGTTCCATCCCCACAACCAGTGCAAGAGCCAGTGAAAACAGAGACTCCTAAATCTGAACCAGTTGATTTGTTGGTAATGTTTCTTTTGTCAATGTAACATTGTAAGATTGATATTCACTTTTCTCTTTAGATGGAAGAATTCTAATCTCTCGTTTAATTAAATGGTTTCTAGGGATTGAATGACTCCAAACCTGACACATCAGCTCTTGATGAGAAAAATGCTTTAGCACTCGCAATTGTTCCTGCTGGTTAGTTATTCAGTGGACCTAGAGAAATTTATGATCGCTTTAAGCAAATAGGGGTTAACATGCTTTTGTTTCCTGTCAACAGACATGAAACCAACTGGTCCTGATTTGGCAACCACAACCACTGGCTGGGAGTTGGCACTTGTGACTACTCCAAGTTCCAATGATGGTGCTTTAGTAGAAAGCAAGCTGGTAATGATCCCTACTTTCTTCGCATTTGTGGCAATCTATAAAGGGCATAACAGAATATGCCGTTAATCATCCAAAATGAAGAAAGAAAAGAACTTAAAACAGTTTTTTTTAACAATTTTAATTTTAAAAGAAATTGGATTAGAGTTAGGCTGGTCTTTGCTTTAAGTTGATCCTAAACGGCCACACATCATCATTTCAATTGCTGGAGCACATTTTCAGTTGTTCATTCATTAGTTCTGGACGTACAAATGCCAATTTTTTTTCAGCGTATTGATTTGACTTTTTGAAAACTTTGATCAAATACACTGATAATTTCCAAGTAAATCTACAGTATCAATAATCCTATACAACAACAACAACAACGCCTTCATCCCAAACAATTGGGGTTGGCGATATGAACCAAAAAGAAAATCATTTTGGGTCCTCCACATGAATCCTTCTCCTCCAATCATTTCTATCCAATGTCATGTCCTCAGTGAGGTTCAAAGCATTCATATCCTTTCTTATCATCTCCATCCAAGTCTTCTTAGGCCTACCCCGACCTCTTTTAGCTAATAGATTTTCCCATTTCTCCATCCTTCTAACCGGAGCATCATTAGGCCTTCGCCGAATATGCCCAAACCATCGTAAACGATTCTCACTCATCTTATTTTCAATGGATGGAACGCCTACCTTCTTATGTATTTCCTCATTCCGAATCTTATCTTTTAGTGTATTTTCACACATCCATCGAAGCATACGCATCTCAGTTACACTCATTTTTTGCAAATGATGTCTCTTGGCAGCTCAACATTTCGTACCATATAGTAAAGCGGGTTTAATTGTCATCCTATAAAACTTTCCCTTCAACCGCAATGACATTCTACGATCGCACAACACTCCAGTTGCACTTTTCCATTTCATCCACCCAACCTTAATCCTATGATTTAAATTACCATCAATTTCTCCATTCTTTTGAATGATAGATCCCAAATATTTGAAACAATCATCCACCGCTATTTGTTGCTCACCAAGCTTCACTACACTCTCATCACTACTTCGTTGCTTACTAAACCGACATTTCATATATTCTGTCTTACTTTTACTCAACGTAAAACCTCTTGCTTCCAAAGTCTGTCTCCATAATTCTAACTTAGCATTAACCCCAGCTCTAGACTCATCAATCAAAACAATATCATCAGCAAACAACATACACCACGACACATTTTCTTGAATTGATCTTGTAAGTTCATCTATCACTATAGCAAAAAGGAAAGGGCTTAATGCAGATCCTTGATGTAACCCAACCATTATAGGAAAGTTGGTTGTCACCCTTCCACAAGTGCGGACATTGGTTATTACTCCTTGTCAAACAGTTTATATGGAATAATCATGTCAAACAGTTTAATCATGTCATAAAATAATCATGTCAAACTGTATCAATAATCCTATATCATAAAATAATCATGTCAAACAGTTTAATCTTGAGGTTAGAACTACTATGTGCATCCTAGTTGCCGTCACAATTCTGGAAAGTTCATAAGCATCAGTCCTCTCCAGTGTACTTAGGCTTAGTCTTTGTTGTGTTTGTAGTGGCTTCTTAATGTTATTTTTGGCATTGTGTAAAGCTTTAAGGGAATTATAGTGTTTTCAATTACCTAGGGTGTAACTTCTGTGATATCACAGAAGAATGAAGCGCACTTTGTTTGCTTTTGAATTGTGTGGGCTATCTTGATTGATTTAGGTGGTGGTTGGATGTATTTATTTTGAGCACTTGTTCATGTTCATTTTAAACAACCAAACATTATGTAAGCCACTGATATCCTTTTCTATAAAAACATTGTAGAACTGTAAAAGCAATGCTGGGAGATTGTTGCACCAAATGAAAGACAACATTAATATCACTAAAAGAGTTCAGTCACCTGTAATATTGTGGGGCTCTATGCAAAGATATTGTTTGATAAAAGCTCTATAAAAAGAGATTTGTTCAAATCTTTTAAATTGATTGTTCAATCCAGGAAACTTATATCCAGTGCTATAACTTCCTGATACTCTGCCAGTGTGTTTTAGAAAAGAAGATAATTTCTAAGTTACAAATAATTTTATATCCTTTCAAGTTCCTGTTTTATTTTAGCTTTTAGGAGTGAAAGTTCCTTGTGAAAATTTTCCATAGGATGTCAATGTACATTATAGGTATGTGTAGGAGAAAGATTGATATTTTATGTCTACAATAGACCAAATGGGTAGGTGAGAAAGCAAAAGTGATAGAACCTTGGGGATATAAGATTTGGTATACAGGAATAAATAGCAATAGGAATGGAGTAGGGATTGTTATGAGTCGTGAGTTTATAGATAATATTGTTGAGGTCCGTAGGAAGGGTGATAGGATTTTACTTATTAAATTAGTATTAGGTATGGATATTATTAATATTATTAATGTTTATGCACCTCAAGTAAGTTTAGATGATTTCATTAAGCGTCAATTTTGGTAAGATTTAGAGGGAGTAGTACAAGGAATATCTTATGGAGAAAAGCTTTTCATCAGTGACCTTAATGGACATGTAGGCATTAGTAGGGATGGATTTAAGAGTATCCATGGAGTCTATGGTATAGGAGAAAGAAACGAAAGTGGAGAAAGGATTTTAGATTTTGGTTTGTCCTATGATATGATCTTAGCAAACACTTGGTTTAGGAAGAGGGAGTCTCACCTAGTAACATTTAAAAATGGGGTTAATACGAGTCAAATAAATTCTTTCCTACTTAGAAAGAGAGATAGGGGTTGTTGCATCGATTGTAAGGTTATATCGGAAGAAAGTGTAGCTACACAACATAGAGTTTTAATTTTAGATCTTAGAATTAGACAATGCCGTAAAAGGGATAGACATAGGATAAATCCTAGAATTAAGTGGTGGGCACTGAAAGGAGCTAAACAAGAAATGTTTGTAAAGCAGGTAGTTAAGGAAATTGATTGGTGTCTTGAGAAGGATTCAGAATCAATGTAGAATAACATAGCGAGTGGCATGAGAAAGATGGCTAAGAAGGTATGGGGTGAGTCTAAAGGCGGTGCACCGCTAGGTAAGGATACATCATGGTGGAACGAGGATGTCAAATTAGAGTGTTATAGAAATCTAAGAGTCGTGATAATGAGAATTTGGAGAAGTATATTATAGCAAAGAAGGAAGCTAAAAAAGTAGTTCGAAACGCGAGGGATAAGGTATATAAGGAGGTTTATGACAAGTTGGATACCAAAGAGGGCGAGAAGGATATTTATAGGCTTGCAAAGATGAGATAGGAAATCGAGGGATCTGGGTATGGTTAGATGTATCAAAGATGAAACACAAAGGGTTTTAGTCAAAGATGAGGAGATTAAGGAGAGATGGAAAGATTATTTTGATAAGCTATTTAATGAAAGTCATGCTCAGGATCTTGGAGACTTCTCAATTCCTTTTCATGAGATGAATCGTGACTTCATGCTCAAGATTCAAAAGAAAGAAATTGCAGAGTCTTTGAAGAAAATGAAATCAAGAAGGGCAGTTGGCCCAGATGGTATACCTATCGAGGCTTGAAAATGCTTGGGAGAGAAAGGTTTAGAATGGTTGACAAATTTTTTTAACGGCGGACAAATACGATGCCTAATGAGTGGAGGAAGAGTACTTTGGTGCCTCTATATAAGAATAAGGGTGATATACAAGATTGCACAAACTATCGTGATATAAAACTCATGAGTCATACTATGAAACTTTGGGAGAGCGTGATTGAGTCTAGGTTGAGGAAGGTTGTCATGATATCGGAGAATCAATTTGGTTTTATGCCTGGAAGATCAACTATGGAAGTTATATATCTTCTTAGACAACTTATTGAGAGATATAGAGAGAGGAACAAAGATTTGCATATGGTTTTTATTGATTTGAGGAAGGCATACGATAAAATACCTAGGGACGTTCTCTGGTAGACAATGATGAAGAAAGGTGTTTCTCTCAAGTATATTAGTATAATTAAAGATATGTATGAAGGAGCAGTAACCAATGTCCGCACTTGTGGAGGGGTGACAACCAATTTTCCTATAACGGTTGGGTTACATCAAGGATCTGCATTAAGCCCTTTCCTTTTTGCTATAGTGATGGATGAGTTTACGAGATCAATTCAAGAAAATGTGTCGTGATGTATGTTGTTTGCTGATGATATTGTTTTGATTGATGAGTCTAGAGCTGGGGTTAATGCTAAGTTAGAATTATGGAGACAGACATTGGAAGCAAGAGGTTTTAAGTTGAGTAAGAGTAAGACAAAATATATGGAATGTCGGTTTAGTAAGCAACGAAGTAGTGATGGGAGTGTAGTGAAGCTTGGTGAGCAACAAATAGCGGTGGATGATTGTTTCAAATATTTGGGATCTATCATTCAAAAGAATGGAGAAATTGATGGTAATTTAAATCATAGGATTAAGGTTGGGTGGATGAAATGGAAAAGTGCAACTGGAGTGTTGTGCGATCGTAGAATGTCATTGCGGTTGAAGGAAATGTTTTATAGGACGACTATTAGGCCCGCTTTACTATATGGTACGGAATGTTGGGCTGACAAGAGACATCATATTCAAAAAATGAGTGTAGCTGAGATGCGTATGCTTAGATGGATGTGTGGAAATACAATAAAAGATAAGATTCAGAATGAGGAGATACGTAAGAAGGGCGTTGCACCCATTGAAAATAAGATGAGAGAGAATCGTTTACAGTGGTTTGGACATATCGGCGAAGGCCTAATGATGCTCCAGTTAGAAGGATGAAGAAATGGGAAAATATATTAGTTAAAAGAGGTCGGGGTAGGACTAGGAAGACTTGGATGGAGATGATAGGAAAGGATATGAATGCTTTGAACCTCACCGAGGACATGGCATTGGATAGAAATGATTGGAGGAGAAGGATTCATGTGGAAGACCTAGAGTGATTTTCTTTTTTGGTTCATATCGCCGACCCCAATTGTTTTGGGATGAAGGCGTAGTTGTTGCTGTATGGGTATAGGTGACGGTTCATGAATTTGGAGATATTTATTAAATCTAGATGAGTTTGATCTATAGATCTTGCCACTGTGTTTTTTTTTTTTTTGATAAGATGCTATTGAAAATTAGAGTGCCTAAACTTCGTCAGAATGTGTGCTTATATTTCTCTATGAATCTGCGCCAAAACTGGTAAAAATTTTGGTGCAGGTTTCCTTACACATTTATTTGTGCATACATGTTTGATAGATGGCAAAGAATTTGTTTAGCTAGTGGTGAAATTTACATGTTTTAACATGGGCACAGAAGCTAAAATGTAGTGTCCTGTTAGCAGAAGTGTCAACCTTAGATTTGTTGCATGTGCACTTGCGAAAATCATTTTAGCTTTAAATCTTTAAAAACAAATATATGACAGATTTTGGGATGTCCAAACACCTTAGGTAACAGCGCTGCAACATCTAGCTATGAAACTGTTGCCTTTGGTGTTCCAGAGACCTCTTGTAGAAAATGAAGGTGCAAAACATGGTATGTAAGGGACTGAATAAATCTAGTGAAATATGTTGTTACAACCAAGGTTATAAGTATCGTATCGTTACGGGCCCAAAGTAATACCATATCATAAAATATTGTAAATTTTTAATAAAAAATTTTCAAAATATCCAAAAAAATTAAAAAAAAATCGGAAAAATTAGGGGAAAATATAAAAAAAAAAATCATAACACATGAAACAATGATGAATTGCACAAAAGACAACCATAAAATCACATATGAAGCATTTGATTTATGTCTCCATGATCTACTATGAATGGCATGCATATCTCATAAGAAAAAAGTGAATTGTAAAATAATAAACAACAACACTAAGCTAACAAGTCATAAGAATTATAACAGTGCATGTTTACATGAACAAAAACAAAATTCCCAAGTGTTTCTCAATACTTAAAAATTTTACATAACTAATTTTTTTTAAGTTCAAACAAAAATGGGGACTTCCTCTTCTTGCAAGAAATCAAGCCCTAAATCACTCTCAAGTTCTTTAGGAGTTAACACAAACTCACCTTAACTTCTTATATATTTCAAAAACAAGAAGAAAGAAAAAATGAATTGAGTGCAACATAAAATGCACTAATTGTGTATCGTAAGATACACCTTGTATCATGGTGTATCGTGAGGGGGTGTATCGTATCGATTAGGCCCAAAGTAACGATTATATATATATATATATATATATATATATATATATATATATATATATATATATATATATATATATATATATATATATATATATATATATATATATATATATATATATCGGCTATAATACTTACGACACTGTTAACAACTATGATCACTTCCTCATGTCATGGGGTGGCATGCTTTCAAGGACATGGGAATCATGTTTTTAAACATCAAAGACATAGTTTCATTAAAAGGCAATAGACTTGTATTACTGAAAAATTATGACTCCTATTGGAAGAAATCTGTAGTTATAGAATTCAACAATATTCTACTGAAAAGAATAACTCAGGCAAAAATGCTCAATTTTTTTTGCTTATTATAAGAACATTTCCCCCCTTGTGTACTTGTGCATATTATTCATAGACTTTTATGCTAAAATTTATATATTCTTTGCTACTTATTATTGTATTAGCCACTTGATTTTTTTGTATTTAAGACATTAATACCAGTTTTCTTGTTTGTATTCAATGAATGTATAGTAGTCTAATTTTTTAATCACATATTTGAAAATAAGAAAATTATTTTAGATATCATGAATTTTTTAATATTAAAAATTTAGTTAACCTTGGATAATGGCAATACCATATGACATGATAAATTTGGCCTTGTTTACTTTTGAACGCACAAAAACTTTCTAATTCACCTTTCAAATGCTTAGCTTTCCACTTTGCATGGACCTATAAAAGTCCTTCCTTCTCACTTCCTCTCCCGTGTCTATCAACTTCTATGTAAACTTGGATTACTTCTGAAAGGCTGCCACAAAGGTACTGGTACTGGTATTGGTACTTCAGTGGGTACGAGTCAAACAAGTTTTGGGTTTGACCCAATCCAGACCTGAATCTTTTACTTGTTTTCGTCCATATTGAGGTGCATAAAGGCTTAACATCAAAATCGAGTTTAGTGGTTGCTGTTAGCTTAAATTACCCTGAGAGTAATGGAAAAAAAGGTGTTGCATAGAGAAATATAAAACGATAAACAAGTCTCTCCAACAAAACCTCTGCATGTTCCACACACTGACACACATCCACACTTGTTCTGTGCCTCTTTTTGTACCAGTTCTTTTTACTAACTTCCCTGAAAAGTTCCACACTGGAGATATATTTTTACTTCAGCAGCCCCATTTTTTTTTCCTGCTTTTGGTCTTTAAATTCATCATCCACTTCTAGACCAATTCCTGTGGCATGATCATAATGCTCTTTACTTGCAAGTAGGCTGGAGGATTGGACAAGCTTACGTTGGATAGCTTATATGATGATGCCATTACCAGAAGAGTAAACCAAAATGGGAGCTACCAGCCATGGCAGGAGGCTTCAAATCCCTTTGAGATGCAGCGTACTGCTCATGATCCATTTTATCCATCGAACATGGTTGCTCCACCTCAAGCTGTTCAGATGGCAGCTTTGGCGCAGCAGCAGCAGGCCCTCATGTTTCAGCAGCAGCAGCAGACGATGCTTGGCCAACAGCAGCAGGCCCTCATGTTTCAGCAGCAGCAGACGATGCTTGGCCAACAGCAGCAGCCTCTCAATCCATTTGGTAATCCATATGGTGGCATTTCTGTTCACCCCTATGGCTCAGCCATGCATGTTCCAGCTTATAATTCATATGGTACCCTGATTTAGTCGACTCAGGGAGATTTAGAGAGAGAAATAGCAGGATTACAGGATGCAATTACAAGATGGGGATAATGTGGTTCTGAGAGAGAGAGAGAGGTGTATAATATCATTGTCAGTTGTACGAACGCCTGTAGTGAGAGGGCATTGATTTGTTGTGGAGAGAACTCTTTGAATTTGAATGAACGTGTGAATAGGGGGATGCCCGTTACCAATTGTATTCATCCCCAATGGTAATATTTGTACTCTATGTTCCTTCCGTTGGGTAAATTATATGCCATCTGTATTTGATTTCTCTTACTTTATATATATATATATATATAATAGAAAATGCCTAGTTCACACTCCAGTTCTTATTTTTCAACTAGTTCCAAGGCTACTAGAATATGTTAATTAAAAATATGTGAACTGGACTGCAAGATTTTTATGGTTTGTTTTTGGTTTGTTACTTAAATTTTACTGCACGGATGTGTTCTGTATGCTTGGATTTATAGAAACAGGTTATTGGTTTACAAGCAATAATCTCTAAGGATTGAAAATCAACTTAGAATTTTTGTAAATATTAAATCATTCAAAAATGTTTTTTTTTTTAAACAAGATTTAAGTCTTCCTAAAAATGGACCACGTCAAACACAACTGCAGGGTCGGATTTGCAAAAAATGTATCAGAAATACTTAGTTGACACTCCAGTTCACATATTTCCAAATCCCATTTTCTTATATATATATATATATATATATATATATATATATATATATATATATATATATATATATATTTGATTGTATTTACAATTGACTTTTTTTTGGGATCACATCTAATATTATAGATATGATGTACATGTTTTTCTAGTAGGGGCTGGTTTTGGATTGTTGAAATCTGACTGTGTATAGGTTTTTCCAGCGATACAAAATTGACAGCTACAAATCCATCGATTTTTTCTGACTAAAAATAACATTTTTCATGAAAAAATATTATCCGGGTCGATGCCAATTAATTAGACCATGCTGAATGCATGTATGAGGTTAGATTGAGTCAAAACAACTTGCATCATGAGATTCCAATTAGGTTTAGGTACCTTAATATTGCTAGTTGTAAGCCTGGATAAAAGAGGGCTGATGTTACTGGCAACTCTAGCTACATCCCATGATCACGAGTCTTAGCAAAGAAGGAATGAAGAAATTGCACTTGTAAAAACCGGCCCTATTTTGTTAGAAAAAGGATTAATTATGACGATGATATATAAATATGTGTCATCGAGTACCTAATCCACAATAGGCTCAGCCCCGACCCGACCCAAACAGTTAATCAAGTTGGGCTCCACGCTGTTAGTGCATGTCACCATGTGTTGGGATGTTGCAAGTTCAAAACCCAATGGTATGTTGTGTAACTGGTGGGGTCTGCCTAACCCCTGATTGCCTGTAAAAAAAAGTGTGGATTGCACCCTAACATAATTTAGAAGGGTTTTAGCATGCAAATTATTGGATGTAGTATAAGATTTGTAATAAATGGACTATGATAAACTGTTATAAACACAGCCGTATCTACTGAAAAATGCATGAATAGGTTAAGGTTGGTCTTTTTAAAAGGCTACTTAAGCCAAACCTACCCAGCCTAGTTTTATTAGTTAGGCCGACTCAAACTTGGGTTCTCTAGTGCACACCCAACTCAAACTTAAGCTCGTCCCAGTCGGCTAACTGGAAACTCATAGGGTACTTGATATTTATTTGTATTTACAGAGAAACCACTCTCTTGAATAGAGACCTAATGGTGTTGACACAGCTTGCCTTACGGTCAATGTCCTGGAAGCGTAAAACAAGCGCGGATCATATCAAACAGTGGGTGACATTAGCAATGACAATCGCAGCTAGAATGCAACACGCGTTCTAGTTGACCCTACCAAAAACCCAGAGGTTAACCATGCCCTCCTCGTTTTCTCTTTTTTTTTTTTTCATTGCTAATGTCACCCACCATTTGATTTGATCCCCTCTCGCGTAAAACTCCACTTGCCCTTAGAAATACTTGACATAATATCTACTTGTATTGAAAAAGTTACAATTGTGTGTTGCCATAATCAACCTCAAAAGCTCCTCAGATTGCTCCGGCTACTTTGCCACTTAAACACCCTTGGGTCAACCGATTGGTGGCTGCGCGTGGGGAGAAAGTTGCTGCCTCTTTTGTCCCAAGTTCGACTCCCATTGGGTGTGTGTATGCCTTTCCTTGGTAGGCTCCTTGAGAGCTTGGTTATGGGTGACCTCACCCTTAAGGGTGAAGAATTTGGTCATCACACAAAAAGAAATGTGTGTTGCCACATCAATTTTGTTTTTGATAGTCAAGACAGATAAACTTTTTGGAATGTGAACCGTTTGTGGTGTGAGTATGACCCCGTCCAACTCACCAAAGTTTAACTATAGCCTCAAAAAGTTTTGTATTCACATGATTTAGATTGAAAGTTTAGTGGGTATTTGAAAATTTATCTTATTATAAGATAATATGTGAAATATGTTTAAAAAGGCAGCTAATTGCAATAACTGAAAACTTGAACGGTTTTTTGTAATTTAATCTTTAAAATAGATTTTCAATTGAAACTTTGTACTTAACAACATAAGTAAATCCCATTAGAAGTCTAACCCACAACAAAAACTAAAACGAAAAAAAAAAAGCCAGTCGAAACTCGAAAGAAGCAAAAAGCAGAGAACCGAACAAAAAGAAAAGAAGTTGCATCACAGTACAACTCTACCACATGGTGGGTGGGAGCTTCACGTAACGTACTTGTAATGTTATCAACTCCCGTCAACAAAGCAACAGATGTTGGCATTTTCTGTAAAACAAACACGAAAAGCGTACCTGTATTCGTCATAGAGCACGTGCAGGGAATTCGGTATTCTCCTCAGTCGATCGATGCCCACAATGAGCCCAGGCCTTAGGTCGACGGTGAGCAAGACCCTATACCACGTAAACTGGATGTGGATTTGGGTAGGATTACAGCTACGAATCTCTCATCATCTTCGTAGCATCCTACCCCCTTATATAATGGGAGAAATAGGCAGTTACATGAATGTGGACTCTGCACATTCACGTAACTTTCACCCACTAACCCCATTATGTGGCCACTAATGTGACCCACTAATGGCTGTCAAACCGGGTCACCCTGTGGGTTGAACCCAGACTCATTATGTCCAACATTCTCTCACTTGACCCATTGACACCAAAAGTGTACTAAATCGAGGTGTATACCGTTATCTCAATTTAATTCTTTATGTGAGTTCGCATGTCATTCTTTATCACAAGGATGAATCATATGAGTCATGGATATGGACACTCCTTTATGAAATGTCATATTCTTATGTACTACACTATAATTCACCTTCAGTGCTTAGGCATGTAGAAAATTACATTTATGAATAGGTTGGTCTCTCACCTATTCTATTGGTCTTTTAATATTGTTATTATGTTATTATCTCTAACCCATATGAGAGATCCTTTATATAAAATCAACAATATACAAAGCCATAGAGAATCAAATTCATATACACAAATGTGATCATTTAATGTATTGTCATATATCAGAAGGAATAAAAAAAAGACTCATCCCCTTTACATGTTGGGAATACAATCCCGGTGCTAACCCTTTAGTAAGGGGATCCGCAATCATTTCCTTTGTCCCAATTGTATCAATACATACCAGATGATTCTCAGTCCTTTCTTTAACAACAAAATATTTTAACTCTATGTGTTGATACGTTGTTGAGCTCTTGTTGTTATTTGAAAAGGACATAACTGCTTCATTATCACAAAGGATCTGTAGTGGTCTCTCAATAGAGTCCACAATACCAAGACCTATAATGAAGTTTCTTATCCAAGTGATCTGTGACAAAGTCTCGTATAGAGCAATAAATTCAGCCTCTATGGTATGAGCAGCAGTGGTAGACTGTTTTTCACTTCTCCATGAGACAACAACACCCGCTAGTAGGAAAATGTATCCAGTAGTTAATTTTCTACTGTCAATACACCCACCTAAGTCTGCATCAGAGTATCCAACGACCTCTAGGTGGTCAACTTTCTTGTAGGTCAACATAAAGTCTTTTGTTCATTGTAAATAGTGCATGACCTTCTTCGTTGCCTTCCAGTGCGCAATGCCTGGATTTGACTGATATCTACCAAGCATTCTCACAACAAATGCTATATCAGGTCGAGTGCAGGTCTGTGCGTACTGCAAACTTCCAACTGCTGAAGCATATAGAACAACATCCATCTGAGCCTTCGCTATATCATCTTGAGGACAGTTCTTTAAGCTCAATTTATCCCCTTTCACTATAGGTGCCGAACTAGGAGAACCATTCTCCATCACATATTTTTTAAGAACCTTAATGATATAGGATTTCTGAGAGAGACCAAGGACACCCTTAGTTTTGTTGCGACGGATATCGATTCCAAGGATATAAGTGGCCTCACCCATGTCCTTCATATCAAAATGAGAGAAAAGGAAATCTTTTGTTTCATGTAATAGACTCAAATCATTAGTTGCAAGAAGAATGTCGTCAACATATAAAACCAAAATTATGAACTTACTCCCACTAGTCTTAATGTAAATACATTGATCAACAATGTTTTCAGTGAATCCAAAGTTCATAATTACTTGATTGAACTTCTTACACCACTAACGGGAGACCTGTTTAAGTCCATAAATTGACTTATTAAATTTACAAACTAACTTATTCAAGTCATCTATACTGAAACTAGGAGGTTGTTGCATATATACCTCCTCATCCAGATCCCTATTCAGGAAGGCAGTTTTCGCATCCATCTGATGTAGCTCTAAATCAAAATAAGCTACGAGGACCATGATTATCCTCAATGATTCCTTAGTTGAGACAAGAGAAAAAGTCTCATTATAATCAATGCACTCTATCTGTGTGAAACCTTTTGGAACAAGCCTAGCCTTGTACCTCTCCACATGACCTTTAGAGTCAATTTTGGTCTTATAAGCTCATTTACAACTAACAGGTTTAACTCCATCAGGTCGAGGTACAAGATCTCACACTTAGTTCTTTGTCATAGAGTCAAGCTCTTCTTTCATGACATTGATCCAATGCGTTGATCTTTCACTTTTAATGGCTTCTACAAATGTGAAGGGATCTTCATCAATGTTTATGAAATCATTTGACTCTTATAAATACACCACATAGTCAGGATGAATAGCAGATTTCTAGATTCTGGTGGACCTCCATACAGGTGCTATAGGTGGTTCAAAATGAGCCTTTGTATCCTTTTGTTGTTGTTGTTGTTTCTTCATCAACAACCGGATCTAGTTGGGATTGATGTTCATTGATGGGACTTTCTCTTACATTACCCGAAGGGACAATGATAGAAAAAATCAGGTCTTTATCCTTAGCAGGTGTGAAACCTGAATCCTGCATTTTCTCAAAATCATTATTTTGAGACGCATTTATCCCAATAGAACCATTTTTAAGAAATCTTGCTTTAGTTGTTTCTACTATCTATGGTGTATGAGATGGACAATAAAACCTAAAGTCTTTTGACCTTTCTGGATAACCAATGAAGAAACCACTAGTTGTCCTAGGATAAAAAACTTTTATATGTGAGTTATACAATTTAGCTTCTGTTGGACATCCCCACATGCACATATATGACAAAGAAGGTTTTCTACATGTCCATAACTCATAAGGAGTCTTTTGAACAGCCTTCGTAAGAACCTTATTCAAAATATGCATTGTTGTCATAAGAGCTTCACCCCACAAGGTCAAAGGAAGATTTGAGTGATTCAACATCGCTCAAACCATTTCTTTAAGCATACGGTTTCTCCTTTCAGCTACACCATTCTAATAAGCACTATCAGGCATGGTATAGTGAGGTACAATGCCTTCATCTTTTAGAAACTGCGCTAATGGACCTTCATTTTGTCTCATCTCAGTGAAACGACCATAATATTCATCACCTTTATCAGACCTGACAACCTTAATAACTTCACCGGTTTGTTTTTATACTTCTTTCTTGAAGTCCTTAAAAACCTGAAAGACCTCTGATTTTTCAGATAATAAGTAGAGATACATATATCATGAGTAATCGTTTATAAAGGTGACAAAATACTTTTCACCCGTATAACACGGTGAAAAAGGGTCACACACATTCGTATGCACTATCTTCAACCTTTCATTATTGCATTTGGCATCTTTCTTATACGTGTTAGACTGCTTAGCCTTTATGCAGTCAACACATGACTCTATATTCGTAAAATCAAGGGATCCGATGATTCCCTCTTTCACGAGTCTTTGGACTCTCTCTTTTGAGATATGTCCTAACCTCTGATGCCAAAGGAGATAGGATTGATCATCCTTTAGGCCACGTTTATTGTCAATCATTGTGTTCTCAATGGAGTGAGATTCTTAAATTTGGAATTTGGTTTTTAATCGATACAAATCATCACACATATATGCATAACCTATATTCATTGAATTTTTCATAATAATAAGTTTGGAATTTTCAAATTTAAATACAAAGCCAAACTTATCAAGTTTTGAAATTGAAATCAAGTTTCGACTATAGGATGAAACATATAACCTATCGATCAAATCCAATATGAATCCTGACTCCAACATAATTTTGCAGGTCCCAACATTCTTGACATGCGAACACATCATATTTCTAAAAAAGATGCTTTTTTCATGCTCTATTGGTTTCCTCTTGTTCAGAAATGCCTACAAAGAGTTGGTAATGTGTATCGTGGCACCAGAATCAATCCACCAACTATGCAATGAAACATGAATTAAATTGCACTCATAAGAAACAAATGACTTATTACCTTTATTTTTGAGCCACTTCTTGTACTTCAAACAGTCCACCTTCTTATGCCTCTTCTTCTTGTAGAAGAAATACTTTATAGAAGATCCTCTTGAGTGGGATTTAGCTTTCGCAGGAGAGTTTAAACTCTCCCCAGTGGCTTTCTTGTGATTCATCTTTTTGAAGAAGCTTTTCTTTGGCCTCGACCTCTGTTTATTCTTATGAGAGACCATATGTGCACTTGTCACCCTTTCACCCTTCAATCTCTCATTTTCTTCAACACACTTGGCCAAGAGGTCAGTAAAAAACCACTCATCATTATGTGTGTTGTAGGAGATTTTGAAGGGTCCATACTTAATAGGTAATGAGATTAAGATCAGATGGACCAAGGAGTCAGATATGACGAACTTCATGTCATTCAATTGAGTCGCAATATTCCTCATTTTCAAAATGTGTTGTTGGATGTGACTGTCACCAGCATATTTCATAGACACCAATTTGGACATGAGTGTATTGGTCTTTACCTTATTAGAAGTGACAAATTGAGCCTCAATGGCTCCCAGAAATTCCTTCACTGTCCTGCAGTGAGAAATGGCACCTCGAATATTCTTAGCCACCCGAGATTGCAAAAGCAACAAGCTAAGTCTGTTCGAGCGCTCTCACTTCTCAGAGGCAGTCTTCTAATCAGTTGTACTCTGTTCTGTAAGAGTGGGAGGTTCGTCAATTCTAAGGGTCAGATGTAAATCCATATAACCCAAAGTGAATAACATGATTTTTTTCCAATTCGAAAAGTTAGATCTGTCTAAAAAGAGAATATTACTAGAACCATCGATAAGAAAAGAACCTGATAAAACAAGGAACAAAAATGGAAAGACATCACTATTATTGCTCAGACGAGACTCATGTTGAAAAGGTAAAAGTGAGACCCTTTATTTTCACCTTTTCTGAGACAAGCATAGTTGAGCCATTATCGTTCCACTTTGGTGAAAACGACAATACTCATAGTTGCTCCGTCTCTTCAATTCTCAAGGAATTGACTTCAGTTGGTGAAACTAGCAGATTATGTATCCAGAGACAATTCAGCATTGTACCTTTGGGTACGAACATACTTTATGGGCTGGAATACACATCTACTATCACATCCTGTGTAAATTTGGAATACAACGACCTACCTTTGAGTAGAATCGATGTTTTATAAATTCACACACAATCATAATAACAAATCTTAATACGATCCAAAGAATCTTTAATCAACACGACTCGGATCACTTTGGTAATTACATGAATTGGTCAATCAAGATCTTTTACCGAAAACCTATTCGTATTATGGAGCACACATTTTAATGCATATATATTCATGACATAATACAAGTTCATGCTTCAACTAATATACATAAACTAACTGTCATGAATTTAGTTATAATTCATACTCAAAATCATCATGCACAACTTAACCAATACAAAATACATGAATTAACATACATAAGTCATGCATTATTTAAAATAAATACTTTATAAAGCATGAAAAATAACAAAAGCATGCTCATATGGGTAAAACCCAGGGTTCTCAAGTAGGAACTGGTCTGAAAATACTCTGAACCGGTCTGAAACGGTCCTAAACCGGTCATCTAAGGGTCTGAACCTTAGGAATCGGTACCAAATATGAACAAAAGTTCATAAAACCCTATAATCGTATGCCAAAATTCTTGTACTTCCTTATATTCATGCAGGGTCTTAGCATCTCGAAACCAGTGAAAAATGGGAAGAAACTGATCAAAAATGGCTCTGAATCGGTCCCGAAAAGGGCCGAATCAGTACATGATCCCGTTCAGGCCAAATAGTTCCTAGATCCTGCAAAAGTATAGATCCAATCTTGTCCAAATAGGGTCCGGGTCTAACTCGGTCCGAACAAGGACCCAGGTTGGACCCAGTGGACCCGATCCAAAATAGACCCGGTCCAAAGTGAACCCGGGTTGGACCCGATTCAAAAATGGGCACGGGTCTGACCTGATCCGAAAAGGAACCCAGGTCAAACAGGGACCCAGGTCTGACCCGGTGGACCCGGGTCGAACAGGAACCTGGGTCTGCCCTGGTCCAAAGTGGACCCGGGTTGGACTCGGTCCGAACAAGGACCCAGGTCCGGCCTGGATCAGACCCAGACCCGACCCGACCCGACCCTAACATTATTAAAACGAAAATAGAAACCCTAGGTTTCTGTTTGCGTTTTACTGAGAAACCGAAGGGTTTCTCCTCTTCGTCGTCCCACAGCGACCCACGTTGTCGTACAACGACCGACGTCGGTGCCCAGCCGGCGATGGTCACCTCCCCCGGTGATGCATCTACGACGATGCAACCTCGGCGACACCCCGACGACAGGTAAGGGTTATAGTTTTGATCTATAGTCGGAACAGTCGATAAATCGGCGATGTCGTCGGGCTGCCAGCGACACCGACAAGGCCGCCACTGCCCCAGCACATCCCTGGCAAAAAAAAAACACCGACCGAAGTCCCCAACCTGACGGCTGAAGGGTTTGAGAAAGAGAGTTTTGGTGAAAAGGGGGTCCCTGCTTTTTTCTGACGAGCGACACAACAGGTAAGGAGTTTGCCGCACTCCATCGGCAATCCAGCGGTCCGGCAAAAACCCCCTCGCCTAGAGACATCCCTCGACGATCCCAACGCCGACAGACTACCCTGTTACCCAACGGTGCAGGGTAAGCCCTCGACCCTCTGCATTATATATATATATATATATATATATATATATATATATATATATATATATATATATATAGAGAGAGAGAGAGAGAGAGAGAGAGAGAGAGAGAGGGTCGCCTGGGCCAATAACTGTCGGGAATGGCTGTCGCCCCACGGCGACAGTTGTCGTCGTCTGGCAACCAATGTTGCCCCATGACGATGGGCGGTCACCTACTAGAATGACACTGTCGTCGGTGAAGGTTGTCGCCCCAAGAGGACAGTGGCAGCAAAACATTAGAAGGCCCTACAGGCACCCACGCGCAGGGGAAGCGTGGAATGCCCATAACCCAATGTTGGCATTTTTTGTAAAACAAACACAGAAAGTGTACCTGTATTCGTCATAGAGCGTGTGCAGAGAATTTGGAGTTTTTCTCAGCCGATCGACACCCGCAATGAGCCCAGGCCTTAGGTCGACGGTGAGCAAGACCCTATACCACCTAAACTGGATGTGGATTTGGGTAGGATTACAGCTACGAATCTTTCATCATCTCAGTAACATCCTATCCCCTTATATAATGAGAGAAATAAGCAGTTTAGTGAATGTGGTCTGTGGTCTTTGCACATTCACGTAACTTTCACCGCACTAACCCAACCGGGTTACCCCGTGGGACCTAGACTCATTACGTCCAACAGCAGAGGACAGAGGATTCTCCCTTCTTCTGCTGCACCAACTCTTCCACAGTGATCACCTGAACCACCCTCTTCCCACAATGGCCTGGCTTCTGAAATCCTAAGCCGACTCTGTCACACTCAATCTTCAGGAGGAAGAACAAGAAGAAAAGGAAGATGGGTATGAGAAAAATCTTTCATAGAGCAGTGATTGCGTGGCAAGGGTGTGAAAGAAGACCTCAGAGACTTCACTGGCAACAAACTATGGGGCGTCGCTCGCTTCTTAGAATCGGAGGAGGATGGAAATCAGATGGCGGGTGTTCGTGAAAATCTCTCGGAACTTGGGGAGAAGCTCTTCTCCGGCATCTCCTGGTTGGCGTCGAGCCTTTCGACGACGCCAGAAGCCCGCGAGGAAGAGGGAGAAGCAGAGAGGGAGGATTTAATCTCAGAGGAGGTTTTGGAGTTTACCCGCATTGTTTCTGTGCACCCCGAGGCATGGTTGGAGTCCCCATTGCTGCCCAAAGAAAGTGAATTCTGAAGGCAAGTTGGTTTCTTCACCGCCCTTTTGTCTGTCTTTTTAGTCATAGAGTGAATTGCAGATACACCAATTGTGAGGTGTTCTATTGTTGGTAAATTGTAGATGGGCATAATATTAATGTTCGAGCGCCCAACGTGGTAGAATATGGGACTCTTTGCACGTTTACCCTTCCGAAACTCTTGCTTGTTGTTAGTTACTTAAGATGTGAAGACTATTATAGCTTTTAGTAATTGTTTGATGGGACTCTGCAATTCCTTTGACATAAATTTTGTATGTGCAAATAGTTAACCATGATGATCAGATTCTCTTATTCATCCTATATATGGCATGTTGGTATGTTGGTATTAAGTGAACAGCTCGTTATGGGCACCTCTGTCTGTTTCTTTGTGAGTCAGGGACTGTCAGTAGAATGTTTAATTTATGAAATTGATCATGGGTCCATAATAGTAACTATATGATTTATGCATCTTCAGCTGTAACTGGATTGTTGGACTAGCACTATGCCTTGATCTAGGGGTCTCATGTTCGAATTCTATCAAGTAAAAGTTCACAGATCTTCCAAGAAGGCATATATATTACTGTTAAAAGGAAGAATTCATAAATCTCGGAAGTTTTAATTTCGTTCAGTCTCTGGACTTTTACAGAATCAACATATCATTGTGGGAATTAAATTAAACATCTAATTTTTAAGAAAACGACCTATATCATCATTATCTTTGACCTAAGAAGTCTTGATGTGTAGACAGGTTAAAGGAATCTAAAAAGCAACAGCCTACTATGCACCAAATTTTTACAACAGAAAAAAAAAACAAATTCTGCATAAAAAACCATTAATCGAAGGCATGCTTCTTACTAAACAAACCACGGTAAGCACATCTACATGGTCTGATTAGTAAATAATACCTGCAACCCTGACTTTCTACTTGCGAGTGCATTATCCTTAAGAAATATAAACTCCGAGGAGAATATTGAAACATCAACTTTGAATATATGTTTCTGCAGTGACTATTTACTGTTGGGTATTTGACATAATTTCTCGCCTAATGTTAATAAACTACCTTGGCAGAATTCATAATGACAGTTGCACATCAGAAGCATGTTGCCTCTATTGAACGGTTTGTTCCAAAGCTATTAGCTATGAGGCTGGAGTTATGTCCGCAGCATATGAATGAGGCATGCTTTTGGAAAATATATTTTGTCCTGCATTCTAGATTGGATAATCATGCAGCTGAAGTTCTATCAACATCACAGGTGAGCTTCTTCACATCTTTATAATTGGTTTGTTGTCTTGATTTACCACTTATATAGTCATCCTGTAAAGGATTGGTCTACTTGATGCACTACATTATCTACCTAGTTGCAAGTAATAGTTGCATGATATAAGATGTTACCTGTGTGTGTGTGTGTGTGTGTTCATACACTGTGCTGGATATTGCACCATGACCATATAGTCCTATATAATGTCAACTTGCCTGATTCAAAGGGTGAATTTTGGCACTGTTATTCTATGCCTGAAACACAATGCAGTGCCTTCATTAGTTCACTATTTAGAGTAAGGTTAAATTTTCCATTTGCAGATACTGGAAGTTAGAGGCCTGTTACAACAGTTGCAAAAGAACGAGACTGGCTCACAAGTTTCAGGCAGTCGGCTGTTAAATGTGGAAGGAATCAATAAATGCAGTAGCACCGATGAGCGGCCAACTGAAGTTCATGAAAAGGAGGTTTGGAACAGCACCGTTGTGGTTACCTCAAATTGGGAGAATGAAGATGAATCAAGCCAAAAGTCCGAGGAAGATGAACCAACTTCTCAGTGTGTTAGTTTGCAGAATGAAATGGGATCTGATGTTTCCTTCAGTGATCTTGAGGACTTTGATCATGATAGTTTAAAGGAGATTTTCCTTAACCTATTTAATTCATATGATCCACGGCGGGAACTAGTCCACCTTGCTGGATTCGCTGCTGTTGATGCTCAAAGAGGTACAAACCTGAGCTGGGAAGATATTTAGAGAAATTCAGTCATCGAAGGGTTAGATGACTGGGTTTGTATTGATGACTTTGATTGGCACACTATACACTCGTAGGCTACCACTTATTTCAGGATATGTAAATTCACTTGCCATCTTTTCTTTCTTGCCTTGTAAATTTTCTCTAGTCTAGTTAGTTTCTACTGCCACAAGCATGGTGAAGTAGACTGAATCTAATTTATATTGATCTTTCATATTATGGCATGTGATTCCCAAGCTTTTCTTCATGCTAGATTATTGGACACAACAACAATATTGAGATGCTAATTTTAACTTGAAGACTTGACAAAAAGCCTTTGCAAATGTTTTTGCCCATCTCCTTTTCCTTTTTGGATGTTGATAAGGCTGAAATGGGCATGGTTTCCACCCAAGATTCACATAAACTTCAACACAACGAGGAAAACACCACATTCATGCATTCTCAGAAGGATTGGACATGTAGATCCTTTTGGTATTATTCAATTTTCGCAAACTTGTTTCTGATTGGATGATTTTGATGTCAAAACAGCTTCCCATGGAATTTTTTGGTGTAAATTGCACGATGTAATGTCAAGAAATAGATTTTTAAGTGCTTGATCCAAAAGAATATGCAGGCTAATTGGCTCAACCCCTTACAATTTGTACATCTCACAGACAAATTATCTGGATCTTAATTGGACCTACTGGTTCATAAACGCCTAACAGGTAGGGGTGGCAATTTCTGACACGACCCGCCAACCCCCAACCCGCCTCTTAGGCGGGTTCGGGTTGGGCTTAATCCAACCCGTTTAATAAACGGGTCGACCCGCGTAACCCGTTTATTAAACAGGTCGGGTTCGGGTTGGGGGTATGCCAACCCGGCTGACCCGTTTAATAAACGGGTTAGGCGGGTGGGTCAACCCGCCAACCCGTCTGCCCGACCCGTCAACCCGCCAACCCGACCCGTCAACCCGACCCGCCAACCTGCCTACCTGCCAACCCGATCCGTCAACCAGCCAACCCGACCCGCCAACCTGAAAACCCGTTTACCCGACCCAACCCATTTATTAAATGGGTTGGCGGGTCGTGTCGGGTTACCCGTTTATTAAATGGGTCGGGTTCGTGTTTGCCACAGCCGACCCGTCGGGTTGAGGTATGCTGACACGCCAACCCGACCCGATTGCCACCCCTACTAACAGGTTGCACATGATCCGTTAGCTTCTTGGATCTACTTTACAGGTTCATGCCTGATTGTGTATTAAGATGATCACAGGATTTCCCAGAGCTATTATTGGATCTATATCCAACATCAGATGAGCCATGGCAAACACATCCACACATTCTGAGTGCTCAAGCAACCAAGGCTACACGTATAGTTGCCTACTATGGCCTGTCTTTAAAGGTTAGGTTCATATTTTTGGCTGCACAATCCCACGGTGAATGGCAGTTCATACAACTATTCTTCTTGCAGGCAATTGGTGCACGCTGCATGGCTTGGCAATGTTGCGGGGTCTGGATCTACCTTGGAGCAGCCCACTACCAAGATGACTTAAAGCGACCAACCAGGACTTATCACTGAGATCTTGGTCGTGCAGAACGAGCTCAGGTGCTACATGGTTGACGTGTATGTGTAGATTCACAATACCCTGTTGGCCTGCATTGTCAATGTGGTTGATGCGTCATTTTGTTGATGTCATTTTAACTGTGATTCTGAATCAGATTTTTCTTCTTTCCTTTTCTTTGAATCAGCAAAAACAGTATATCTGTCAAATTGATTCTCAAAAAGCGCCTTTACCGCCTCGGGATAAATGGAAATAGGTGGATCCAATGTCCAACCAGGTTTGATTCATTGACATTCCAGTTTCATAGGTGCCCGTTTGGTTCAGAGATGGGAAAATAAATGGTTTCATACAAAAGGCCCGAACCTGCGCACTTTAGAAAAAAATAGAAAAGGGGGTAATGAAGAACAGGTTTTCACAGGAAACCCATAAATCACAGAGTACCAAGGTGAGCGAGCCACCAGAGTGATCAGTTTGAATCTTTGCCAACTTGCTGAATCTTCACTGTATGACATTTTGTCGGAAGGGTAATAGGCACGAACCATGTGCCCACAGCTGAGTCAGCCTGCTCTTGGAAGCCACCCAGCTGTTCCTGGAAAACAATCTCTGTCTGAGCTGATGGTTCGCGCATGGAGGGAAATACACGAATTAAATCTACAAGGAATCGGATGAGGCTGTCAGAAATGAAGGTGATGAACGGACCAATGGTCCAATTCCCTGGAGACTCCCACGTACTTTGGGCAGACGCACACCCTAGAACACCAAGTCATTTTCAACTTACCAGCTTGGTCAATCCAAAAGCATCTGAACCACACACATCTCTGACCACCTTTCCCAATCTCAACTAGCGACATACAGAAAGAAGACAGGACAACCATCTTGTTTAGTGATAAACATTACGGCACTGTTGTTTTAACTTGAAAAATGCACACAAGGATGATCCGTTAGCTCAATGGGAAAAGCAGCACTGAATTTCTTTCCTTTCAATCATTTATACTTAAATGTTTCCTTTCCTTTATTTATTTGACAGCCCTCAACTGTATGATAGTCAAAGCTGGGACCAACAGTTCTACCAGATATCAATAATCCCATAACACGATCAATTATATGAATCTGGTAGGGGTCTGTTTAACCACAGCTTGCCTTTCAAAAAAAAAAACAGAGGCCAGACAAATGAGAAAAAAGCAGCCACTTACATGGAGATGCACAACAATGCTGTTTACGTGGAGGGAAACCATGGGCTTACACCATTTACATGCCCGTTGCTGTGGATTCCAGCTCCATTGGGTAGTAGTGAAGGTGGTCCAACAGCCATGGGTGGAGCAGTTCCATATAGACCTAGGGGAGGAGGGAGAGAATGGCTGGTTGCGAGAGGACTGATGCCTCCCTTACGCTGGTGAATCGCATGTACCTGCCGGAGTCCTTCCTCATGGATGCGTGATAATGTCTCCAGCTCTTGCATTGAAAGAGCTTCCAAGCCAGCACCATAAAGAGGGGCATGGCGAGACATTTCTTCCTGCAATGAGGCTTCAAGAGTATGGATATATTGCTGCAGGGAGCAAATCAGGCAGTTAACACAGCAGTCACGACAGAAAACGGTAAAGAAAATAGAAGACTTCCAGAGAGGCCTCATTTTTCTTTACAATTAAATGACGCTTTCTTAAACTATTTCATAAATGGATCTTCCCCTCCACGGTTATATCCAGAATCATATACTATCAAGACCCAATGGAAGTTCATGATATGGCAACCAAACAATTAAGATGACAAAGACAGTATCAAATAAAAATAACACTACCAGTAAGTTATTGATCGAACCATCTTTGCAAGTTGCAATGAGTAAGGTGAAAAGCAACATCACAAAATTATCCACACCATATATCAGAGAAACATTCAAATAACTTTGGTTTAATGAATACTAAAAAAAAATCAAAAAATGAATGAGGCAATGTTACAATTTTCCATTCAGTCCATATCCCAAAACTTTCTCTTCACCTCTAGCATATGCTGGCGTGCTTGGCTAGTTACCATACAACCATTTCCTAGTCTCCAACATGGATGTCTGTACAATAAAATCTCGTACCCTACAACAACCTTATCTTCACCTGTCGCATAAGCTGGCATGATTAGCTTGTCACCATACAACCATTTCCTATAGTCTCCAACATGGATATCTGCTATGATCAAATCCTATATCCTTGCCAATGTCTAGACCATACCTTCTCAATCCTCAAAAATAATAATGACATAAAATGGTAGTGGGCATTCTAAAATACATAGTTACCAATCTTCAATATATGACCTTCATAAAGCTGAAATCACCAGTTCTGCTAATGAAGACCGTCAAGTTTTGCATGATCCAAGGAGAAAATATATTGAAGCCACAAAAAGATTCTTCAATACATCAAGGGGAACATTTTCTTTTTCCTTTCTAAATGTGGTTTGGGATTGGAGATCCTACCAAGATGATCCACCACCTAATCTTAGCTCTTGGCATATGAGGGACAGGACCTTTCAATTTTGAGGTCAAACATAGAACTATGCAGCCAGCAAAGTTGAATGCTACATGGATTAGGAATATGTTTTCATGACAAAAAATGTGCAACTTACAAGAGTTTGTTGAATGACTATAGTATAGCCCTCGATAATATGAGAAAGCATGACGCAAATAGATCATTGCCTCATTCATGGGAAACATGAACATCGAGAAATTGAAGTTTGTTGAAAAAGTCAAGCTGCCAATATTTTGACCAGCCTCATTCATGGGAAAGGATTAATATAGGTGGCTCAGAAGTGAGATGCCAACCTGTAAGGGGCTATCAAGAAAGAGAAATCAGCCAATAGAACTTTGACAAATCAGCACAGAAATATCCTTGTGACACCAATTCACTATCATTACCCGTGTCATCATCACAGGTTCCAAAAGTGGTCATTCATGTGTTATTGTCTTGAACTGTATTTCTTACTTTTTATCGGTCTCTGTAAACTCAAATATCTATCTGATGTTGTAAATGTTCCCCTTGAATGAAAACTATTGCAACTTTCTCTTATCTTTTTCCCATTTCATTCCTCTCAATTGAAAGATTTAGTGTCATCCTCTATTAGAGCCATCCACAGAGAGAGAGAGAGAGAGGCTTGCATGTGTTGAGAAGTGTAATAAGTTAATGTATCATTTTAATTTGTATTACTACTTGTATGTGGTTATTTGTGCTACCTTCTCAATGTTGTACATGTATTATTTAATGAGGGGTATTTTTGTATTTGTGTAGGAGGTTAGAGGGTCAACAGATTTTGTCTTGTAATGTAACCAAAAAGGGGGTTGTCCCTTTTATGTAGAAGAGCTCTTTGTTCTCAAAACAATGAAGTTTCTTTGTTCTCTCCTATTCTTCTCTAAGTTCTCTTCTTTCATGGTGTATGCCCCATCATATTGAATTTGTATAGCATGAACTGGCCTAGCCTATATAAACAAGGGTAGAAAATTAGAAATCATAGCCACAAATCTCATTCTATGGATAATATCAGTGACAGAAAATCTCGTGATATTGTGAAAAGATAAGTTTTTACTTGGGAAAATCTTTGAGAAAATCTTTGAGAAAATCAGTATATGCATAAATAGAATATATAATATATAAAATTAAAACTAAAAACATAAATAAAAGAACTAGGCAAAAGGTGCTTTCAACATGTTAAAATCAATTTAAAAATGCAATAGTTTTAAAATTAGGCGATATTTTGAAAATATCCCTTTTGTTTGGAATAATATTGTCCCTTGAAAATCATAATATTCAAAATATCAATGATAGCTGTGATTATGGCACAAATCATTGTTCTTATATGGCACATTGAAGAAGGCACTGAAAATGCAATAGTTTTCATATCAACCATATTGTGCCATTATGCAATACAGCTAATGGATTTTGAGGATCAAGTACAAAAAGACTGAACTCAAGTGCACATCAAATAATACACCGTAGATAGTAAGAAGTGGCCCTTTGGAGCATGCTAATAGTAAAAATCTATTTGGAGTTACATAAATTATTATTTTTTGGAGCACTACGTTAATCTTAAAAATGTTGATGCTGGCAGTATGCAAAACACACAAGTTATTAAATCATGGTCATAGAAAAAGGTTTAAAAGATGTACGATATTATGAAACTTATTACACACTAAATGCTTATAATAATGGAACATTAAGTAGTTTGTGCAAGAAGCAACTTAGATCCTTTAAAAACGGCTTGCTGTTTCCTCTATCATAAGAACGCAAATATTGATGACACACCACAACCACAACAATATTTTTCTTCCACAGATATTAACTAACTGTTATTACCAGTTTGACCTGGCTGTAAAATCTCAAGCTAAGTTATACTACTAACTACTTCTAGCCTTTGCAAGAGATGGGCGCTATATAGAAGAAAGACAAAAAGAACTAACTTGATCCTTATTTTAGGTCAAAAGCTGGAAACTGTTCTGATACCATACTGCAAGAAGGATTAACCAAGATATTTAAATTTTTAATCAACAAAAGCCTTGCACCAATGAGGATTCCCCCTACCCTAACTCAGAAACCAAGACCATCTATGAAATTATAATAGTTACCTTAGATAATATAGTCAATCAATTATATTGTCACCTGAGAGAAAGAGAGAGAGAGAGAGCAAACCTGGCAGGCATTCAATTGTGATTCCAGTCCATCAATGTAGGCTTCACATCTGGCAACCTGCTCTTCCTTTTCCCTCTTTTCGCCCTCAGTTTGTCCAACAGTTTGTGTCAACCTCCGGACTTCATCTTCAAGTGACCGCCTTACTTCCTCACGTGTGATTGTCTCTGTAGCAAAGCGCTTCAACTCCTCATCAAACCTTTTTCGTGCCGCTTCTGCAATATTCAGTCGTTCGGCCAGTGCATTCTTTTCCTTCACTACTCTCTGAATCATAAAACTCAGTTTTAGTGAAAACTAAAACATTAACTAATCATGCAAGACGGAAGATGTGATTAATAACAAAGATTAAATACTATGTCACATGGGTGCAGGTGCAGGTGCAGGTGCAGGTGCGGGTGTGGCACTTTCAAAAAACTTGGGTGTGGGGGTGCGGCAAATATATATATATATATATATATATATATATATATATATATATATATATATATATATTATAATTTTTAAGTTTTAACAGTTAACAACATTAACACTAATGAATGTTCATCTTGGGCATGACCGAGTCGAGCTAGGTTAATTCAGGTTGGGTCAGGTCTACCCAACCCCACTTTCATCCCTTCACTGCAGGGCGTAAAACATAAATGGACATGATATTTTACCAGTCAAAGCAATTAACTTTTCTAATGCATTTATTGATTACTTATATATATATATATAGAGAGAGAGAGAGTAATTAATGGGAACTGAGCAGTCTGTTCCTTTGTTAAATCCCCACCCCTCGGCTGTTACGTCTTTGCTAGCCTCTAAGAAGTTTCTTCCCAAGATAAAAGTAACTAAAAATCATGTAAATTAATTCTTCTTTCATTTTCCATGAAACCCCTTTAAGTAACCATTAGTGGTAACGTCCTTATTTTTTCCATCATGCCTAGGAACATGTATCGGCTAGTATTTACCAACCAAACACAAGTTACAAGAAGCAAACAAATACTCCATCAATCAGCCATTTTTTGGTCCAAAAATTGGATACAAATGACCCTGGGTGCGTTGACCACACCCAGGGTCCGGTTGACCGCACCGGGTGCCGCACCCGCATCGTGTTGAGGCGGGTGCGGCACCCGGTTGGCCGAATCCCTGTGACATAGATTAAATATGTGGAGCCCCAAACAGTGGTTAAATGAACAAGCACCATAAAAGCACAACTAAGAAATTTGAAGAAAAAGGGTTAGATTTTTTTTATGAGATTATAAATTTAACTTACTAAGAGCTACAAATCTAGCCAACAACATAGAAAAAATCATGCAAGACGGAAGATGTGATTAAGAACAAAGATTAAATATGTGGAGCCCCAAACGATGGTTACATGAACAAGCACCATAAAAGCACAACTTAGAAATTTGAAGAAAAAAGGGGTTATATTTTTTTATGAGATAATAAACTTTTAACTTACTAAGAGCTACAAATCTAGCCAAAACATAGAAAAAATCCATCTCAGTTTGAACAAGGCTACAAATGGCAAGCTCTCAAGTTTCATCCATCAAATTTCACTAATTTTGAACTGGATAACAAATCAGCTTCCATGATTGCTAAGACAGAGCAGTCTTCGCTTCAACAATCTTAGGAATATGTTTACATCACTAAAAGATTAGGACTTCAGCAAACACACAACCATGAAGGAATTGTTTTCATGCTCCCTTCCAAAGGCCAAGCAACATCAATACCACTCTTCTGCAGTAATATACATAGAATGCTTAGTTAATGATGAAGGAAACCAGATCTATAACCCTGTTGACATGGATAAAACCAGAGGAAATGCACTTGTCCTCAAAGGAACTGAGAACAATAGCCTCGGCTGACCCTTCAACGAGATTCCCTTTAATGGACACTGGACAGTCAAAAACCAAAATTTCCCGCAAAAATGGAAATTTTAAGTCCAATAGAATCTCCAAGAATAAGATATATCCGTTTCGCATAAAAGGCAGGATAATTTTTGCCCCGAGGTATCAAAATGCACAAAGCTATAAAACAAATAAAAGCACTCAAAGAGTGATAAAATGAAAATTTTGTAAAATTAAAACTTCAGAATAACAAGTCCAAAAAGAAAATAGCAACAAAATGTTACAATACAAGGACTGGTTATTTATGAAAAATATGAAAACAGATTATTTTACAAAAAATATACAAAGTTTTTATTTATGAAAAGATTAAAAAGAAGAAAATTCTGAAGTGTAACCAAGTCTTTGATCACAGCATTCAGGATTACTTTTTAACACCTTACTGAAGTTTCAATACCGATATTAACCAAAAATAATTTTGTTATGTCAACAGTTATTTGTCAAAGAATACATACTTTTGCAAGTTTTTTCACATTAAGCTTCATGGTCTTCTAGTGTTATTAGCCCCAAATGGTGCATATGCATATTTGTAAGGAATTACAAAATTTCCATACCAAAAATAATAAAATTGTAATCTGCATTTCATACATTTTTATGTAAAGGTGATGCAATTGAATTTAACATATATAACTTGGGAAAATTGCAACTTCTCAATAATTTGCATAACCCCAGACCATTCCCATTTTCAGCAGCCTAGCGTATACAATTTCAGGAATTTATTGAGTTCCAATCGTCTTCAATTTTCATCATCTTCACTTTGTTGCCCAGTTCTGAAACTTATCGAAAGTTTTTCATAAGTGTCAAAAAGGAAGAGAACCCTTGTTCTTTCAGATGATCTAGCAAAGTTATTGCAAATGCCCAGGCATGCAAACAAAAAAAAATCTTATAAATAAATGAAATTAGATGAAATAGCAGTCAAGAAAGACAAAATAGGAAAGGTTGCTTCTAGCATCCTCCACTTCCAAGCTAATGTGATCAATTCTGCTGCATCACATCTGGAGATAAAGGAAAACATGGCCTTTTTCTGAATCCATTTATGAATGATCGTAGCAGCTATTAAGACTACACAATTACACAGAGCTCACACAATGAATAATAATCCGACCTTACTGAAAATAAACCATTCCATGCATAAATCCATTTAACGTTGTCAGGTTCTTCCCTAGTGCAATATCTTTCAAGAGTACTCAGCAACCTACTCAATTTAGCAAACTTAAAATCTGCAAAATTTCTTCTAAACTTGATGTCTTAGATACCGAATACTTAAGTAGCAATCTGAGATCATCATATTCTCATATTGGAGAAATGTTGAACAATGAAGAAAAAGTTGCCGAAAAAGGAATATGGGCTAACCAGGAGTCCATCCAGAATTTGACAATAAAGCCTTTACCCACCACAATCTGAACGCTTTCTTTAAACCTATCGAGATCATCTAACCACTCTTCCAAAGTCCAGAACCATTTCTCCAGGCACAAAGTTCCAATTGCGCAGAAGACCATTAATTCATACTTTGCCTTATTGCAGTCCACCAAGTGTATAGCTGCCACCAGCACTTAAAGAGAAAAGTCTCATTTATCAATTTCAATATATTATGCCTAGTTCTCTAAACTCTAAAGGCACTGAGGACCGTGGCCAAAAATACAAGATATAACCATGTGTACCAGATGAACACTCCATGGCAATTTGCTGAAATTTTGGGTTAATCTTTTCTCTACCTTCACTTCAATTTCAAGATATAAGCCATCTCTTCATCTCAAAAATGAATGCTGAAATCTCGAATAAATAAATGAATCTATTTCAAGCCTATCATTCTTGGTTGTCAAAGGTGGCACCTACGTGACCTAGGCGCATCCCTATGCCTGGACGATAGGGTTTAAGCGGTAGGACCCTATTTTAGCGCCTGGGCATCGCCTAACCTGCCTAGGCGTGGACAGACTAGGCTGAAAAGCCTATTTTGGTCTTTTTTTAAGTACGTTGACCGCAGGGTTATAAAAAGGGAAAGGGCACGCCCCTTCCCCTTTTCGTTGTCTCCCTCTCTCGCCCATTTTCCCCTCTAGCCTATTTCCCTCTCTCGGCGGTGAACAAGAAGAAGACAAAAGGTCTCTCTCTCTCTCTCTCTCTCTCTCTCTCTCTCTCTCTCTCTCTCTCTCTCTCTCTCTCTCTCTCTCTCTCTCTCTCTCTCTCTCGGGCGACCCGAGTTGGGTCTCTCTCCCTCTCTCGGTTCTGTCCTTCTACCTCTAATCTGTTTTTGTGTGTGTGTGTGTGTGTAATTTATACACACATACACATTCTATATGTGTATGCATGTATAATTTGTTTGACTGTTTCTGGGTTATGTACTTATGTTTCTAAGTTATATTTCAGGTTGACACTGTTTAAGAGTTATTTAATTGTTCATTTATTTTTAATTTTTTTGAGCAGGTTATCAGTTGCATGGTTTGTTTATTCAATTGTTCATTTCTTCTTCTAATTTGTCTATTGCTTATATTATGTCTATTGTTGTTAATTTTTTTTGTATACATGATTTTATTTTTTGTATGTTGTTCATTCACATTGTTAGTTGTATGGTTTGTTTATTCAATTGTTCATTTATTGTTAAGTTTTTTCAGCAGGTTATTTAATATAATTGCTTTATATTGTTCGACGACATGTGTTTTGTCTATTGCTTATTGTTGATTGATTTTATGTTGTATGGATGTTTGTTATTAATTTTAGCAGTTTGTTTACATATTTTGTGTATTTAAAAAAAATTATTTGGGGTACCAACTAGTCTGCCTAGGGCCCTGCCTAGTCTTTTTAGGGGCTCACCGCCTAGCACCTTTGACAACTAAGCTATCATTTTGAGAACCAACATGTTATTTTTTTTGCTCATTCATAGTAATAAGGATTATCTGATTTGGAAAAGATAGAACTAATAATATAAAAAGAAATATGCATAGAAGTGAAACATGCACCAAACTTTTAAGCCAACATCCAAATGTTTTAAACAATTACGATAGATAAAGTACCTTTAACTCATCCCGCTTACGAGATTTCAACTGTGAAAGTTGTGTCTCTGCATCATGTAGACGGTCTTGGAGAACCTTCTTGTCAGCAGAGAGCTTTGCAATTTCATCATCTCGTTCTGATCTGATCCATTCTAGTTGGTTTTCTACTTCCTGAATTTGCTCAGACATTTCCTTCCTTTCTCGAGCAAAGCGATCCATTTCAGCTCTCATTTCAGACTGCAATGATCAAGAAGAATTAACGTGGTATTAAAAGAATTAGTCAATCTTAGAACATGTAGTATAACATCCATATCAACAACTCAAACATGATACCTTGAGACGATGGTTTACTGCAGCAGATTCACTTAACCTTTGAGATACAATATTTTTCTCTCTAACAAGATTAGAAATCTCAGCTTGCCTCTCTTCACGTGTGCGGATGTTTTCCTCTTCACTTGCACATAATTGATGCCACAGTGCTGCACGATCAACATTTGCAAGTTCAGCAACCTCACGCATCATGCCTAGAACAGGTCTTGCAATTCCTTCTTCATGCACAAGGAATGCCAGAATTTCCAGATCTAGATCAACTTCACGACAACTATCGGCAGTACTGGTGGCACGCTCAACAAGCCCTTTTAGCATTCTTCCACGACAAACCTCGTCATCATATATTTTGAACATGATAGCATATAGCATCCTCACAAATTCTTGCACTCTAGAATTCCTAGAGGGCACCAAAGCTTCAGCTAGGCTAAGAACTGGGGCAAAATCGTCATCCTCTTCAGGCAATGGTTGGTTCACTTTGGCAGACACAAATATATCCTTATCCTGACAACTGACCACCGGATGGGAGTTTTCTATTAACCTCTGAGAGTGTCGTCTTTCCAGGACTAAAACCATTGCTTGCTCTCCAATTGCCCCTTGAGCAACGGCCCTCTCAAATACCTGTGATGCTTCTATAGCAAGGGTAGGCATAGATAGCATTTCAAACAAGATAAAAACATCAGGCATTTGATGGCATGCAGCAACGACCTGCTCTTCTGCAATGTGCAACTGCTGAGCAGTAAGCCCATGTTGACCACAAGAAAAAATTCCCTGTGGCTCTGTTATGCAATTATTGACCAGAAAAGGGTCAGAATCAATATCCCTCAACATAGTTTCAGCAACATCTGGCCAATCAACAATAGTCTTTCTTACAACATCCAAGACACAGGGTGACACCTCAGCACCTAAGCTTTTCAATCTAACACGGATTGCTCTAACCTACAACAGAGACAATCAAACATATCAGCAGCAGCAGCAGGAAGATGAAGAAGAAGAGGAGGAGGCAATGAAAAGAGACTAAAGGAATAATCCACACACACAAACAGACGTGTGTGTGTGTAGAATAATCAAATGTCCATGATTGTGCATACAGCTTGAGGCAGATGTTGGCATTGGCAGGCAGCTTTAAAAACAAAACTAATAGCCGCGGCAAGTGGCTCATCATTCGAATCTGGTAACAGTTCAAGTGCTTGGGATAACACTCTCTCCCACACCTCGCCACCAAACTCCAGCTGGCTAAGAGCACCTAAAACCTGAATACCCAAGAATACAGTCTCGGGAGTTAGGATCAGATTTTCCATCAGGGTGTTTAGCAAATGTTCTCATCAAAAGAAAATAAGTAGCTTCTTAGCAGGAGAAAATCTTTGACATATGCACATATCTTACAGGCATCCGTAGTGCAGGCTCAGCATCTGGTTTCTGAATGCGATCTAGCAGGGCACAAGCAGCAAGTGGATGTTCTGAATAATCAACCAACTTAGGAACCAGGGCAACTAGGTCCGGCTGAAGATGCTTTGGTGCCTTATCAAGAACAAGAGCAATTTTTTGAGCAGATTGTGGTCTTCGCCTAGGCTCTGGACAACCTTGAGGAACAGCACCATCTAGCGCTCTTAGTGAATTCACAATCAACCCCAAAAGCTCCTCAGATTGCTCCGGCCACTTTGTCTGAATATATGTGCTACAGCAGGTTAATGCCTTCATGCCAAAAGGCATAGACAACAATTTATAGAAGCACTTGAACTTTATGCCATTACCTTTGCATTTTTATTTGACACGTCATCAGCCAAAGAATCATCCGCAGACGTTTCTGGGGGAGAGATAGAATGCCCAGAAATGGTTCCATGTGAATCCGTTCTTTTCATGTCAGAGCTCTGCACAGCTTGTGCATTGCTAATTTCATCTAGTCCAGCATCCAAGCGTTGCTGAACAGGATAATGCATAGACTCTATCACCTCATTTATTACATTAGACTCTACAGGACATGCGACTGAGATGCTATCACCAACAGATTTTGACCTCTCATCAGAAGCATCGTCACCTTTGATTCCTTCTGAAGGCTGACAACATTCAACCATTATATCTAAGAGCAAGTCAATAATTGCTTGCTGCAGTACTTTAACCCCCATCAACAAGTTCATGAGGCTGGGTGAACTTGAATCATTTTTGCCAGCATCTTTCTTGCCACCAGCATTACCTGGTAGCTTGGTAGGAAGAAGTAAGCGCTTTACTTTCACTGGGTCACCAAGGTAAACACGAAGACCAGTCAAAAAACCAGCTATGGCACCAGCATCCATAAGAAGCTTCTCTCTCAATGTGACTTGAGGCTGTGAAGGGTTATCTCCATAAGTGAGGTGGACACCAGCCCTTGCAAGCAGATTTCTAAAAATGTCTTCTTCATCTCCACTAATTCCCTCACTGTCTTCTGAGTCAATAAGTTCATCAGGGTCAGTCGATAAGGCATCTTGGTCATCATCAGAAGCCAAAACCTGACAAGAGAAATACTAAGCACTTGAGCATCAAACCAGTTTACCTGATAATACTTTATCAAAGCATGTTCATAGTAGTCAACCACCTTAAATCCCATCCAACAAAAAAGTGGGAAACCACCAATCATAATAAATGGCAGGAAGAAGAATAAATAGGTAAAATTTGTGGTCATACCTCCAAATCTGCAAACTCAAACCAAGGGCAGCAATCCAAAATTTCACAGACAAAGACAACAGTGTCACGTACAAGAAACCCAGCTTCGGCCTCCAACAAATCAGAGACCTTCATGAATTGGAGCACGGAATTATTCCATGACTTTGTACAGATTGAGGACTCCTTCCATACTGTTTTTGATGACCTCCTTTGATTAACCACAGCCATCCGGTATCTGACCCAAAAGTTCTTATCAAAATCGCTCACCCCTGATTGATCACTTTCTAGATATATGCATATTGTATCAAAAGATTCATAAACACCTGCAACACCATCAAATATTGGAACGCAATGAACCCAGAGAAACTGCAGCCACATGACAATTTACCCAGATATAACAAACTTATGCTAAAAAGATTAGCGGGAAACAAATATACAGGTTTATCCTTTAAACCAATAAAATAACAGCCAACCAAGTGACATCACAAACCTATCCGCAGCTCACATCCACCAGCTTGAAAGAATTTGCTAAAGATCTTCCTGGTTTCCATGATCTCCTTGAAAGACAAGAAGTTCTCCACCTTCCATGTGAAAGTTCCTCTTCTTGTAACCACATCAGTCTGGGAGCCTCCATTATTGATATCGGTTTCCTGCTTAGGGAACTCTTGCATCATGGAAGTCTCTTTCAAGATAAGAACCTCAGCAGAGAATACAACAGTATCCTGCACAAGAAATCCCGAGTCCTGATCAAAGAGACTCGTGAGTGTCACGAATTCGCGCCATCCCCAGTCTTTGGCAGCCTTAGAATAACGATTTTGCGACTCTTTGGTAACAGATTTCTCTTCTGCTTTCTGATTAACAACTGATAAGCGGTGGCTCACAAAGCAACTCCAATCATTGGATGTATTACGAGGATCTGTAACTTCTAAAAACACTGAAAGGTGGCATGGTGGTTGAGACTGCCCTGGTGCCAAGCAAAAAGAGACAAGTTACAGATTCCCTCTAAGAAAAAGAAGCACAATCAGACTAACCAGATCATGTCCGTTAATGAGCAAAGCTTGAATAAGCATAAAACTCAAACAATGTAACAGGTTGGTCCTGATATGTAAAATTACCATGTATGTAAGATTCTACAGACAGAATCCCTACATGAATAAGTTAAGCCAAATTTTCAAAAGCACAAACCAAGAAAAGAAACCAGAAAGGTGCAATAACTACAAAGATTTCAATACACTTTAAGACCCACCACCTCCTCCATTTTTGGCTAATAAAAAATCCATTAATGCGATGACTACAAACATCAATATGAACAGATAGAATGTAGAATAGATCAGTAAAACTTCTGAAGAGGTCAAAGAAAGATTTTACGGATGCATAATGCAAGTATTGAACACAACAACTTGATCAATTTGCAAAATTCTCAGCTTCCAAGAAGAGCTCAAGCTCACATTTATCAGGCATTTCGAGAAAAAGAGAAAAATATTACCTCTTGGATAAACAATCAGACGACAGTCTCGATTGCCAATCTGAAACCTCCTGCTCTTCACACACAACCCTGTAATTTTTCTCTTCTTCAGAAGATCCTTCAATCTTGTAAAATTTTCTATCCTCCACGTGAACTTCCCCAGATGCCCATCAGATTTTCTTGCATTACCCCGACCACCAAGCTGCCCTGTGTTCTTCGAGAAGCTATTTGATTCTTTGATGACATGAAATGAGGCACTAAAGACTGCATTATCGTCCATAAGATAACCCATGTCTGGAGAGATAAAATCAGACATTTTCATATAATCATTCCATCCCAGGCTAGTATTATCTCCACTCTTGTTATCTGCTGCAAACCGACCATAAGAATCCCGATGCATGTGGTTCAGACCAGCTTTCTGGTTCAAAACAGACATCCTAAAAAGGCACCAACAACTCCTCTCTTGGATGACCGACTTCTCGGTATCTTTACTCTCCAAGCACATCGAAAGATGATCGACTCCATTCACCGACGATTGATAGACGCTAATCCTTAGATTGCACTCTCCAGCCGGGAAAACTGGGCTCATAATTTTCTGGGCCTTGATCATCTCCTTAAACAGAGAGAAGTTGTGAACCTTCCAGGTGAATTTGCCACTAAGAACATCAGGAACTGGACCAGCCACTCCCTGGAAATCAATATCCCGCGAGAACGACACCGACTCGTGCAACACCAAGATATCGGCGGTAATGACGACAGAGTCATTCAATATAAGACCAGATTTGGGGTCCAAGATTGTGGAAGAGGGGGTGAAATCACACCAACCATGAGATTTTTTCTTGCTTGAGAATCTATGCCAAGAATCCCTCATGATTGACTTGGAATCGTCGTGTTGATTAACAATACACAATCTGTAGCTAGCAAAACAATCCCATTTTGACGAAGACGATCCCCGGGGATCAGTAATCTGCAGATAGATGGAGAAATAACCAGGGAGAGCCTGAGAATCACCTTTCGGGTAGACGAGCAATCGGCAATCGTAGCCGCCCACCTCAAAATAGCGGCTCCATAAAGTCCTCGCCTTCGTCTTCGTAAACTGGCCGATGGTCCAGCGGCACACGGCGGCGTAGTCGCCGCGTTTCTCCACCACCACCGATTCTTGCCCGCCCTCCCTCGGCTCCTCCGCATTCTCCCCGCCCCTAGCGACGGATTTCTCGGTACGTCCGGAGACCGACTGCTCCGAAATCCCACCCGAGGAAGAAGCCATCGCTTCCGTGACCTCTTTCAATCCGCACTTGATCATCCCCTCGTTTATCTTCGTCTCGATGTCGTTTCCCTCTCCTGATCGATACCCACTAGTCCAAACTTCATAGTTCCACCTCTTCGGCTATTCCTTCATCGTTCTGAAGTTGAAACGTGACGATGGTACACGGATTGAAGGATGCCCAAAATGAGGGAAACATCTCTGGTCTCCAGAAGAAGGGGATTGATTTGTTATAGAGAGAGAGAGAGAGAGAAAGAGACGATTAGGCACCCGGCTCGATGGGGTGGGGTTCTAGCAGTGTGCAGAGAGTGTGTGTGTGTGTGTGTGTATGTTTGGGTTTGGGTTGCTTTGGGTTTGCGTTTGGGTGGTGAGACGGCAAAGTTAGATGAATGGTTTTTTAATTTTTGTGGAAAATAAAAAATTATGGTATTAAAATATGGATGGCTCTTCTCTTTTTTCTTAAAATATGAGCCTCCCTAACATCCCAAGATGATGAGTTCTAATCTGCTCCAAAATGTAAATTCTAGAGAGAGAGAAACCCTAGTGAGTTTGGGCTATCTTTTTTTATGGCGGACTTTGACTGTGGTGGAGGTGATAATATTACACATGATGATGTCAAAGGAAAGATGGATCTTGGAGACGTATGATTGTTTTCTGGATTTTAGCAAGCAAAGGGATGAGGTAACAGAGGCCCAATTCGGTATTATTATCGCCTGTTTATTGTACGTGTCATTAGTTCTAACCTCTTCATTGAGATTCTTGAGTGGCCGTGCATTTCTGCTGCATGAAGTGCCCTCCAATAGGATTCTTTGGTGGGCATGCAACTTGCTGCATGAAGTGCTGCAGGGAATGGCTGATGCAAACTATTTAACAGAGTATTTTCATCATTCCATGGATGCCCCTCTTTAGATAGCAAACATAACATGCTTTAAACACGAATAGATCAACTTCACAAATCTTCTATGCAATCCTTTTTGCATGACATTAATATCTCATACTATAGGTTGGCCTTTACATTCAAACGTTCATGTGTCGCAAGCTCCTCAAATTGTTGCAATATGATTTGCAACATCAAACGAATGCTACCAATTTGAATGCCCAAGGACTCACTGTGGCAACTTATCAGTCATTTTCATGAGTAAGTTGCAACTTATATAACAACTATTCTTATATTTATTAACATAATGTCTTTCACTGCACCATCGACCCTCTATTAATGAGAAAAGAATTATAATATGCAGTCCAATTGATCAGATATTTGGACTTCTAACCAGACTTTCTCTTGGCTATATGATGAAATGTTTTTCCAATAAGACATCATAGAAGCTATGAAATATACTGGGAAACTGCTAATGTTCATTCAATTTTCATCTGTTTTATGCTATTATGTAGCAGTCATAGAAATGATTTGTAGTTAGGTATTACACAATGTGGAATCATAAACTGTCCACACTGCACATGATAAAAAAACTACCCATAATGATGATACCGTAAACCCATAATTATGGCTCTAAGAATGGTATAACAGATCCCGGTTCGACCAACCCTTAACCAGTCTAGAATAAGTGTCATTTTGTGGCTTTTTGCGGTTAATCAAATGGCAATTGTTGTTTACTCTAACATGCTAAAACTGTTTATTCCAATGTTGTCCGTATCGGCAGAAAATCAATATGATACTAACCTGAATAGGCTATTTTTTAATAAATGTAAAAAAAATGCTTAAAATTAATTTTTAATATTATTTTAATAGTTTTAACACGTGTCACATTCGGATTGATATGAAATATTTTTTAATTATTTTTTAGCCAATTCAGAAAGATTCACTTGAGAATTGGTATCGGCCGATTCACCTGAATCATTGGCCAAATGATTCAGGGCCGATACTGACAACATTGGTTTATTCAATCATTAGAGGAAATACCTATCCCCAATGTTGTACGCTATCTAAGTTTAAGCAAATTTCAATCTAACTAAACTTGTATCATGCTATAGCTTTGTTTATAGCAGTTAAATGCATTTATTAAGTACTATAATAAACTACATATTAGTTAGTCCTTAGCATCAACTGCATGCTATAGACTAATTTTTCTTATGGATCCAAATTACAAAACAAAACTTTTTTTTGGTTGGAGGATCACTGATTCAAGTTGATTTTGTTCATGTTATCATTTGCATAACATAGTATAATTTTACTAAGTCAGCAACCATTACCTATAAAAGAAGACTCTAATCAAATAACGGGCAAATTTATTTTTGTTGTCATACATTAATATGTTTATCCAACTAAGATTTGTATAAATTCTAATTCATCTGATTAAGGTTAACACAACCTCAAGTGTATTTGAACACAAAGTTTGTAAGCTTTGTATGTGTGTAGGCAAGAAATCAAATTTTGTATTTAGTCCTTAGTCCAATACGAGAAATGAAACTGTTGTCTGTATTAATTTTTTTTTATATTTACATAGAAAAAACACCCCCAGGATCAGAGACCTAGCCGCGCTGGCTTTGCCTACCATACTTACTGTCTATCCTTGCAGTAATTTTTATTTATATATTCTAACAGTGGAAAGGATCTCATGTAATAACATATATAATACAAATAGTAAACTAAGTTAAAAAAGATTTTTCCTTTAATGTAAAAATCCCCATAAAACACTCGAACAAATTGTTCATGCTTCCATATGATAATAGAAAATAAATTTTAAGTGCTTCACTAAGATCTTTTCACATTGTCAACAAAATATGAAGCCACACAAGTTGGAAACTTTTCCAAATAGTGAATTGTGGATCTTTAATATAGTATTTCTAACAATGCGCAGAATAATTGCAAAGTTGTATAACAAGTGAGCTTAGTGTAAGCAATATAAAATCTTAGCTTAAGCAATTTTTTAATAGGTCAGTTTATACAGAATTGTAAGATATAAAATATTAACTCGGTTACTTACCAAACTGCCTTATTGTGGCCGACATGTACCCAATGATAGAAAACCATTAAAATAAATGGCAATTGTCTATGTTTTTAATAATTAATGATTTTTCAAGAAAAAAGTTGTCAACAATAATTTTCTTTAACAAAAGTAATTTATGATGACACAAATAAATAAAAAGAAATGCAATAGGTTTGTTTCCTTCATTGTTTGACGCACGTAACAATGGAGTTTGCAGAACACACTTTGTGTGGGCCCCACATGTGTCCTTGCACCCACGCAAAAGCAGGATGCAAAAATGGTGATGAGATTTGGGACTGGTGGTGTGTGCAGTGACGGTGAGACTCTAGGTCGATCGAGGAGAAGAGGATGGTAGATTTTGATTAATCGGCCTGCTTCGGGGGATTTTTTGGATTCACATCCATATTTTGTGCAGGGGCTGAGTTAAGTAGCCTCCCTTGGGTAGCCGGTTCCTAGCCTTAGCAGTTTCCTTGGATTCCCATAATCCAATGAGTTGTGGGTTCACTACTATCTTAGTGGCTCATAACTCAAGGGCCAACTTATGTAAGTGGGTCCTAGGATTCTTGGCCCACTACTCTGAGTCATTGGATTCTTTTTTGAGAATTAAATGATACATTCTGGATTCAATTTTGGATTCGATATCTGGATTTCATGTATGAGACTCAATCACTATACTGAATTTATATCAGGATCCAATATCTCTCACTTTGCCATATGGGTGAACATCCACATTATATCATAATTAGTGCATTATATATCACATATAATATTTCATGCATGATAAAGCATAAATCAAATAAAAAATGCATAATTTCTTGGGTTATATCAATGATGTTTTTCTCACATATTATAGGTTATCCCCACATAATCATATGAATTTTTCATCATTTAATTTCAAGTATAAGGTTTTCTCACATGATATGGGTTATTTTGCACATACTCATGTGGATTTTTTTCATCACTATATTCAAGTATAAGCATGAGGTTTTCACATATGATATGGGTTATTTTTCACATAATCATATGGATATTTTCTTTATTTTAAAGTATGATATTTCTTACGCATGCTATAAGTTATTTTTCACATAGTCATATAGTTTTTCATCATTATATGAACCATAATTCTTTTTCACATATAGTATGGGTTTTGGCATGACATTATGAGGTTTTACATACACTAGCTGGACTTTCTCTTTATGATATATCACTGATATTCACAGGCTATGTTGATTTTTCATTATGATCCTTTTATGCACTCATTTCACATATCTATATGGGTTTCTCATCATGTTGTAATTTAAATTTTAACCCTTAAAGTGCAATACCACATTCAAATAAATAATCACATTGTGGGTCTCACTTTCTTAGTAAGTCATGGAGTTCTTATGGCTTTCCATAATCATATCATCGAACATCATCATGTCTATATGCACACTAGTAAAGTCCTATGAATTTTATCAACTCATGGATCCATGATAAAATATGATTTATCAAACATACCAAATACTCCTACTTTTCAAATTTTTACCATACTCTATACTCCCATTATCCATATGTATCATTATCACATACAACATGCTTAAATTTTCATGAGGTTAATCACTACATGATTATTTTGGATCGATATATATATATCCAGATTCATATCACATGACAGTTATCTTGGTACCATTTGAATAAGCCAAACATGATAAGCCAATTCTAAGGTTTTAATCAAATAAAAAACTTGTGGACATATAGGTTCAAATCCATTATCAGATCTACTCAAAAAAATTAGATCCAAATCTATTGGATTTGTATGAGTCTATGTTCAAATTCAACTTGAGAAGTTATTCATCAAGTCCAACACGATCCATATTAATATTCAAATGGATTCACACCACACATCCAATGTTATACATATATGGATTTATTTGGGTCAAACCATGACCCATATAGTATATATGTTATTGTTAAATTCAAATAATTGACTTGATATGATCCTGATCCACCATAAAATGTGGATCAAATCTGGATCCATATTCCATATTCAAGAAATTTAATATATGTATCCAACATAAAATCCAGATCAAATTTGGATTCATATCCCATATCTGGGCATTATACATTTCCTTTTCCAACACTAGATTCGTTCAATAAGAAACTATACATTCATCAAACCATAATTGGATTTGTATCTTACTATGAGCTTTGAGTCAAAACCAATTTCAAATTGGATCGTAATACTTGATCCAAGTTAAGTTATTTGTTCAACATCTAAATAACATCAAAACACTCGTAAAATGACTCATTCAGGTGTAATAATAGTTCAAGTAGGTTCAATGATATTTTATGGATCCAAAACTTATTAATTAGATATATTTAGATCCATTCAAGATCAACATGATCTAATAGCATTGTCTGGATCCAAACCAATACAACTAGATCTAAACTTGTTCAATTGGATCTATTCAAATCCATACTAGTCCAACCGGATCCAATATTGTTTTACTGGGTAAAACAATATCTATATCACCTTACTAGATCCAAGCATCTGATCCAATACTGATCAGATCCAATCTTGATCTCAAATATCATATTTAATATATCATATTTCAATTAAAGTAGATCAATTATAAAAATCGAATCAATACAAACTATATTAGATCCATATTTATATATAACAGGATCCAAACATGAACAAAAGTATATAATATACCAAAAATATTATGCAATTACATACAATATTTCATGATCTAAAAATATATGTATGCTAAAAATTTCTCATTCATTCTAAGGTAGAGATTCAAAACAGACCATAAATGGTTTAAAAGAAATTTATCAAATCTAGCCACGTTTATAAAAAATCGTGTGTACCAACTTGATCCAATCCAGATCCAAACATGTTTGAATAAAGCTATGAGACATATTCCTCTAACTAGAAACACTTTTTTTGCAAAATAAAAAAAGTTAGATGGTAGTTATGGGTAAAAACAATAAACCCGAACTCTGAAACAAAATATTCAGAGATTTTTTTAGTTAAACAAAAAAGATTCAGGTAGTTTTCTATAATTTTAAAAAAGTTTGAGCTAAACAAAAATAGAAAATATAACCCTATCTTAGGTATTTTCCGGTCTGTTTCTAAATTGTTTTTTAGAAACAGAGGCCCATGTTATGAAAATAACAGAGGATACAAATATAATAAATAAAAAAAGGGCAACAAATAATCTTACTTTAAGAGGATATAACCCGAATTAATAAAAAAGAAAGTGAGCAGAATGGTAAATACACTTTAAAGTGTGTATAAACCATAAAAATTCGAAGCAAGTTATATGTTCCCCCCCCCCGAACAGGGCAGTTAGCTACATCTCATGATCGGGGGTCCCAAAGAGCACCACGTATGTAAGCATGTGTGTCTCGTATCCCCATGTTTGTCAGCATTAATTAGCGTTGGAGTTTGATGCGATTGCAAAGACTTAAGTACCCTCTCCTCTATTGGTGCAAAAAAAATGACGGCTCTTGAAAAGGAGTGTTTGTAAAGACTTAAGTGCCCCGAAGATGATTATTTAAGACCCAGTCTCTGCACTGCAGGATTATCCGAGAAAGAAATCTCCCCTGGAGGAGGCCATGAACATCAACCCTCTTACTCTCTCTCTCTCCCTTCTATTTCTGCTTCTGTGCACATCCATTAGAAGATCATACATTGCTCCATGAAGCACCGACTGACCTGCACATTTACTGTTGTGGAGCCTGATTCAGAGTTTTTACCCTTACAGGAGGAGGGTCTGGGGGCTCCTCTCAGTGTGGGTAGCATCATTCAACTTGAAGAGTTATGGAGTCTGATTCAGAGCTTTTACCCTTACAGAAGGGGGGTCTGAGGGCTCCTCCCAGCGTGTTCATGGCATTTTGTCCTTACAGGAGGGGGGTCCGGGGGCTCATCAACCCTCTCTCGCTCTCTCTCCCTTCTATTTCTGCTTCTCTGCACATCCATCACAAGATCCTATATTGCTCCATCAAGCACCGACTGACCTGCACATTGACTGTTGTGGGTCCTTACTGATGAGCTGCCTCTAAATTTATTCGACTCTGGGTCCTTACTGCACTTGAAGTTGAGTCGTTGTATTTTTTGTTATTCGGTGGGTGGTGAGGCCCTCCTCTACTCTCTCAAGACTCTTAGCTTGGGCAATCTTTCTTTTGATGATTGTGGTTGTAATGTATCGTTGAAGTTAAAATGAGGAATGAAATGACAATAGAAATCGCTGAAAATTTACAGAAATAAATGCCCTCCTTCTAGAAAACTAAATCGTCGGTTCATCTTCCTCGGACGAACATAAATGTCCTCCTTCTAGAAAACTGAATCGTCGGTTCGTGAAAATGACAAAACTGCCCTCCATCGATATCGCGGGAAAACGTTCTGCAGAGTTTGCGTATGTAGCAAGCGTTATGTTGTATGATACAAATAGTTCAAAAAAATCCTTTCTCGCTCTAAGCACTCTACCGGAGATTCTTTGCTTTCATCTCGAGTTGACGGAGCATCCTTTCCTTTTTACCAGAGCATCTGTTTCTGTCTTACGCGCAGTCGTAGCATCGTTGCCACCTTCTGTTGCGTATTAGTTGTTATTGTTGCTTACTCTACAGTTGGAATATCCAAATTTCCATCGTTTCAGTGAGTTTCGTGTAAGTTTTCTTTCTTCAATCTGAAGATTGGTTCTTATACAAAGATTTGTATTATGAACCCAAATATTCCGACGATTTCTAATGATGATGATCGTGTATTGTGTTGTGCAGGTTAGCAATGTCTGCGCCTCATCAGATTAGAGATACTCCGTCGTTCTATGGGTTGTCTATTAGAGAAGTGATCCGCTAGTCCCATCTATCTAAAGTTTTTGAAAGATACCAAAATATACTTAAGATTGAGAACGATGAAGACAGGGAAAAAGCCTTGGAATCGTATTATGCGGAGAATTATCCATCAGATATCGAGGCTGCGGACCAAAGGAAGAACTCTGAAGAACGAAAGATGCAGAACAAGGATGACGAAGAGAAGGCAAAGGCCAGAAATATTGATGAGAATATAAATAGAAGGCGGAGGATTAACGCACAACAGATGGAAAAGAGAAAGAAGAAGGCGGAGGAGTGGGAAAGGGATGTTAGCAATATGCTGGCGGAGGCTCATAGGAGAAACTTGGAGAGTAGAGCAATGCGACACAAGGCAAGGCTACTGAAGGAGGCGGAGGAGAGGCGAAGGCAAATGAATAAGGAGGAGGAAGAGAAGGAACAGAATATTCCTCAGTTTGAGGAAGAAAAGGAAAGGCGAAGGAGGGAGTTAGAGTTCGAGGAAGCTAAGGAAATGCAAAGGCAGCAGAAGGAGAATGAGGAAAAGAAGGAAAGGCAACGGAAGAAGAAGGAGGAGAAGGTAGAGAAGGAAAGAGAAAGGAAGAAGCAGGAGGAAGAATTGCAGGAAAGAAGGAAACAACAACTGCAAGAGAAAGAAAGGCGGCGGAAGGAGAAGGAGGAAGAAAAGGAAAGGGAAAGGAAGAAGCAGGTGGAAGAACTGCGGCAAAGAAGGAAACAAGAAATCGAAGAGAAAGAAAGGCGGTTGAAGGAGAATGAAGAGGAAGAAAAGGAAAGGGAAAGGAAGAAGCAGGAGGAAGAGGCGAAAAGGGAGAGACAAAGGAAGCAGAAGGAGGAGGAGATAAAGGAGAGAGAAAGGAAGGAGAAGGAGGAGGATTCGAAAAAGGAGAGAAATGATGCAGAAGGAGAAAATGGAGAGAGAAAGGAAGGAGGAGGAGGAGGAGAAAAGGTAGAGAGAAAGGAAGCAGAAGGAGGAGGAGGAAAAAATGGAGAGAGAAAGGAAGGAGGAGGAGGAGAAAAGGCAGAGAGAAAGGAAGCAGAAGGAGGAGGAGGAGAAAAGGGAGAGAGAAAGGAAGGAGAAGGAGGAGGAGAAACGAGAGAGAGAAAGGAATCAGAAGGAGCAGGCGAAAAAGGAGAGAGAAAGGAAGCAGAAGGAGGAGGAGGAGGAGAATAGGGACAGAGAAAGGAAGCAGAAGGAGGATGAGAAAAGGAAGGCGAGAGAAAGGAAGGCGAGAGAAAGGCATGCGACGGTGGAGCCAGTAGAGATGGAGATTGAAAGGCAGTTGGAGGCAGTGGACCCACCAGAAAGTCCCAGGTTGGAGGGAGAACAGCAGAAAATAGCGACCAAGGTAAATATATTTGTCCTGTCTGCGAAGATTTAATAATATGTTTAGCGATTTTGGTATAGCGATTACTGTGTTAGGTATTAATATTTATAGCGATTACTGCGATAGTATGTCTGCAACCGATATTATTTATAGCGGTTAGTAGAATAGTATTTATAAGTACAAATGGAAGTAATTTATAATTTGTAGGAATAATATATTATTTTGTGTTACAAGGAGGTCACAGGAGAAGTAGAGCACCAGGTGAAAAGCTCGGAGGTCGCTGTCAATGGCCTGTAGTTCTGTCTTGGTATGGTCAACTGAGTGCATATCAGAAGGACCGACTACGAAATATGCACTTCGGTGGCCTTTTGGACCAGCAATATTTTGAAACTTGCTGGAATACCATGACTCACCTAGTAAATAAGTGGAATGATAAGACTAACACATTCCAGTTTGATTCTTTTGAGATCACCATGACTCTAGAAGATGTGGCGAGGATCACTGGCCTTAAGTGCGATGGCAGTGCTGTCCTATTACGGCATTCAAACTATAACGCAAGGGAAAACTGCACTGCTCTTCTAGGGATGTCGATGGACGAATGAAGTCAATGTATTTCTGGTGGAAGCAATTCCATATCAATGAAGGTCTCATTTTTTCGTAATAAATGGGAAGGCCACTCCGCTACTTGTGCATCTGAAACAGCTGACCAAGAGTTGCGCGGCTTCCTTCTATATTTTTTTGCTCTTACATTATTTTCTGATTGTTCTGGTTCGAGAATAAGTTCCATGTGGCTGCAGTACCTGGCAGACTTAGACGAAGTCGACAACTATGCCTGGGGTGCCGCTATGCTCGCACACCTGTACAGTCAACTCCACCGTGCAAGTAATGGTACGAAAACAGTTGGTGGATTTTGGCCATTTGTTCAGGTATTTGTTGATTACATACTTAGTATTTGTAGACAAATCGCATTGCAGTCTGTGGTGTTGCTAATAATATTTTTTTTGTTAGGCCTGGGCGTTGGAACATATTATCCCATTGCGTCCACGGTGTGGCCCTCCGATTTGTGGTTTTCCAAAGATCGGTCGCTGGGCCAGAATAAACGTCGCAGTTTATAATGCTAAGTCCATTTTAGATGGGTTGCAATTAAACGAGGTAAACGTTCTAAAATTGTTTACAATCGCGTCAGCATTTACCATTGAGTATTATAAATTGTTGTAATGTTCAGCATTCTTAAGTATACATCGCTGCAGGATTGTCTTTCGTAGTGCATATCGTTGTTGCCATATCATGCGTAAATAAATTTTAATATATTTGTCATTCGTTATTAAAAAGAATTACCAATGTACAGGTTTTGTGGAGACCTTATGGAGATGGGGGCGATGATGAAGACGTTGTTGCGGAGGCTGCCAGATTGTCTGACCGCGATTTGTGACTATTCTGCAATTTTGAAGCTGAGTTGCAGCAAGGTAGTCGAGTTCTCCTACAATATGGCTTGGGGCAGTCTATCCCAAATAAGCCTTTGGAGGTGAGAAGGAAGATGAATATTGGTGGGGGCAAGCACGTGAATTGGAGCGATCGCTACAGGGACGAATTATTAAATTGGAACTCAGGTGGTTTCCCTGCCGTATCGTATGATCATGAAGAACGACAATTTGATCCCTTCTATTTCGAAAGCTATTGGGAACCAATGCGGCGAAATCGGAAGATTGAGAAAATTGTCAACCCATGCCTCCCAACTATCCCTTCTCATGTTGTAGCCTAGCCTCTACAACCAAAACGTCGTCTCGCTCTGGTTAATACGACTAGTCCCTCAGTAACAAATCACAAGGAAGACCGAACACTTGCTCCAAAAGAGAAGACTGTCTCTGCCGCAAGGTTTGAACTTATTGAGAGGGAGAATAATAAATTAAGGACAGAAGTAAGCACTATGGGCAGTCAATTGAATGCAGTGGTGGACATGATGACCAATCTTCTTAGGCAAGGTTTCGCAACGAAGAGGCCACCCAGGATAGACAGTCCACCAATAAAAAGTGAGAGACAAGTCTATGAAATTTCATCAGATTCGTCCAGTGACTCAGAATAAATCCTAGATTTTCATTTTTATCACGCTATACATTTGTTGTAATTGTATAATGAGTTGCGGTAACGTGAAATTCTTTTACTGTTTAATTCTTTATTATTACATCTTTCCGACTTTGGGTCTCGGTAATAAATAAACTTTAAACGAGAATAGATGTTTCTTCAGAAATCGTGGCATTGCCTAACCTCTTTGGCATCGCTAAGATATAGCATTTCTGTTTAGCAATCGTTGTATTTGTCTTCGCCTCGAAAGAATATCGCACAAAATATTGGCGATCTAAGCCATGAACAATAATTTAACGAGTTCTGACGGCACAAAGGTTTGTATCCATATACGATAATCGTGAAAAGGTATTTGTGTTAAATAATCAATAGATAATGAAAGGATTTGTTGCCATCGCTGGATACTTCGTGCTTTGAGTCGGAGAGCGATCTGTGGCATCGCAGCATAGTGATTTGTGGGTATTGTTCGAATGTCAAATCACACGTGGAAAACGTATTTTTGAATATTTAAAACTTAATGAGCGACATGGAAAGACGTATTTTTGAATACTTCGAACGCAAGCATTTAATTTGGCGGCGGTTATCAAAAAAAGGCGGCATGCGAAAAGTCGTATTTATATTTTTTTTAAACGCAATCAATTAATTAGTGGGCTGTTTTCAAAAAATGGCTGCACGTTAAAGGACTTTACCTTTGTAGGTGAGGACGGCGTTTCAGTATCTGCGTTGCAAAGGTGCCATCGATATCTCCGTCCAGGGATGGCGCCGAAGAAGGGGACAATCGGAGCAGTACGACCAGCCATGGCGGATAAGAAGAGGACAAGTGGAGCAATACGACCCGACACGACGCCAAAGACGATGGGAGCACTACGACCGGGCACGGCGGCAACGGAGAGGACGATGGTAGCAAAACGACCAGGCACGGCGCCAGAGGAGTGGACGAGGGGAGAAAAACGACCACGCACGGAGCAAACAGATAGGAGGATGGGAGCTAAACGACCAGGCACGGCGCCAATGGAGTGGATGATGGGAGCAAAACGGCCACGCACGACCCTGAACAAGAAGACAACCACATCCACAGTACCAGGACTAGCGCTTAAGAGGTATATTTTTTTAAACGCCTGAGCGGTTTAGTGAACATTTGCCTTTTCATGTCGTATTTGGACTAGTGTTGTTTACTGTAGACAATAATTTCAATGTCCAATCCTGAATACCACGCTCATGGTGCACTCAGTGCAACATCCACAGTCTCGGGTGGGCGGCAACGCCCTGACGAGTTCGTAGATGACATCGAGTAGATGCAAGATGAATTTGCAGATGGAAACACTATCAGTAATTTTGTAAGTATTTGTCCACTATCAATTTCTAGGTCATCGGTTTGCATGTTCTGAAGTTCGTAACTTTGTGCAACCAGACAATGTATGATTTTGTCAATTACATTCAGAACAACCCAACGAGCAATACAGTACGCATCATCAGCCCGTATTTCATGGTATGTCTGGGCCGCTGTTGTTCTGTTTGCTTTCATGACGTACTCACGTTTCTTGGTGGTTAAACCTTGCTATTTCGTGCAACAGATGTACGTCCGGCGAAAGCCATACGGCATAGGATTCGAAGATGCACTACCTTGTTTGAACAACGATGATGAGTGCATAGACATTTCGAAATTTGGAAAGGTAAGTGAACAAACCTCTTATCCAAGGTTTATTCGTAACATCCCCATCACGATAAGTCTCTGGAACGAAAAATGATTTTATCGATTCACAGATTTTACTTCCTACACTCTGGCAACATCTAGACCATTGGGTCTTATACGAGATGAATTTTCAGCTAAAACAACTATGGTGCTACAACTCATTAGACTGCCACAGTGGCGTAGAACGCGATGCTATGCATTTGGTAAGCTTGTACCCAAAGGTGAAGTAGCTATTCGAGGTGGACCAGACTGTAATATATTATCCCTTTTTCACAGGCGGGATTCCTTAACGGGCAAATGGGTGTCGACATTGGTGAGTGGATGTTGCTCTGTGCTGACGATGCTCCGTTATAAAGTAATGGGGTTGATTGTGGCATATTCGTAATGAAGCATATTGAAGCAATATACAATGGAGAAGAACCTTGTTTCCACGCTGTATGAGCTTCGTATCCGATGTTATTGGGTATTCCTGTTATATATTGGTTTCACATTACCTGTTTTGTTGCAGGAACATATGCTGGTAATACGCGACGAAATATGCGGAAAATTGATTGAGTTTAAAACGAACGGCAAACAGAATAGTATAAAGTGAAACCTATCGATTGCTCTGTCTGTACAACCTAACGAGCCCCTCCATCACCGTTCTCGCCGTCCTCCTCGACAGCAACCCAGTCGGTGCAGTCGCGCTGAGGGTGGCCAGCAGGAGCTCCACCAAGTCCTCTTCCTCTCCCTAGCGAGGTCTAAGCGGATTTGTCGTTCCGGTGACGGGTGTTCATCTCGTTCCGGTGACGGGTGTTCTATGAAAAGTAAATTGTATTCAGAAATAGTTTTGTGTTGTATACGCATAACCAATGCTGGTAAAGTTGTTCTTAAGCAATGAAGAATACTGTACGGCGAAAGATATTTCTAAATATCGCAAGATTTGTTGTATACGCATAACCAATGCTGGTAAAGCTTTTTTATTTAAGATTTGCTTTTGGTTTAATGAAACTGACATATATACTCGAAAACTGACGGAGGGTGATAGGACGTTTCATTAATATTTGAATGACACAACACACAGTTCCACTTTGCTTCGCGAATAAGGAACCGACATAATCGACAATTCCTGCATAAATGACTTATTCTTGAATCAAGTGCATAGGCGGCTTCGACGCAGTTGTCGTATCCGTCTATACCTTTTTCATAGGTCTGCAAGATCATAATTGAAGAAACCGTCGTTTAAAATTCAAGCAATTTTCAAATGCTGGCACAGGTTTTCATGGTCGTAGCAGTGTAGTTTGATGTTAGACCACCAAGCGTATCGCTTTGTACTATTCGTAAAATACGAACGCGACATTAAAGCGATGTTTAAGCATACAACATTTCATAGCGATGTTGAATATTATCATTTCGAACATTAGAAGTCTTTGTTCATTGCACACATCGCAGTCTCACCCTGCAACTGTCAATCACGCGGGTTGAGCGCACATCTTTTATCAATTACAAGCCTTTTAGATCCTCGCCTCCGTTAGTTTCTCCTCCGAAATTAGAAAGGACGTCAACTTTTTGCAGAGTTCTTCGCGGAATCCGGGTATATCAACCTGCAAAAACAGATTGTAAACTAGAAGCAATAGACATGCCCTTAATTCCCAATAACAGAGGCCAAGGAATAGCATACAACGTCGAAACAAGGTTCTGCACCATTGTATATCGCTTCAATGTACTTCATTACAAATACGCCGCAATCAACGCCATTATCTTGTAAAGGAGCATGGTATGCCGTGCGATAGATCCACTCGCTGACATAGACTCCCAAAATGGCTATGAGGAAACCGATCTAAGAATAATGCGATCGAAAGTAAATTCATGACCCCAGTACACTACACGATACTCATATAGATGGAATCTTACGAGATGGGAAATGTCTAGCCGTAAACCATTGTCAACTTCCAACGAATTGTAACACCATAGTTGTTTTTTGCGTAAATCCATCACGTATAAGACCCAATGCTTTTCAGACTGCCAGAGTGTAGGAATCAATATCTGTAAATAGATCGAAAAAATGTTGTTACCACTATCACGCTGTAATATTGCACTGTAGGTTTGTTTGCTTACCTTTTCACTTGTCATAAGGTCTCTGCAGTGATTACCGTTAACCCAATAAGGTTTGCCGTCTTGAAATCCACTGGAGTATGGCAAACATCGTAATATAGTCTGCAAACCGAAAGAAACATTGCTAACACCAACGTTAACATACGAATCAATTGGACTAAATCAATAATGAAAGGCAACATAAAATACAACCGATATACCATGAAATATGGGCTGACGACGCTCACAGTCTGGCTTGGTGCGTTGCTTTTAATATAATTTACGAAATCAGATATAGTCTGTTTGCAGCAAATATGGTGTTGTATTAATCATACGTACACATGGCTTACGCTTATAGACAACTACTACTAGTTTCATACTAACAAAATTACTGATCATGTTACATTGTGCGAATTCACTGCGCATTCGGTTGATGTCCTCCAGGAGTGATTGACTAAGTTTTTGCCCAACTTCGTCGGTGGATGTTTGACTGAAATGAATGCGGACATTGCAACGACCGATATTTAAATTACATTATATAGTACACAAAAACAAATCGCAAAAAACGCATAAAAGAGACGAATTTTGCTGAACATGTAGACTATGTGTAGACAATATACCCATGATTCGCCATTGTTGGTCGTGTAGCTGTCTTCGTCTGCCTCACCGACTACAATTTCTATGTTCGAGGGCGGATCTCCAGGTTTATGAAGGAACCGTCGGTTTGGTTGTTGCTGGTTCACGAAGTAGAAGACAAACACACCTTCCAGTGCTTGTGCGACTATTTATGACCTAAAAGATGTACTGCTCAACCAACATGATCAATGAATATTGTACGACAACTCAAACATTTATGGGTATCCGTTGAAAAATACACATTGAGTAGCCTTTTATTTATAATATATGGATACAACTTTAAACAAGATAATAATAATGACTTCAAAAGGCAAGTGGAGGTGTCGGGAACGCGAAAGATTTGCTGGAGAAGAAGTTGACTGGAGGTGTATGGCGATTTGTGGTTATCGTTGAATAGCGATCTGTGGCATCACAGCACAGTGATTGACAGTCCTACGCTGCGATGCCACACATCGCAGCACACTTGAACAATCCTTCGCATCACGCTAAGATTGACAGACCAACAATAATCAACAACGTTCTACGCTGCGATGCCACATATCGCTATTCAACGATAACCACAAATCGCCATACAGTGATGTCATCATTCGCCTTCCTGCATAAGCAAAACCCCGCTATCTATCGATTTAAACAAATTCAACCACGAACCGCAAGTGGTCAATGACAAACGACTATAAACTCTCAAAAACTCCGGCATTGTGGAGATCGGGTCATGCAAAGAGGCATGACAACTAAGTTAATAGCCCACACGAGATTCTTGTGTCCCAAACCTATCTGTCGACTGCATCATAGCCTGTCATGAAAGAGAAAATATTAGACACTGAATTAAGTTTCACAAGAAATGCATACCTCCTCGCAACATCGTTATATACCAAAAGCCTTGTAAAACTGTAGCGATCGTTGTCGGAAATCTGGTCGGGAGGAATGTAGGTTTGAACGTTTGTCGGTACTTCTGCAGGGTATTGCTGCATGATAGACATTACACGAGTTAGCTATTTGACAAGCTTCACGCAATGGGAAGCAATATAATGTTTTACATACTTGTTCATTCGAAGGGCTTTGTTGTTTTTTATTACGGGTTGGTTGTTTCTTAGTCCTTTTCTTGCCAACCAATTCTAGTGCACCCTTTGCCCTCCGACGACTGCGATCAGAGGCAGGTTTTCTTTTGATACCCTGCGCTTCATGAATATGTTCATCATAATCAACAACGTTCACTACTGACTTGTTGAAGATAATGTTTACGCTTCGGCGCAACTTCTCGGGAGTGTCAAGCGAGACATGATTTTGACCTACGTTGTTCGATCCCATTATCTTCGACTGGTATTCATTCGCTGCAACAGACTTAATGTGAATTAACTCCACGTTTTCAAGTAACTCCGTTGCAGCTTTTCTCACACATGCATAGCCTTCTTCGCTTCTCGATGCCAAATCAGCAACATGCATGAATGACCTACACAGTTGTTGATAACGGGAGGCTATGTGGCACTTCTCGTCAACACCAGATTTACTCGCATTGTCCATAACGAGCATTTCAATCTTCGCGCGTCTCGTCCATCTTCGCATTATGTAAGACTCAGGTATTTCTTGTATCTTCTCTTGATTGAGTGCCTTTAATGCATGACAGCATAGGATACCTTTGAATTCATACATTTTGCACGAACATTCTACCCTTCCGTTGTCGACATTGTACGTGACATGCGCTTCTTGCCTTTCCTGATGCTTTTCGCCCTGACAAAAAATATGATATTTGTGCATATTCTCGGTTTGCACCAGTTCTTCTATTTTGCAATTCATGACATGCAACACCTCTTTCTTGATCCATTCAAATACAGTTAGTGTATACAGAGCTGCAGGTCGCATCAATATTTTCATGCCAAAAGTTAGAGGTCGTGTATTGAAGCATTTCACGTCTTGTTCAAGCTCATTCTGTCTTAGACCGTCTACAAATAATTCATATTGTTCCATGAAACGAAACATTGTTAAACATGAATACAGGTTTTTCTTCAGCGTGGCATGCATAGATTCGGCTCTTTGTGTGCTTATCATACCTGCACAAAAGTATTGTCTTCCATATGCCAATGCACACTTCTCTTTTTCTGCATATAAATTTTGTAACCACAGACAGTCAGCAAGGTCGTATGTCTTAATCATTTTGTCCCAATCTGACTTAAAGGTGACCTCGTCTACGCTATGAAGTACACACCTTGTAAAATGTTTGTCAAACCCTGTATTCTGATTAAATATGTGTCCTATGTTCTTTGCTGCATTTTGAAAGATATGCCACAAACACAGGCGATGATGTGCATCTGGCCACACATGAAGCACTACAGCCGCAATTGCGTGATCACCATCTGTAAGTACAGTTTCAGGATGCTTCTCGTTCATTGCCTGTGTAAATACTCTGAACAACCACTCAAAGGTTTCCTTGGTCTGGTCATACACAAAAGCACCGCCTAATATACAACTCTGTGCGTGATGGTTCACTCCCACAAACTGCGCAAATGGCCACTGTTCAGTGTTAATCTTTACTGTAGTATCAAACACAAGAACATCATTGAAGCATTCATAATCTAATCTAGACCTTGAATCTGACCAAAACATATTCACGGCATATCCATCTGCGTCCACTTGCATTGCACTAAAGAAACCATGTTCATTGCTTGATTTATTCTGTAAGTAACGAACCAAACAACATATTTCTCCGTTCTTCATGTTATCTGTCCTCTTTCTGCTCAAGTGGTTTCTAAGATCCAAAGGTGTGAATGGCACATTTTGGCGACCACCATCTATGCGGGTAAACAAATTGTATGTCTTCCTTGGTGCAATGCCGGCGCTATCGGCTATTTCAGCCATTGCAGCATGAGCTACAGTTACTTTACGATGTGACCTTAGCATAGGAGTCATAAATGATGCAGATAAATCATGATTATGATCATTGATTAAAGTACGCACGACAAATTTCCCATTCGGATGTCTTCTCAAAACCAATCTCGCCTGACATCCACATTTTGATTCTGGCGTGCTCCTAGTTGGATTTCCCATTGATTTCTTCCAACCTTGCTTAGAACAGACATATGTCTTTCTAACCAAGACACCCTGTGCATTTTTTGACCAAGAAAACCTTCTCACACTGAAGCCAACTTTTAAGGCATAATCATTGTAAAATTTATATGCATCTTCTTCATTATTAAAATGCATTCCTTCTACAGGAACATAGTCAAGTGCAATTCCATGTACATTCTCAGTTCCTACGGTTTTATTAAGTGTACTGACATCAAAATCAGGATCATTATTGAATTGCATTTCTTCTCCTGGAACATTGAAGTCAGGTGTACTTCCGTGTACATTCCTGGTGCATACACTTTTATTATGTGCGCTGTCATGGTAGTCTACCTCATCATTGAATTGCATTTCTTCCACTGGAACATTCAAGTCAATAGTGGGTCTAATGCCTGCACCATTCTTTTCATGTGCATCGTTAGTGCATATGTTCAATTCTTCAGTTGGGTCATAAGTATAGATATTCAATTCTCCAGATCTTTCTATTGATTGAGCTACATCGTCTTTATTACAACCTGATGATAAGCTCAATAATGTTTTAAGCAATATATCAATTTGTGTTTACAGCAACATGGCAAACAAGTCGATATTATCTCACAAAAATGAGAGTCTGTTACTAATACAGCGGTTTGAGATACAATGCATATGATGAGTGAATGTAGGATACTTGATGGGGTAGAGGCCCTTCCTAGCATCTGCAAACAAGCATTCCTGTCAACAGGTCCCAGCGTCTTACAAATATCGATAAGTTTTCAACCTTCGTAAGAACAAGATCTACCTGCAATAACCAAACAAAGCCTTAATGACACACAAGACGACATGCCTTCTTCATCGATAGCATGATGCTGGGAAGCTACTCACGCCGCCTTGATGGAACTGGTTGGAATGTTTGTGCATCATTGCTTTCTTCCTTAATGCCTAACAACAACGACAAATAAAAGAAGACAGTGGAATGTTTTGTAAGCAATATATCAATTTCCGTTAGCAAGCGGCATAGGTTTACTACGATTTAATCAGGATGCATATAAGAACGGATACCACTAGGGTTACGCAAGTCAAAGCAACGATTTAATGAATGAAAGTATCAAAGCAAGTGCGGTTTGATGTTTGCTTATGCTGAGCATCGACGTGTCGCTTACCATGCCAATAAAATAAACATGTCGTAAATGTGTGTTGACGATAACGCTCTCATATTATCCACGAGGCTCTAAAGCGAGTTCAATAGAAGTCGCTGAGAGAGCAACGATATGCATGCGAAAATCGCCCCGCCATGCGTGTCAAGATGTGTTTCTGCACCCAAACGTTTTCAAAGTCTGTGTACAAATATCTTAAAAATACATATTACAAAACATATAATATCTTACAAAACGATATGTATAGCGATTTGTCAGATATTGAAAATCGATACGGCAGTTCAGTATTTATAACTTATAACTCGACGATACAAAAACATACTATCTAAAAGGTCGATAAATATATCGCACAATAAATTACAAATCGATAAGGAAGAACTTGAACATAATAGCAAACAAATCAATATTAACTAAAAAAAATGTATCTCACAAAAACGAGAGTCTGTTACTAATACAACGGTTTGAGATACAATGCATATGATGAGTGACTGTAGGATACCTGATGGGGTAGAGGCCCTTCCTAGCATCTGCAAACAAGCGTTCTTGTCAACAGGTCCCAGCGTCTTACAAATATCGATAAGTTTTCAACCTTCGTAATAACAAGATCTACCTGCAATAACCAAACAATGCCTTAATGGCACACAAGACGACATGCCTTCTTCATCGATAGCATGATGAGATGAAAAGCTACTCACGGTGCCTTAATGGCACTGGTTGGAATGTTTGTGAATCATTGCTTTCTTCCATGATGCCTAACGACAGCAGAAATGAAGAGAAGACACTGGAATGTTTTGTAACACAAGGCAGGCACGAGAAGGCGACAGTGTGTTGTACAACAGGATAAAAAACAAGGCGGAAAGCTCGACTGGAGACGAAGGCAAAGTTTGCGTTGATAATGGGAGCAACTGTTACAGCAGATGGCGCAGGCGAACGTCTCCACTTTAAATGGTTAACATCAAACTTTCTGGATGAAGGACTTTTTTGTCCTTTTCCCCACCCGTCGTTTCACAACTTTTGAATGGAAGATATTTTTGTCATTTCCTCGAACCGTCATTTCAGGGCAAGAAAAGCAAGTAAGGGTGATTAAGTCTTTGCAACAGCACCAGAGTCCGATGCAAAGTTATGTCAACATACACGGGAATACGAGCCCCATGTGCATGAATACATGGCGCTCATTCGATCCCCCGAACACGGACGTGGGATTCAGTGAATCATCGGGGGCGAACATACACAACCCTCTGAGGGTTCTTAATTTTCTTTAAACCTTACTTTTAAAGCTTCTTGCCCCCACCCCTTTTTTCGCAGCTTCCATCGCGGTCGCCGCCATGGATTTTGGCAACCGTCCGATGGAGGAGACCACCACCACCTTTGCAGCTCTGCTGACTCCGCTGCTCATCAGTGCTCCGTTGTTCTCCTATGTGACCACTGCCGTCGATTTTGGCATAACAACCTAGTGGTTCCCACTGCTGCCTCCAGCTGCTCTGTTTCGATATTGGGTCGCAGATCCCGTCCATCAACCTTCAGAGCGACGACGTGGGCGAGGCCACGCAGATCTACTATGCACTTGTCAGCAACGGTGCATCGATGAAGGTGTTTAACATCGACGACGAGCTCAGGATCGACTACGATGGCTCGTTCTTGAAGACATCAAACATGTCCATCAGATACAACCTCGAGGAGTACACTACCACCGTGGTTTGTGTTATCCAATATGCCTCCGATCGAAAGTTCGTCGAGCACTTGGTGCTCTGCGGCGAGAGTGGGCACACCCTCGTCTCTAACCACTATGTTCTCATCTTCGAGGCTATGGTCTCCCTACTGATCTAGGGCGTGGATCCATACTAGGATCCAACAATTAGATGGGAAGTCACTACTCGCATAGCCACGAATCATGGAGTTCTAGGCGAACACATCAAGATTATGGATTTGATCAAAGACAGATTGTGCATAGCTCAGGCTTCCGAGGCAAGAGAAGAGAAGGATCCCTCTCATTATGAGTGTGTTGTGCTGCATCCCCAGTTTGATGACTTGGGAATGACTCATGGAGGTGCATTTTTGGAGGGCGTTGGATCAACTCAAGATGCCTAAAATTTGATGTTGTAAGTTGCTGACTGGTGGAGATGCAATGACAACTAAGCTTGTTGATGCAACAACAACTATGTTTGAATCTGCAGACAAAGAATGACATCCAAATGCTTGCAGGAATATTGAGACTCTTGGCATTCTTGGCCTTTGGTGATATCAAGCGTTCATGGAAAAGGTCTTGGCATATTGGCCATATCAAGTGTTTTTCTCAACCCCCTGAGCATTGGAGAAAACCAGATGGGACAATAAATTTTTTTTAACCATCAAGCTTCGGCTGCTCCATCGGTCTCAGCTGAATTTGACTCCAGCAACCACGACGATAGAGAAGGGGCTCCACTTCTTTCTTTTGATTTTTTTTTCTTTCCGCCGCCTTATACCGGCAATGTGAACCACCAACAGACAAGCCCTTCTGATGATGGGCTCCCCTCCATGACAATCTCTCTTCAGTTGCCATGTTATTACGTTGCAGCCTATTCTCTAAGGCACCACCGTCGACCGAACTCGACGATTCTTAGGCTTTTTGGTGATGACTTTTCACCACGTCAATCTTTGAGCAACTATTAGTCGATTTTCTATGCACACCAAAACTGAGCTCTGATACCATCATTGAGATTTGGGACTGGCGGTGTGTGAAGTGAGGGTCAACCGAGTAGAAGGGGATGGTAGATTTTGATTAACCGGCCTACTTCAGGGGAAATTTTATGGATTCCCATCCATATTTCCTGCAGAGGCAGGGGTTGGGTTAAGTAGTCTTTCTTGGGTAGGTCATTCCCAGCCTTAGCAATTTCATTGAATTCTCATAATCCAATGAGTTGTGGGTTCACCACTATTTTAGTGGCTCGTAACTCAAAGGCCAACTTATGTAAGTGGGTACTAGAATTCCTGACCCACTACTCTGACTCAGAATTCTCTTTTGAGAATCCAATGATATATTCTGGATTCAATTTTGGATCTGATACATGGATCCCAAATATAGATTTTATGTATAAGACCCAATAGTTACACTGGATCCCTACCAAGATCCAACAAATAAAGCATCCAATGGACACTTAAACAGTGTGTCGATGTCCCCCCACCCCCCAAAAAAACACACACACCCAACGGAGTCCCGACATTGTTCACCACTTGCAAAAAATATTTTGATGTGTGGACAAGGTGGGACGGTGCATCTGTGCATGCCCCTAACCAGTACAAGACAAGACAGGGCATCCCTATCTACGTGATTCAAAATAGTCAAAGGCTAAACTTGTATGGACCATGTATCATAAAATAACTATTTTAAGAAGCCAAAGCACTTATCTGAAATTTTAATTATTTATGGCTTTTAAATTAATCACAGATATTTTAAAATTGAAAATTTATAAAATAAAAACTTCAAATTTTATCAATACTTTTTTCATCATTCATGAACTAAAGTTTTGACTAATTGAAAATATTATTAATTATTTTCTTAAAATCACACACACATATATATATATATATATATATATATATATATATATATATATATATATATAGGAAAACTGGAATATGTAAACCAACAAAATATGCAAACTGGTATGAATTGGGTTTTTCATAGTTTTTATTGCAAATCAAACCCTGACAATGCATTTGGTATGGTCCATTTGCTTGGAAGAGTAGTTAATTTTCAAACTAAAAAGATCCTTATACATTGTAATTGGATTATCCAAGAATATGGTTTTATAATACCAGGCAACTAGATTGCATCTGTATGGTGAAATTTAAAAAAAAAACTATAAAAATCTCGGTGCATATCAATTTACATATTTTGCTAGTTTATATATTCCAGTTATCTTATATATACATATATATATATATATATATATATATATATATATATATAGAGAGAGAGAGAGAGAGAGAGAGAGAGAGCTCTTGGTGCCTCGTACTACTGCATAGTCTATGTCGTGTAACTTGTTATCGATCTCATGGCTGCAAATGAAGTTTCAATTGATTGACTAAAAGAAAAGTATAGGTGGAATGATTTTAGGGGTATGTTTGCTTGTGTTTTTCAAAAGTGAATAAATTACATGAGATTCACAATTATGTGATTCCAATTCTCATGTTTGGTTGGCATGATGAGAAAAAAGAGGTGCCGAAGCATGGGCATACCGGCACGAGCCCCTATTTCGGTTGATTTTTTCGGTGTTGGAGAGCTCCCCCCTTGGCTGCCCTTCTTCTTGATTGAAAGCACACAAAAAAATATGAACAAGGGGATGATCGAAACATAAGCTCGCCAACAACAGCCCCTGTTCGATCATATATGGGGCAGTGGAGCTCACCGGAACCGAGATTCTGGTGACTTTCATCATGCAACCAAGAAAAGAAAAAAGAGAAGAAGATGTGGTATTCTCGAGATGGTAAGGAAGTGGCTGCCGGAGACGACCCCCGACGGGGGTGGAGAAAGGGACATCGATTGGTTGTCAATGGTGGTTTCCAAGCTCCAAAATCGGTCTCCGGTGAGTCTGGCGAGTAGACGAAGTCGGGGCTGAGAGGGAGAGAGAGACGTTGGGGGCTTTGAGAGTCCCAAAGTTCACAATAAATTTTGATTTCGAATCATATGATTTAAAATCACACATTTGTATGAGATTTCAAATCTCACGAGTGGAGAGAAACCAAATCATATTTGATTCAGTTTCTCACATCAACCACCTTTTTTGTTTGGTTGGGCAAGGGATTTGTGGCCATATGAGAATCACTCTCATTCAAACGAGAGAGTGGTTCTCATGTGATCGAACCAAACATGTCCTAGGTTTCTTGTTTTCTTTTTTTAACTAAATATTAAAACCAGTAGTTAAATTACCTTACCAGAGCAACTTTGATGCGAGTGTCCAATAACCCAAGCATATTTTTATCCAACCCAAAATTTAAGAATGTACTGGACTTTGGATCCAACAAAAACGCACTTGGGTCCTTAGAGAAGCCAAAAAACACTTCAATTGGATTGATTCTGATCCTCTAATGTTGACTTACATGCATAGTGGCATGGTTCCTAAGTGGAGATTGTTAAATCAGAAGCCTTTGGCGTATTGTTGCTAGGAGTTTTTAGTGCACGTCATCTTGGGTTGGGACATTGCAAGTTCAAAACCCAATGATATAGATGTATAACTGGTGGGGGTCGGCCTAACCCCAGCTTGCCTATAAAAAAAAATTGATTGGGGAGACTTATGAACGTCACCAAGATGAAAAGATGTCATAAGTTCAAAACCGGTGCGTGCTCATCCCTTGTAACAAAGCCAAAGCTGGGTGTACTTCCTCGTGGCCAAAGGGGATGTGGGGTTTTACAGCAATAAGCCCCGAGGGCACGTTTGAAAGAGAGAGAAAAAAAAGTTTTGCCTATGAGGGTTTTTTGATATGAGAAGTTTTTTCTAAAGAAAGTTTTCATCTTGTTTGTGTAGCATGAGAAAAACAGAGTAGGAAAATGTGAAAAAATGAGAGAGAGGAGGAGGAGGGTGGTGGTGACAGTGAGATGTTGGATGGTGGTGAGATGGATTATGGTGGTGATGGTGAGATGGGTGGTGGAGAGTATAAAAATATTTTTTTCTTGGTAGGAAACATTTCACCACCCCCTCCATGGAGGAATGTTTTCTATAAAAGAGTACTTTTTAGGCATGTTTGAAAGAGAGAAAAACTCTTGTATGAAAAGAAAGTTTTGTCTATTAGAGTTTTTGATATGAAAAGTTTTCTAAAAGAAAGTTTTTTTGCTTATTTGTGTAGCATGAGAAAAACATAAAAAATGTGAAAAAATGAGAGAGAGGAAGAGGGTGGTGGTGATGGTGAGATGGGTGGTAGGAAGTGTAAAAATATATTTTGTCTTGATAGGAAACATTCCTACACCCCCTTCTCATGGAGGAATGTTTACTATCAAAAAGTGTACTTTTAAAAAAAAAAGTCTCTCTCATTTAGAAGGGTTGGAAAATCCGTATGGATTTTCCATTTAGCATCACTTTTCTCTCTTCCAAATTTGCCCTTTAGAAAAACTCTCTCAGTGAAAAAATCTCTTGTTTGAAAGGGTAAAAAACCCGTACAAAATTTTCATTTTGCATCACTTTTCCTACATCTTTCTCGCTTCCAAAAGTGTGAGGTAGTTCTCCCCAATGATAGAAGTTTTTAGTTCAAAACCCAATGGTATGGATGTATAACTCATGGGGGGGCTGACTAACCCCAGCTTGCCTATCAAAAAAATTTGGTCATGAACGTCACCAAGCTGAAAATATGTCACAACTTCAAAACCCATCGATGCTCATCCCTTGTAACGAACCCAAAGCTGGGTATATACTTCCTCGTGGCCAAAGGGGAGGTGGGGTTTTTACAGCAATAAGCCCCGAGTGAGGTGGTTTTCCCCGGTTATCGAAAAAAAAGAAGAGAAAATTACCAGACCATGTAATAGATTCATCACACCATAACTTCCACCCAGAGACTAGACTAATGTTCTTCTTTTTGAAAGGTAAGCTGGGGTTAGGCAGACCCCTACCAGTTATACAACTATACCATTGGGTTTTGAACCTGCAACGTTCCAACACAAGGTGGCGTACACTAGCTGCTCCCCACATGTATGTTTGTTTTTTTTGTATTTACACGGAGAAACCTTCCCCAAGATCAAAAACCTAGCCGTGCTAGTTGTGCCTGCCGTACGGTCATTGTCCTGGCAACATAAAACTCTGTGGACTTACCCTTTCCCCGCAGGGATAGAGATTTTTTCCAAGATTTTATTTTTTGGGGAAAAACCATATTTTTTAGAATGTCGTGGGCTTTGCCCTCTCCTATACTTTCCCAGGAAAGAGATTTTGGAAATGTTCTTACAACTCTAATATGTTAGGCACAAGTTTTTTACGAACAAATAAGCTCCGACAATTGTCACTTTTCTAAAAACAAACACTTACAAAATCACCATTCTTTCAAATTTCCCCACTCGAGCTAGACTTTTTTTTTATAGAATTGCTAAATCCAGGATTGCACGTTATCCCAAAAAAAAAGGCTTTACAAGAAGCAAAAATTTCATAAATCCAAAATAGAAGCAAAACAATACGCAATTATGAATGTAGAAAGGTATGTCGTAGCCTCCTTTTCATTAAATCAAATAAGAATAGCCCAGCTGTTTCACACCAAATTATGAGAAATGGACCATTTTCATATGAAAATAAGCTGTTTACCATGATGGGCCAGACTACGTCCACCGCTTTATAACAAACCAGCGGAAATGTGATTGGATTAATCAGAAAATGCGTCGGACAAAAAATTAAGAAGGTAGAATAGAACCACAATTACCAAGAAACGCAATGGATACGAGAAGCAAAAGCAGGGAAACTAATGTTAAAAAGTATTATGAAATGGAAAGTGGGATACATGAAATGGGAAGCAGGATCGGGTTCAGTTCGGGTCTGATCAGACCCGATTCTGAATTGGGTTTAAAAGTAGGACCCAAATCTAACCCAAACTAATTCAGGTTCAAATTTGGGTTCGGGTGCGGCTAAACATTATAGACCCATGGGTTAACAAGTTCAGGTATGTATTGGGTCAGGTTTTTAATATACCCATTTTGATTCGGGTCGGGTTTGGATCTAGGTATGGCTGAAAAAGTAGTCCTATATGCGTTAACGAGTTCGGGTCTTAACGGGTTCGGATTTAAGCTAGGGTCTTGATATGGTTGACATTCTAAACCTAATTACCACAAAAATATGTAAATTACTAGAATCAACTATTCATCAAAAATATTATATGCTAACAAATGAGCGATCATTAGCTATTCTAATTAATGCAAAATTCTAAATATAAAATAATAATTTTATACCAACCAATCATTTCAAGTTGAACTAAAGAAACATCAATGATATATCATATTCAAAATGTATCATAAGTTTGGGTTTGATCCAGTCAACACACATAAAAAACGGGTTTGGGTACATGATCGATTCGAGTTTGGGTCAGTTTGGGTATGAAGCGTGTTCGGGTTTGGATCGGTTCAAGAATAAAATGGGTTCAAGTACATAATCAGGTCAGTTTGGTTTCACAATATAGAAAAACATTTGGGTCAGGTATAAAAAACGTGTAGGGTTTAAACGGGTTCGGGTCTTCATTTGCAATACCCAAGACCCGACCCATTCTCATTACGAGTCTATATTTTGAACTCAATACAAACCCATGGGTCCACTAAAATCGGCATTAGGTCCGATCGGGTATATCCAACCAAGTTACACCCCTAGGGATACCTTTGTGAAGTGATTATGAAAGTGCATGTGAAACAAAAAGGAAAGAGAGAGGAAGAAATATGAAATAAGGGTAGAAGCGAATAAGAATGACATGAAAACAAATAAAAAAAGACATAATCAACACATAAACTTGTTATAAAAATATTGTTATTTTTTTAATATGAAAGACTGATGCAAGAGCAAAGCAATGCATATTCGGGTCCACTTCATTAATCAGATCATTTGAGACCCATGATATTTAGTTTGAATATTTTAATATTTGAATTATTTTATAATGGATCTTAGATTCAAGATCCAAGTTTTATTAGATTAGAATAAGTTTTATCTCTTAGAGAGTTATTAGTTCAAGGAGTCTATTAGGATTAGAATTCTTTTCTTATAAATGTAAGGAACATCTAAAGATAATTTGGAGAACTCATAATTAGGATTGTATTTAGTATTTTAATTTATTCTCTGCTTTGGTTAAATTCTCGTATTTTTTAGTTATTTCTCATATTTTCAGCTTTTTTTAGATATAATCATAGTTGGTTAGATTTTCTCATAAATCGAGTCTGCATGATTTACATCAATTGGTATTAGAGCAAGGGAAACTCCGCCTGTGTATAATTGTATAGTTATACATTGCCGGTCCCAAGCCCGGATAAAGGAGGAGGGTTGCGGTAGGCCAGTGACAGAGAACATAAAAACTTAGTCATACCTTATAAATATGAACCAATATGAGAATTTTGTTGGGGCATTCCCTACTGAGCGATGTGCTGTACTCTATAAGCCCGAAGGCAGAGATAAATGGGCAAGGGTTTCTAGGTCATCGCCCAAAAGCGACCCGTCACATCGGCGCCCAGGTGTGGTGTCAAATAGGCAAGGGTTCCCTCACTTTGTTGGACGGGTGGGGGTAAAGAAGTTAGTCCAAGACCATAAAATTAGGTTAGCCACTTGAAACATAGGGTCTTTAACTAGTAAGTTGGTAGAGTTAGTAGATGTTATGTGTAGGAAAAAAATTGATATTTTGTGTCTACAAGAGACCAAATGGGTAGGTGAGAAGGCAAAAGTGATAGAACCTCGGAGATATAAGATTTGGTATACAAGAATAAATAGAAATAAGAATGAAGTAGGGATTGTTATGAGTAGTGAGTTTATAGATAATGTAGTTGAGGTCCGTAGGAAGGGTGATAGGATTTTACTTATTAAGCGGAGGCCCTATTGGTAAGAAACACCGATACCTGCCACTATGGTGTAGATGACTAAGTGGTAAAAACATTTTCAAAGACCCTCCGGCGCTTTTGAATGCCTCGGAACTCAAAGTCCGAGAAATGGACATAATTTACGCAAATAGTGTTTTATATTCATATATTTCAGTCCCTACACCTCACCCAGAGCCCGGTCCTTCTCAGGTTGGGTACCCGACCCAATGTCCAACCCTACACTAAATTCACATTAGCATACAAGGGGACACGACACGATGGTAGATTGCGGTATCACTGTGACAGGTTACTGTGGTAAATCAGACGCGGTCAAGCAAGGAAATACAAAATACACTGCAGAATTTGTTTTTAATATCTGGAAATGTCAGAAACAAGGAGTGATAGTTTTGAGCAATCGATACCAGAAAATGGGCACTTTTATACGGCATTAGGTTTCCTGTATGGAATAACTCAGGAAACAGCGATGATGGTTCTGGATTTAGGCTTTCGAATACCAAAAAGTGCAGAAATAAGAGTAGTCTTGGAAATAAGATTGCTGCTGCCAGAAAACTTGGAAACGGGATGGAAGCCCTTAATTTCAGATTTTAGCAATCAGACACTAAACTTGCCTAATTTCAGATTGTAACTATGATCCTAAGATGTCAGATCATACACAGGATCTATAATCACTGAGGATCAGGGATCCGAGGCATTAAAAGACAGCATTTATATCCATCGTCTTTTTTTTTTTTGACAGAGAAAGCTGGGGTTAGGCAGACCTCTACCAGTTATACAACCATACCATTTGGGGTTTGAACTTGCAACGTCCCAACACAAGTTTGGTTTTGGCGAGATAAAAATGAGTTTCTTAAAATGAATATCATCAACAAGATTTTGTTTTGGCAGGATAACGTGCTTCAAATAAGTACGATCAACCATGAGTTGTACTTACTCTACAAGAACAATATCAAACACGGTCTAAGAATAGACTGGGGCCATGCTAACCAAAACGTTTTTCTAATTTCATATCGCATCCCTTGGCCATTTGGTCAGAATATATTTCTCCTTATTCATTCTGGGATCAGCTTAACTCTTTCCTCGATCAAGTTGTCCAAAAACAAGCTGGAGCCAATTTGAGTTTTACACCCCCCCCCCCCCCCCCCACACACACACACTCTCTTAAATCAAACACTGAAAAATGAAACAAAAGCACTCCAAGCATTTTACAGGAAATTCAAATAAAGGGCACGCACCCAAACATGAATAAGCTCGGCTCTTCACTTCCGACAGGACGGCAAAGTAAACCCATGGCAGGAGAAGACAAGCACAATGTAAACCACAACCACTAGAAGAACTACCAATGCAACCCTGAAATGTAAAGCACATAAAAGCAATATATTATTGGCAATCACTAAGTAGGAGACAACGCAGAGAAGTCCAATATACATGTATGGTGACTGCCATCTTGGAGTAAAACAGAAAAATAGATCATTGGCAATATTTCAGATAAACTATCAGAAATAGACATCTTTCTTTTTCAGGAGCACAAAAAGTCTAAAACTAAGCATCTTGTAAAAAATGACCAATCACATTGTGGAAAAATCAAACACATCTAGTTCCTTAACAAAACAACTCAAGAACAGTCAAGTCTCAGATTGTTTAATATGCAACATGTACATATCCTTAGTACAGACAAGTAGCCTCCAATATAATTAAGAATTTTTATCTAGTTTGGCAAAATCATCAACACGGATAGACATCAGAGCAGATGCATCCTTCAACCATTTTGTGCATTAAAATAACATAAACCAGTGGCAACTGTGCACATCCAGACAAGCAAATTTTGGTTCTGTCAAGTGAGAGTGGTAAAGAAAATATCTAGACATGCAATTCATATTCACAAGCCTCCTGAAAATTACTGTTTTACAAGCAACTATACTATGCATGCACAAGTACAAAGTATGAAGTCCACAACAAACACACGGCATACATCAAAAGGAACAAATTATCAAGGTTCAATTTAATATGTTAAATTAAATTGAAACCATGTATTGTGGATCTATTGATATTCCTCGGACTCACACTACATATTTAAACGAAACCTCAACAACTACTGTACATTATGTATCTACCTATAACTTCAGATTCCTTGATTATAAAGGAAACCTTATACAATTGAACTAAAAAATCGCCTTCACGTCTACCTTTTATAGTAGAGGATACAAGTCTGCATAACTCTCATAAAAGTCCTCATGCTGTTAAAGTATGCTGCCAGCACACTTGCAGCATGATGAACCTAAACATTCTAGCCGAACAGACTTACAGGGATGCCACCCAGTAAAGAGCAGTTTTATGCAAGAACTTTGCCAACAGCCAATTAGGTTTTGCAGTAAGGAAAATCACAAATAAGGGAAAGAAGAGACAAGGTTCTCAGGCCCATATAGAATTCTCTACAAAATATCTTCTCCCATGAAAAGCAATATAGCATGGGGGGGGGGGGGGGGGGGGCAAAGACAAAAAAGAGAGGGTATGAACACAAATTTTGTTCCAAAGCACCAAGGGGTGGGCAATGAGTCGGGCGGTCCGGTCTTGCCAGATATGGGCTGTGGTTTTCGACCCCCGTGGAGCCTGTAATTTACATTGGCCCAATTAGGCCCATGGGCCTAATGGCAGGCCGTGGGCCGGCATCCGCAACAGGCTGGGCCAGCCTGTTGTCCAGCCCTAAAAGCACCTTCCTAGGCACATATTGTTTACCTTCTCAACAGATGTGTAAAATGTGCAATGATGGAGCTGGAAAAATAAAACATGACATTGTCCTAATTTGTTGAGAAATTTCAATGTTGCACTATACAGTATGAGCAGAAAAACAAATGCAGCAACTTTTCTCCTTTTCCCTTTTGTTTCTTTTCAACAATGTAAATCTTTCATCAAAAATAAAAAATGAAAAAAATTAGTCATGGAACTTCAGTATGAAACCGACCAAAGTGTCTAAACCAGATCCCAGAGCGTGCAAGGCTCAATAATGCTTCAAGATTCCTCCACACAAGACTCCCACAAACATGAGAAAAATATAGGCTACAAATGACAATTTCAGAAAAGGCTACTTAAGAAAATGGTTTTCTCTAATCTCATCAACACAGTTTGCAAATGAAAAGAGTGGATTAGCTCCAACCATCACCACCCAGTGTGACCCATTCAAACACAAATCACCACGGATGCAAACAAGCATATTTCATCCTTACAACCTTGCCCATGTTAAGTGCAATTACTTCAATTTGAGTACACGGCCTATTTCATTCGATAACACATTCTTAACAGCTCTAAGCCTACAGAGACATTTTTCAAAATTTCATCACTCCATCGAGGATCTGGCAGATCATTCTCAACTTTCTGATCCTATTGCCAACATCTTCAGTCAATCTAGTACTCAAATAATGCAAATTGCATATTTTTTGCACACTGCTCCAAAAATCACTATAGAAGTAGTTTGTTTTGCATTCAAATATCAATGAAAAAATATGATCTAAGAATGTAAACCAAAATTTGCTAAACACAAGAAAGCTTCAACTAATGCAGAATCTCGAAGCACGAAGCCAAGCAAATCAGAAAACTAGATATCAAACCAAGAAACTGTTTTTCCAGGCAAAAATAGGAATCAGTGTTGAAAGAAAAAGGTTGGGAGCGATAATAGGTGTTCAGTGGTGGGGCTCAAATTTCCATTTTAAAATGAGAAAAGCCAATCCTGAGTTGATCATCTTTTGACTTTGTGTATTTTCCACATGAATCTCTGTGTGCATGACTAGATGAATAGTGCTCAAATGTGTTCTTAAATATCTTGCCATTTTCATCTCCCGAGGAAGCCCACCAAGTAGTGAAAACAATCAAGTTACAATAAAAAGAGCTATGCCCAGTGCAGTCGAACGTTCCAGCGTGCTGGAAGGGGCAGGCTGGAGGTCAAACCTACTTATTGCAACAAGTGGCTGCCCTGAGAATTAGAACCCACATTACAAATTTGACAGCATGAGCACTTTATCATTGCACCAAGTAATGTCCTTCACAACCAAGCTAAGATAATGGTTCCCATAGGGATCTTGAAAATACAACAGCTCAAATAGGAAGCATCATAAATGTTGGACCAAGAACAATCCCAGATAAGGAAAAGCAGCACCTTCCATGTAAGCTTTCTGAATCTTATAGCATGCCAAAGCACCACCAAACTTAACAATATATTCAAAAGGAGTTAATCCAACAATGAAGCCTAGATTCAATCCTGTGACTGGGTACAAAAGAGAAAAGGAGCATTTATGGGAATATCTTCTTGGGACAGCTAAATAGGTTCTCAAAATTTTCTCTTCTCCTAGAGTTTGATGGAAGATGTCACCTTCTGTCATTCACAAGCCAAATGATTTCAAAAAAGTGAAAAAGAAAAAGATACTAGCATATTGTGATAGGAGAAAAGGACATCAAGCCAAACAGTGATGCAGAAGGAAATTTTGTACAATTACAAACTTGCGTGCAACTCTTATACATCACAGCACCGCAACTCTTATACATCACAGCACCTTACATTTTAGTCATTTACAGTAGCAAAACTTGTTCCTTTGTGGAGATTGAGAATTAACCAGATCCAAGCTAAATGTTTGTAAAGAGTTAAACCACTTTTACCAGAAATAGGAGCTGTACAGCAGACCATGCATATTGACTTAAAATAAGAGGATTTATCGACTCATATATTTTGATAATGAATGCAAGCCTCCAGCAGCCAGATTACTCATGAAAGTGGATTGGCAACAGTTGAATGCTTAATATTGCAGAAAACTAATGAAAACAAGACTTGAACCGTGACAATGACTTCACTCAAACACTTTGACTGTGACAAGGACTGAAAGTCTGAAACCAAACATTTGGTGAGTGAAAGACTTTTACATGAAACTGAACCACAAGAGATAGCAAATCAGCACATTTCACTTAAAATAGAAAATCTAAGAGAACATTAGATCCTCTAACTTTATTACAATGCAACATGTCTTACAAGGTCCTCCAACTAGCCTCCAGGTAATCATACATTTTTTCATGACCATAATACTTGTGTTATATTGAAAAGAAATATTTTCAGTTAGCAAAGAAGAGGAAAAAAGAAGACCCATATATAAGCGCAAGTGAGTTCATAGTAAGCAGAAACTAACAAAATCAGGGGTGAGAGTGCATACATAAGTTTGACATTTCTCCACCAAACTGTATTCCTGAAGCGACGAGCTTGCTTTCGGAAACGAAATGTGTTACCTTGCATGTTTGCTGCTTTATCCACAAGCAGTTCTAATCTATCACCTCTTTCTAAAACTTTGTCAATATTCTCAATCATGACATTGCGCACCTACCAAAACATACAACATTGATACATGTCAAAAGACCTGAAACAAATGCCAATTTGAAAGTTCTGATTAACAAAGAATTAAGCAATCAGTTATCACATCATAACTTATCAAACTGAATCTGAGATTGAAACCAGTGTACATGTTGACTGCAAGGAAAAACATTCATTCCCTGGAAACTTGAAGAGAATTTAGCCAAAACACAGAAACATGTTGAATGCTCCACAATGGAAGGATACACCACTGAATGCCTAATTGTGATTGAACCAATTCAATGTCATTTTCTTGTTCCTTTATGATATGGAATGGCAATAGAAAATGAAAATTAATCATGGAGAATCTTATTTCGAAGTGAACTAGGACCTAGTGAGTCAACCAGGAAATTTCATAAAAACAAGAAAAGCAGAAAGGACTAACTTCAGGCCAGCCTGCCCAACTTGATGTATTGGTCAAAATTGGAGTAAAATGTGTGCAGTTGTACAACTCAGCAACACCTTCTCTAGCAGGCTGGTTCAAGTCCCAGAGAGATACTTGGAATCAACACTGCCCATCCCACATCAATACAACAGTAACTGGCTAACTGCTATGGGTGTGTGTACACATATAGTAGCTAACAATGTTTGTTGGATTATGTGATCTGAATTTATTGTTGTACAGGTAAATTCTTTATTCATAATCCAAAGAGTACATTTCTCATGTTTCATTTGACCAATATTGGCCTTATTATTAGATCAGAGTCTACTAGGAAGCCAAAGAGTACATTTCTCAGGTAAATTCTTTATTCATACAGACTACATGCCACTTCTTTCCTAAGGAAATATAGAAAACAACAAAGTAAGCAACTTCTGAAGCATCCTGACAAGTAACAAACACAACACATAATGATTGATGATTGTAGCATTGACATTTTGTAGCCTATGAAATCAAAAGAACAACCATGAGGTAGAATAAGGTCATATTTAAATAAAATTCAGAAATCCGCATTAAAATTCTAATGAAATCCATGTGCAGTAAATGATGATAATTGGTAATTACAATGTGATAGGAACCATAGGATCTCTCCAATAACCAAACCCACAAGGATGGCAAGAACATGCCGTCATGCCCATTGAGATGCACTAAAGTTTCTCTAATAATAAAGAATACCTGACTCATTTCACCTCTCATGCGATTTATCCTGTCTGCATTTGGATCGTTTGAATAATACTCCATTTGTTGGCTTAGTACCCTAGAAAACTCATCATTCATGGCATAAGCAAGAGCTGTATGAACTGCACGACCATAGGTCTTAACAAACCTACTATGAATGTCTTCCAGAAAAGCAAATGGGATTCTCCCTGCATAGAAGTGTCAAACCAATGGTTGAAACCATAACATGTAAATGTCCCACAACAGAGCAAATATAAACTTTGAATGACACAATAATCCAGTAGATGAAATTCACAGAAAAAAGGCAAGCTGTACATGTTCATAAAAATGGATTGCAAATGGATAAAGAGCTGCTAGATGGCCTGGCCTCAAATCTACATTTCTTGGTCTACCATTATTAGATACACCAGCCCAGACGTTGACATGGGCATGTGTGACATGGTAAGATTATTCTAAGGTTCCAAATTGCCCAGTTTGTCAAGACCTGACTAACAATGGAATATTTGACAATCACAAAACATGGAGAATCTGAAATCAATGTACTTGAGTTTTAAACAAAAGTTGCTTAGGTTTTTTTTTCACATACTCAATACTTATTCAAACAGAAGAAAAGTAACAATAGCACTGTCTCAATTTTGAAGTTCTTGCAGGATACTCTTATTACTGTATTCTCTTCGTGATTGTAGATGGCATTACTTCCCTCCACTCCTCCACCATACATCTCATAGATTCATTCTCAGTCTCATACATCTCTGAGACAAAATATTGCTCAAGGCAAGGATGATCCAGAGCCTCCAGACCAATATGTTATAGTTCTATGTGCTTTGTCATAAGACTTTGAGGAAAAAGATATTAGAAATTTCCTTTTTAAATACTATGTGCTAACATCCAATACAACAAAATCAACACCAAGTTAAATAGTCAATTTTAGAGTCTCTACTGGCTAGTGGATGCTCTTGTTACAGTGTCCTCTTCATGAATGTCAATAACATACTCACCTCCCTTATTTCTTCCCTTCCATGTATGACAGCCCTCTTTCCCTATCTCAGTATTCTGAAACAACAAACATGTGCACACATGAACTCACACACACAAAAAAAAAATGTACGCATGAATTCAGACAAAGAAACATTCTTATACCAAAGAGGCATAAAACAGAATGAGTTATACACATAGAAGCAGACAAAAAGAACACCTTTATTACTTTAGAAGTGCTCATACCATAGTCATAAGTCTCATTATCGGGAAGGACAATCTCGCAATAAAATAAAAAATTGCTTTTATCAGTTTTTTTAAAATTTTAAAAATATATAAGAAAATATTGTAAACACATAAAAATATAAAAATACAAATATCAAGTTCATCAATGTCACGATAAAAGCATAGTATTTTCAAAATAGGTGAAATGTTGAAAATAGTGCCTTTTTGGGGATAAAAATATAAAAATACAAATATCAAGTTCATCAATCTCACAATTTTAAAAAGCATCAGTGGTACCTGTGACTATGGTTCATATTACAACAAAGCAATGTCTTTGACGTCATTCATGAATCACTACTGCCTACATAACTTCATTCAACACTGGATTTGATTACAATTGATAAAATTATGAAGATCATAGTTGTGACCTATGTGTCATGTGAATCAAATGGCTGAATGATAATTATCACTAGTTGATAACCAACTATGTGGCTCCACAAACAACGTAAACCATGCCCAGAAAATTGTAAGGCCTCTGATTTCAATACTTCTGCCACATAGAAATATGGTCTACCATTTAAATTGCGTATGGTTTTGATGCATAGAAAAATGCACAACCAAAAATTACATCTTTTTTTCGGCTAGAACAAGGGAACCCCCCCCCCCCCCCCACCCCCCCACCCACCCACACACACACACACACACAACTCATCACCAACCGCACATTGGCTAGCCTCCGGTTGGTAAAACCCTTGAGGTCCCCCCTGCCCACCCGAGGGTACACCCATCTTCTACCTTGCGGCAGAGGACGCCCACTGTGGGTTTCAAATTCATGACAGCATGTGAACTTGGTAACATTCACAAGTCGCCCCTACCAGATGAGCACACCCTTGAGGGCAAGAAATTATAACATTTTTTATAAGAACTTGTATAATATACAAAATGGGCCAAAGGTTATCCAAAAAAAAAATCCTGCAAGTTGAGTATGTGATTAGTAAAACTTGCACCCCATTTATCGTCTCACTCTTAAGCAACACCTGAACAAGACAGACTGTCCCAACCTAATGCAGGTTAATGACCCTTTGGTTAAGATACTTCTACTCTACTATCTTATTTGACCCCCAATATGCCTAAATTTAGAACATATTAAGGATGATGTTTTTTCCCTAGAAAAAATATTAATTTGAGTACACAAAGACTTAAAATCACAAGATTGAATTTTTCTTCTAGGATTGTACGTAGTATTTCCAGGGTTTGCAACTTTAGTCAGGCTCTTCATTCAATCATGTGCAGGCCTAGATTCAGTTCTAACTTCAATCATTTGCAGTTCGATGATTTGTCACCTTTTATTTTTCCTGGTTTTGGTTAATGCAGCTAGATGTTACATCCCATAATGCTTATATGATATATCATACAACAGTCCGATTCTTTAAACTCTACTAAACAACTAGCACCGAACAGAAACGAAAAAAAGTGCATAGATCACTATTATTTAGACTCTACAACATAAAATTGCAAAGTAACCTCCAAGTCGCCCAGCCTGATGCAACTAACTTTAAGTAACCCAAGCAACTCGTCATGTTCAGGGATGGGTTTTCTGCTTAAACGAGAAAAATTCAAAGAAGAACGTGAATATTCAAACAAATTCCAACAGATCTTCAGAACAATCAAAAGGTCAAGAACAGGACAGAAAGCTTTTTTTTTAATGACGAATCCCTTAGAGAATCTACCAGTTAAAGGCACCCGCACACTCGGTGGGAGTCGAACCTTGGACAAAGGGATCAGCACCTTTTCCCCAGGCCTGCTGCCACTCGGGGGGCCCGGACAGTACAAGAAACGGCACACGGAAGCTTCATAACCGACGGAACTTCTAAATAGCATTGACTCTTGATCTCAACACCAGCTTCATTAGCGAGTAACTCAAGTAGAATCAGAATCTCGAACCTAAGTCTACATTTTCTGGACAAGCGCAATCATTTTCAGCGACTTGGTCACCTTGAGCCCAAATTCGTACCCGGCCGAGTCCAAATCGATCAAGTTGCTATTTAGGTACCGAACGACTTGAACATGTCTAACGATCTGACGTTGACACGATCAATTCAAGAAAAGGAAGAAGCATGACGACATTCTCCTAAAAAAAATCGTAAATTCAACACAAAAATCTTAATTTCAAACCCGATCAGTCCAGAATCCCGCCGAAAAGAACAAGAAAATAAAATCAAAGAAACGTTCACCGATCAAAATATAGAAAACCCTAGAAGAGCAATCTAGGGTTTCCACGAGCTCCGATCAAAGTAAAAAACGGGAAGAAAACTCACTTCCGGCCGTGTCATCGGCCATACAGAGAACGGAGAGCCCGTCCGTCCGCTTGACGTGGAAGATGTACCGATCCTGCGAGTACGAGACGTGGCTATCGACGTTCCCGGGGATCTTCTCGAGGATCTGCCGTGCGATCGAGCCGGCGTTCGTCGGCGCGGCGCTGAACTCCGCGAGGACGACGGAGCCGCGCGCGACAAGAGCGAAGAGGATCGCCATGGCGCCGAGCTGCGCGAGGAAGGAAGCCGGCGGAAAACAGAGAAAAAGACGACGGCGGAACGAATTAACTCGCCGGAAAATCCAACGGCGACGGGATTCGCAACGATTCCCCGATCGTTCTCCCCGCGCGCGCGCGAATCGGCGCGATCGGAGGGTTCGCGTTAAAAATTTAAAAGAGACCGTCCTCAATCGATGGCTTTTTTTTATTGTTTTCCTTTTGGAGGAGGTGATGAGCTGGAAGGGATGTCCAAAAGAGGGACAACGTAAGAACAACCAGATACGCACGGGACGGGTAGTGGGCGTCATGACGTCATCTATTATTTAAAAGTACGCAATTACCGATTTCTCCCTCTTTTTTTAAACCGTTTTCGTCAATAAGTGTGAACGATTCGGACGGGGGTTCGATATGATCTGATATGAGATAATCGGCTTCGTATTCGGATACATAGAGATTCGAGCCTATACCAATCTGGATCCGGTGAAAGTATGTATCTTAATTATGTAAACGGTTCGGATTTGGATAGGATGTGACCAATACTATATTCTGCTAGTCAGGTGTTGGCTAAATGGATTTGAATTCGGATGGTAAAAAGCCCATACAAGATCCGCTTTTTTTAACCAAGCAGATTCGAATATCCATCAAATTTGGATATTTGTTGGATTCGAAAATTCAAAATCATTCGACATCAAAAATCCCTTGATGAAGGGAGCAAGATAAGAAAAGAATAAGAAAGATAAACCTACACAATCATAAGGATACACACGTTACAAGTATCATGATATATAGTTACCATATTTGCTATACATACCATATATTTGTACAATGGAGAATGAAAACCTACCCACTATAAAACCTACTAAACCTACCCACTAAGAAACATTTTATCGGATTTATGGCATTTTTTTTTAAATTTTCACCTTATAGATGTGTTCAACATGATTGATTTATTAGAAATTGACACTTAATCATGCATTTTTTATAAAAAAAATGGTATTTGGAGCCTAAAAAATTTATGAAAATTGTAGGCATTGATTTTTGAAACTTTATGAAAATATATACTCCAAGAACTGATTCCTATAAAAACAAGTGTATAGATCTGATATGTAAGGACAGGATTTCGAAAAAACACCAAAAATATGATAAAATGTTTCTTAGTGGATAGGTTTGGTAGGTTTTCATTCTCCGTTGTACATATACTATACATATTTAACATAATTCCTTACAAATCCCATATTGTTTTATCCTACCAAATGCAACTAAACGGAATCAAATCCTAATCAGATGATTCATACAATGGGGTCGAATCTTGTTAGGCTTTAGGTCGGATTTGGATTTGGAATTGGACTTGAACGTTCTACTGGATCAGACTCTTATTAATTCTGGGATATAATTTGCTTAATGAAGCTGACTAAACGGATGCAGATTTGGTGGGATATCCAAGCTGAACCTGAAATGTTTACATTCGTACGTATCAGAATCCAATTTGGACTCCTAAAGAAAGTATGGCCAACTGATTCGGGTAGAAACCGGGTAAGCAAATATGGTCTGGTTCGTGTCCGAGTTAAGACTAACCCAAACCTGGTTTTGCATTATATTACTAAATATAGATTATAATATAAGATCTAAGCCAGGTCCAGAACCAGACCTACTCTTCAAACGACAAATTCAATGTTAGGCTTTGGATCCTCCATACCCAATTGATAGGGCCCGAACTTGTGCTCAGTATGGAGCTAATCCAATATAACTTTTGACTCGTGTTAAAAAGTAATAATAAAATGAAGAAGGCCCGTGGGTTTTACTTGATCATGGAATCCAGGGATTTTAAATATTGGGCTTATTACCAAACCTAGATCCGACCCATAAATTGAGTCGTTGAAAGCGACAATTGTGTGTGACTGTCTCAAGATCACGTGATCGGGTGCAATATGATTGCATAAATATTTGTACATTAAGCACCTGATCACCCTCCATCTTTGGGACAGGCCTGTCAGTTGTGGCGCCCAAAGGCCTGCTAGAGGGCAATTAGTTGCTTAATGCACACATTTTGTGCCATGTGATTGCACCCGATCCGGACTCCAAGATCATGGGCATAGAAGTGTTAATATAGTCAGGTGATCTGAGGAATAACTTTAAAGTGATTTGACATCTTGACCGTCCATTGCATCATCCCAAATGATCTCATGGTCCTTGTGTCCATTGTGGAAGGTGAGGATGCCAAATCACTTTTTGGCAAATCGCTTGATCTGCTCTCCATCTAATGCATGTTGAATGGACGATTGCTGTCGATGGGTCGGGTCTGTATTGTTGGTCTCATTATTGTTTAGGTCAAAAGTGTAAGTAGGGATGGCAGTGGACCGGGGGAAAGCCTCGCCCCGTTTGGACCGGGGATGAAGGGTATGAAACGGGGACGAAGGTTAAAATCCATCCCCGTCCGAGGGTGGAGGCGGGGATGGATGTGCACTTTTCCCTGCCCCGCCCCGTCCCCGCCACGATCCCCGCCTCATCTCCGCCCCCGTTTGGGACAGGCATAGAAGAAAATTATTGGTAGGTGTAAGACCTCTAATATTTGTGAAAGGTGTGAACCTAGGTCGAAGGGCGTGCATAGTTAAGCAATAAATCACCACAGATAATCTTTTTACAATCTCTGCCTTTCACTTTGATTTCTACATTGCTCCGTAATCTTTGCACTTTCATTAGGAACTCTAGAGCCCTCTTTGTATTCTTAGAAGGGGACTGGATTGGGACATGTCCAATAGAAAAGTGTCCCTTCAATCATACGGGTCACAACCCTTGAACTAGACATGTGATTGTGTTTTCCTGTATTTTGTTTATCTTTGACTTATGTTTACTTTATTGTTATTCACAGTCAGGACTTAGCATTGACACACTGTATAATGCTCTAAAATTTTAACTCAAAAATAAAGTAATTTGTTTTATGAAAAGCCTTATCGATAACAATGTTTCAACCAGACTAAACACTAGGGGGTTTGCTTGTGCACAAATGCTAGCCTATATTAACCAAGTATAACTAAATTCGTGAAGAAGACAACCTAAATCAAGAATCCTTCATCAAAAAGCATAAATACAGTGAAACCATTTATTTTCGTTCTCATGTCATTGTAAATTATACCATAAATTATCTAGAGTGATTTATGCTATGAAATTTTCACAAATGATTCTCACATATATTACATGCATATAAGCAAAAATTCAAAATTTATCTCATTGCAGAATAGGAATTAAAAAATATGTAAGCACTCATAGAACAATCCTGTCCAATTATGTCTTTCAAATGTAAAATCAGTTATAAATCATACAAAACAAATCAAGTGTTGAGATTTTTATAGTATATGGCTTGATATGTTTGATTCAAGTTCAAAAAAACCCAAACTTAAATTTGTTTTCAGCAAAAAACTAAAAATCATCTAATATTTGCGGGTTCTATCATTTGACATAATAGGTTTCATAAAATCACATATTCTGGAGCAACTTTGTCATTTTTTTATTTTCAAGCCATAAGGAATCAATCTTTAAGATTTTAACCATGTGTTATTCCATATTCAGACTAAGACACCTTAAAATAGTATCCATAGATCTTTTATATTTTGAAAGATATGATTTTTACAATATTTTTTTGTCTTCACAGAATCTTTGTCAAGACAAGATTCCTCTGCCGACTTATAGAGGCCATATATCCCAAACCATGACTCATATGAGTTTAGGATTTGAACTGATATTACTTTGATATGTCTAAAACATTACATAATTTTACAGAATTAATGACTTCATGGTTTAGGAGAGCCAAATTTATTATTATGACTGGTTGAATCAAAACATACAGAACAACATACAAATTTTCAAGAATTAACTAAGAACTTTACGCTTTTCAACAAAAACATAAAAAAAAACACATCCAATGATTTTGATCAATCAAGAACACATCAGATTAATGGATATAAATATTTAATCATGTTGTATATATAAAGATACAACACATATTATGAATCAAACACAAGATTCAATATTTTTCTATAAGAAAACATGTTTTTCTCAAAACCGTTTTTCAAAAAAAGATTTTGGGTTTTTGAAACCTTCATGCTCAAAACTATATCAAAGCCTATGTGATTCTAGGCTAATAAATGTGCTGATACGCATCTAGTGATCATCTCACAACATGCTCATGTATCTTAGCAACAAGCACATGTACAAAATTACAATATATCTACTTCAAAATAAAAAAATCTACTAAAAAACTCTATTGAATCAGATCCACCAACCGACTTCTTTCTACGTATGCACTACTAATGGAGCAACCACACAACTTCAATGGAAGTCTTCTCCAAAGAAGGGCATGTGAGAGAAAGAGGGAAGAGAGAAGGAGAGAGAGAGAGAGAGAGAGAGAGAGAGAGGAAGGGAAAAGAGAATAGGAAAGAGAGAGAGCTAGGGGCGTACAAGAAGAGGGAGGTAGACTCTCTTTTTATAATCTCCTTTGTGAGTTTCCTAATCTCATAAGAAAACTCTTTAATTTCATCTTAGCCAATTGAATTCAGACCTTATTCATATCTTGCAAACGCCTGAGCCGGGTTACCCCCTCTAACTTGGGCTTACATAATCGATCCCATGTTATAAGATGTTTTTTTTCGAAAGGCAAGCTGGGGTTTAGGCAGATCCCTATAGTTTTTTTTTTTTGAAAGGCAAGCTGGGGTTAAGTAGACCCTACCAAATATCTATTAAGCTCCATGCGGCAGAGGGATTCGAACTTGGCACTGGACCCTGCTTACCACATCGGTGGTAGACCCCTGCACAATATATCATTAGGTTTTGAACTTGCAACATTCCAATACATGGTGACGTGCACGAACAGCTGGTACCAGACAAGCGGAGCCACCGTTGGTACTATACCATGTAGTTGATCCCCCGTTGGATTCCAAAGTGAGGGAAGCATTTCTACTACTAGACAAGACAAGACATGTTTGATAATAAGGCACATCTTTCGAGCATAACAAAGGTGAAAAGAACTGCTGCACTGTGATTGCACAAATATTTGTGCATTAAGCACTTGATCACCCTCCATCTTGGGGGATAGCCTGTCAGGTGTGGAACCCAAAGCCTGATGGAGGGTCATGAGGTGCTTAATGCACAAATTTTTGTGCAATTATATTGCACCTGATCAAGGACTCTTAGAAAGGACATGAGCCTTCCATCAACGTGCCAATGAAAATACTTTCTTAGTGAGAAAAAAAAATCCAAATACAATCCAACTCCCTAACTTTGCTTGACCAGATTGAGATAAATAATATGCACATAACGATCAAGAATCAAATTTAATTGGATATGAATCTGAGTTCCTTTCCTTATATGAGACAAAATCAAGTTGAGAGGATTTGAGATCCAACGTAGGAGAGTAGGGCCTTAGATCCATGAATCTTTGATATGAGTAGATCTTGGGTATAAAGCGCAGAGTGAATGTGTTTGATACTGTCAAAGTAATATACACAAACTCAAGCTCACAAAGGCACAAAGATTTAACATGGTTCGATCAATGTGATCTATATGTCCACCATGAAAGCACTCTTTAACTCTATCCTTAATAGATACCCAATATGATGCTCCCCAAGATTTGTGATATGAGGATTTCAATTCCACTGATTTTTAATCAGATCCTCAAGATGCATTTGATTGCCTCAGATCTTTCAGGAGAATCTTGAAAACAAAGACCAAGGTGTGGAGTCATCAACAAGAGCAGATCAGGTGTACGGATGGCAGTGGACCTGGGTGGGGACGGCGGACAAGGTCTCCACCCTGCCCCGTCTCAAAATCCTGCCTCCATCCCCGCCTTCATTCCCGTTTCATGTCCTCCATCCTTGGTCCAAATCCAAATGAGGCTAGGTGGGGCGGGGCCCCATTTCCCATTGGTCCATTGCCATCCCTACCGGACCGGACTGGACGGGACAAGTCTGGGCTCTCGTCATCAACCTGCTGCCAAACCGTTAGTCGGTGGCACTCCAAACGCCTTTTTAAAAGATTTCCCGCCAACGGCTAGTTGATGGTATTCAAACCCGCCGTTCCACAAGGTATGCCGCCAACCACTCGCCTCGGGAGTTCAGAAATCAGGCCCAACGACAGAGATGGCCCGGTCGAAACCCTCCATTGACACGTCCTTCCTCCCCAACCGGTGCCGCCCACTATGGACCTCTCTCGGACGCAGCCTCAAGGACCCAGAAGCCCAATCCGGAAGGCGGAGGAGCTCCGCCGCCTCGTCGATGCCGGAGATGGCTCCTCCATCGCCTGACAGCGAATCCGGCCATCCTTCGCATCGACCTCGCTGCCGTTCCTGCTCATACCAAAAACTTATTTTTCTTCTGTTCTTTCAATCTCATTTATTTTCTTTAAATTGCAGGAAAAGATCTGTACGGCCCTGATCTGCCTGGATATTGCGGTTTCGAGGTATTGACAATCTATTCGCAATTCCGATTTCCGTTCAGATCCGTAAAAAATCGGTGGAAATGGAACCCGATTCCCGTAAACTTCTCCTTTCCCTCTTTGCAATAGAAGATTTTTGTTGGAATCGTATTCCTATTCCATAAAATTCCACAAAACCAAACACGGCCTTACTGTTATCTGATTCCTTTTATGCGCGCACGATTTCTTTATCCTGTTGATGATAATTAGATAAATGGGTTGTTCTTCTTTCGGATGGATTTATCCTGTTGAGGTTTGTTAGATTGGTGGAATGCAGTTAAATTGAGTGGCATGTCAGGGAAGGCCTATAAGAAGTCCTTGAGTGCAAAGCACCATGGCGTCGGAGGCAACTAATCATCATTAGATCTTTTTTTTTTTCAAATCGAGTGGCTTTCTTATGAATGATTTGTGATTCTAGGGATCAATCGGATAGTGGAGAATTAGGGATTCAGTTTGGCTGCTTGAGGTTGATGATCCCGTTCATGATGAGGGATCTAACTTTGTGAGCCCTCTCCCATGGGCATCGCCCCTCTGGGCAAGCCGAGACCCATCATAGGCCCTGGGGACAAGGGTCCTAGCTTTAGAGTTTTTTGCCACCGGCATGATAACCGTAGGTATGGCAGGCTGGGCCAGCGTGACCAGGTCTTTGTACCTGGTGTGGTTTCTTTGGGTTATAAATAAAAAAAAAACTTTTTGAGCCTCTCTCTTTCTGTTTCACAAACAACCCCTTTTCTTTTTTTCAAATTTTGGTGTTCTGTTATCTTTTGTGGAGCCTTAATTGCTTAAGTGGCTCTAGTTTTCAGATGCAAGGCACGGTTTTGTGCTGTAGAAGACAGGCAAGGAACTTTCCACCTTAGCCAAAATTGTATTGTACAGGGGTTGCATTCTCTCCGTGTGCTAGAAGATAGAAGGTAGCTGAATCAATGATCTTCAGTGGTGGTTTTTCTTCAGTTTCACACATAATTGATTCAATGACTAGTTATTTGGTAAGCTTCCTTTGGTACCTCCTTTTGCATTCCCTGCTGGTTCTATCTGATGGATCCGATGAGTTGATTGATGAGGAAGATGGAGTAGAGAAACCTTTTCCTTCTCTTCAATTTGGTGTTTTGATGCATGTCACAGATTCTGGTAGAATAATTATGTTTATGTTGTAATTGGGTGTTCCTGGGAAGAATATAGCACCAATTAGTTTCTCCATCTCCCTCGAGGAAATGATCCTAACTAGCTTTAAATATAAATAGAATTTCTGTTATATAATTACGTGCGATCGTTGCTGTCTTTCAGTCAAGACCATTGGTGTAATGGTTTACTTTCTTAATCTGTTCCCACACTCTTGCCCATTCATTTGTTTAGCCATTGTTTGGGAGCTGGACGTGGGAGGGTACTGGAGAAGATTTGTGGAATCCCCGGTGATTTTGATTGGGAGGAAGGCATTAACAGCAATGAGAGAATTGGGATGGTATCATGGCAGTTACCAATGTCAAAACTCAGTCATTACCTCAAATCAACTATCCTCATGCAGAGGTTGTAGTTACCAATTTCAATGCCAGTTACTTTTCCAGCTATTCTTTTATTTTCTGTATCAGTCAGTCCATCTACCATCATTTCCACCTAAATGTGGAAACACATTTCTTAGAAAACCATTTATGGAATGTGAAATCCAACATTTCCAAAACATGCAGAAACCCATTTTCCATCACATGAGAAACTTGAAGCTTTACATGCAAAACACATTTCCCACATGTTTTCTTAGATACGTTTTTTCCCGTAAAAAGGTTGGGATCAGAGTTACCGGAAGCTTCATAGATAGGTGGGAAGTGCACTTCCCAAAAACTCGCTTCAAAAGCGCGAAACTTGATGAAAATCTCAACTCTCTCACACTTTTCCTATGCTTTTCACACATTTTTTTCCCGCTTCCTACACTTCTATCACACTTCTTTTCATGTTCTTCCTTTCACGCTTTCCACTCATTTCCCGTGTACTTTTTCTAACTTGGCAATCATCATTTTTGGATTTTGAGAAAAAAATAATTCTTACACTACAAAATCATGAAGTTTAAGAATCTGCATTTTTATTTTAGTTTTATTCCCTTCTTGTTCAATTAGTATTTCGCTTCCCATTCAATCTCATATCACCTTCTTTTTTATTCCTATTTTTTCTTTTAAATTGATTCCTCGCGTCCTGCTTCTTATAAATTTAAAATACCTCACTTCTTGTTTCGTTTCTCGTTTCCACTTCCTAGTCTGGTAACCTTGGTTGAGATATATGTTGTTTAAAGTTTTAATACTCATTTGGAAAAAAATCTCATACATTTTTTTTACATGTTTACTGAGACAAAAGATGCAATGTGCTGGAGAAAGGGAGAACATTTCATAATTTAATGTAGCTACAACTTGAATATATTCTTTCTAAATCCTGAAGCCCTGTGTTGCATTTAAATACTTCATTTATGTCATATATTACTTATTAAAAGTAGCCCCATTGTACACTTGTTTTATAACTTGTGTGATTGTTTTATAATTGTAATAAACATAATTCACATATTTTATGAAAGAAATTAATTTATTAGTTCTTACTAGTTAGTATAACGCTGATAAGAAAGTTTGCATGAATTTATGATCTTCTTCATACATATTCACATATTTGTACTCACTTTCTCTCAATTACAAGCATGCATATATATATATATATATATATATATATATATATATATATATACATTGAACCTTTTATATTAATGTTTGTAGCATTGAGTGGATTGAAATTATCAAAACACCCTTAAAAACAATGATATTTTCTAAAATACATGGTAACTTTTTAAAGTGAGTCTCTTGTTTTGGAAGGAAATAAAAATTCAAACATACTTTTCAAAAGTGACAGTAGAAATAAAAATTCAAACATACTTTTCAAAAGTGATAGAATATAATTTAGTGATTTGAATTTGAAAAGTAAAAGGGACTTTTTTGACCCTAAAAAGCAACAAGATTTTTTTAAAAATGTCATTGCTTTTAAAGGTCATTTGATCATTTCAATTATTTGAACATTGTTAACATTAGCATAAGAGGTTTAACGATAGATAAACACTCCCCCCCCCACCCCCACCACTATATATATATAGGTATTGGATGGGAAGTTTTGCAGATTAGATCCAAAGTATTCTAGAGATTTCACTAAGACAACTAGCATGCCTATCATAATGATTGCGAACGAAATCCCAAGGTGTGTGAGAGAGAAGGGGCCCTTTCAAGAAAGATTTTTGAGAATGTGGTTTTTGATTGCGCCAGTGTATAAAAAGACACTGGAAATTCTTACAGTTTCAAGGAGAACACTCCAAATGAGGATTCCACCCATTTATTCTTAGGACTAGGTAGAATAGGTGACCATAGCGCCCTTTCATTGGGAGTGACAACAGGAATATATATATATATATATATATATATATATATATATATATATATATATATATATATCTGTGTGTGTGTGTGTGTGTGTGTGCAACTCTCATGGGTAAGAAATTCTCTTCTAGAAAACTGTATTTTTTTTTAAAATATTTTGTTCACATCTGACCCTCCAGATGTGATCTGCATGTTAGGGTTAGTGGAAATTGGTGCTTGGATCATGTTATTCCAACATGTATATAAGATTTTACAGGGGTTGAAAAAACAATGGCCTACAATGTACAAAAATTTCAACCCTCATAAAGTTGTATTTTACGTCGAAAAAATACGATCCCAGAGTTGATTCCCACTATTTTGGGGCCAGAATCCTGTGAAGACCCCAAAGTGCTTCTAAACAAGAAGTGGAATTGCCAAATCCACTAAAAACCAACTCTTCTAGTTGTCAATTCCTGGATTTGGCATTCTATGCATGCATTGTCTCCCAAACAGAGCCATAGAGAAAAAGGAAATATGATGTATAGGAAATCTGTGGGAATGGGAATAAAAAAGCCAAAATGGCACTTTTTAGGTGCATTAGATAGGATGGAAACTGATTCCTGATATGTACAATGGGCCTTAAGCCAATGTCTCAGCATGCCATCTTCTATGATTATATAAACTGACCATGCGATTGTTTTTTGTTTTATGAGAAAGATTGGATATAAGTGACAGTAGATTCTTTGTTTTAAGAAATAAGTCTAGAAGCGGAAGATGTATTGAAAGTTGAAACCTGTTTAAGCTTTTATATGGATGGAAAAACTCCGATTTAATTTTGTTTGCCAATATTTCATAACTTACCATGCCAACTTCTATGATTTCATCCTTTTTGGCTACCTCTTCTATCTTAACTTGATATCTTGAGAGTTTTTCACAAGTTATCTTCCTTGGCCAACCTTTCTTATGTTTAATCTTCACGGTCATGGCCTATATCGGAATTCGTCTTTATGTGAAAAAGAAACTCACTCTACCTACCTAATTTTAATGCAGGGCCTAGATGCAATCCTAAATCCTTATTAGAGTAGATAATTGGGGTTATGGTCGATGGTTTTGCTGTTCCTCTTGCTATGCTGGAGGAAAATATGGATCTCATGTTCAAAACATGTGAATACTAGGAGTTGGATTGTGCTATGACAGCGGATTCATGCCAGCAGAAACTGCAGTACATGCAAACTGGCTTCATTGAGCAGAAGCAGAATTGCTTCCATCTAGAATCTTAGTCAACTTAACTAAAATTTAGATGTTTGCTTGCAGGTTTGGTTGCCTTCAGCAGGGCACAATAGCCAATGGGTGCATAAAGGAAAACCTAATAGCCTTATAGCTGATTCTTGAGAGTTGCAACCCATGATTATAAATGCTTGCAATTCAGAAATAAATCTCTATTTTGATTCTCTTCCTAGTTCAGAAAATGAAGACCTTTTTATTGCAAGAAATGTTCTTCAATGTTTAAAAAAGTATATTCTCTGATGCTAAATTCTTAATTTCCTTAAACTTCAGGAAGACTACTTCATGCTATTTTGCAAAAATTTGTACACTAAGGGATCAACAGATAAATAGATGCATTTTATTTGGAAAGTTTGCTTCTTCCAGTACAGTGCTCAACTGTTCTTCAGTGAAGAAAACTAGGATAGATTACATTTGTATACCTGGGGCTTAGTGTCTAGTCATGTTCTCTATTTGATGAATTGATTTATGTTCTGATTGCACATGTAGACAATGATGATGAACTCAGGAGATTTGGGTCATCCTTGCTTGCATATGGATTGAGAGTTCAAAATTCTTATTATCATTTTAAGATTTTGGCAATTCAGAACCATCCAAACCAGTGGCACAGAAAAATTTGCAGATCTAAAGAACTAGATGACATTTTCACTCATCAATTTTCTGTATTGTATTACCTAGCATACTGCTCATGCTTTAATGTGACTGTCATGGAACAAATGACATGCTTACGAAGAAAGGAGGACATCACTCATCAGCCTTAGAATCTAACAGCCAACACAATGCTGCTGGTGCTCTCTTTCTGTGTGTGAATGAGTGCACATGGATCCTCAATAAAATGGGCTAGCAAGATTTAAGCTTGAATTGGATCTGCAGTCAGACAAGAAGAGGAAACTGTGTGTGTAGGTGTGCGCACGTATGAGTGATTGGCTGCTAACTTTAAAGCTTGATTTGGATCTGTAGAGTCATGACAGGAAGAAGAAACAAGCACAACTGAATTTTGAGATGGTTACAAAATTTACTATAGAATCCATATTCTTTTTTTGCTGAAGTGTGTATGTCTGCAATTGGCTTGTAAGGTTAATGCTTCAAATGTATCTGCAGAGTCATGACAGGAAGAAACAAGCACAACTAAATTTTAAGGGGTAGATTCTTACAAATTTTAGCATAGAATCCATAATCTTGTTTTACTGAATGGGCATCAAGGGTTCCATGCCATGTCACATGGATACAGTAGAGGATGCCAGGGATGCGGCCATTTTTATGATGTTTCCAATGTCTTTTTATCTACTAAGCGTTCGGGAGTCTGGACCCAGCCTCCCTCTCTTAGCACAGAAGCTACATAGATTAAAGCTTTACCGCTCGTTCGCTTTGCTCACTCACTCTATCGGTCGCTTTGCTCCCTCAATTGTAACTCTCTTTATCGGTCGCTTCGCTCCCTTAGTAGTTAATGAAAGAGCAAGACAACACTTCCTTGTTAGTTGATTGGTCGCTTCGCTCCCTTACTCTTAGGGGATATGGAATGGGAGGCAAAGTGGAGTATCTGTGTGACAGATTTCATGTATGCCGTTAATAATGGAGAATTTCATTTATTTTCTTGTAAATCATCTGCTGTGAGCCAGATATATTGTTCTGGACAACATAACTTGGACAAGATTTCCTTTCATAAACTTTGAAGGATGCCATTGGATAGTGAAATTGTTCAGATATTTCTTGTGAATAAGGGACGTTTTAACTTCTTTTTCTACTGTATGCATGTAGTCTATCCCCATATAAATGTAAAAAAGGAAAAAGAAAGCCATTTATGAAAGAGTAGAATTCTGATTTAACCAAGTTAACATATTCTTGAGATTCACTTTTTATTTCAATGACCGAGGTGCTGGTCCCCTCATTTCCTTCTGTTTTTGTCTCTCAATAAATGCTGCATCATACTGAATCAAGTAGGTCTGTCTGTTTTCGGAGACCTTGATGGACTTGGTGTGAGATTGATAGATGCTCCAAAGCCAGTGCCAGGTCGTACAGGGAACAAACTTACAGTATCCAGTGATTGGTTTGTCATTTAGTTGATGATCATTCAATGACCACAATGAGTTGCTTTTTATTAGCAGTAGGTTTGTTATTGCAAGCAGGAACCAACCTCGACTTGTACCCTGTTGCAGAGTGAAAGTTGAGTTCAGCTGCTCCATTAGGTATTGCTTCTTTATTGCAACAAGCAATTTCTCCAGCTGGTGCTCTATCAAACTACTTATCTGCAGCATTGAAGGGACCATTGGCTTTTCTTCTGTCATGGTTGAGGTGCGGTCCTGGGTTTGGATCCTCAGTTTGTTTGCTACAGCTGCAGCTTTACCATTTTTTTGGCCAAGACTGAAGTGGCAGGCTTCCTATTAGCGTCTAGTGTGACAGTTTAGGAAGGGCACATTAACTAGCAAGTATGGCAAATCAGTTTCCTTTCTTCCCCTGGGCTGCTAATGTCCTGTCTTCTTGGTGAATGAAAGGTTCTTGAATGAAGATGTCAAATCTTGCCTCTTCTTCCTCTATTTTTCCTTTTAAAAATAAATAGGTGTTTCAGAGTAAAGGGCATATACCTTAGCCTCACAAGATTTTCTTTGAATGTTTCAAAGGCTTCACTTGACTTGAATTGAATTTGAGCTGTGTGAGTTTGCTTAAGCATCTGGGCTTGGGTCTAGTTGCCTGTGAACCTAACATCAGATTTAGCAAAATCCCATTTAGGGCTAGGAAATGAGATGAGCTGCTTGGCTTGTAAAGAGCTTTTTTTGTACTCATAAGATAGGTTTGGCAAGACAAACACAAATAACAGGTGTTCTGCTTGGCCCGGGTCTTATAGGCTCGTCAAATAAGAATAAATAAATTGTAGATATATTTACTTTACATGATGTAGTGGGGAATGAATGGTTGAAGTGTTTGGCTATCAAGCAATAGGTTTAGAGATAACATCTTATTGCATCCTGCTTTGAAACAGTATCTTTGTAAATAAGCCAGCTTGGGATTCGCTCAGTAGGTCTAATTCAATTTCTGTTAGTTCCAGCTCTGAAAAAATGTATTTTTTTTAGTAAACAAGCCAGCTCGAGTCCAGTTTGTTTAGCTTGGTCTTATCTTAAGTTTGAGCTCAGCGCTCGCCACAAGCATTAGCCATGCTTGAACGCTTCAAATTCGGCTCGTTTGGTTCATTTACCAGCCGTAGTTCCAGTAAAACTCTGAAGTTACTGAGGATCCTGTAATTTTCATACTTACTCTGTAAAGTGTAAACCATGCTTGTCCTTGGAGCTTACATGTGGGTCCTCAGCTTTGACATCTTCCTGGTAATTTAACTACAGAGAAGTCCACTTCAATATGCAAAATTTTTCCCTTTTCCTGATTCATTTATGAGTTCTTTTATCTTCTTGGAGTGTAATAAACTCTGGCGTCAAATTAAATTGAAACCAATATTAGCTTCAGTTGGTCCTAATTCACTTGTTTACTTGATTTTTAGACCCTGCAGTTACTCTCATCAGACTCGATTTACTTTCTATTGAATAGACATGTTTATTGAATCTTGCGCACTAGGGCACCATAAATTTCTTTCTTCTAAATGGTGAATATGCATTTCCAAGAAAATTAAATGTTAAATAGAAAATAAAAAACTCACTGACAAATTTGCATACCAAAATCCAGTTGGTCCAGATTCCTTTTTATGAAAATTTAATTTTCTTGTGGTGCTATGTTGAAAACTCCATCAGTTTGTATACCCCACAGTCAGCTAATAAGATCCAATATGGCCCACATTATTAGGCCCATCTGAACCAATCGTCTGATGCAGATTCACACCCCACATCCAGGCTGTTCAGTGTTGTTCATCTTTTTGGCACTTTGCCTCCCAAAGTATGTTAACAGGGGCGTGCCACTGTCTGGGAGACACGGCACGAACACTTGGGCAGCCACGTGACACGCTATGACATGATTCTAATATATTTCATACTTTCTTTTTGGGACCTATTGCTAATAAACATGTATATATTGTAACTACTAAGAGTATATTTGTTATATAAAAAAAACATGCACGCAGATCAGGTCATGCTGAACATTAGCGTTTTTGCTCATGCCAACATCGTGGCCATCTGATTTGCATTTTAAAAAGCTCAAAAGTCAACAAAGCCACGTGGCGTTCATCCAAAATGCGAACAGACGGCCACGATGTTGGCATTAGCAAAAACACTCATGTTCAGCATGACCTGATCTGCTTCCCTTGTATCCTACTTTTCATAAAAATCATGTATTCTTATATCATATCAAGCTGAGCTCTTGTGCTTACATTGGTGGGTTGGTTAACTTGGTGCTTGGTGGCAACCGGGTTGGCATACTCTATGTTGAGGAGCTTAGAGCTTGATATAAATCTTTAATTTTTGCAGATCCAACTTCGGGGTAAGTTAGCGGAGGTTTGTAAGTAAAATTTTAGAAGGTTAGTTCTATAATTTCACCCTAAAGATTATCCTAAAAAGTTTTACTCTAAATAAGTCTCCTTAGACTCCTATTCAAAGGAGACAATCAGCCTTTTGTAATGTGTGATTTTTCTCAATATGAGTAAAGAATCTCAGCCATGGACATCAGCAACTTTTGTCAAACCACGTAAAATCTATGTTTCGTGTGCGATTATTTTTTCTCTCTTTTCTTCTTCTTCTTCTCGTATATTTCTTCGATCTATCAACAGTGTGATCTTTCATAGTGTGTTGTATCGTTCCCCAACACCCTAACATAAAAGCAAATGTTGTAGCTTCCCTAGTAAACTTCATGCCTTTTCATTGCAATCAAGGAGGCCAGTGTGTTGGGTGTCAATTTGCATGTGCCGGTGGCTCTTAACTTGCTGGTTGTTGAATGTAAGAAGATCCCTGATGGCTACAAATCTATGCCACACTGCAGACGCCCGGAGGCAGCCATTTTTATGAAGTTTTGCATATGACTAGTGTATAAGAGAAGGCGATAGGGGGGCCAAAATGGATTATCCGTGCAGCTACAAATGTGTGTAGACACTAAACACTTTACATGTTCCTTCTGCATCATCTGTGTTCTTATTTGTATGCCAACAGTGTCAATTTGAAAGTGCACTTAGGCTGCTTCTTTGAGATTGTACTTTTGACTTTCAATTAGTTATGGTTTCTTTCCCTCTTTACCAAGGGTGCATTTGTTTCAAGCTCTTTCCTATGAAAGAGGCTCTCTTTCATAGGAAATAAAGTATCTTTCTCACAAAAAGGTGAAACAAACATGTCTATGAGAAATATATGGTGGGGTTTACATAAAAATGCCAAAAATGAGCTTTCCAGTATAAATGGGTTCATAGCTCTGCCCCCCTGACGAGGCCCTTTCAAAAGAAAGGGACTTCCCAACGCCCCCTTACTGTATTGGTAGCTAAAACAATAGTTTAAATATCTTTTTCAAAAATAAAATTTCACCTTTAAAAAAAGTAAAAAAATATCACGATAATATCATGGCACTTTCCTATTGGAGTTATTTTTTCCCAATTTATAACAGTATATTTTTCTTGAACAAAATGAATTAAAAGAAAGCGCAGATATTTATGTCTATGGTTCTGATCATTGATGCTTTGGTTTCTGAACATGATTATATCAAATTAGAAATTTCAATAGATGGAGTAAAACGTGCTCGGCATTCTGTGTGCACAAATAGGTTAGGTTATTCTTGTGAGAGAGCGAGAGAGCTTTCATACTTCATGATTTTTTCTGAAGGGCAAGCTGGGATTAGGCAGACCTCCACCAGTTATTCAACTGTACCACTGAGTTTTGAACCTGCAACGCCCCGCCACAAGGAGACGTGCACTGACAGCTCCTATCAACCACGCAGAGGCCAGTTGGTTTTCCATACATCATGATGGTGATGTATATGTTTGGTTGTTCAAAAGATATCTGTTAAACCTGCAAAACATCATGTGTGCATTGAAGACGGTCTTGAATTTCTTTTGGTGTATCCTGGTGAAGCCAAATTGGGGGGGGGGGGGGGGGGGACTATCTAAAGCAGATAACATTTCACTTATGGAAACCATTTTCTGTTGATGGGGTCCATTAAACATGCCATAGACGTGTTCAACATGATTGATTTATTAAAAATTGGCACTTGGATCATGCATTTTGGATAAAAAATGGTATTTGGTATCTCAAAAATGTATGAAAATTATAGGTCGTTGATTTTGAAACCTTATAAAAGACCTATCCATGCATCGAAGTCAAATGCACCAAGAAGTAATTCCTATACAAAAAGCACATATATCACATTTGTATGGTTAGAATTTAAAAAAAGTTTCATTTTAGCATGTAGGCTCTCTCTCTCTCTCATGGACCCTATACATTGCATTTGAGGAAAATGTGGTTTAGGGCATTTCATTTGTTTCTTGACAGGAATTTAGATGTGGGGGTAGACAGGTCTTGGCTTCAATGGGCAGTCTCAATTACGGGAGTTTTCCAAACCCACAAGGTTTACCGTTCTCTTTTACCTCCAGGTCCGGGCTGGATCCCTAAACATGTTTTATGGGCGAAGGGACCACCTCCGAGGACCAAGGTATTGGTTTGGTTGATTCTTCATGATCGGATACAAACCCATAACAATATCAAGAAGATGGAGTTTCAGTTTCCTAGTTAGTGTGTGCTTTGTCGATAGGCTGAAGAAACTACACAATATCTTTTTTGGTCCTGTTAAGTGTTTCGGGAATTGTTTTTTAAAACTTGGAGGGCTCCATCAGTTGTTGTGCGGGAGGGCTGCTTTGCGTTAGACCTTATCCTCGGCCCGACTATAATTAGACGCGAAAAGAAGTGGAGGATTATTTAGAGAGTTTGGTTATTTACAGTGTGGTGGTTCATATGGATGGCCAGAAATGATGCTACTTTTCGGGATGTTCCGTTCAACCTTAACCGTTTGACTCATAGGGTATTGGTTGATGTGTATGCTATCTTACGTATATATCTCAAAGACCTGCCTCTGCCTCCAACCGATCCTCATCTAGATGTTTGTGGTCCTTGATGAGTTTTTTGTTTTGTGTTCGGGTTTTTTTGTTTTTGTGTAAATGGTGTTTTCATGTTGTGCGGTTGTGTTTGTGCTTGTGGGACTCAACGCTTTGTTGAGTTTCACTTTTAAGTAATGTTGATCGCTTTTCGTCTCTCTCTCTCTCTCTCTCTCTCTATATATATATATATATATATATATATATATATATATATATGTGTGTGTGTGTGTGTGTGTGTGTGTGTAAAGGAGGATTGTGCAACCAAAGTGCAACATCTATAACCAATGACGTCTAAGCGGTGTTCTTTTTCTAATAATAATTTTTTTATCGATCGGGCTCTATATATTGTATTTTTATCATTTACTTAATAAGCAACATATTTTAAAATATATATTTTTTGATATTTAAATACACTTTTTATAGTACTAAAAATCAATGACTAACAATACTTCTATTATAAAATTGTGAACAATCCATTTTTCATGTTTCAAAAAACATGCCCAGTTGTTGCAAAATCTTTATGTTAAACATATTTCTTATTAAATGTATTATAAATAACAAATATATAAGGTTTGATAAATGCTTATGCAATGGAGAAAGAGAGTTGTCTGATCATCATTGGTCATAGATGTTATGCAAAATAATTTCAACCATTAATCAGCGCTTGCATAGACGAGAAGGAGATAGAGAGCGGAAGGGCCATTGTGTGGTCACAACCTCGTTGGGTGGGGCAGAGAGAGAGAGAGAGAGAGAGAGAGAGAGAGAGAGAGAGAGAGCCGAAAGAAATTCAACCTTACCAACACTCATGAAGATCAACAAAATGTTGAACCCATGAACTGAATAAGAGCAAAAGCCAAAATAAATAAAAGAAAGCAGAAAAAAAAAACATCAGACAAACAAAACGGGCTCACGTAAGAGCCACTGGCTCAGAAGATGGCGACAACAGAAGGGAGCGAAAGATCACTAAGATGCATACGTAGGATCACATAAACATCTACCAAGATTTTATGCACCATGTTATGAATGTTAATCAGAATTTGACAAAAATGAGTATAGTTTTGCACCATCCAAACAAACCACCAAGAGGTAAGCAACCACGTCCGTCATATCAACCTCCACCTCGTGCTACGCCTAATACAAACTGGGCCTAAGATTAGATGAAGCGCAAATGACTCTTCCTTAACAAACACTTTCGGATGCCTCCAGGTCCTGCTAAAGAGTTTCATAAATATTAGGCAAGACCAGAACAAGTGAAACATAGATTCTCCTGCAGCTTGACAAAGCACACACCAACTCGGGAGCTGAATGTCTCACCTCTTTAAGAGAAAGAGGGTGATGAATTTCACTAAAAATTAGTGGTTAACGGATCCCATCATTTGAAATAGCCTGGGTTTCATCATACATTTAATCCTAACCATCCAATCAATGGCTAGATGGTGCTACTCAATGGCTACGACAGAATGTACGATGAAACCTGTTCTATTTCAAATCATGGGATCCGTTATTCGACAATGAGTGAGAAACAATGTGAGGGCACCAAGGAGACAACCTCTGACATCAAAGATAAGCAGAACCACTCACGGATTCACAAAGATACAACGAGCCGGCCATGCGTACCCCTGCTGCAAGTGCAACTATTCACGGGCTCACAGATCATTGCAAAAACCCCTTACCCATTTCATCTGCAACTTGTCTTTCAAAAAGGAAAAGAAAAAAAATCATGTTCTGGTTTCTTGGTGGCCATGTTTTTTTTACTTTTATTTTAGAAAAAACAAATAATTATAGGGCAAACCTTTTACACCTAATTTCAAACATGGCCGTACGTTCTTGGAATTTCGAATATGGATCATTTTTTTAACAGTCAAACATCCATCGTACAGGAAGACGTGAATCCTTTTTTTGTTTTTTGTATCGTCTCTTGAAAATTGAAAAGCAAACTAGAGATAAAAGGTTGGCCCAAAATCAAAGTTCCCCTTTGATTTTACTATATTCTTTCCCAAACATTGGGTTATCTTTTCTGATTTCCATCAATGACAGGACCCACAAGGCACTGAACTTTGCATATTAATCCTCTCTCTCTCTCTCTCTCTCTCTCTCTCTCTCTCTCTATATATATATATATATATATATATATATTATATCCGTCCTACAATTCAAACCAACTGCATACCTTCTTAAGCAGGGCTGAAATTCTTTGTTCTCATTATTCACAATCATCTCACCATTGGTTCATCTTAAGTTATCTTAACGCCTTTTGGACGTTCATGCTATTATGCATCCCTCGGCTTCAAGGTAGGGATGTCAGTGGACTGGAGGGAAAGGGGCCCCGCCCCGCCCCGCCCCGCCCCGCCCCGCCTCGTCTCAGGGATGGAGGATATGAAACGGGAATGGAGGCAGGGATGGAGGTTAAAATCAAAACCCGTGGATGGACTTACGTTTTCTCCCACCCTGCCCCATCCCCATCCTGATCCCCGCATTGCCCCACTCTATCCTCAATCCTTCTTTAGGAATGATAATGGATCGAGAGAAAATGGGGCCTCGTCCCGCCTTGTTCCGTTTAAATCGGAGATGGAGGACATGAATGGAAGATGAAGGCAGAAATGGAGGTTAAAATCAAAACCCGTGCAGGAATAAAGGAGGGATGGAGGGTAGAATTCTGAGATGGGGCGGGGGTGGAGACCTTGTTCCCCGCCCCTCCACTGCCATCCTTACTTCGGGGCATACTAATTTACTGATGAAGAAATGAAAATATTTCCTTGTCAATTTCTGGCAATGTCGTTCTTATACAAAACTATACATCTCTCTCTCTCTAAAAACAACTTTAATTTGCAATTACAGGAGAGGAGAATGATGGAAAAGAAGTCATGACAGGTGCTTTCTATATGGTTATAGAGGGAGGTAATCCTAAAAACCTCTTTTACCACTTTTATTAAATAAAAAACATTGCAACTAGCAACATGATGTGATAGAACTTGCCCCCTTTCAGTTGGAAGCAGATTAGGTCATGCTGAACACGAGCGTTTTTTGCACATGCCGACATCTTGGCCATCCGATTTGCATTTTAAAAAGCTCAAAAGTCGACAAAACCACGTGGACGGCCACGATGTCGGCACGAGCAAAAAATGCTCATGTTCAGCATCACCTGATCTGCTTCAGTCAGTTCCTTCCCTTTTTCAAAAGTTGATGTTCTATATACAAATTGACATGTAGACTCGTAGAGAGGGTTGAGGGGAGGAGGGTGCGGATCATGTGCAAACTTTTAGTTTGCTGCTGCACTGACTGCCCTCCATCTGCTGTTGAGTCCCACGGCTGACAGGCTCTATCTCCAAGATGAAGGCTAGTCAAGTGCGGTGGAACAATAAAAGATGGGTAATGTGTTTGCACCTGATCCGCCAGGCGCAATGTGATTGCAGGCTTTTGGTGTGCTGTTGCACCTGATTACTGGTGATCACACCAAAAACATGCAAGTAGGGGTGGGCATCCCGTCGGCCCAATCGATGGCCCGGTTCTTAACGGGCTCAGGTTTAAAGAGAAGCCCATGGCCTGGCCTCATTGGCCCAACGGGCCAATGTGAAGCCCGGCCTAGCCCAATCTTAAAATGCATAAATGCTTGACCGGAATTATGAGTTAATGAAAGAATTGCAAGTTCTCATGCAACTAATTCTTAATTAGTTTCATTAATTATGCAAATAGTAATAATTAACAAATAATAAGTTTCCATACAACTAATTAGGTAAATAATAATAGTTATCCAAGTTACTATGCAATAGTTAATTTAAAAAATATATATATTATTAAAAAAATTAATAAAAAAACTTATATAGGCCCATCAAGCTAACCCGAGCCGAGCCCACATACATAACGACCCAGGTTTTGGCCTTGTACCTAATGGGCTTGGACCTAAAATCATGGGCCAAACCCAACCCATGGCAGGCCGGGTCGGCTTGGCCCATGGGGCTGCTGGCCGGTAGCCCATGGCTACATGGGCTCACATTTCACTTGATCTGCCCTAGTTGGAGAGAGAGAGATGGCATGTAGTTGTGTTCTATTAGAGGCCTGATCAGGTGATAAACACAATTTTTTTGTGTTTTAAAATCACCAGTCTATGACCTTCATCACCAAAGCAGGTTATATGTTCCCCCCCTGAACAAGGCAGTTAGTTACATCTCATGTTCGGGGGTCCCAAAGAGCACCACGTATGTAAGCATGTGCGTCTCGTATCCCCATGTTTGTCAGCATTAATTAGCATTGGAGTTTGATGCGATTGCAAAGACTTAAGTACCCTCTCCTCCATTGGTGCAAAAAAAATGACGATTCTTGAAAAGGAGTGGTTGTAAAGACTTAAGTGCCTCGAAGATGATTATTTAAGACCCAGTCTCTGCACTGCAGGATTATCTGAGAAAGAAATCTCCCCTGGAGGAGGCCATGAACATCAACCCTCTCACTCTCTCTCTCTCCCTTCTCTTTCTGCTTCTATGCACATCCAACAGAAGATCTTATATTGTTCCATCAAGCACCGACTGACCTGCACATTCACTGTTGTGGAGCCTGATTCAGAGTTTTTACCCTTACAGAAGGAGGGTTTGGGGGCTCCTCCCAACGTGGGTAGCATCATTCAACTAAATGAGTTGTAGATCCTGATTCAGAGTTTTTACCCTTACAGGAGGAGGGTTTGAGGGCTCCTCCCAGCGTGGGTAGCATCATTCAACTTGATTCGTTGTGGAGCCTGATTCAGAGTTTTTGCCCTTACAGGAGAGGGGTCTGGGGGCTCCTCCCAAAGTGAGTAGCATCATTCAACTTGAAGAGTTGTGGAGTCTGATTCAGAGTTTTTGCCCTTATAGGAGGAGGGTTTAGGGGCTCCTCCCAGCGTGGATAGCATCATTCAATTTGATTCATTGTGGAGCTTGATTTAGAGTTTTTGCCCTTATAGAAGGAGGGTTTGGGGACTCCTCCCAGCGTGTATAGCATCGTTCAACTTGATTCATTGTGGAGCTTGATTTAGAGTTTTTGCCCTTATAGGAGGAGGGTTTGGGGGCTCCTCCCAGCGTGAGTAGCATCGTTTAACTTGATTTGTTGTAGAGCCTGATTTAGAGTTTTTGCCCTTACAAGAGGGGGGTCTGGGGGCTCCCCCCGGCATGGGTCCCGGGTGTCGTGGTCAAAAAATGCACAGGGTATCGTGGTGAGAAAGACATATTTTTGTGCCCCAAAGATGATTATTTAAGACCCAGTCTCTGCACTGCAGGATTATCTGAGAAAGAAATCTCCTCTGGAGGAGGCCATAAACATCAACCCTCTCACTCTCTCTCTCTCTCTCTCTTCTCTTTCTGCTTCTATGCACATCCAACAGAAGATCTTACATTGCTTCATCAAGCACCGGCTGACCTGCACATTGACTGTTGTGGAGTCTGATTGGAAGAAATCAATGGAAAATCCAACAAGGAGCATGCCAGAATCAAGATGTGGATGTCAAGCGAGAATGGTGTTGTGCAACTCAAACAACACAAAATAATAGGAGTCTGGTTTTTAGTTAAAATGAGGAATGAAATGACAATAGAAATCGCTGAAAATTTACAGAAATAAACTAGACTCAATAACGAAGACACCACTTTTTACGGATTTGGAATATGACCTCCGGTTAGGGAGATATGGCTCTGACAAGTTTATCCTAATTCGGGTAGCGATTTACAACGATTTGCTTACTGAATAAACTACAAATCGCTATAGTGATTTGCGGAAGACACTACAAATCGCTATAGCGATTTGCGATTTGTTATAGCGATTTGCGATTTGTAGTGTCTTCCGCAAATCACTATAGCGTTTCGTTGGAGACCCGAAAATACTACAAATTGTTGTAGGAAAGCCCGATAACACTACAAATCGTTGTTGGAAGGCCCAAAAAAAATTGGTTCGGAGGGCGCTGCCCCCCGAGCTCCCCGCTCGCTGACCGCGCAGCGGGATCCGCGCCGGGGGGGGGGGAGCCCCCAGACCCCCCTCCTGTAAGGGCAAAAACTCTAAATCAGGCACAGAAGCAGAGAGAAGGGAGAGTGAGTGAGAGGGTTGATGTTCATGGCTTTCTCTAGGGGGAACTCTTTACCTCCCTTGATTTCTTCTCTAGAGAGAGAGAGGGTTTTACGGAGAAGGAAGAAGAAGAAGATGGCGATTGAGCAATGTAGGATCGTCTGTTGGATGTGCACAGAAGTAGAGAAAGAAGAGAGAGACAGTGAGAGGGTTGATGTTCATGGCCTTCTCTAGGGAGAACTCTTTGCCTCCCTTGATTTCTTTTCTAGAGAGAGAGAGAGAGAGAGAGTTTTACAGTGTTTTACGAAGAAAGAAGAAGAAGACTTTGAAGAGTCAACATCATCCTCGACTTTCTGTATGGAGGACATGTTTGTCCTTTTTTTGAACTGTTTGTTTTTTCTTTTTTGAATGAAGGGTATTTTTATCATTTTCTCAAACCATCACTTTATGAGAAGAATAGCAAGAAAGGGTACTTAAGTCTTTGCAACAACACCAGAGTCTGATGCAAAGTTATGTCAACATACACGGGAATACGAGCCCCATGTGCTTGTATACGTGGTGCTCATTCAAAGCCCTGAACACAGACGTTGGATTCAGTGAATCATCGGGGGCGAACATACACCACCCTCTCCTTCATCAATGTCATCCTTTTCACAAAAAGTGGGGCCCATGAAGAGGGATGATGTCATGCTTATGCAAAGATCAAGACTATGGATGGTGGTGATTTCAAAACACAAACATTCTTTGTTTTGACATATCACTGACCACGTTCTATTATGCATAAACAAACACATCCGACAAGTTGCAATAAAATTTTTTTATACGAAGCCTACAATTTAATGGGTTCGAGGAGCTGAATTTCGTTAGGACACCAAGCCCATACCAAGATGGGCCAATTTGTTGATGCTTGGCCAGTTTGATTATCGACAACCATTGCACTCAGTAGACAGAATTAGGTCATGTAGAATCAGAAAGCAAGGTGTGGAGCTTTTTGGTCATGTAGAATAATAAAGCAAATGAAAAGGACTTAAAAAATCAAACACAGATTGAAAAATGTAGTGTAATTTTTAAGATTCATGCATGCCTAACAAAAAACAGGAACATGGTTACTTTGCTTTCACATTGTGTCATGTGCCAACTAGCATGAATGGCTTCTCCACATCTTGCATTGCCTTGAGGATTGGGGTTCACGTGCACCTGTTTAGGGTTTCCTCTCTCTCTTCTCTCTCTCTCTCTATAAAGACAAACCTCACTCCTCTCTCACCACTCAAACTTAGCTCCCCTCTCCCCTTCCTGTTTGGTCCTCTCCAAATAGTGAGAAGAGCCATGGCTACTCCTCATCCCCCCAAGCTCTATGCCCTCTTCCTCATCCTCATCATCTTCATCTCCACAACCCCACCAATCTTGGCTTGTGGGTACTGCTCACCTCCAAAGCCAGGCCACAAGAGGCCACCCAAAAGAGGAGTCACTGTCCCACCTGTGATCGTTAAACCACCTATAACACTCCCTCCGGTGATCGTAAAACCTCCAATCACAGTCCCTCCAGTGATCGTAAAGCCGCCGATCACTCTCCCTCCGATCGTGAAGCCCCCGATCACCCTCCCTCCCATCGTAAAGCCACCGATCACTCTCCCTCCGATCGTGAATCCACCGATCACCCTCCCTCCGATCGTAAATCCACCGATCACTCTCCCTCCGATCACCCTCCCTCCGATCGTAAAGCCACCGATCACCCTCCCTCCGATCGTAAAGCCGCCGATTACCCTTCCTCCTGTGGTCACACCTCCAATACTTAACCCACCAGTTTACACTCCTCCCGTGGTGACACCCCCATCAGTTCCCTTCCCTTCACCTCCAAAGAAACCAGCTACTTGCCCTATTGACGCACTCAAGCTGGGTGGTTGCGTTAATCTCTTGGGTGGTCTGGTGCACATTGGCCTTGGTGACCCAGTGGCTAACGAATGCTGTCCTATTCTTGCCGGGCTTGTGGAACTTGAAGCTGCTGTTTGCCTTTGCACCACCATCAAACTTAAGCTGCTTAACATCAATGTCATCCTCCCTATTGCACTCAAGCTCCTTGTCACCTGTGGCAAGAACCCTCCCCCTGGTTTCACTTGCCCTACTTAACCAAAGTAAGTATGGATCTGCTTTGGTGACTTGTTTTGTGTTACTACTTCCTAGTACATGCAGTGTAGTTAGCACAGTAATCTTCATCACTGTCATTTTTTTCTCTTGAAATGATAGTGTTATTCATGTTTTGTTGCTCAGCATATGGATTGATATATGAATTGTGGGTGCAGGTAAATGAGTAGTGGGTGGGATATGTGTATGAAGATGGATGGATTAGACATGAAAGGATGTCTAGTGGGTGGTCTTGGTTGTTTTTTTATTCTGTGTACAAGATTTGTTTCTGCATGGCATTGGTGCTAAGTGTAGTGTCTTAACCTTTGAGTTGCGTTCTCTCTTTTACATTATTGGATGTCTTTGTGTTGAAAATAATCGTGCCTCTCTCTCTCTCTCTCTCTCTCTCTCTCTCTCTCTCTCTCTCTCTCTCTATATATATATATATATATATATATATATATATATATATATATATATATATATATATATATATATATGCGCGGGTCTTTACGGTTGAGTAAGTTGCAAAGTGCAGCATACAATAAATGGTTAAAGAGTTTGGCGTGCAAGCCTGCAAGAAAATGATCTTAGTACACAAACGTGTTCCCTGAAATGGCTTACAAATTTTGCTCTAAGTCCAAATTCACAAAATTTCTACTGGAAAAAAAATTTATGCGAACTTCTTTCCAAGTATTCAAATATGCCAATATGTAATTTTTTTCTTAAATATGTGATTTTTCTTTCAAATATGGGTATTTCTTATCAAACATGAGAATATATGAATTTTCTCTCAAATATGAAAAAATATGTGAATTTTTTTTTCAAATATGGAATTTTCTTTTCAAATATGAAAATATATGAATTTTCCTTAAAATATGAAGAAATATGTGATTTTTCTTCTAAAGGCTTTAGCAACTTTTTTATGAGCATTGCTGAAAGATTTAGCATGCTTTATAAGTGCCGTTAAAAGTATTTTATCTTTAGCGATACTTTTGCAAATACCAGGCAAAAAAAACCTTTGTCTGGCTGACATTCACATATAAATAATAACATTAGTAACCATGAGTTGAAAAGGTCCCCAAAATGTGGGAACTCTTTTTACTAAAATTGCATAAGGGGGTATAAGTAGAAGGACTTTCACAAACGTGCGAAGACATTCGTAAATGTGAGAGTATTTAGTTTAAATAATGTGCACACATTTTGAGAACCTTCGCAATTCATGGTTGTGAATGTCTCCAAAATATACGAGCCTCTTTTTAATAAAATCGCATAAGGAGCACAAGTAAGAGGACATTCGTAAATGTGTAGAAAAAAAATTAGCTTGTAGAAAAGGTAAAAAAGTTTTTTTATAGCCACAAATTTGCAAAATTTGAGCAAATTTTAAAATTTATAGGACATTTCGAGAAACGCAACATTTTGTTGAATAATACAGTAATTTTTTGTATAGTTAAATGCTTTGAAGAAATGTATTTTTTTCCATACGGTGCCTGCTCAATCTCTGCTCATAGGTTTGAATTCCAAATCCTAATAGTTCAACAGTTGAATTAATGCATTTTTTTTCTGCATACAAGTTAACTCTAGCTCAGCTTGTTTAGCTCGGACTTGTCATAAGCTCGATCTCTTCTGGGTTCGCCGCAAGCATAGCCAATTTGTTAGACTCTTTTACCAGCTGGATACGTTCATTAAGAATGCAGTTACGGGTCAAAAAAACAAGTTTAACTTGGTTTTAGGCAAAACTCGGCCCAGTCATGCATATATACATATATAATTACATATATTATATAAAATATAATATATATTACATATAAAAATATGATTATATATGTATTAATAAATTTATACATTAAATATATTATAAAAATATCATTTAATATATATTTTATATAATATATTAATAAAATACTATAAAATATAAATAATATATACATATAAAATTAACATAACCCGACCGAGTCACCAAGTTAACCCAGCGGAGTCACGAGTTACTCAAGGACGAGCAGAAGTTTTAAAATCGTGATTCTAGGTTTTGAACCTGCAACGTCCCACCACGAGGAGACGTATCATGCAGCTCCCACCAACCACGCGGGGCCCCTGTTGGTAAAAACTCTTTACCATCAATCGTGATTTTATGAATAACAGTCAGGATGTCTATCGGAAGTCATTTCTCACTTTAACCTGGAACTGACTATTGAAGATCGTGAAAAATAAGGAAAAGACAACAAAATGATAACAGAAAAAATTAGGAACGAAATAGAAAGGGAGAAAAACCCGAATCAGGCATGAACCCGACCCGACAAATTATTGGGTCGGGTCGGGTCGGGCCAGCCCGCTGGCCTACTTGAAATTAAAACTTCATTCAAAATCGGGTCAGGCACGCAGACCAGCTCGTGGCCCGATTCTTTTATAAAGTAACGTTTAAGATTTTTTTTCCCCATCAAATGTAACTCTTAAGTTGGAAAGCACAGTTTGAAATCATAGTTTCTTAAACTCTAACCTAATCTTCATCATTTCAACGTTAATTAATAATTAGGATAAATGTAGGGAAAGTTGGTAACTTGGTAAGTTGATTATCCTTTAAAATAATCTTCATCATTTCAACGTTAATTTGTATAAACTTAGAGAAAGCGGCAACTTGGTAAGTTGAATGCTCTCTCTCTCTCTCAATGAGCCACTAAGGCTGGTCTCCTGACAAAGATTCATAACTTATAACGGGAAATCCATTTTAAGTTCAATGAAAATCTAAAGAGAACAAAACATAAAGTGTTTGGATCCCATTTATTTTGTGATTTTTAAATAATGTTTTAAAAAATTCATGCAATCAATGAATAAACCTGACCCGACCCGACCCGTTCTACGGGTCCAACAGGTGAGCCATGGGCTAGGAATCTGACCAAAACTGGGCCTCAATCCTGCCCGATTAGTCAAGTCAAAAGTCCAACCCATTGTCCACCCCTAATCATAACATGGACAAAAGCCATCAAACTCACATTGAAAGACTTGCTTGTGCTTGCATGTGATATTTTAGAAGGGTGTCTGTCTTAGAAGGAGGCACTAGAGCAGCTAGATCAAGCTTAACTTGTTTAAACCTGACTTGGACTCATGCGAGTAAGTAGTGGGCCGAGCTTGATCAGGCATTTAAGCTTGATTAGGTTTGTTTAGCCCGATTAATCTCGTCTAATTGTATCGTACAACGACTAATTTCTGGATATGTATTATTTTGGTTGACTTGTAATCATAAATCCCACTTTTAGCTAAGTGGGTAATGTGTATACTATGTATGAGTGAGCTCTTCGGTTCAAATCTTGCACTCTATGCAATAGATTTTTTTAAATGTTAGTTAATGTGGCTCGGGCTGATTCGAGCTAGGTTTGAGCTGAGTTTGTACACAACCTTTCAAGCTTGACTCAATTTGAGCTGAGCTTTTTTAGCTTGAGCTTGACTCGATCCTGATTCGTATGTACCACTAGGGGCAAACCCGCACCATCTGCTAGTATTGTAACACAATAGAAAAAGTTAAAGAAGAAAAATTGCAAAGTGGGTGATACTTCTAAATATGAAGTACATAGTATGCTTGACACATGGGTAGAGAGGGAGCATGCTATGTAGCCAAAAACCTAGGTGTTAGACATTTTTCACAAAAAATACATTAGTAGGTTGAAACCCAAAAAAAGTGCGCTCAACCTCACAGCAGTTAAAACTTTCAATGTGCTAATACTTTCATTGTGGCCTAAATTTAAGGCTAAATCTGCAAAAAAGGTTGATGAGTATGTAGCCACAAACATGTCTCTCACCCCAAAAGCTTTTGAGGAGAGGAAAGGGAGCTTAGTAGTAAAGAAGTTTGAGCTATCAACTCACTATAAGGTTGTTGCTAACTTTAATGTCTAGCTAGACAAAGCTGAAGCAGTGGCCAGATGGAGAGGGAGAGTTTAAAGAACAGATGAAAAGGATCAACTACAAGGGTGGAGGAAGTACCTCAGTAAGTGGAGAATAGAGAAGTTAGAGATGTTAAGGTGGATATTGATATTGAGGGTCCTTAGGAAGTGGAGGAGATTGAGGATCCTTTGGCTAGATCAGATAAGGATTCGTATGAGTTTGACGTTGATGTCTTGGTAGATCAGTCTTTGGAGGACAAAGTGCATGCTCCGAGAAAGAGTTCACAACAGAAAACAAGGTCTCGTTCTCGTGGACAAGTACTTTATTTATTTGTTATTTTGTATATATATGTTTATAAGATATTTACAATCATTGTCAATTTTATATTCAATCATTAATTAAATTGTCATATATATGTGTGTGTGAAGCATATTTTTAGGATAACTAGTTTGATTCTTTCAGTTTAATATTTAAAATGCTATATATATGTATGTGTGCAAAGCATGTTTGTAAGATAACTATGTTGAGTATTGCAATTCATTGATTAATTATGATTGTAGGATCCATAATGATAAGATTCAGAAGATCAAACAAGTTGCACGTACCAGTTATATTGGTTTCAAGCACACAAATGATTTCTAAAAATAATGAAAGAAGAGAAGAACTAGATGAATCAGATGCATTTTTGAAAATTCTTGAAGATCACACCATAGAACATTAGTCATAATATCTTAGAGGCCGTTGTATTGTTCTGAAATCTGACAACTAACACATTCTAGTTCTAAGATTTTGAGATGACTCACGTTGAAGGACATGACATGAATTAATGAATTTAAGTGTCATGGGAAGCTAATGAGTGCACATCATTTGAGAGATTTCAAGCACACTTTAGGTGTTTATCTACAAGTGAATGCATATGTATTTGAAGGTGAAAGGCTCATGTTATCATGATTGAGGAAGCCATATGATGCTAGCAGGGCATAAAAAATGAAGAAAAAACTACTTCAGAGGAAATGGTGGTCATAGGGTGGAGGAGGTTACAATATTTTTGCTCTACTATTTTGGCACATGCATATTCCTCGACAGCACTAGTGAAAAATTGATTCATGGATCATACATTCAATTATTACAAGACCTGAATTGCGTTGATGAATATGCATTGGGAGCAGCCTCACTTTTACACCTATATGCAAGTTTAAGTAGCATGAGACATGAAAGAAAAAATATTTCTAGAATGTCGACATTATTTATTTCTTTATTATATCTAAACTTTTGATTTATACTCAAACATTAATATTTAATATTGTTGATGTACTATATAGTGTATTAATTCATGTTAATCATTGTATTGATTCTTGCAGGTTTGAATATGAAATGACATATCTATTGAAAACCCTTGAGACGTGATTGTCTCATTGAATTTTCACGTGTTGTAATGTTAAGTCAGTCATACAACGAAGATGAGGAGAATGATCGAAAAGCGTTGGGTTCTCACATGGGAAGAGCCCATTATGTTGCATTATTGTGCAAGCTAACCATGGCAAATGTAAGTAATATTCGAACAATTTCTTATATTTTTATAAATAATGCGATATAAGACTAACAATGAATGAAACTTTATTCTATAGGTAAAGTGGTGCGCCTGCAAAATATGGAAGAGTACAATCGAGATGTGATTGTGCAAGCAAAGGACATTGCGAGGAGAGACATTTGGTTGTACAACATGAATGAAGTTGGGCGCCAAATAGCCAATCAAGTGATCAGGCAATTTGGGTTTGTTCAGCAACCGCCCTTTGACTCTAGCGTAGTTAGCATAATCATTGCTAGCACAATAAAGGATTACCTCACGATGTTTCTCAATGAACTTAAAGACTGGCATGATGATGACGAAGCCATCAACTTGCCATCCATAGTATATGCCTGTGAGAGAGAGGATGTAGTTGCTGACAACCTGCAGTTTGTAAGTAGTCCCTTTACAAAGAGGGTCATTCAAGCGAAGGAGAAACTTGGGGCAAGGAGTCCAAAACACTGAAAGACTACAAGTTAAGCGGATGCATAGTTGGCTCTTGCACTGTCTGAAAACCGCATGTTGAAGGAGCTACTTAAAGCAAATGAGCCAATTTTATGGACTCAAGTTGACCTTATTACTAACAATAATAAGATCATCGAGAAGCTACGAGTGCACCTGGTGCATCCATATCAGTGTCTTCTATTTTTTATTGTTTTATAAACTATTATAATTATGTAATTAATATTTTATAAATAATTATAAATACTATTATAATTTGCTTTGTATTTAAAATTTTAACTTTGAATTGTGAACAAATGTATATAGTTTTGTATTTAAATACCTATAAAAATTTAACTAGTTTGAAAGTATTCCAAATTTGAATTGTATACATCTATGTTAACAACTTAACTTTGAATTGTGAGTGAATGTATATAGTTTTGCATTTGAATACATATAATAGGTGAATTATGTATATGCTGTAAAATTGAATATTAAATATGAATTTTAATGTTGCAAGTGAATTGTGTATTTGCAGTAAATTTGAATGTTACCCGATGTGAATTTGAATTTTATAAGCGAATTTGAATGTTACAGGTGAATTATGTATCTGCTATAAATTTGAATTTTACCATATGTAAATTTGAATATTACAAGTGAATTTGAATGTTAAAAGTAAATTATGCACCTGTTGTAAATTTAAATGTTATTTGATGTAAATGTAAATTTTACAAGTAAATTTGAATGTTACAGGTAAATTGTGTATCTGTTGAATTGTAAGTTGGAATGTTACATGTAACTTTGCTCACTATTACTAAAGTTAATTAACTTTGCACAAGCAAGTATGCAAACAATGACTAATTTTTGTGTGGATATGGAAGTCCGTAAAAAAGTTTTGTAAACAATGACAATATTTGTTGAACATAAGGATATTTATAACTTTTGCAACAAAAAGTATGTGATTTTCTCATAAATATGCAAATTTTGTATTAAATATACATTTTTCTCCTAAAACTGTGAATTTCATCATAAATATGTGATTTTCCTCCTAAATATGCAAATTTTATCCTAAATATGTTATTTTTTATATTTTGCAATTCCTTGTTACAGAACATTAAACCTAGAATAAAGTTAAAATACAAAATTTACAGAACTTTCGCTTGTTTAAAAAATATATAGAACTTACAAAATATAAATTATAAAACATTGAATATTTAAAGAATATCAAAATTTTAAACTCATAATTTATGGAACAATTCTATCAAATTTGCATTCAGTATTTGACAATTCTGTCAAATTTAGAATATTATTCAACATATACTCTCCATAATTGTTTACAACTCAGCTTCTAATATCTTTATCCGACACTTAATTGAATGATGTTTTCTCATCCTCTATATTTTGTTTGGCCTTTGAACATTTTGTGTTCTATTATGGTCATTTTTTGTTTTTTTTTCTCCTCCTTAGCCTTCTCTTTGACACCTTCCAAAGTCGTTTTCTCCCTTATACTTTTATAGAATTTGATCATACACTTTATATAGTCGGTTACATCATTCTGAAAAAAAGGTTATCAGAAAATAACTAATTATATCTTACCTAAAAACACAACAAAGCATGATATATAAACACGTACCTACATGAAGTTTAATTTTATATTTTTGTCAAAGTAGTGTATATATAGTAGAATAAATATATCATAATCATACTTGTAACAATCATATACTAAGTCAAGAATAAGTACATGCATAAATTAAGTTAACAAACATATGCAAAGTAATTACATGTTTTCTTGTTGTTTAATACAATTTATGAGACAAGTTGTTCAATTGATGTAACAATTATAGTCAAACCACTCTAAAAAAATGAACCTGCAACATAATATTAAACCTTACAAATTAGAGAGCAATAAATACATTATTGAATAAGTAATGTAATCATACTATTTCTTTGATATTAACATATGCATTAGTTGTGAAACTCGTAGAATTATATAACCTAAACTTCATCGCATTTGTATCCATTTTGCAAAAAACCCAGCGTTGGTTGCTACAGTTGACAGAAATTAAGATCTGCAATATAAATAAAGTTTAAGGTCATTGTGCACATAAAAACTTTTTTTTATAATTATGCAAAGTTGTCCAACGAATAATTTATCAGATTCAAAGAAAAGATACAATAATTTGTCAATCTCTAAGCATCCATGAGCTCCATCTTGCATTTTATTAGTTTTGATCTTTTGCTGTGAATAATTAATATTTACTAACTAATTTTTATTAGTCAATAGAAAAACAAAACAACATAAACATCACTTTATCTTAGGCTTAAAGAAAATCAGGATAAGGTAAATGGTCATTGGTAGTTCCGCTCCTATTGCCATGTCAATCAGTACATATACATTTTTGAACTACATGATCAACCTTTCTAGACTTCACAAATATCAGCATGAAATAAAATAGAAGGCACAATTCCATCAAGGCTACAACCTACATCACAAAATCCAATCATAGATTCTAGAAATGCATTTTTGAGCAAAAATTTTATGTAGATATTTTCTTTTTTCCTTGGTGCATTGAAAACATATTACATGAAGAAGCATCTAATGTTGAAAAGAAATTGGATGCAATCAATGCATGCCGCCTAATTTTGCATACAATGTTTTATGCCATCGTGGACACTAACAACGTTTTATGCAAAAGCAAGAGGAAAGGATAGTACTGATGTGCCAAATCTAGTAGTTATGATGCATTCAGTGGAAACTGGTGCTATGCTGGTTTCACGGCGAAAGTGTGTGTAAATGCTGCCACCACAATTTCTGCATAAAAGGTGAAAAACAGATCACCCAGGAGATTCAATTAAGTTAAACAAGCAGAAAAAAATATAGAAAGCACCATCAATTGGTAATGATAAGGGAGTATCTACTCAAACCTAATAGAAGCTTTAGATTTTCAAATTTCTTAAACTTTTTTTTTTGTTGTTGATTAGACCCTATAAATATGACCTATAAGCATTATTTAGTAGAAAACAAGTTTTGGATCAAGTGATTATAGCATACATGTATGTTTTTTAAGACCTTTAAAAATCAATGGCTCACAATGTATCAAAATTTAATAACTTAAAAAATCTTATTTTTGTGTCCAAAAAAACATTATCCAAAGCAAGATTCTTATCAAATAAACAATGTTGAGTACATCCATAAGGTTTAATTGAGAAGATACAACCTACAAGAATGATTTCTAGTATGTGGGAGTAGATATTCTCATAGCCCTATATTCTCACATACTAGAAATCATAGTTGTAGATTGTATCTTCTCAATTAAACCTTATGGATGTACTCAACACAATTTATTTTATAGGAATCATGCTTTGAATAATGATTTTGGACATAAATATTAGATTTAAACCTTATGGATTTTTGTGTTCACGATGCTAATGTGCTTCTTCTACAATATTGCTACCCTGCGTAGTGGTGGGCATCCGGCCTGCCCAGGACTGTTTAAAGCTCGGCCCATTGGGTTTAAAGTGTGATGGCTCAGTCCATTTATTAATGAGCTGGGTTTTGGCCTGACTTTTAATGAACTCAGATTTGAAGAGCAGCTCATGATTCGGCCTATTAGCCTAATGAGCCAATGTTCAGCGGATTGGTTCAGGTCGACCCAAACCCATTTATAAGTTATTTTCTAATGAAGTTCATAAATTAATTCTTATAATGCCAAAAGCAATGAATTACATGAAAGATTAATGCACCCAACTAATTATCTTTCTATTTTCTATATAACAAATACAACTAATTAGGTAAATAGTAATAGTTACCAATTTACTATGCAACCAACTACTAAAAAAATTAATTAGGTAACTTAGGTCTATTGAGCTGGCCTGGTAGTCCTAGGGCCGACCCTAGCCCGGCTCATGTATATAACGGGCCAAGTTTTCGCCTCGTAGCTAATGGGCCAGGGCCTAAAACCTTGATCAAAACCCGGCACATTGCCCACCCCTAACCGTGTGTAGTAGGGAACCCCAAGTCCAAGATCCGCTATTATGGTTCACAAATCAAAACCAACCAGGTCACCTATTCAAAAGTGGGATCCTGTCGAAACTTAAGACTCCAGTTACTCTACTTCCAAATCGTAGTTCATCCCATAAGTGGGTCTTGGTTTTATAAATCAGCACACAAACAAGATTATCAGATTTCAGACTCATGCAGCTTGATCTATTTCTGCTTTGGGATGTTTTCGTGATTAGTTCTTACCACATAATTCAGAACACTGGATGACGGTCTCGTTTCAGATTTTCTACATGATATATATATAACTAGTATTGAATTTGATTGGGATATCACCAACATATCCAAAGAATGTAAATGCAAAATTTTTAATTCTATCCTAGGGCTGTCAACAGGTCGGGTACCTGACCCATTAGGGTATACCTGAACCCGCCCAAAGAACAAAATTGTCAGGTTTGGGTTCTGGGTTTCGTTGTGTCACGAAAATGAAATTTCAGACCCGGACTCACATACTTTCACAAAATCATTTTTATTAAAAATGCATATAAAATACTTGGGTTGGGTTGGGTTGGGTACCAGGCAAAAAATCCAGGTCGGGTACCTTGCAGAATCATGACCCAAACCCGACCCAGATGTTATTTGGGTTGAGTTCGGGCCAACCCAAATATTATCCGCATCGTTATTTTTTATGCCCATACCCAAAAGTACGTTTTTAACCTGTTTTTTGTGTCATTTAAATGACCCTTAAAAGGGTTTGCTTTTGTCAAGGAATTTATTAAAAAGTTTATCTTTGTGGCATATTCTATTGAAGGACCCATCTTTTGATTCATATTCCAAAAGAATCACATGTTTTCAGCCAAACTATGAAACAAAGTCCTGACTAATTTCGTGGTTAAGATCCCTTTTTTTAGAAAGAAATGATTAAAATCCAGACTCATTTTTAACCTTTGGTTTGAAAAGCTGTGTTTATCAATGTTATGCAATATACGTAGTTAGTGATTTTGTTAAATATAACTTGCGCTATTTTTATATAACTCACGGTTATATGAGTTTTTTTTTCTTCAAAAACAAGATAGGGTATATGAACCATGAAAATTAGATTCAATTGGATTCACAATTGAGTGTTTTTAACAGTATCATCTTAAGATACATTTTCGTGTTCAAAACGTTTCTATCAGAACTTTTTTTTTGCTTATTTTTTAAAAAAAGACAGTTTCAAATTTTTTTTCTTCAAAGTTTTAGTGAAAAACAATGGAGTTTTGCTTTTAAACCAAGGCTCCTGTTTAGAAAATATGGTCTTAATAATTTCATCAACTTCAAATATGATCTTAAGAAAAGCCAAGGGCTGCGGGCTGCCAATTTCTCCAATCAAGTCTTTGTCTACCTTCCATCAAAGAATTGGCTATGAATCTGAAGCTTAGTCAACCAAACTGTATGTGCACTTGACCTACTTGGACAAACCCAGTTGACCATGTTTGACCAAGACCCTACTTAATTAAGTTGGTGTTTCAAACCCTCGCATGATATATCCATCAATAACACCAGTTTTTCCTTTTTTCTTTTTTCTTTTTTTTATAGGCAACTTGGGGAATGACTCGGCAGAATTCGAACCCAAGACCCCTTGGTTATGATAGTACGACCTGTTCATTCACTAAGGAGTGCAGGAGATATTTTATTAGCAGATAAAAACAGAGTGGAAATTATGTTTCTATTTTTCTGCCTGCGGCTTGGGTCATACACCTAGCCTCATTATTCACAGCAATTCATTGAAAAATCAACTGTTGACATTTCCACCACAACCGGTCGAGGATTTTGATTACAGAGTACCATTTTTGTCAAACCGATGGGGAGCAGATCAGGTCAGGTCATGCTGAACATGAGCGTTTTTGCGCATGCTGACATCGTGGCCATCCGATTTGCATTTTAAAAAGCTCAAAAGTCAACAAAACCACGTAGCATTCATCCAAACTGCAAACAGACGGCCACTATGTCGGCATGAGCAAAAACGCTAATGTTCAACATGACCTGATCTGCTTCATTTTTGACAAATGCAGGAAAGCTGATCAAGCACTGAAGCAAAAAGAAGAGAATCAATGATTTGATGAAAGAACAAAACCTTGTTGAATTTTGAATCTAACAGCAACATTGGTGAAACTGAATTTGATGAACTACCTCTTCTACCAAGAGGAAAAAGGCTGGGCATCTGCTAACCAAAACAATTTTGGTCATGCCACCAAAACCCTAAATAATAAATGTAACCTTATTCTACCGCCTCTCCCATGGATATGTTACAAACACTGCAAGTTGTTGATTTCAGTGGCGAAACAAAACTAATATATCCTACACACTAGGATCAAGAGCTGTTCAATGTTACACCAGATGGCAAGAATCTAAGATGCCTGCATTGCTTCAATCTTGAAATGGCATCTTGTGCTTTCCCAAGCAGAAGATCCACATAAACTGCTGAAAGTATGGCTAATGGGTTAGATGGGATCACGGCCACAGCCTGTGATGCAAACTTGTGGGCCTGTTCAAGATCACCTTGCATGGCTGACATAGCTGCAAGGTTTACATATAACGCACCGCAGGCTTCTTCTCTGGACATGAACATGATGCTCTGTAAGTCGTTAGTATTACCACTTCCGCCAGTGCTTTTGAAGGCTGCAGCATTGTTTGGCTCTTCAACATCTACATCCTTCTCACTTCTCCATTTCCTACTGTCTTCATCATTAAAGGGCAATCGGACACTGATACCCTCTGATACATAAACAGACAGATGCTCAGCTGCCGCCTTAGGTCGATTCAACCGACATAAGGACTCTGCGGCATATATGTGGCCAAGAAAAAGGTACATACTGGAGCAGTCAGGTAGCTGCAAAAGCGCCTTTGCAGCTGCCAGTGCCTTCAAAGGGTTTTCCAAGCTCAACTCCACGAAGGATAGGTCTGCTAACACAGCTTGTTTTATCATAAGATGCTCTTTTCTGCATAGATCATTATAAGCAGCAACAAAGCTCTGCATTGTAGCATTAGAGCTAGCACCCCCCTTGGATTCTTTTGAATCTCCATTTGCCAAAGGAGCAGAACTTGCTGCTGCATTTGATGTTTTTGAGTCCCCACTTGTTGAATTCTTATGGATTGAGTTCTCATGACCAGCTGACATTCCCTGGCTGGACTCATCCTCTCCAGAAGCAGAGACTGCAGAAACTGCCTTCAATGACTTTGAATCACGAGTATTCAAAACATGCAAGGCATTTAAGAGACACTGTCGAGCAAATGGCAGTGAGAGTTTACATGGGCCATCACCACTTAAGAGATCCAACTCCTTTAAAGAATCCGAATGCCTAACCCTTGCATTCATATCTTCTACAATGAGCCGCCGCCATCTTCCATTGCCAACAACGTGGACATTAACTTCATCATTAAGAGCAAGCCCATTAGATTTGACAAGACCCTTCTCAAGTGCCAACAGGGAGCATTCAGCAAGCCGGAGCCATAGAATGGGTTGATTGTAGAAAATTGAACTAGCCTTCTGAAAACAGTGAGAAGCAACAATTGGCTTACCACAAATGAGATACTGCAGGCCACAGTTATAAATGATGAGCACAGACGTATCCTGCGAGAATGTATTGAGCTTAAGGGGCCTCTCAGACCGCATTGACAAGCTACTCTCTAATGCCTTTGAAAAGAAAAAAGTTGAAGTGCTGTGCTTTTTGAGCTGATGGTATATACAACCAAGATTGTTAAAGAAGATGCTGGAACTTCTGGAATCTGTCCTATTGATAGATGTCATTAAAAGTTTGATTGCCTTGCGGTGATTACTGCGAGCATACTCTAACTGGGACTTCAAAAGCAAAGCAGTGGAAGAATCTCTACCACGTGCAATGTTCATAGCTGACTTAACTTCACGTTTTGTCGCTTTCAGATTTGTAGTAAGCAAAAGAAGTCGGATCTTGTAAAGATGTAGCTTGAACTTCAGGTCCATTACGGCTGATGATCTTTCAGATGTTCGGCCTAGATCATTTGAGACTTGGGCAGAATCTGCAGACCTTGGCAAGGCTTCGCTACCAATGTCTAATGTTGAGAAAAGGTTTTCATAGTCCGCATCGTCGGACAAGGTTCTAACCAATGAGCTTTCAGAAGCATTTGCACTTACACCAGAGTCCAGATTTGAAACATCAACATCATCCAAGTTGGTTGGTGCTGAGGTAGCTTTTGGCACTTGACTTGAAGATTGATGATATGTTTGTATGTTACCATTATCTCCTTGATTTATCATGTAGCCAATACCAAATTTTTTCTCCAAATAATGAATCACATCCTAGATGCCAGGAAAAAGTATCAGAAAACGTTGCAAAATTTTGATAAATACATGAAAAAGTAGGCATGTAAGTAACAATCATAACACTTCACTGCACATTGCTATAGCACATTAGCATAGAAGTAGACAAGAAAACTGACTCAAGAAACTCTCTCTCTCTCAATCATGCGTATGAGAGAGTTTATAACAGTTCAAACTTCCTAATCTAGCTTACGCTCCTTGTTTTTCTATCAAGTGATGAAAAAACACAATTGGAATGAAGTAAACGACTAGATAAAGAGAATAAGAAAACAAGAGAAGACACAAGATTTAGGTGGTGCGTCCACTGGCACAAGCAACTATATATATATATATATATATATATGTGTGTGTGTGTGTGTGTGTGTGTGTGTGTGTGTGTGATGAAGGGAAAAAACCCCTAGCCGGAACAAAAGGAAAAAATACAAAACTAGATAGGTTGGGCTTATTGGATCAAGCCCGCCTCGACCACCACAAACCTCAATGAAAATTTCTATTGTACAATCTCCAAAATATTTTCGGATTGGGTCCACAGTTCAAGACACCCACACAACAAAGTGAACTGTCTTTCAGTCCTTGTAGTTAAATTTTCAATCACAATATTAATTATTCTAACATCTAAATAAAGAAAAAAGCAAGTTTCAGCACAAATTGAAGAGTGAAGGGTTTATACGCATTGCACATAGTTAAACACAAATAAAAGGTTATAACAAAGACATCACAGACTCCTAGGTAGCATGCCTCAGCAATGTTGTATTTAGAGTTACTATCTACCAGCACTGTGGTGTACCACACAATTTTTCAACTGGATTGTAATTTCGCGTATTTTTTCATGATTTTTAAAATCGATAAATATGAATTTCAAATTATATTTAATTAAATTGATAAAATCGTAAAAAAATATATCATTTTATAGGTGATGTCAGCTGGGTCTGGGCGTGGCCCAGAGCCCAATAAAAAGACCTAGTTGAGCTAATTATAATTTGAGAAATTTTTCGTTTTTAACCTTTAAATTAGAGCAAAAATCAAGTGAAATTCGAAGGCAAAAGTCAAGTATGAACACCCTGCCTCGGAATATTGATCGCGTTGGCGGCCTGTTAGTTCTACCTCTACCCCATAGAGTCTTCTAGAGGGGGGCGACACCTCTAGAATATTCTCTAGAATATTAAATAAAAATAATAAATAAAATAATTAAATAAATTTTAATTAAAATTTTCTAGAAGAGGTAGAGTTCTATATTAAGTAGAACTCTACTCTCTAAGGCCTTATCTAGAGGGGACGTCACCCCCTTCTAGATTAAATTAAATTAGAAAAAAAGGGAGATAAAATAAAATATTAGAAAAATAAATTATAAAAGGGGGTTGGTCACTTCCTCTCTCTAGAACTCGTGTTCTAGAGAGAGAGAGAGAAAAAAAGAAAACCCCAAACTCGTGTGAGGAGAGAGAGAGAGAGAAAGAGAAAAAGAAAGAAAAAGAGAAAAGAGAAGGAAGAAAGGAAATGAGAAGAAGAATAACAGTTTTTTTCGTACATACATCAATTTTTTCAATCTTTTTCCGCTTTTCGATCAAGGTACGGGTTTCTCTCTAAGTTCTTAGAGGAAGAAATAGGTATAAATCTGATTATATATATATATGAAGATTTATCCTTTTATGAAGGTCGATTTTCATTATGCATCAAAAAATGAAAAATATACATGTTGATTTCTTGGTTTATGCATTTGAACATGTATATGCTTATTCATGTTCAGATTTGATGTTTTTCATTAAAAAATAGGCATGTCGATTTTTTGTTTCATGGCTTATGTATAGCAAAAATACATGTGATGCATATAAACATATTTTTATGATTTTTTATTATTCATGCTATTAATTATATTTGTGAATATGTACTTGTTCAGCTTTATGGTCACGCAAAGAGGCGCATGTATTTAGGTATATGGGTTTTATTAGATCTGCACCTAAGGCATGCATACAGTTTCGGATTTGACGAGTTTGATATTCATACATGCTGAATATATATATATATATAGTCCTGTCGACCTTCTTGATTTTTTTCAGCTGAATATGTGCATACAGTCCATGTGTGATGACTTTTTTTTAGCATGTTCTGAAATTATCATATGGTTCAGATTTGTTTTGCCCAAGGAGATTGGGTTTTACTGCAGATTATATAAACTGCATAAACATATATATGAAATATACGCATCTGAAATATATGTTTTGATTCAGATCTGATGTGCTTTTGAACACACAGATCTAGTCCAGATCTGCCGAATACATGATTATTTGATTTGTGATTTAAATCTTTTCAGTAAAATGCTCATGCATGTGAATGCATTATTTTTAGTAGAAATACGTGTTCAAGCATTTGTATTTAACTATATGTTTCAGCTTTATCTCTTGTGCAGTTAGCATGGCATACATGCTATGCACATGGATCAGCCAGCACGCTGAAAATGTGTATTTTTCAGAATTGGTCGACCCAAGTACATGAATTTGATAATGTACATAGATCATCCCCAATTGTTGGAATTATAAAATGTTTGCATAGTTGTTTTAACACACGAAATGGTCATGTACATGGATCAGCCCCAGTTGTTGGATTTGTAAAATGTCTGCATAGTTGTTTGAATACATGAAATGGGTCATGTTCATGTTCAAGATTGATGTATGAATTCTTTTGAAAATGATATAAAAACATGATTTTGATTTGATTGACTTACAGTTGTGCATATCATACACATGAAATTTAAAATTTATTTGATGTTTGCATAACGATGAACATATGCATGATTGATTGTTTATGCATGAAATTGATCATAATAATGTGTTCTACAAGCATCTATTCTCATGCATATGCATTTAGCTTCATGTGCATTCATTTTGTGTGTTTTAATATGCATTTTGAACATGTTTTGAAACAATGTGTGTTGCATGTTACTGAAAATTTTGCAAAGATGGATAAATCACTTTTGAAATATGTTGGTGGTCAGATGTGAATCATTGCGGGCCGTGTAGGCCAGGCGCATATATTGCTCCAACTGTTGTTGATTTTATGTATGCATTGCAAAATTTATTTCTGAAAATTTAATAGTTTTCTAAAATTCATTGCATTGTTAAGCTGAGTGGGGGTTAGGGCTCAAAATTGGTTTTGAATGTTGATTTGCAAAATGGTTCTCGTGTAAAGAACTTGAAATTGTTTGGAAGGTAAAGGAAACCAAACAGTGTAATTAATCTCTTCCTTGATGTTCCTTCTACAATGTGAGAATCTTGGATGGCAGTCTTGGGGGACCGTGAGGATACTAAAACTCTGTGTGTAATTGTGCTCTTGAACCCGATATAGTAATTCACCTCTCGACCATAGTTTTAAGGAGATTCAGTCACTTTGCTTGGGGTGGTGTTGTTGACTCAACTGTAGTTATTGGTATACCAAGAAAGTGACATCAGTAGATGGTAATTTTTCTGTGTCCCGTTATTAGATGTTGATTTCTAATATTCCGATGGATGGTGTTGATTTCTGATATCGATCAAGGAATAATGTAGAATCCAGTAATAAAATATAAATTGTGTTAAGCTACAACTGAAAACCTAACTTAAACTTCGAAAATTTGTGTCTATTTTGAGTATCCGCGGGTTTAAGGAAAAGTGAAAATTAAATTTGTGTGCATTTAATAGGTAAATGCATGTAAAAGCAACTCTGATAAATAACTTAATAAGTTACTCATACATGTGCATTGAATTATGCATATTTATTATTCAACATTAGTTCATGTCAGAGTTACCACTCGAGGAAGTAGGAGCGAGATGTGATACGGGAAGCGGGAGCGGAAAGCGAGGCACTTTCAAAATTTTAGGAAGCGAGGAGCGTGAGATGACTTAGAAGAAAATTATGAACTGTTTCGGAAGCGACCTAGGAAGCGAACCAGAAGCGAGGGGGAAGCGAAAAAAAAATTAAAAAATGAAAAAAATGGGGAAGCAAGGGAGAAGCGTGCTTCCCAAAAAAAAGTGTGCTTCTCTGCACGTTTCGGAAGCACGACGTTTTGCGCTTCCGAAACGCGCTTCGGGGAAGCACGCTTCCCCCATGCACCTTGGCGCTTTTGGTAACTCTGGTTCATGCATTTATGCATATTTGGCTTTGCATAATATTTGAATCGACGTGATATTTTGTTTAAATACTTGAATGGTAAGTTGATTGTGGTAAATTGTTGTTTGTGATATCCTTCTAAAGTTACGCATGAATTTGTTTATGTTATTTTCTTTATTGATTGAATTTTTAGAGAAATTCGTAGAGGACTTTGGTTCTTAACCGTGTTATTAAAATTGTTTTATAGGCACAGCTCAATGATGTCTTGATTAGCTGGCTGGAGACTACGAGCTGTGTGAATGGTTTCTGGATTCTGACAGGATGGCTCATATGATATAGTTGATTTTCTATGTTTTAGACTATTTGACATTTTCATTTAAATTAATAAAGTTTGAATTATTCTTCATTTGATTCAATGCACGTTATGGTTTGTAGTTTGGTATATTAAATCTGTGATGCCTCGGATCCTTTGGTGTGTTTTCGCAAATGTTTTAGAAAAAAAAATCACTATTTTTATGAAGGTCAGTTGGGGTCATTACATGGATATACATTTTACCGCCGACTATCGAGAAAATCCAATGGAAGAACAAACCACACATGCAATATTTTAATAAAATTGTACACGAACTAGAAAGTGTCAAAAAACAAGAGAAAAAAATACCCATGCCAAAACTAATTATGGTAACTTTTATGTAGAAGTGTCTTTTAAACTAGCTGAGCGCAAAAGAAAACACTCATAAGTGAAAGATAAACATATCTAATTTCTATAAAGAGGTATATACAACACAGCGGATAGTGCAAAAGGCCAAACACCATTAAAGAAACAAAATTTAAATACAACAGAACTGTTTGTTACTCTAGCCTACAATTGCCGCCCTATGGAGAAGAGATTGAAAAAAAATTATACTTGGAAGAAACTTCAAAAGTGTCACCAAGCACTTGATGACATTATTGTCCAACAAGGATAGCTTACGAAAAATATCGTGGTCCAACATGGATAGCTTGGGTACAAACAAAATGGTAATTTTAAGAAAATGAGAAAATTTTGTGAACCAGGATATTGAAGGCCAGATAAGTAAGATTGCTAGACAATCACGGTGATGGAGAACAATTGCATGCAAAATAGACCTTAGACTGCCACAAGAATAATTAACAAAATATATCAGCTTAAATTAGCAATGATGAAAAGGTTCATTTTCCAAGATTAGTCATTGGCTCTTCTAAAAAAACAAAAAAGATTAGTCGTTGGCCGTGAATATATATGCCTACAAAGGGCAGGTAAGACCAGATGTGCAAAGTAGCATTACCATACAGGAGGATGAGCTAAGGTGAAGTTTTATGGGGTCACTTTGACATTAAGTTTGGTGATTGTGCAGCACATACGGAAGATGAGGATGCTAAACAAAATAGCTGAAGGACATGGGTGAATGGAAATGTTACAAAAACACTACCTTGTTGATGACACAGTCATGCTACACGCTCATTGAAAAACATAACAGCGCCCCTACCAAGGAGAGTATGAGACCACTGCTGTGGAGCATCATTGCCTAGCTGGTCACCTTAGGGAAGTGCCACAACAAGACAATTTAAAAAGAAACATTGGCTACAAATGTCTCCTGACAAAGAGAGTCACCAAGCCCATGCTTTGCATGTATCCTTTCTTCACATTTTCATTTTATTTTAATTTACTTTTAATTGCCACTTCACATCTTTATTTGAAATGAAGATGGATGATGGCTACAAAACATGGTTGTAGAGATCATTCTATTTTCTCAGAGTTGAAAACTAGATAACTTTAATAGAAATCATGTGTGCAATCATACAGAGTGGGAAGAAAACCTATCCCATGTGGAAGAAAACCTGCTGCTGGATAGCAAGATCAAAGCAAGATGAAGGAAATGGATAAGGACCGAGTGTCAGAGAAGGAAAAGAACAAAAATTTATTCAAAACTATACTTTTGATTGGACTGCCTAACATGGATTGAGAACAGTTCCAGGACATAACCACTACCAGATGGAGAGCCACATATTATTCATATGGTGCCTCCTGTGTTAGCAGGATGAAACAAGCGGAAATGCAAAAACAAAGTGCTTAAGCACAAATACAAGTCCACTAAGGGATAATACAAAGGGAAAAAACCAATATAAGAGCACACAAGCACAAAAGTGCATAAAATGGATACTAATGGACAACCAAGAGAACATAAACAACACAAAAAATGTCTTTATTGTCTAACAAATGCTTAAGAAAAAGCATTAACTAAAGAGGAGGGAAACACCCTCTATATATACACTTAGATGGCCTTGGAGAGCTCCCAATAGAGTCATTGGAGCTCCCAACGGCTGTAATTATAGCCGTTGGGATTGCTCTCATCGACTATGGTCTTTGGACCATAGAGCCTCTACACAATGAATAAAAGACATAAAGATAAAATAAGAAAAATAAGAAAGAAAAAGACAAAACTGTCCCTAATGGATAGACCCTATTACATAGGGAAAAGACCAAAATACCCCTGATAGGTATTGCTTATTACATAAATATATACAATTATATATATATATATATATATGAATATATAATTATATTTTAATTTCCTCTCTCAAACTTATGGTGTGATTACCGAAAGTTTATTAAGGAGAAAGATGAACCGAGGTGCAGAAAGAGCTTTAATGAAGAAGTTTGCAAGCCGATACTCAGAAGCTATGTCACACAGACTCGGCTAGGAGGTCGACGCATCCGTGTCGACATGCCCCGACATGGGTGCGGACACGGGTGCGGCTTCGGACACGGGGCGGACTCGGTCAACAAGTGATGCAGAGCAGGCCAGGGCTGAGCCTATATAGTGTGAACCGGACATGGCCATGGAACCCGACACCAATGGGATGGACGATCGGACCCAGGTGATGGATCCGATCGCGAGTCTAGTACCACGATGCAGGGACGTGCCCCTGCGTACTTATTCCAAGCGAGTGAAGGTCTGAAACACGTTGCTCGTCGACAGCATTCCAACGCATGGGTGATCAAGCATGTCAGCAACATCGATTTAACCTCGGGTCCAAGGGTTGGACCTGAGATCCAGATCCATTATGCAGTCTATAAATACCTTGCCTTAGGGTTACGTAGAGGGGGGGGAATTGAAGATTTGTTTATTTCTTTTATTGTTTCTCTCTTTTTGTCAGCATTTGTTTCCACTGCAGCCGTTATTTCCATTCCCAACATTTTCTTTATTCTTCATTGTAATTTGTTACCTTCAATAAACAAGTTAAGGTGCATCGAAAACTTCGATCTCCATTGCATCAACAAGTGTTGAACTCGGTCAATGCATCGGGGCCAAGTTCATCAACTTTATAGACTCGGTCAACTTTGACTGAGCCTATTATTGTCCATATTTAAAATTTAGCAAACTTATTATTAATTTATTATTTTATATATATATATATATATATATATATATATATAGCCGAGTCCTTGTGTCCAAAATTTTTGAAATTGTGTCGCACCCGTACCTACACCCATGTGACAGAGCTCAGAAGTAACATACAACAACTCAATAATCCCTCTCAGGTATTATCTCGTACACAATGACAATCCATCCCAATGTGTTTTGTTCACTCATGGAAGGTGTCATTGGTTGCAATGTAAATTGCGTGTTTATTTTCACAACACATCTTCGAAAGGTTGGAGATGTTTACACCCATATCTCTGAAAAGATTCCTTAGTCATACAAGCTTCATGGTTGTCGCAATCATTGAACGATACCTAGCTTCAATGGAAGATAATGAAACTTTTTGTTGCTTCTTGCATCTCCAAGAAATTAAAGAATCCCTTAAGAAAACATAAAAATCAATTGTTGAGATTCTACCATTAGAGTTTCTTCCTCAATCTGCATCAGTATAAGCAAGTAGATCTAAAAACGAATAATAAGGATAAAAAAAAACCTTTAGTGATAGAGTTTTTAATGTATCTGGCAATCCTTAACATTGCACTCTTGTGCATATTAGTTGGATCTTGTTGTAAGGAGTAGGATCTTCAATCAATGTTCCATCTTCTAGTCTTATTTTCACATTGACAACTTTATGAGTTTCCAGCTTATCATCAGAAATTTCTGACTTATCACAAATATCAATAAAAAGTTTTATTTGAGACAAGATATACCCTCTGGGTGAGTAAGCAACTTTAATACTTAAAAAATATCTCAAAAAGCCGAGATTAGATTTTTTTAAGATAATTTTAATTTTGTCAACTCTCTTTTTGTCATTTTCTATGATTATCATATCATCTACATAAAATAGTAGAATAACACTATTAGTACATGTATTCTTGACAAAAAGAGAAGTGACAGTATAACAAGAACGATAACTCAAACTGATCATAACAACACTAAATCTATCATACCAAGCCTTAGAGGCTTGTTTAAGTACATACAAAGCCTTTTTAAGTTTAAGAGTTTTTCCTCTACCAATGTCAAACCCTGGTGGAGGATCCATGCAAACTTCTTATTTAAGTCCTTAATTGAGAAAGAAATTTTTGACATCTAACTGGTAAATGAGCCACTTTTGGATGAAGACAACGACGATTAGAGTTATTACATTAGTCATTCTTGCTACCGCACAAAGATTTTCTAATAATCAATCTCATATTCTTGAGCGTACCCTTTAGTAACTAACCTAGTTTTGTATCTTTCAAGAGTATCATCACATTTAGTTTTGACCTTAAATACCAATCTACACCCTACCGGTTTCTTTCCTAATAGTAGTCTAACTACTTTCCAAGTGTTGGCCTTATGAACGGATTCTAGTTCTATGTTCTTGGCATCAACCAAAGAAGATAGTTTTTAGCTTCATTGTAATATGATGATTCATAGCAAAAGTAGAGTGCCATTAAACAAACTCTATAATTTGGAGAAAATGAGTCATATAACACAAACCTCTTTGGTGGATTGGAGACTCGATTAGATCTCCTAAAGGTTGACTCTTCTATGGGTAGACCTTGTGAATATCTTTCATAAGCACAAGGTTTATCTCTTTGCTCACGATGAGTATAGACATGCAAATCTTTGGAGGAATTTTCAATAACATTATCATTATTATGAGACAACTCTAAATTATCATCAACATGATGATGTCTATTATCAACATCATTATCTAAAGAGTTATCACAAATAATATCTTGATTTATCTCACAATCATTTGATTCATAGGAGCCATGCTCTTCTTTTGGCAAAAGATCAAAGATGAAACTATAGTCTACTTCCTCTTTGTTATCCTTTTTCATCAAACCCATTTTCACTTTCCAATAAAGTTACATCTTTAGAAAAATATAGTTTATTATTTTTAAGATCAAAACACTTATACCCTTTTTGAGTTTCACCATACCCAACAAAAATACATTCAAAGGCTTTTGGAGATAATTTGTCATTTTTATGAGTAAGAACAAAAAATTTGTAAACGCTTAAAATCGGGTGTTATGTTAAATAATTTTTCAAATGGAGAAATATTTTACAAAGAAGATAAAGTCATTCTATTTATCAAATAAAATGAAGGCAAGATAGATTTAGTCCAAAAAAATTTAGGAATATCTTTAGAAATAAGTAGGGTTCTAGCGGTTTCTATGATATGTCTATGTTTTTTATCCACCAACACATTTTGTTGAGCAGTCTTAGGACAAGATCTTTAAAGATAAATTCTATTTGTTTTAAATAATTTTGAAAATCTTGACATATATTCTCTACCTGAATCAGACCTAAGTATATAAACCAGAGTTACCAGAAGCGCCTAGGTAAGTGGGGAAGCGCGCTTCAAAAGCGCGAAACATCGCGCTTCCGAAACACGCGGGAAAGTGCCACTTTTTAATGGGAAGCGCACTTCCCTTTAATGGAAAATGTGCTTCCCTTTTATGGAAAGCACGCTTCCCATCACGCTTCCCCCATTTTTTTATTTTATTTTTTGTATTTTTTATTTATTTTATTTATTCTTTTTGCATCCCCCTAGCTTCCTAGGTCGCTTCTGGTTTGCTTCCCGGTTCGCTCCTAAGTGGTCCCACGCTTCCTGCTTCCTAAAATTTTGAAAGTGACTCGCTTCCTGCTCCCGCTTCCTCAACTGGCAACCATGATATAAACATTGTTTTGAAATTGATTTTTAATAATCATGTGAAATTCTTTAAAACATGAGAAAACATCCAATTTGAGATTAAGGAAGTAAACCCATACATATCTAGATCATCAATAAATATGACATAATACGAATAGCCATCTTTTGACAAGACTGAGGATAGGCCCCATAATCAGAATGCTAGTACTCAAAAGGGTTTTTTGAAATAAAGGTTCGATTTGAAAAATGAATTGATTTCATTTTTCAAAAATGCAATATTTGCAAACAATATATTTTTCATTCAATTTTTTTTCCGCAAAAGGGAAAAGATACATCTTAGATAAGCTTGGATGTCTACGTCTTTTATGTCAAGTTATAATATCTTTATCTTTGACATAATTACAAAAATGATTTGGATGGAAAAGATAAAAAATCTATGAAGTAGAGATCATTTCCTATGTCCTTGCCCAATCAGCTTCATTGACTGAAGATCGTGCTGAGAGCACCCTTTAGATGAGAAGATTTCACATCTATGGTCGAAAATTTATAAAATAGAAAAAAAATCTAAATTAAATTTAAGAACTCTAATTTTTGGAACAAAGAATTTTTTACAGTCTAAAATTCCAACATTGTTGGCTTTTAAAGATGACCCATCGGTAGTTGAAACCACTGCCACTGATATCAAGGATATTTTAAAAATATCGCAAGAAATACCAATATTTTAAGGTGGCCGATATTAAAGGTAATATCTCATGATATTTTCAAAATATTGCCGAAAGACATAATATTATGATATTTTTTGGAAAAACTCTTTTTTTTAAGTTTGCATTTCCTGCTTTTTTGTTTCTTTTATATTGTAAAACTTTTAAAACATGTTTTTTTTATATTTTTAAAAGAAAAACAATACAAAACTTAATATTTTCTTAGCTGTTTTGTTGTTATTTATATTTTTTTCAATTTTTTAAACTATCAAGATATTCTCAAGATTTATCAACTTTTGAAAATCTCTTCGAGAAATACCCTCACCAAGAAATTGCCTTTAATGATATAGATGACTATGGTTGAAACACAAAGCAATTTTGAGTTAATGCATACAGCGAAAAGAACACTTTCATGAGTAGTCATGTGAAAGGAGGCCCTCGAATTAAGAATCCAAGAGCACAAACCTGGAGGAGATGATGAAGCAATAGCAACACCTAAAGTTGAATAAGATGTCTTGAGGAATTGTTGGAGTGCCTTCGTTAATTAACTAATGGGATTTTTAAGATCTCCATGTGTCTCTTCATTATTCTTGAATGTGGATTCTCCAACGAAAGCCACCTTTTTGTTGAGTTGTAGACGCTCATTATAATAGTGGCAAATAATTTTTTGTGATCATCCATTATAATTTTGCCTCCAAAATATAAAGATTTGTATGTTCTCATATTGTTACCGGACCTAGCCACGACCAATACTTCTCTTAGTCATTTCAAGACGAGTTTCCTCTTGGCATATTTTGGCAAGAGCCTCTTCAAAGAGGCATAGCAAAGGATCTATGGAGGAGGAAAGACCTCACTTGTTCAAATTTTAAGCGTAGATCATGTAAAATTTGAAAAAAATTGTTCTTTTTTTATTTGTTCACGCTTAAGTTTCACGCCTGTGACGGCTACCCATTTAAGTTCAAGAAGTGCTAACTCATCACAAAAAGGAGACAAGGCACTAAAATAGTCTCGAACACTCATGTCCCTTTATTTAGTGGTTCTAATCTTTTGTTGCAAGAAATATTGTTTTGCTAGGTCTTTTGTGGTATACATACCCTTCATAAAGAACCAAACCTCATTTGCCTTTCTACATTTGGCAATGTTGGCACATATCTTAATGCCGACATTGTTCATGAACCAAACTAGAATTTTAGCATGGTTACTTTTCAATTCTCTACCTCGATTTGATGACCATAAATAGTCATGGTTTGATCTTATCCTTCAAGAGTTTTCTCTATGCCTCCAAGTTTGGTGAGCTTTAGAAGAGGCTCGAGAGTGGTGCCCAACATGTGCCCCCAAAGCTTCTTTCCTTCGAGGTGGTTCTTCGTGGCGGCGGACCACATCATATAATTAGTTCCATTAAGCTTGAAAGAGAGTTCAACCTTGATTCACGCTCCATGACGAACAAGATGAGAAAGAAAGAGAGAGTGGTAGAGAAAAAAGAGGAAGGAAGATGAACATGAACTCTTCAATCACGAGCACACATTCCTTTGATCACCATGAGCAACACGTTCCGAGGTCGAAGAATCCAACGTCTCTGATACTATGTAATGAAACAAGCGAAAATGCAAAAACAAAGTGCTTAAGCACAAATACAAGTCCACTAAGGGGCAATACAAAGGGAAAAAGTCTATACAAGAACACACAAGCACAAAAGTGCATACAATGGCTACTAATGACCAATCAAGAGAACACAAGCAACATAAAAAATGTCTTTATTGTCCAACAAATGTGTAAGAAAAGTACTAACTAAAGAGGGGGGAAACACCCTCTATATATACACTTAGATGGTCTTGGGGAGCTCCCAATGACTCTATGATCTTTTGACCATAGAGCCCCTACACAATGAATAAAAGACAAAAATAAAATAAGAAAAAAAGACAACTCTGACCCTATTGGACAGGAAAAAAGACCAAAATACTCCTAATGGGTATTGCTTATTACATCAATATATACAATTATATATATATATATATATATTAACAGGAACCTCAAGCAAACCTCCATGTTGCATGTTTGTGTGTTGGGGAGGGGGGAGGGATTGAAGAGCAATAGAATTAACCTAATTGGGCATTTCTTTCTAGTTTGGTCTTCTGTTCTGTGCACAGTTCCATTTGTCAGTAGGTGTATACACCTTTTTCACATTTCAATTTCACAAAACTTTCAGCTTTACAATACATGAGCCATAAGTACTAGGGTTATCCACGATAGAAAGAGAGACTATCATGAACTGACACACAAGCTCATTTCACCTGCAGTCTGGTTCCCGGAGCTAAGTTCCGCTACAAGCAAGAAGTATGACACACAGTTAAACTTACAGAGTAGGGATACAACTACTTTAGTGGAGTTCTTCATTCAGAATAGCACATGAAATATGGCATTGAGTTTTTTCAGATAGTCAAATATGGTATTGATTTGACATTAAAAAAGGGAAACATTACAGCTTATTATGGGAAACCCCCAGAAGAACATTTCATACAAAAAGTTCTAAACGAAAATCAAGTGGAGCTACAAAGAATAAGAAAATAAAATTCCTCAGAGGAATCCTGCACTCTAGCTTAACAGACAAAAGTTCAACTCAAAGTTAACAAACTGCCCAAAAAAGTAGTCTCATTTGAACTTTTAGAACATGATTACTTAGAGATAGACATTACTATAGTGAACCATGAACAGCAATAATGAATTTTTGGTGAAATTCAAAAGAAACAATCAGGAAGTTTCCCTTATGTGGAAAACTCCATCACTACTACTAGTTGACAAGCATCCAACCAACTATTTTAAAAATACCAATTTCCTGAAGTGGGATGTTAAGCGAACACAAGCAACTAAAAGAGCTTCATACCAGAACAAACTTATGAATCAATATCTAGCGACTTATAAAAACTTAATAAACTAAAACTTACAGCAGCTTTTGATGCATTACGGAAGGCTAAGGCAATATCTAATATGAGAAGGCAAATATGGAGAGCTGTTGCCTGGAAAAACGAAATCCATCCTTTAAAAGGAATAAATAAACAACATCAACGCATTAAGATCTGAAGCTGACTCAGAATTTAGAGAGAGTACTTCTTCTATAGGTTCTATATTCTGATATAATGGTTCCAGAATGGATAAAGCCTGTGAATATTCTTGAAGGTGATACAAGGTAACTCCCTGCATATTTCAGAAGCAAAAGCTATAACAAATCAACCATCTCATACATGGAAAATATTGACTAACGCTAAAATGCTTTACAACCAAAGAATAATCAAGGGAGCACAGACAACATACAATATTAAATGCTGCTATTGAAGTGTCAAACTCATCCACATACACAACATTGGCAGGATATGAATTGGAAAACCGGTGTGCAGCACGGGTCATACTTCCTCTAGATCCTGAAACAACACTACCTTCAGAGTTGCTAGCAGCATCTGATTGTTCTCCAGATCCACAGGAAAGATCTTCACTTCTTTTCTACACCATTAATTCAAATGTACAAAATAGTAAATGTGCTGACAGGTTGCTATAGGAAAATCCAAAAGATGAAGCTATAGGTGCATGCTGCCACTTACACAAAAAAGAAAAAAGCTCAATGAAAAGAACTAGGGGAAATGTATCATCTACATCTACACAACATGGCATCACAGAAGTGTTGGGCTTGTTTTCAAGTAGGGGTGGGCAACCCGGCCCACCATGGGCCGGGTTTGGGTCAAGATTTTAGGCCCTGACCCGTTAAGTACTCGGCCGAAACCCGGCCCATTATATAGATGTGCCGAGCCCGGGTCTACAGGGCCGACCCGACCCGACCCGATGGGCCTGAACTACCTAATTAATTTTTTAGTAGCTGGTTGCATAGTAACTTGGTAATTATTACTATTTACCTAATTAGTTGCATTGATTATATGAAAAATAAAAGATAATTAGATGGATGTACTAATCTTTCATTTAATTTATTGATTTTAGCGTTATAGACTTATAGGAATTAATTTATGAACTTCATTCGAAAATAACCTACAAATGGGTTTGGGTCAGGCTGTACTGACACGTTGAACATTGGCCCATTGGGCCAATGGGCCGGGTCATGGGCTTCTCTTCAAACCCGAGCCCATTAAGAACCGGGCCAAAACCTGACCCATTAATAAATGAGATGGGCCATCTCTGGGTCGGGCCACACTTAAAATCCGATGGAACGAGCTCTAAACTGGCCTGGGCAGGGCCGGGCCAGCCCGATGCCCACCCCTATTTTCAAGTACAAAAAATCCATGCAACAATTTTCCAAACAGTAAAAAGAAAATGACCAAAAGATCGACCATAAGCCATATGAAAAATGCAACAACTACATTTATAAACATGCATATAACTGAATAAGAAAGTCACTTCTAACAACAATCAGGGAGACACTGGAGTACATGGTAAAGAAAGCTCAGTCCCAATTCCACAATACACACACACACACACACACACACACATATAGAGAATGCTAGAGAGGTTGTAATCAGTTTAATCTCCTAACCATGCTAACCATCGACAAAGTACACAGTTGCAGGTATCTGCTTAATTTGGAATTGGTAGGTCCTAACCAATTTAATCTCCTATGGTTACAGAAAGCATAGTTGCAGGTATTTGCTTAATTTGGAACTTACATATTCATTCTCTATAACTTAGCAGAAAATACGTATTAGATTATGTATTTTTCATGTTCAGATGTGTTTTCAGAGAGACAACAAATCAACAAAAATGAACAACTCGTGTTAGGATAAGACTGTGATGAAAAATTCAAAATGTATTCGAAATTAATTCAGACCAAATCACTTAAGTCAACAAGCACTAATCAACACATTTACAGGCTCGACAAAGCAAAAAAAATCTTGCAACGATGAAATCATCAAGGTGTTTATAATTTTAGATAAAATTAAGAAAACTAACCACAAAGCATGTTTAATACAAAAACAGAAAATGGTAAACCTAAAGCTAAAATTACAAAAAAGTGTTCATAGATGTCTTAGGAACATCCAAAAGTGCTAGGATATCCATGAATTAAAAAATGGTATCATCTGAAAGTTCCCCAGGAGTGTCCTTGCTAGTGTTGATGCAACCAAATGACAGACATGAACACAGCTAGTTGGTAGGAATGTCTAGCAAACATGGTGGAAAGTTAATCACATGAAGTAAAAGTACTGCTAGTTCAACATCACTAAACACAACTAGATCTTCACCCTTAGCAGAAGCATCCATCCACTTTTGAGTGATGAAGTTCTGATGGACCTCAGTGTGACCAACCCATACAATAATACTGCCCGCTGAAAGTGTACAGGAAGAGGCTTCACTACTCTGCTGATTGAGGACTTAAAATTAAGAAATGCATGTGTTACATGTTCAGTCATCAAAAATATTGACAAGCTTTCAACAAAGAATGACCTCCATATCATATTAAAACTGTATACAGATTATTGAATTGGGTTACACCAGAGTGAAAAAATGCATTTTAAGGTCACAGATGAACTCTATTTGGGCAACCTTTCTGGAAAACTCGGTGCATCAAAACACTCCAAGGAAGTGCTTTCTTTAAGGAGTCTCAATCCCTAGTTATGTGCTTCATTCCAACATTCAGCCTTCAGAGAGTCATCTGTAAATGACAAGGGACATTGAGCTTTGAATATATCCAGGGTTGGTTATTGTGAGTTTAGCACAGAGCATAATCCCAGCCTTAGACAAAAGGCAGAGCACCTGTGCCAAGGATTCTCGGATTTCTGTATAATGCTTTTGCATTTCACATGACACATTATCACCTTACTTCAGCTTCTGATGCTAACGAAGATTCCTTTGCTCATGCTTTAACCAAATAAAAAGAGGATGACTTCTACGCTAGACAAACTTTCACTTTCTTGAAAGCATATCAACAAACCATGAAAATGTGATTTCATAAAATGACAAAAGAAGTCAATGTTACATCCTGACAAGCAAAAACAAACTATACAAAAAAATAAAAAGATGGATCTATAGAAAGCATTCAAAGCTTAAAATATAGCTACAAAACAAAGAAGATTCACCACTTAAGTATCACTAGAATTCTGTACTGTTTCACAAGTTATACAACTTCATCCCACTTACTTTGACCTTATTAAGCACTTCAAGAAGCTTTCTGGGATCAGAACAGCCATCCCGATAGTTTTCTGCAACAGCAATGTTGTGAAGAACCTGCACAACCATACCCGTAAGACATGCCCACGACAACACATAACAACCAAATAAATATGCAGAAAATTATGAACTCTAACTCGTTAGCACAATTATGCTATGCACAAAATAATCTTTTTCTAATTGTCATCATTCCACCAATACACATCTAATCCAAAATAATGCATGAAATCAACAAACAAGACAAAAAACACTACATTTTTAGATACTTTTGTATCAGCAACTATCCAAACCAAACAGACCCACATACCCACAGTGAGAAATAATCCAAAACACGTGTTCCCCACAAGATAAACCACAACCGGACACACGAACGAAAACCATCTAAAAGGTAGAATCTTGGTACCCAATTGACAAATACCAAGAATCCCATCGACGAAGCTAATCGAAAACAGATGAAAGATAGAAAGTAACGAGGGGCAAGACGTGGGATTCGAACCTTGGGATCGTTTTCCTTCATCTTCAATAGCTGATTCAGGACGTCAAGGCATTCCTGGTAACGGCGTGACTGAAAGAGGAGGGCGGCGTCATTGGCGATGGCGGCGATGACGGAGATAGCGTGGCCGTCTTCCTCAGGGGGCGCTAGTGCTGAGGACGACGATGGCTCTCTTGAGGAGTCCATCGGCAGATCCACGGATAAAAATGAGGGAATCGCAGGAAATTACTCTTTTTGGTTTGATTAGAGAGGGCCGCATATAAGGAGGGAAACTTCTGATTTAGGGACAAAGGAGAAGGGAAGAAAAGAAACCCTAAAACCCTAATTGAAGAAGACGAGGAAGAAGAAGAAGAAGAGCTCGGAGGAACCCATGGATGGATTCGTTGAGAGAGGACGAACCCCAAAAGAGAGAGAGAGAGAGAGACCTCACTTGGGTTTGGATACGAGTCTGAGCAACGAGTCTCTTTCTTGTTTAAAAAGATTTTTTTTCCTTTTGCCTTTTCATTTTTATCTTAGAAGGCTCCACTCCAAGAGTTGTCACAAGGACACGTCAATAGAGGACGGTGACGCGAGTTCGTTTATTTTTTAAAATATAGGACACGAGAGCAGGAAATTTTTAATCAATAAAAAACTAATTTATTGATATTTTAATGTTAACAATATATTTTAGTAAAATCAAACTTTAAAATATTGAAAAATAATATTAAAATGTTAACCATACTGCGTCTTCGTATCCACATGTCCAAGTGTGTTCGCTCGTGTCACTCTAGACACGACACCAAAAGTAGTCCAAGAAGGCTCCCCTCACCTGGTAGGCTGGTAGTAACTAGTCGGGCTGCAAAAGGTCTGAATACGAGCTAGATCTTGTTAGACACGACCCGAACTCACTGGAAGCTGGAAGCTGGAAGCTGGAAGCTGGAAGCTGGAAGCTGGAAGCTGGAAGCTGGAAGCTGGAAGCTGGAAGCTGGAAGCTGGAAGCTGGAAGCTGGAAGCTGGAAGCTGGAAGCTGGAAGCTGGAAGCTGGATCAGCTTACATCAAGTCGGTTTCTGATGGTTCTAGACCTGGCAATGACGCTCAAAGTTGGTCTTGGATGTGGACCAACCTAGATCCAACCCGACTTTGATGAACTTTTTGCTGGAATTTTGAATGACATTCTTTTCTCTTTCAAATGCATGGCATGTTTAAGAAAACAAAGTTATTTTCACATATATATATATATAAGGCCCACAGGAGCTCTGGTTGGGGCACTTGTAAATGTCACAAAGTTGATGAGACATCACAACTTCAAAACCCATGGTCTCATATTTATGTTGCACATGTGGAACAGATATTTTGTCAGGTTAGTTTTATACTACATTAAGTTGGATTTATCTAGATCCCCCCTTCTTTAAATTGGATTAGCCTTTCATTAAATTAAGAGGGAATAAGCATGCCGATCCAGTGTCATAACCAAATAAGGATGGCAATGGACTGGGGGGGGGGGGGGGGGTGGACAAGGTCTTAACCCCTGCCATCTCAAAATTTTGCCCTCTATTCTCGCCTCCATCCCCACACGGGTTTTGATTTTAACCTTCATCCTTGCCTCCATTCTCGTTTCATGTCCTACATCCCTGGTTCAAATGGGGGCGAGGCAGGGCGGAGCTCTCGGGAAAGAGTAAGTCCATCCCTGCACAGGTTTTGATTTTAACCTCCCGTTTCATGTCCTCCATCTCCGGTCCAAATGCGGTGAGGCAGAGCGGGGCAGAATCTCGTTTTTTCCCGGTCCACTGCCATTCCTGTAACCAAACCAATTCCATTTGACAATGCGCCAATCAAGTTGATATGGTACTGTTTGCATCTAATCCATTTTTATTTGTGTGTGAGAGAGAGAGGATGTGCGTTTTGCCGAAACATTTGAGCTGAATCAATCTATTTGATTTGAACTTTGTTAAATTTGATAGTGTTCCCCAAGTTATGGATCCATTTTGCCATCTTTCTTTTGCCTAATACTATAGTTTTATGTCACCGGCACAATGATTGTAGGTATGGTAGGTTGAGCCAGTCTTTGCACCGGATGCAGTTTTTCCGAGTTATAAATACAAAAAAATTGATGGTGTCCATTTTCTTATGAAATTGAATCACTTTCTCACATTTTCAGTGTACCTTAAAATAAATGTTGACCTACCAAGAGAGATTCAAGAAAAGTGAGAGAGGCCATACCGGATGAAAGATAAATTCACTACAAAGGTACAGGTCAATAGAACAGATATATCTTGTCTCTATTGCCTTATTTCTCGCTGCTATAAGCCTATAACAGTGAGAATTCTCGTCGATAAATCATTAAAAAATTAAACTTTGTTGAGTAACCATGACATTAATAACTCATTGGTAAAGGGTGAACCAATACCAGCCACAAATCTCTCCCAAACTAAGAACACCAATAGCAGCATAACAATCTTTAATGATGAAGTTGTTTTAACCAGTTATGATGCAAAATCCCTATCTCACCGTTATAGGTTACGATAGAGAGTATTAACTCACAGTTATAAGCTATAAACTTGTAATTAACAGATGATACCTGTTTGTTTTAGGCCTATTTAAGTATTTCTTGCACCAAGGGCATTTGAGTAAAGTGGTAAGATCCATAGCCCTAAATAATTGTAGATGAGACACTTTTTGTGCCCATAAGAGTAGACATAGATGGCAGCCTACAGTAAGAATAGGTGGGACCATAAAAGGAAAAAACGAAAAAAGTGGGTTGAAATGCAAAATGTTATAAATAAACTTGAAAATGAACACAAAAAATACAATAATAAGCAGTCATAAAACCTTAGGCTTACCAGAAAATGATTAGTTGTTTATAGCTTCTTATTTCCTTTGATCTTATTGATTCCTCCAGAAGACACTAGCACGATCTCACACACTTCACCTCAAAAACAACAAAAAACAAGTGCAACATCACAAATTCGAAGAAAAAAAAAACTCACAAAAAAGAAAGAAAATAAAAAGAGTAAGTAGAAATGCAAAATGCACTAAATAAACTTGAAAATGAACAAAAAACATAATAATCAACACATTCATGAAACCTTAGGCTTTCCAGATCGATTGTTTTTGGCTTTCTATTTTCTCTAATCTCACCATTCTTCTTGCAAACACCTCTATAGAGAATGATTTAAAAAGAAACAAGAAAAATAAGCAGAATGGGCAAGGGTCTCCAAAGTGAATGTTTCGATCAAAAACCCAAAATAGATAGGAAAAGATAACAATCTCACCATTCCTAATCCCATCAAACCCATCAACAAAAGGGGTAAGGAAACAAACAACACTAGAGAGAGAAAATATATATATATATAAAAACGATTCAATGAGCACTTTTTATAGATATCACTTTATAATTATCGCTATTATAAAGTAAAACCCTATAACAATGAGTTAAATCTTGTTGTTATTGATCTATAACAACGAGATTCTCTAACCATTAGATATTATCGTTAAAGATCAATAACGATGAGATAAGATCCTCACCTCAAGACAATGCATGTTTTTTGCACGTTGAGGCACATTTTTAACACTGACGTCATTCTATAACAGTGAGAGTCAGATCTCACCGTTATTGATTTATAATAGCGAGATTTTTTGACTGTTAAAATGTTTTAATGGTAATATCTAATGGTCAGATAATCTCGCTATATATATATTATATATATATATATATATATATATATCTTTAACGATCCGATATGTGCAAGGGCAAAACATTTTAAAAGATATTCAACTCATCGTTATTGATGAAGCTAATTGCGGTGAGATTCATAATTGTTATAAAGTAACAACAACCGGATTTATGGCTCGTTATTATTGATGAAGCTAATAACGGTAAGATTCATAACTGTTATAGAGCAACAACAATGAGATTTATGACTCGCCATTACTGATGAAGCTAATAGCAAGAGCAAAAATCTCACTATAATGGTGATTTTTTTTTTTTGCTGAAAAAGGTGACCGCTATTGACCCATATTCTTGATTTTGAAAGCTGGAGTGAATGATGAGTCTCGTAAAGATAATAGAGCCAGTATAATGCCCCCAGTCATTGAGATATAGGACCTCCGGATACCATATGAGCTTTAACACAGGAAGAGAAAGTCTCGATTCAAAATTCAGAAAAGACAAAGCTTCACAAATTTTTAGTCCATACAAACTTCATCAGGCATACAGATTCCGTACAGAACTAGAATAAAAAATGCCAAATTAGTAGCAGGCTCATCAATGAAAGAAAACTTTCATGAGAACCAGATCATATTCATTTCAGCCAGTGTTGTGGCATTTTGGTGTAATCAATTGATTTTCAAGAGATCAGTTCAAAAATAATAAATGGATCACAGGAAATTAATGCAAGAGCTAGCTGGTCGATATCTTTCTTAAAAAGAGAAAGTGCACGACCAACAATTTTTTGAGAAAAATTATAAGGATTTTAAAAATTAGTTGCGATATTTAAAATTTTAAAATTGTGAATTCATAACTACTGAGATTCTAATTTGGGTCTAACACCAAACTATCTGAAATCCATTAGATAGAGAAATAGATCCAGTACTTAGACAATATCCAAAGATTCAAGGAAGGATATATATATATATATATATATATATATATATATATATATATATATATATATATAAAGTCAAATTTTGATAATTGTATCTGGATATTGAAATGATCCAAATTGAATCCAAATCCCAAAGATCCGAAATCCAAAATTTGATTTCGGTTGGTGTATGGATCGAGAGGCATGAGATTGGATCCAACATGAATAAAAAAACTTATGATGGGACACAAGTTAAAATAAAAAATATATATAGTGTTAAATGCAATTAAATAAAAGAAGGATTACATAAGGTAGGAAAGGTGTATATATATATATACTTAGGGAGCATACACGTTGATGTCGGAAGTAAATGTGTTGAACAGAGGGGCGTCGTCTCTAGTGGACCCCACTTAGAGAAAAAAAAAAGTCCTAATGGATGACTAAATATTCAAGAGTAAGTAAGAATAAAACGTGTTTCTTGCTCTCTTTATTAAGAGCCCATTTAAGTAAAAAAAAAAGTGAGTTGAGCCACTCTCCCATCCACGTAAACAGGGAGTTAAAATAGTACTCTAAACAAGTTAGAAAAAAAATGATATACTACTACAAAAAAAATTTGTGGATTAGCGACGACCTCAATCTGTCGCTAAACAGTTTAGCGACGGATAACTTTCATCATAAAATTTTAGTCGCTAATTAGCGACGAAAATTATCTGTCACAAGTTTCATCGTTAATTTGTGATGAATTAGCGAATGCCATGATTCGTCGCAAGGCCGTCGTTAATATGTGAAGATTTGGTTTGGCGACGGATTTTAATTCGTTGCTATTGTAGCAACGAATTAAAATTCATCGCAAAAACATTGGCTGATTTACTTTTGCGATGGATAAATACTCGTCTCTAATCCGTTGCTAAATTAGATGTCGATACTAAATAGCGACGGATAGTATCCATCACTAATCCGTCGCAAACAATAAAAAAAATAAAAAAATATTTAAAACATAAATATCGAGAAAAAATCTCGTGATACAATTTATATTTCTTATACAATTTATATTTCTTGTGTATAAAAAATAAAGTACACATAAAAATATATATATAAAACAACTAAAACAATTTATCGATCCAGTATAATCCTTGCCAAGTTTTAATTATTTACAAGTGAACATTTACAAAGCTTTTCTTTTGAAACAACAAGAAAGTACAACAAATTTAACACATGGATCTAATCATCGCCAAGATTTTGTGCATCATCTTCTTCATTTTCTCAATCTGCCCCTTCAGCTCCTCTACGCTAGTTATCTCCAATATCCTACAAAAGAAAAGAAATGTTAGTATTGATAAACAAAATATAATAAAATAAATTATATGCAATGCACCTAAATATAGGCAATCAAAGTAACATGAGTGAATTACACATAATCTAGCTAGTAACAAAGTGAAGGATATTAACAGAATTCATATGTGTTCTAAGGCTGACATAAAAAATTCATAATGATTCAATCATGCAAATATGTGTTCTAATCATGCATATATTAGCTTGAAATCTAACGATATGAAACAAATCACATGAAACTTTCATACCTGAGTGGCACCTGCAGATGAAGTTCTCCTGTCCCGAAAAAAGCTGCACAACTTATTACGGACAACGTCAGAAATTGCTTCATGTAAATAGTCACGCATTGTGTCCTTAACAAGCTGGTGGATACCATCCCAAGAATTAGGCGGGTCAGTCAGATGCTTGGAGTTGATGCTGACGGAAGAAGTCTGAGAGTCGTGACTGGATGAGGCAACGATTGGTGAAGTGTTCATATTACTCCCAAACCTGAACACACGAACCTTTTTGTGTTCACCTGTTGCTGTCACCCATGCTGCAGGATCAAAAGGCGAATGCTTAGTGAATTCATCGCCATATCGCTCTACCATCTGTTGCTCGTATGACTCCTACAAAGTAATGATTATAATATGAATTAATAACTAAGAATTATAATTTTTATGATAACCTTATATTACAATGTTTATTAATACAATAAATACATATCGTTATCGTTATCGTCTTCTCTAATACGAACTCTCACATAGTCTTACGTTTATGTGTTTCAACAAGCACGTCCTTGTATGGCACAATGCCTCATTTTTCTGCTTCTTGTGAAGTTAAATGATAAAAAAATTATTTAACAGGTATGCAACAATACTTATAAAATTGATATTTTCTTTAGGTGGCTCTCAAAAGTCTTAGATCCACCTGTGTGTAGATGGGCATCGGGCATCTTCGCTCGGTTTTGTGTAGCCTTCACTGAGCGGTTTCAAAATTCATGCCTCGCTCACTTGTCGCACATTGCATCCCAAACATCTGACCTAATAGTAGGAGGGTCATGACCCTTCCACTGTAGTGGATCATCTATCCTGTCAGATGCTTTTCTTATTGCAGTCTTCATATTGTGTATCATGTCTGTAAATCGACTGACAGTCACCTTCTGTCGCACCTTTCTCGTGTTCTGCTCCTCCATCATAGTCGCAAAATGATTTGAAGCCTACAAATAACTTTAGAAAGTTAGTAGACATGACTATAACAAAAAATTAAATATAAAACACATTAACTATGAGAAACAATTGTATACCATGAATAAGGACCACAATTTGTTCAACACCTCCTTCGAGTACTCTTTCCATTGAGTGACCAGTCCTGGTAGATGTTGAACTAGTGAATGTCTAATCTCTCGTATTACCTCTTGTGGCTCGAATCTCTCGTTGCATATGAATTGGTACATATTAAGTATCAATATACAATATTTATAAGCTAAGTATAGGATAAGTAAAAATAAAATACTTACGATTGATTATCAATATACACTATTTGAATGAGTCATCGTGTGTCAGACTGAGAAAACCCTGCATCCAGCGTTGTCTCGTGACTTGTATAAACAACTGATGTAGGTAGGTCATGTGCAGGCAAAACATCATCTATAGAAAAATGAGTTACAAAATTCACACAATGCGCATTTAAACTAATCAAGTATACAATTAGTTAAATAATATACCTATCGAAGCAGACCGTAAATATGAAGATTGAGACTGAGTACCACTAGGTGCTCGACCACTGTAACATCTACGAACCATATTCTAACAAATAAAAAATATTATGCAATACATTCAAGCATTGCAATACCTTCAAATCATTGTAATACATTTTAATACATTCAAATCATTCACATCAAATATTACAATACATTAAAGCATAAGATATGACATCACTTGTTAATCATGGATAAGTTATCATTAACTTGCAATACAATTTAATCAGTTACACAACTCTATATCATCATGGATACATAATCAAATCGAAAATAACTTCATGCAAGGCATTCGATCATTGCAATATATTCAAATCATTCAAGTCATTGCAATACATTTCAATATATTCAAATCATAACTCTATACCTATCGAAGATACATAATCAAATCGAAAATAACTTCATGCAATACATTCAAATCATTCAAGTTATTGCAATACATTCAAATCATTCATATAAAATATCGCGATAGATTAAAACATAAGATATGACATCACTTGCTAATCATGGATAACTTATCCTTAACTTGCAATACAATTTGATCAGTTACACAACTCTATATCATCATGGATACATAATCAAATCGAAAATAACTTCATGCAAGACATTTAAACATTGCATTACATTCAAATTATTCAAGTCATTGGTATACTTATTAGAAACATATTTTTATTTATGAGCAAGAGGTTACACTAGGGTAATGATGGACTGAAGCCACTCTCCCATTCACGTAGAGGAGTTACATTAGTTAATTCAAAGTAAGAAAAAAAGTATATATATATATATATACTAATGAGAATATACATTTTGACAATGAAGGAAAAATATCCATATACTAATAAGCATGTACATTTTGACAAAGAAGGGGAATTACATTAGTGACTTAGAAAAATATAATAGGATAATGAAACACGTTTTATTTTAAGAGAGACATTAAGTGAATAAGGATGGTGGCTAGGGGTGGCAATCGGGTCGGGTTGGCGGGTCAACATACTTCAACACGAACCTGACCCGTTTATTAAATGGGTCAATTGTGGCAAACACGAACCTAACCCATTTATTAAACGGGTAACCCGACACGACATGGTTAACCCGTTTAATAAACGGGTCAAGTAAATGGGTTGGTTGGTCGGGTTCGTGTTAGCGGGCAGGTCAGGGTCGGGTAAACAGGTTGGCAGGCGGGTTGGTGGGTTGAGTTCGGGTAAACGGGTTGACTTGCCCGCCTAACCTGTTTATTAAATGGGTCAGCCGGGTTGGCGGGTTGGCATACCCCTAACACGAACCCGACCTGTTTAATAAATGGGTTAGGTGGGTCGACCCGTTTACGACATGAACCCATTTAAGCCAAATCCGAACCCGCCTAAGAAGCGGGTTGGTGGGTCGTGTTGTGTCAGATTTTGCCACCTATAATGGTGGTTGTGGGGTTACTTGAGCCAACAAGAAGGGGCTGCAATAACACCCCCATTCACGTCAATGGAATAGAGAAGTTACAAAGCATATGAAAAAAAAAATGTGACTCGCACCCACCTATACGTGATCTCTATATATCCAAAACTCTCTCTCCACTACATAGAATTATGACCCTTAGAGTGCATGAGAAACTCTCAAATTAAACCCACTACTTTTACTCACTCAATAATTTGTAACTCTCACTCCCTCTCCCTTTTTATATAAAGCACACGTGAGCCTCTTCTCTCATACTTCTTCCTATCAGTCTCTCTCTCCACCTTGTTTCATCTTCTTTACGATTAGAAGATGGTGATTGTAGCAGTGCTTAGTGAAATTTGTGACCGATTACTTTAGTCCAACCAACGATTCAAAATTTCTTGTTTAAGTAGGTACTCTGACTTGGTGTATATGTATTAAGGTAGGCTGTGCATACTTCATCTTGTTCATGATACGAATTTTTGAAATTCGGTATTGTTTGTCAGCCAAGTTTAACATTTTTGTCATATTGTGGTTATTTTTCAAAAACTCGCATTTGTGTGAACCATAATTAAAATCCGTGATTAAAGATTTTTTTAACATGAAAATCTGAAAATTTTATTGGATGCAGTATTCATTGTTGTTGTTGTGATAATATGAATGAAAAATGTATTTCGATCCTACATCTCATCTTTTTCAGTAAAATGAAATTGGTCGAAAACAATTATTGAGTGATGTTGTGAAAGCACATCACTCAATTGTTTTCTATTAACCACCATTATGGCAGTCCAATTAAAATTTTGGAGTTTCACAGTAGAGGAAAAATTGACAAACACCAATTTCATTTTATGTACTAGCGAAATACATGTTTCAGAAATTTACATTATGGCAACAACAATGAATACTGTATCCAATAAAATTTCCAGATTCCCATGTTAAAAAAAGTCCTTAATCACAGATTTCAATTATGGTTCACACAAATGCGAGTTTTTGAAAATAACCACAATATGACAAAAACGTTAAATCGGGCTGACGAACAATACCAAATTTCCGAAATTCATATCATGAACAAGATGAAGTATGCACAACCTAGGGTAATACACATACACTATGTAAGAGTACCTACTTGAAACAAGAAGTTTTGAATCGTTGGTTGGACTAAAGTAATTGGCCATGAATTCAGCTAAGCACTGCTACAATCACCACCTTCTAACCGTGAAGAGGATGAAACAAGGTGGAGAGAGAGACTGATAGGAAGAAGTATGGGAGAAGAGGCTCTAGTGAGTTTAATTTGGGAGTTTCACAGGAAATCTAAAGGTCACAATTAGGAGAGAGAGTTTTGGATAGATAGAGATCACGTATAGGTGGGTGAGAGTTACATATTTTATTTTTCATATACTTTGTAACTTCTCTATTCCATTTACATTAATGGGGTGTTATTGCAGCCGCTTCTTGTTGGCTCAAGTCCTTATTCACTTAATGTATATCTTAAAAACAAAACATGTTTCACTATCCTATTATATTTTTCTAAGTCACTTACTAATGTAATTCCCCCTCATTGTCAAAATGCATAAGCTTATTAGTATACTTATATTTTCCTTCCATTGTCAAAATGTATATATATATATATATATATATACTTTTTTTTACTTAGTTACTTTGAATTAACTAATGTAACTCCTCCATTCACGTGAATGGGAGAGTGGGTTCGGTCCATCGTTACCCTTTAGTGTAACCTCTTACTCATAAATAAAAATGTGTTTCTATTCTAATAGGTATATCATTTTTTTTCTAACTTGTTTGGAGTACTATTGTAACTCCCTATTTACGTGGATGGGCAGCTCACTTTTTTTTTTACTTAAATGGGCTCCTAACCATAAAGAGAGCAAGAAACACGTTTTCTTCTTTAACTTATTGAATATTTAGTCTTCCATTAGGACTTTTTTTTTTCTAAGTGGGGTCCACTAGAGAGGACGCCCCTCTCTTCAACTCCTTTACTTCCTACATCAATGTGTATGCATTATATATAATATGTACACCTTTCCTAACTTATGAAATCCCTCTTTTACTTAATTGCATTTAACACTATGTATATATATATATATATATATATATATATATATATATATATATATATATATATATATATATATATATATATATATATATATATATATATATATATTTTAACTTATGTCCAATCATAAATTTTTGGATTCATGTTGGATCCAATCTCATGCCTCTCGATCCATACACCAACCGAAATCAAATTTTGGATTTTGGATCTTTGGGATCCAAATCCAATTTAGATCATTTCAATATCCAGATCCACTTATCAAAATTCGGCCCATTATATATATATATATATGTCCTTCCTTTAATCTTTGGATATTGTCTAAGTACTGGGTCCATTTCTCTAACTAATGGATTTGGGATAGTTTGGTGTTAGAACTAGATTCGAATCCCAGTAGTTCTGAATTCACAGTTTGACATTACCCTTTAGCAACTAATTTTTAAAATCCTTATAATTTTTCTCAGAAATTTGGGGGTCTTACAGAAAGGTCCATTGTGTCAACTTTGCCTAAAGATCAAGTAAACATGCAATCTTAAGTAAATTCAAACATAGATGACATTATCAGCAAGCCAAATATATATATATATATATATATAGCAGTAGATTAGCGACGACCACCTTTCGTCGCTAATCCGTCGCTAATCCGTCGCTAACCATGTTAGCGACGGATTAGCGACAACGCGGCGACAGTATGCTTACGTCGCGAATATTTCGACGCTAACTGGCGACGGAATTATTCCGTCGCCAAGTCCGTCGCTAATTGCGACGGAATAACGAGCGCTATATTCCGTCGCCAATCCGCCGGTACTAAACGGCGACCACGGCGTGGCGACGGATTTAATTCCGTCGCTAAGCCGTCGCTAGATTAATATGAATAGCGACGGAATCATCCGTCGCTAATCCGTCGCAAAAATGAAAAAAAATCAAAAAAAATTTATTTAAAAATTAATTACGGAGAACTGTACAATTTATATTTCCTGTACAATTTATATTTCCTGTAAATAAAAAACAAACCACACAAAAAAATTCATATAACAAGTATCTATAATAATTAATCGTTCCACCTTAAAACTAAAAAGTTTAATTATTTACAATTCAACAATTACAATTAGGAAAAATAAAAAAAATAGAACTTCTTCAACACAGTCCTCTAATCATCGCCAAGATTTTGTGCGTCTTCTTGTTCATTGTCTTTATCTGTCCCTTCAGCTCCACTACCCTGATTATCGCTAGCAGCCTACACAAGAAAAGAACAGTCAGTATTGATAAACAAAATATAATGAAATAAATTACACACTATATGTGATTCTATCATGTGCTCATGTGTGATCTAAGGCAATAAAAAAACTCTATATGTGATTCTATCATGCTCATATGTGTGCTAAGGCAGTCAAAAAATTGAATATGTGATTATAGCATGTTCATATGTGTTCTAAGGCATATAAAAAAACTCTATATGTGATTCTACCATGCTCAGATGTGCTTTAAGGCAAGCAAAAAACTATATATGTGATTCGATCATGCTCGTATGTGTTCTAAGGCAGTAAAAAAATTGAATATGTGAATATAGCATGCTCATATGTGCTCTAAGGCAGGCAAAGCCAAAAATTTTATATGTGATTCTATCATAAATGATATATAACATGTTCATATGTGTTCTAAGGCAGTTAAAAAACTCTATATGTTATTATAGCATGTTCATATGTGTGCTAAGGCAGTCAAAAAACAGAATATGTGATTATAATATGCTCATATGTGTTCTTAGGCAGTAAAAAAACTGAATATGTGATTATAGCATGCTTATGTGTTCTAATGCAATCAAAAAAACTTTATATGTGATTCTATCATGCTCATATGTGCTCTAAGACAGACAAAAAGTTAAATATATATATATGTGATTCTATCATGCTCATATGTGTGCTAAGGCAGTAAAAAAATTGAATATGTGATTATAGCATGTTCATATGTGTTCTAAGGCATTTGAACTAAATTGTGGGTCGTATACAGGCGCAACATCATCTGTAAAAAAATACACACCAAGTTCTCAGAATGTGCATTTGAACTAATCAAGCATCTAATTAGTTATATGATATACCTATCACAGGAGCCCGTGAAGATGAAGGTTGAGCCTGGCTACTACTGGATGAGCGACCACTATAACCTCCACGAACCATATTCTAACAAATAACATATGTCATACAATACATTCAAATAATTCACATCAAGTATTACAATGCATTCAAGTCATTCACATCAAGCATTGCAATGCATTCAAATAATTCAAATCATTGACATCAAGTATTGCACTAATTCAAATCATTCGTTAATTGCATAAATTATAATACATTCAGATAAATTACAATGCATTCGAATCATTCGTATCAAGTATTACAATACATTGAAATAAAATTTTTAATCATTCACACCAAGTATTGCAATACAACTCACATCAAGTATTACAATGCATTTAAATAGAGGTTTGTAGTATAAGATTTTTTTCACTAGCTTGAGAATTCTTCCTCGTCACTAGTTTGACTTTCTTCTTCTTCTTCTTCTTCTTCTTCTTCTTCTTCTTCTTCTTCTTCTTCTTCTTCATTGTTTGCCCATCCACTTGGTACATCATTTGGATCACATTCCTCTATGAATGTTTCATCAGCCAATGGAGATATGACATGCATATCATGCGCAACATCGTGACCATAAGCGAAGTCACAGACATCATCTGATTGATAGTAATCACTGTCTTCAGCTAACTCATCTTCTTGTAACTGATCATACTCGGGGTATAGTTTGGATTTCACCTTGCAAACTGCCCACCATTCATTTCTATCTGACTTTTTTATACTCGGATATGAAGTATAATAAACTTGTTGAGCTTGCGAGGCTAATATGAATGGTTCATATGTTCCAAACCTGGATTTATGATTCACCTCCACAATGCCTGAAGCTTTGTCGAGTCTTGTTGCAGTTGGATCAAACCAATGACACTTGAATACCGTAACCCTGTTATTCATGCCTAAGTAAGTCAACTCCATTATTTCCTCTATAACACCGTAGTAATCATGTTCATTTTCACCGTAGCTGTTACCCTTGACACACACGCCACTATTTATCGTTGATTTGTTTATACCGTAGTCTTTTGTATGGAATCGATAACCATTTACGATATACCCGTTGTAGCATTGCACAACTTTGGTCGGACCATTTTCTAAATCACATATTCCTTGATCTTTAACATCACCATGGCGAACCTACGCACAGACATAAACAATTATTGTGATCACGATCAATTAAGTAACTTAGTGTTGTTTATAAGTACAAAATTTATGTTAGCTTCTTTACCAACTGTTTCAACCACTCCACAAACTTAGTTTCACGTTCTTTTTGTACTTCTGCATTAGTGAGATGTGAAACTTTGCTTTGCAACTCCAGATCAAATCGTCTGCAAACCACAAATACTTATATTACCGAGCCATGTATCCACATATAGAACATAAAAGGATTTATAATTGAGTTGCATATACATATACTTACTCGATGTATGGGTCGATCGCTGAACAATTAAAAAGAATATAGATGTGTGCTGCATCTTGCTCTCGATCTGTCAATAGCCTTGATCGGCAACTACCAAATGCATGCCCAAGTCGTTGAAATATCGACAGCTTGTCAGCTACAGTTACTTGTTCTCCATCATCGTTACGGGGCGGGCATGTGTAACGTGTTGAAATATGAGGTTCGAAGTACATAGATGAGAAATTTGAAATCTCTTCTAAAGTGTACGCCTCACAAATAGAGCCTTCTACTCTTGCTTTATTACGAACCTTTTTTTTTAGGTCGAACATGCATCTGACAAGAATATACATTTCAAATTTTAAATATCTGTCATTAAAGAGACAAATATAAAAAAACATATACCTTTCAAATGGGTACATCCATCGATATTGCACAGGGCCACCAACCCTTAGTTCATATGGCAGATGTATGATCAAATGTTCCATAACATCGAAAAATGCTGGCGTAAATATCTTTTCTAACAGACAAACAGTGGTGATGACAGAGTCCTCGAGATTCTTTACATCTGATACAATGACCTCCGATGCGCACAATGTTCTGAAAAATCCGCTCAACTCAGACAATACCCCCCATATAGGTTTGTCTAACATATCATGGAATGCTAGGGGTATCAATCGTTGCATAAAGATATGACAATCATGGCTCTTCAACCCATATAACTGTCCATCGTCAATCTTCACAGCCCGAGCAATGTTAGAGACATATCCATCTGGAAATCTCAGTTGTCTCAACCATTGACATACATGTTTTATTTGATCAGGTCCGAGCACGTACTTCGCCTTTGGTTTCAGTACTTTGCCATTATACTCTTTGAGTTCCAATTCTGGTCTTTTACATATTAATTTTAAATCCATACGGGCCTTCGGATTATCCTTCGTTTTTCCTTTAATATTCATTACTGTATTGAACACATTATCAAACACATTTTTCTCTACATGCATCACATCCAAATTATGTCGTATCAATAGGGTCGGCCAATACGGTAGTTCCCAAAAAATAGATTTTTTCGTCCAATTGTGTTCCTTCCCAAATCCACGGAAGGGTGTAGGACTGCGGGCATCTGTTAATACATTTGGAAAGTATCGCAATCTTCTTAAAATCTCTATGCCAGACAATCTTGAGGATGGACCTTCCATTTCAATTGTGCCTGCTGTAAATGCATTCTTTTGACGTCGGAACGGATGATCGCTGGGTAGAAATCGACGATGGCAATCAAACCAGCAAGGCTTCCTTCCATGCCTCAATCTAAAAGCTTTGGAATCCTCCATGCAGTACGGACAAGCCAACCTCCCATGTGTGCTCCAACCAGATAACATACCATATGCAGGGAAGTCACTGATTGTCCATAGAACAGCGGCCTTCATGTTGAAATTTTGTTTTTTGTGGGCATCATACGTGGTAACACCGTCATCCCACAGTACTTTTAATTCATCAATCAATGGCCTTAGATATACATCAAGATTTTGGCCAGGTGAGGTCGGACCAGGGATCAACAGAGACAAGAAAAGATTTGGACGTTTCATACACAAGCTTGGTGGAAGGTTGTATGGAGTTACAAATACTGGCCAGCATGAGTATGGAGTTGATCTACCCCCAAATGGATTAAATCCATCTGTACATAGACCGAGTCTAACATTTCGCACTTCCATTGCGAAGTTCTGATGAGTACGATCAAAGTGCTTCCAAGCTTCAGCGTCAACAGGATGCGTGATCTTGTTTTCATCGTGTCGAACTTTATTTGCATGCCATCTCATGTGTTTAGCTGTCTTTGAAGACATATACAATCGCTGCAATCTAGGAGTGATAGGAAAGTAGCGGAGCGACTTGTATGAAACTTCCTTTGATCTCGTGCTACCATTGCCTCTTGTCTTTGGCTTGAACCGAGGATGCCCACATGACGGGCATGATATGTCGTTTTCCTGCTCCTTGAAATACAACATGCAGTGATTTGGACAAGCATCAATCTTTTTGTAACCCATACCTAGAGCGTTGACCATAACTTTCGCACGATAGAAATTTTGTGGCAATTTCTCATCTTTAGGCAACATACTCTTCACAATCATGCACAAACGGTCAAAACATGATTGACTCAAATTATACTCGGACTTCAAATTCATTAGTTGAAGAACTGCAGACAAGATAGTGTGACTCTCACAACCGTTCCAAAGTGGCTCATCAGCATCTCTAAGTAAATCATAAAATCTACTAGCTGCATCGTTTGGTGATTCTTCATCTACGACAGTTCTTACATCACTAGAACTCATAGCAGAACCCAGTTCTGTTCCTGCAGCATCAAATATCAAATTCGTATATGGATTATCGTGCACCACATTCACCCGTGCATCAAAATCGTTTCTAAATTCTTCTCCATGAAACGTCCAGTTCTGATAATCACTCACAAAACCCTTCCTGTATAGGTGATGTCTAACGCCATGAGGTTCTACAAATCGATTATTCTTACAAATCTTGCAGGGACACCTAATCCGACCTGTGGGATCTACCGTACTGACACTTGCCGTTGCAAATTCAATAAAACTGTCGACACCATCCATATATTCATGCGATAACTCATTGTCTACTATCCTACGGTACATCCATTCACGGTTTGCAGTCATTCTGTCGTATGATGTTACGAATAGTATCCTAACCAGTTAAAAGAGAACCATCAGAATACTATGATGAAGAAAATATCAAATTTATCATGCAATATATGATGTCATACAATCACAAGAATTATGATGCATGCATTGATAACTTAATATTTTCATGTGCAAACTATTCATGACACGATACATTCATTTGAAGCATGCTTTCAGTATACAATTTCACATGGAAGACATAATCAAATTGAAAGTAACTACATGTAAGCATGGATACAATCACATCAAACATTGCAATACATCGAAATAATTCATATCAAACAAATATCAAACATGTACCTGCAGCAAACACACTTCAATATCCCACTAACTACTACCATGCATAGCATGGACTCCGTACTCCAAAAATAAGAACACTTCCATATTCATACATTAAAATCATGCTCAGCATGATCTCCGAACTCCAACAAAGTAGTCATAGATATCAACAACTAAGTGAGTGTGTGAACAATAAAGTGTTATATTCAATAAATTAAATAACATGTGATGCGCTTGCATCACTTACTCACCACGGGTATTTACCCGATTTGCATTGTTTTTGTCACTTACTTACCACGGGTGGCGGGGCACAAGCAAGTTCTGTTGAGAAATCTGCAAAAAAAAATGATGTTTTAAAATAAAGTCACCATGAAATTATTCGACCATATTAAATCATAAAACCTTAAAATACAAGAAAATAAATTATAAATAAACCAAAACATCATAAACTATAAGAAAAATAAACCATAAAATTAAATAAAAAAGCCACAATTTAAACCTTAATCAAACAAGGAAAAAACCTGCCAAAATCAAATACAAAAAAATCCTTCATCAAATTAACTAAAAAGTATTAATTAAAAAAATGTGATTTAAATCCCTAATTATAGAAAATAAAAATAAAAACTCTAAATAAATAAAAAAAACCTAATCAAATTAACTATAAAAGCCTTAATTAAAAAATTTTGATTTAAAGTCCTAACCAAATTAACTAAAAATCCTTAATTAAAAAAATTATGATTCAAATCCCTAATCATAGAAAATAAAAATAAAAGCTCTAATCAAATCCAAGAAAACCCTAATCAAATTAACTATAAAATGCCCTAATTTTTAAATTTTGATTCAAAGCCCTAATAAAACAAAATCAAATAAAAAACCCTAATTAAATTAACTACAAATAGCCTTAATTTAAGAAATTTGATTCAATTGCTTAATAAATGAAAATCAAAATAAAAAATCCTAATCAATGAAAATCAAAGAAAACTAAACAATAAAAATAAAATAAAAACCCTAATTTCTGAAAAAAGAAAAAAAAGAGCAAGAAACCAGGGGGTCGACCCCCGGCCGGACACGGCAGGGGGTCGACCCCCGGCCGGACATCAAAAGGGGTTGACCCCCTGCCGGACAAGGCAGGGGGTTGACCCCTGGCCGGAGACGGCAAGGGGGTCGACCCCGGCCGGACAAGGCAGGGGGTTGACCCCCTGCCGGACATCAAAAGGGGTTGACCCCCTGCCGGACACGGCGGGGGGTCGACCCCCGGCCGGACATGGCGGGGGGTCGACCCCCCCCCCCCCCCCCGGCCGGACACGGCAGGGGGTCGACCCCCTACCAGGGTTGACCCCCGGCCGGACACGACAGAGGGTCGACCACCTACCGGGGTCGACCGCCTGGCAGAGTCGACCCCCTGCCGGAAAACGCAGGGGGTCGACCGCCTGGCAGAGTCGACCCCCTGCCGGAAAACGCAGGGGGTCGACCGCCTGGCAGAGTCGACCCCCTGCCGGAAAAAGCAGGGGGTCGACCTCCAATCCATTTACGTACCTGCGGTTGCTCCGGGCAGCGACGGCGGCAGCGGAAGGTTGACGGAAGGAAGAGGGCGGCAGGAGGGAGAGGGCGGCGGGCGGGAGCAGCGAAAGGAGAAAGGAAAAAGAGGGCTGGGATTAGGGGTAATGCGACATATAGCGACGGCTTAGCGACGGATTAATTCCGTCGCTAAGCCATCGTAATTCAAAAAACAAAAAAGGCGACAGAAAATATTTCGTCGCCTAGGCCGTCGCTATGTTGCGACGGAATCTTAGCCGTCGCAATTCCGTCGCTAACTGTCGTATTTATTGCGACAAAACATTCTCTCGCAAAATCCGTCGCTAGGGAATGTTTTCTGTCGCTAGTTTCGTAAAATTCTACAAATATAGCGATGGATTCATTTCTCTCGTTAATCTGTCGCTAAGTAGCGACGATATAACTCCGTCGCTAAATTCCGTCGCTAATCAACTATTTTTTTGTAGTGTGTATATATATATATATATATATATATATATATATATATATATATATATATATATATATATAGTAATGAAAGAAAAGAGGAGGCCACAAGACCTGAACCCGTATGAGCTCGATCCCTTTTTACCATGGTTTGCTAAGTTTTTATTCAAAATGGTAAGGGTACATTTGGATGACAGATAGAAAAGCCTGGTTTTCAGAAAACCTGGATTTGCTGTTGGATGATAGTCAGATAACTTGTAAATAACCTTGTTATCCAAAATTGTTGTTTAAATCTAACTTGGCTTCGAGTGTTTTTTTTTTTTTTATGAACATAGTTAAATTACTTTTTTAGTAAGAATGATAATCTTTTTATAAAATTCAATATATTCTCTTTTTTCCTATCTCTTCCACACACAAATAATCACACATCACTAAATAAATCCCATCAATGTCTTTTATAATGCAACTATCATCATCATATATAACTGAACGAAAATAACATATAAGACTCAAAGCTAACTCTCATAACGCCTATTATCTATCTAATCCACACAAGTAGTCTTCCCCAAATCAATTAAGCAAGAGATATTCTAAAGGCCTTTTGCAGCTTCTCATTGGAATGTTGTTACGCTGCTTGTTCTCTCGCAAGCTCTTTCATTGGTTAAGACCATAGTGACAAACGTTAAAAACGGCAAAATCTAGTTTTTCAAAAACCAGTGAGAATTTGAAATTTTTTCATAAATCTTGATTTTTTTGGCAAAATCTTGGCAATAAAAAAATAAATTAAAAATATAAAATTTATTTTTATAAGAAATTATTAATAAAATTATTTAAAAATAAAAATATAGGTTTTTCATGATAAATAGCCGTTTAAAACGTAAATATCCTGTTTAAATCGTGATATTTATGTTTTTTCATAAATCTTGCTTGAAATTGCAATTTTCTCACGATATTTGTCACTATGGTTAAGACTTCTAGTGAAAACGTCACTGAAATCCTTGATATAAGAGATTTTCTAAAGATCAACGAGGGGGCTCTGCTTGTTTGGTAGGAGCTGTTAGTGCACGTCACCATGTGTTACAATGTTGCAAGTTCAAAACCCAATGGTATGTTGTGTAATTGGTAAGGGTCTGCCAAACCTCAGCTTTTCAAAAAAATAAAAAAGAGATTTTCTAAAGGTTTTTTTGCAGCTTCTCGTTGTGCTCATTCCAAAGTTGTTACTGTGCTTGTTCTCTTGCAGCTTTCATTGGTTGAGCCCACCCAACCCTGAGCTGGTTTTAGTTGAGCCCACCCAGCCCTGGGCTGAGTTTTGTTGAACCCACTCAACTAAAAAAATTAATAGCTAAAAAATGTTTATTTTTGTGAAAATTAAATAAAAATTTATTTTTTATTTGTTTTAAAAACAAAAATGACGGATAAGAAAAAGAAATTGTATCATCTTAAAGTACATATGAGCTATTTGTCCTCAATAATAAACCTAATGGTGCTGATCTCAGCCTTCAAGCCCCTATGAACAAAAGTAAAGAAGCTTGATAATAAACCTAATAGTGCTAGTGCTTGTTCTACGGCCTCGGGCTGCTCATGTGAGGACGGGTCACTATGAACAAAAGTAGAGAAGAATGATAATAATACCCGGATCATGTGGCCATGTTTGGTATATTTTGAGACTTGTTTGACATATTTGCCAAAACAAGGAATGGTGTCAAAAGTATCATCTCATTTTCGAAAATATCAACACAATATTATCAGATCTAGGGATGGCAGTGGACCAAGGGGAAAGCGGGGCCACGCCCCGACTCGCCCCATTTGGACCGGGTATGAAGGGTATGAAACGGGGATGGAGGCAGGGACGAAGGTTAAAATCCATCCCCGTTCGGGGGTGGAGGCGGGGATGGGCGTACCCTTTTCCCCACCCCACCACGATCCCTGCTCCGCCCCGTCCCCGCCACTTTTCCCCGCCTCATCCCCGTTTGAACCGGGGATGAAGGAGGGAGTGGAGGTTAAAATCCATCCCCGCCAGGGATGGAGGTTCTAATCTTAAGGCGGGACGGGGGTGGAGACCTTGTCCCCCGCCCCGCCCCACTGCCATCCCTAATCAGATCTTCCTTTCCAATGTTCGCGAATCAGTTGGATATCAGGTTGGATACCTGACAGGCTTGGATCCAATTTGGTGCTCTACACAATGACGTTGATCTGTTTAATTATTAATTGGATGGGTTTCATTCGGGGAATTAGGGTACTAATCTGACCCGACGAAATAATAAATCCAATATACACTTTAAAAGTGCTATTGGATATGAACTCTCATATGCTAAACTGGAGATAACCTGAACCTGAATCCAAACCGGACTTACATTGTCAAGTTGGATCTGGATCTAAATAAACCCAAAGAGGTATTGGTAGCACATGGAAATGGGCTATCCAGATATGAACACGGGTTTTAGGATAGATCTGAAATGACGCAGATCTGGCAGGATACCATTAGATATATACACGAAACTTATGCAAATGAAAGTGTTTTTCCTACTTGATCCATATACATCAATATGTTCTGGATCTGGTGTAGATTGGTTGTTCACTGAACCTAGGAAGTGCAGGGACCAAGCACGTTCATCTAGGAGTACAAATGGATTATGACTCACCTGTATCCAAAATAGATTCGATTAAGTATATCCAAATAGGGACCCGAATTTTATGTCATGGCTGAATTTGGTAAAAGAATATGTCGACAACTTATATTTTTACATGTAAATATATAGGATCATTATGACAGACCCTTCAAGACCTAGATCCGGACCGTTTACTAAACGAAACAACAAAAATCCATCAGGTTTCATCAAGCTTAACACAAGGGTTGTCAACGGGTTGGGTATGTATTGGGTACCCAACCCGATCCGACCTGAATTTCCGTATAAAAATGCTGACCCGAATATTATTCAGATCGATCGAAACCCAGCCCCACAGACCTGGTTTGGGTTATGATTTTATCCAAACAACCATCCCGATCTAAGTGTTTTATATGTATTTATAGTAAAAGTAAGCTTATGAAATTATATGGATCTGGATTTGGGATTTCATTTTCTTGACCTGAAAAAACCCAAACCCAGACCCAAATCCAAGAACTTGTTATTTGGTCTGGTTGACTACACCCTGATCGGCCAGATACCCGACCCATTGACAGCTCTACTTAAGCGGTTAAGCCTAAACTGGTTGAATTGACTTGGTCCAATAATTGTCCTAGCCAACTTGTTTCAGATCTGGCCCAAATTTAGGCCAAAGATCCATGCTCTATGGACCAGACCAGACCCAGTTTCTAACCAGCTTAGTTAATGTGCCGAGCTTGGTCAGGCTTCATCCTGACCTGAATCCGGCTAACATCAGACGCAAAATGGACTAGACACTAGGATTTGTCAGACCAACCAGGCTAGGTCGAGCCCCTGCTGAGCAATCTAGGCCTAGTGCTAGACTCTACTGACTAGTTTGCTGAGTCCAGTAAGTCTAGGTCAAGGCCATGGTGTGTGAGCCACCAGATCCTCGGTGGTCCAATTCTCTGTGGCTGCACCAGCCTGACCTGGTTTGGCCCTGATCCAACCTGTTTCCTGGAATGTGTTGGGCTCAGCTTAGATGGGACAAAACTTGATGACCATAATGTGTTGGATCCAGCTCACTCTTGGTTGGATCCAACCAGATATGGGCCATGGTCCAGGTAGGTCCAGTAACTTCTTGCATGTGTTAAAAGTGGGCCTTCACTTGGTCTGTCCAGACCTGGTTTATCACTTTAGGTGGGGTTGGATTTGATCCAGGACAAGGATCCGGTTGTATGTGAAGGTGCAGAAGGACACAAACCAGGTTTAAGGCCCATTAGAGGTCTGACCACATGTCAAGAAGCCATGCTTACTACAAGGTTCTCCCTATTTATTTTTGCATATATGGGCTGGATCATGCTAGCTAGATCCAAATCTAAAATGCATGCTTAGGATACTGGAACCTGTCCAAAAGACTAAAAACAAGCGTCTTACATGTGAATATATAATCTGACTGGACCTGATCTGAATCTGAATGTAGATCCAAATCTGAACTAATTTGAAATCAAGCATATATGCTAATCCAATCCAAATACACATTTAGATCTTAGTCTAAGGATCCATATCTAGATAGAATGCATTGGATTCACCTCTAATGTCCTCCTAAACTCGATCCATTTTCACCCCTAATGCAAAGTCAGGTTGAATGGTTAACCTGGATAGTTGACCAGCCTAACTGGAAGTTGCAGATTTATATCTCTAAGACTCAAATATGATGTTTTATACCATTTTTAAATAATCCTTATTGTTATAAATTGTGAGCCATTGATTTCACTTTCTCAAAAATAGAATATTATGAAATATTATACATGATAAAACATTCTAAGATAGTAAATAAACCACACTAACACATCTCTACAGTTAGATTTACCATTTGACCGCTAAATCTACGTAAACAAGAGTATGTACCACCATATGGTATCATGGTAAATATATATATATATATATATATATATATATACCGCTAAATCTACGTAAACAAGAGTATGTACCACCATATGGTATCATGGTAAAGAACTATATATATATATGCAAATAAAAAAAAACTTATTTTTTCGATAAAGAAGGTCTTCACGTTATATTGCACAAACGTGTTCTTAGGTACACACAGTGCAGGCAGCAGGGCACTTGTATTATCCAAGTTCACCAATCACCATGAATAGGACGTCCACTCATCATCCACTGGCTATTGAGAGAGAGAGAGAGATCAACTTCAACCTGTTTTTTTTTTTTACTTGGAGAAACCTCCTTAGGCGTAGAGACCTAGCCACTCTGGTTAAGCCTGCCGTACTTACAGTTGCTGTCCTGTTAGCATAAAACTCCAAGGGCTTACCCTTCTACCCCAGCGAGTCGCCAAGCTTCGGCTTACGCAAGAGGTGACACCTATGAGAATTGAACCTAGGCTGCCGCCAAACAGGTTGAGTCCAACTTCAGACCTATTTTTGTGCAGGCAAACCATACGATAAAAAGTTTGGTTGACCCCTCAAGCTAGCGGTTCCTTGGCAAGATGTAGGACATATTCCACTGCACATGGCCAACAAGCTAGGCACACCTCCTAAGGTCTTAATTTACCACAGCATGGGTTTGGTCAATATCAAGTCCATGTAAAAAAGTAGAAGATGTTATCTTGCCATACGTATACAAATGCACGGCCAAGGCATCTGTTTCTCCCAAATTAGCGAAGGTATGTGGCATAATTAGACAAATCCATTTTCTAGTGCACTTCAATGTTTACTATCATCAAAGTTACATCTTCACCTATTAGTTTTTTTAAAAGTCTACAATTTTGTGGAAGGAAATAGATAAATGTGGGTTGTATAGATAAATGTGGGTTGTATGCATGCCTATAGTGTTTATATAAATATTGAAAATAATGAATAAAGCATGCGCAACCATTAAAATAAAGTACCCCACTAAAAGAAAACCAATATACATGGTTAGTTAGGTCACGACTTAGTCAAAAAAGTTGGCAATTTGGTGTACTGTTCATAAAATAAATAAAAAATCATAACTTTTGACTCGATAGGGAGAGTGATTCTTTGAATTTTAGGACATAGATCTAGACATTACAATTTTGACTAAATAATTTTCTGAAAAAAATATTTTTTTGAAAACAAGGTGTTTCGGGTTATTTTTAAAGTTAAAATTAGGTTAAGTGTATTTTTTATTTTTAAAATGATATCATTGAGGATTTTGGTAAAAAGATTAATTAAACTACAAAGTTTTAGCTTTTAAACAAGATAAAAATCCGATCAATCTGATATTCCAATTAGAAGTTATGACCAAAAAAGGTAATTTGTTTAGTAAAAATTTTATTTTTTGGTAAGGCTCACTTTGAGTGTATTTTTGACCTTCAAAATGATTGAGTTTGGTTTTGTACTTAAAAAATGAATTAAATTGAAAGATGTTATCTTTTCAACACATCAAAAATCATCTCAATTAGACAGTTGGATACTAAGTTATGGTCAAAACAATTTTACATGTAATAATGGATCTTAAGTACAAACAAATTTGAAACATAGAGACATGAAATTCCTATGTTCAATCTATAGGCAGACTATATAAGCCCCATCTAAGACCTTGGATCCTTATCTTTCTAAAAATTTCTATAAACTACTTAAAAACTTTCTTCGTTCTCTTAGAGATAAGACATTCATATTCTAGGAAGCCTTTAAAAACTATTCAATTAACCTAGAATTCATTCAAAAATGTTAAAAACACATCGTGATCTAAAAAACTTTAGCCTCTAAGCAAGGTAACTCTAGCTAATAGGAATTACATTCCCATTCAACTAGATTCAAACGATTGCACAACAATTAGATCTGGACCTTTAAATCTTAAATCAATAAGATTATGACTAAAAACCATTTCAAAATCTATAAATAGAGTTCCACTCCTCTAATCCATCCATCTAGAACTAGAGTAAGGAAGCCCTATCGCATTGAGAACTCAACCTAAGCATTCTTACTTCGTTGAACCAACTTGCCATAAGATCATTTATCCTAGGACCCATTCTATTGGATTTGAACTTTCGTTAGCCTATGCCTTGCGAAGGTGTTGTTGAATTCGTTGCTTATTAGAGTCAATGTCTTAGGAAAGATACCTGAACTCATGGTGAATTCACTTCCTTCTTATTTTTATTCTATTCATTTTAATTAATTAATTTAGAATGTGTTTGTTTCTAATTTACGTATATTTGCTTTTGTCTATATTTTTTCGAGCATTGGTGATGCTCCGCACCATCAACCTCACTTTTTTTAGGATCCACGTACGAGGTACTTAGTTAGTTGCAAGCTAAAGTCCAATGGTTAAATTCTGAAGTTCCTAAAGTGATTGATATCTGCTCATAGGAGGAGAAAAGGTATACTACTTGAAAAGTGAACCCCACATTCTCTTGTGTCTTCTAAAATTTGGATTGGTTTTTTAATTCAAAACCCGTTTTCAAAGTTATTCTTATTTTTCTTGAAAATTTTAGGAACCCATAATAGAGTAGTTGTTTTGGCGTAAACTTAGAGATTTTGAGATAAATTTTAAGGAATTGCTTTATAAGAAAACAATAAAGAAATATAGGAAAATCTCAACCCAAATAAGCATTGAGCAATTGCAAAATTAGTGGGTGTTTGGATGCACCCATTTATCTAGATAAATTAAATAAGATGGGATGCACTGTTATAGAGCATGAAGCAATTTCTCAACTTATCTGGATAAGTAATTATTCCCAAACAGTGCGGTTGAGGAAATCACAATGGCTACATTTTCATATGGTATTGCATAAGTGACTTCTAATTGCGTATAAGACTCATTAACAAATCTATAATTATGGTCCTCCAAGTATGATAAACCTTTTTGAGAACTTGATACTATTAAAAAATATCATATTTAGCTAGCTTAAATAATACCATCCAAGTTTAAGTTGCGGTTTGCCCTTGTGACAAATCCTCCTTTCCTAAGATGTTTACACCAAAATTTCCTACTACTACTTTTACTCTCTCTCTCTCTCAAAGAGTTTTCCTACTACTAAAATCTACCAAAAAATGCACTTGTTCATCTTATTTTTTTTTAAAGAAAAATAGATTTATGAATTAATTTTCAAGATAGAAAGAATTACATCAAAGATTATAAAGTCCTACTCCTTAAACACCTCAGGCAGTTTACTTGGAGTTCACATTTAGCATCTCAATTTCAGTCCTTTTTGGCATGCACAACTTTTTAGCGCTCTCGAGCACTAACTTGATAAGGAGCATGGAAGAAATGTCTGTGCAACAAGTTTGGGCATCACAAAGCATCTATACAAAGGTACAATGAGTCTCCATAATCGATAGTGTAAGCCCCATGAATTTTATATACTTTAATGAGGACTAAAGACGGATTTAATGCTAATATACTATTTGAACTTAAGATGGGATTTAATTATAATTTGATCTTTAATTTGAATTTAGAGACTCATTGAATTTAGATTTCAATTTCTGGAATTTAAATTTGGATTTTGATTTAATTCAAATTTAATAAATAGATATTGGATATTCTAATTAGATTTAGAGTTTTATCAAATTTGTATTTTGATTTGAAAATTTGAATCTTTTTTGAAATTAAAAATAGAATTTAAATTGAATTTAGATATAACACCTATGATTTTTAGAGCATTTTAATGAATAAATCATATTAATGATGATTTTTATGAAAAATATAAAAATGTAAATTAGTCTAAGTTAAATTTTAAAATATATTTTATGAATAATCAAAGTTGATTTTAGTTTCAAAATCAAACTTATAAAAATTTAAAATTTTAATGAAATAATTGGCGAATTTCATCAAAATAAAGTAAAATATGATTTCATATGAATTTAGGTTTAATTTGATATGTATGTAGAGTAATTGTATTAAATTAGAATTGAGTTTTTATGTATTTAAAATCAAAATTTAAAAATAACATAAAATATTAAATATAGATTTTATGTAAAAAAAATAAAAAATATAAATTAGTCTAAGTTGAATTTTAAATGATATTTTATGAAGAATTAAAGTTAATTTTAATGAAATTTGCATTCGAAATTGAACTTATGAAAAATTAGAATTTTAATGAAATAATTGGCAAATTTCATCGAAATAAAGTCAAATATGATTTCAGATGAATTTAGGTTTAATTTGATATGTATGTAGTGTAATTGTATTAAATTAGAATTGGGTTTGTATGTATTTGAAATCAAAATTTGAAAATAACATAAAATATTAAATAAAGATTTTATGAAATGAAAAACTTGAATTTACCAAGTTTTATAAAATTCTAGAGGTCCATAGGGTGGGGCGTCCCCTATGTGGCATTTCATGTTTGAATTAATTTTAAAAATTGGTAAGTTAAAACCTTAGTTAAAATAATATTCAAAAAGTTTCCTAAAAGGAAAATAAGCAAAGAAAAAATATAAAGAAAATAAATTTGAAATTTGCAGAAAACCAACACAAGAAAACTTGTGTTGATTTTTGACTAAAAGTGGAAATCCTCTAAGGTGGGATGTCCAATCCTAGAAGGTTTTCATGACTGGATTGTTAGGTAAGTAACAAATAAATAAATAATATGGATAAAAAAAGAATAGAAAAGCTAGATAGCAAAACTTACCAAACAAGTTAGTGCTTAGGCAAATTAGTCTGGAATTTGGTAAGTATGAGACCAGAAGGGGGGCATCTCATGCTTGTGGACCCCATGTGCTTACTTGAACAAATATTATATATTATGTATATAGCCACTATAACTACATAATGTAAGACCTAAGATAACTACATAATATAGTAAGTAGAAATAAGAAAATAAATAGAGAAATAATTTAAAAAAATTGTAAATTGAATTAGGAAAACTTGGGCTGAAAATTTAGTAATTAGGAAATGTTTGAAAGAGAGGAGAAGAAGTCTATAAAGAGCCAAGGAGGGGCTCATGTAAAAAATTTTTTTCTCTCTCTCTCATTTTCTATCTTTTTTCTTTTTTCCCCCCTTGCTTCTCTCCCTTCTTCATTGGGTGTAGGAGGTCTGAATCTCCATTTGAGGTGGGCTGATTAAGGAATTGCAGTCACACATCGAAGGAGTGATGAGAATCAAGCCATTGAATCGGACATTTAAATGTTCACACCTACCGATTTCGACAAAATAAGGTAGGGGGTTCTATTCGATACTTATAGATCGAAGCTCATATGCACAACCATATTTTGAGGCTGAATAGTTTTGAAATCATACATCAATCATCACATATGAAAGGTCGATGTGAGTTTCAACCCATTAAGCGTTGGATCGATCTTCAAAACTGATGACTGAATTCATGTACCAATTCAAGTAGGAATGATTATGAATATAGTTCAATGTGACATTGCATGCATATGCTATACATATACATTTGTATTGATATGTACATATACATATATGTATATAAGAGAGTGGAGTTTTCAAAAAAATAAAATATGGTTTTTTTATTGCACTATAAGATTTAATCAAGTAATTTGGGCATAGCTGATTGGTCAAAACTGGTTGTGCAAATGATCAAAAATTGATTCATGTTATGATCAAATGAAGAATAGCTTAACCAGACCTCATTGGGCTAGGTCAGTTTAGTTCCTAACAAAAAAAAAATCACAATTTACATGTTGTTAGTCTATGTGGACTGTCATATTTGTAATCATATGCTGATAACATGTGGATTTAATACGTGTAAGGATGTGTACAATTGACCATGAGTTGAAACCATGACAATTATGTGATATTAGAAAAGCATTTCAAAAACGTTTTTTGTGAAAAACACTTTTGAAATCATGTAAGCATTTTACAAATCTTCATCCTTAGGCATTTTAGATTCATCCTTGTTATACATATTGACATTGTGAAACTGATATGCTTATAAGTATGTATGCATTCAGTCTGTTATGATTGATAAAAATAAATAAGAAAGAACACTTCATATTGTTTGTTTTTTAAGGCCAAACCAGTTTTCAAAAGAGCATATGTGTGATTATCATTTCAAAACCATTAGTAACCTTGAACAAATCAAAATTGGGGTTTTGTTTAAATTCATCCTATAACAAGAAAAGAAAACCAAAAATTTATAGATTTTTGTTTTGAAGAATCAGTGAAAAGAGAATAAGAAACATATGTTAATGGTTTTACCCAAATGTGTTATTTCTGGCTCTGTGTGTAAAATCTGACATTGGTCTGGTAAGTTGATCATATCTTCCTCATGTGGAAGAGTTTTTATGAAGAATTTATAGAGTTAAAAAGCTGACAAAATTTTACATCTTTTATAAAAATTTGATGTTATCAGACAGTGTATAAAATAGTGACAGTCGGAATAAAAAAGCATGTATGGGCCTAAATTGATCGTATCTCTCTCATCCAAAGGAGGTTTTATGAATGGTTTGCAGCATTAGAAAGTTGACAAAATTTTGCATATTATGTAGAAGTTTAAGTTTTGTTCTCAGAATGTACACAAAGTAGTGATAGTTGAAACAACAAAACAGACATGGACCTAAGTGAGTCCCGAACCGGCTATGGACCAGATAAGCAATGCATGCAATGAATGTATGATATGAGCCTATATTTTAAATGTTAAATGAACATACAGACGCAACATATGATATTATATTTACATGTCTTAAGTGACTAAAAGATCATGACACAAAATACTTATTTTTGCATGCTTATGATAGAATGCATACTGCTATTGAAGTGCATTTATTGTGTATTAAGTGTTTATGTGATTGTGTATGGATGCATATAGTTAATCATGATCAATGTTGTGAATGCATAAATGAGTTTGATATATTATAAATTGCACATGTAGCATGATAACATCTTTGACATTGAATTTTTGCATCCGTGAGCCCAAAATTGATAGCCTGAATCTTAGATTATATTTATTTTGTATTAGCATGCATAAATAATAAAATTAATGAATTAAAAGAATAATCATGTGAACATTAATTCCATTGAGCTTACACTGAGAGGGTAAACAGTACTCCAGGTTTCATGGAATATGTTTTGAGCACAAAATATGTTTTGAGCACAAAAGATTGCTCCTCCCCAGGCACGAAGATAGGAAATGACCTCTACATTAGCTGCGAGGTAGTAGGTCACAAAACCTATGAGTAAAAGTCTGATGCATCAGGATGGTGGTGTGGGAGTTCTCTCTTGCCAAGATCGTCCCTCAATCGGGACTAGTGAAAGATGCTCCCTGCCAGGATTAAGCTATAATTTGTTTGAATGTACCCATCCAGAGTTGTGGTCCTGATCTAGGTTAAGTCTTTGAAGTGCCCACATAGATAAGGTTAAGAAAGTAAAAACTAAAATTTGTATGTGCATTTAGTTAAGCATGACGTGCATCACCTAAAAAGAAATGTAAACAAAAGCAATTGCAAGTCACTCATGCGTGAAAAGGGTTATTGGTTCTTCATTGGTAAGTACATGCATTATTTTCTTACTCATGCATAAGATTGTTGATTATTTTTTAATGATATTCTTATTATGCAATGATGATAGGCATTAATCGTATAATTATATTGTTGTTTTGTTAAATATATAATTAAATTGTAAATGCAAATTATGCACACCCACCACACTTAGTTATGGATATTCAGAGATGTTATTATTGCATTTAATTCTTAACCGAAACGCAAATGCAAGTTATGAGCACACATCATACTTAGTTTTGAATATCTAAAGATGCTATGATTGCCCTATATGTTTAACTGATTTGAGTGTAGGAAATACAAAAAATGTGACACTTATGTTAAGTATCAATGCACATTACTTGCAAAACAATGCATATGAAATCAGGCAAAGTACTCATGGTAAGTGAATATAATATAAAGGCATCAAGTAAATAATAATCGAATGTTTATCTGTTTCGATAGTTGAAAGTATTGTAGTATATTTAATGTATATTGGTTCTAGTTGACCTGTATCGTTATTCTCTACCAGGCTTTCACAAGTCTGACCTGTTTTATGGGTTTTCAAGTGAAATATGGTGCATAGTTGCGAAGCATATGCGAAATGCTTTGACGGCGTCAAGAGCTTGTCTTTTCCTTTTTTGGAAATAGTTTTGGGAAAACATTTATTATTGTTTTGGATTGAAAATATTTTAATATAAAATTTAAATTATTAGGACTGAATTAAATTTTAATAGTGAATGTTATTCACATTTTAATTCAGTTAAGATGATTAATTATACTGTAATCCACCAAAATCTTTAACCCCCAAAAAGGGTTATTTCTGTTGTTTTTAAAAGAAAAAAAAATTGGGTTAAAATTTTGAAACGTTACAGATAGTCTGAAGACCTTGTTTAAAGGTAATCAAGTAAGGTCATACAAAGGATCCTTACTACAAACCTTAGCCACTATCTAAACCCCTTGCTTTTTAAGATGACAAAAGCTTGAAGGAGAAGTAGGGTGAGAATAAAAAAGGTTGTCAAAAAAAGTCTCTTCAATAGTATCTTATATGGTGTAAATAGGCATAGAGGAAAGAGAAATTGAGCTATGCAAAGATGCAAACATCAACTTCATCTAATCCTACCGTATTGTTTGACATTTAGAGTTAACCATTTGTTACACATAAAACAAATATAACAGGTTGCATATTATTGTCAAAACCAAACTCAACAAGGATTGGATCATTTCCAACATTCTCCTACTATCCAAATTTTCTTGACCAAGTTTAACATTGATCTCAACTTCAATTTATGAACATCTACTCGAACTATTTTATGAATACCTTCAAATTTGAATGTAACTAGCCTATATGCCTATTTAGAATACCATACTCTTTTCACTTGCTCTTATATACAGTAGTTCTTCGTAGTTACCTATTTATGTTGCTTTAGACTTTTGCAAATACAATTGTTTCAAAGATTGAAGTAAGACTGACACGTTTTTCTCTATTGAAAAAAAAACCTTGAGCATCATGCCAATTATAAACTCTATTTCTCTATTATTTTTATTGAAAAGAAAATTTTAATAGATTGATGTTAATACTACAAGAAAATTTTTAATTAGTGACAGAAATTTATGATGAATTTTTTTCGTTGTAAATTTGCAATAGATTAACGAGATAAAATTAGTCGTCGCCAAAATTAGAAATAGCGACGAAATGTTTACGTCGCTAATTAGTGACAGATTCACAGTATAAAATTTTTATCTAAATTTTTGTCACAGATTTGCGATGGATGAACGACATAATTTTTTTATCGCAAAATTCATCGCTAATTAGCGACAAAAACATTCTGTCGCTAATTTTCAATTTAACCCGGCCCATGAGGGCGTGAAATTCTCCCTCCCTCGCTCTCTCTAGCTCAGAAAAGATAGCAAAGGATGGACGAGAAGAAGAATAAGAGAGTCGCCGAAAAGACGCCTGAGCGGTGGGAAGCTCCCCTCTCCGGCGATGCCGAGCAAACACAGGAGGGTGGACCCGCCAAGAGGACACCCGCGCAGCAAGTACTTCGAGCGCCTCTCAATTTTCGGCGTCTAGTGTCTCTTTACCCTTCCTTCTGGCCCTTCGTCTTCTACTCACCCAACAATGGTAACCCCATGATCGACTGGACCGACTTCAACGCCACCATGGACCTCAACAGGGTTCTCCTCTACCACGACCACGACATCCAATGGTAAACCAACCCCCCACCACGACACCTGAACCTTTTCTTCCTCTTCGCTTTTCATTTTCTTAAAACGGGATCCGGAGTTTTAGGGCTTTTAGTCTTCTAATGTGCAGGTGGGTTCCTGATGGCCAGCTCAGTCCTACGGTGCCTAACTGGTCAAATTACATACACTGGATCAAAAACTTGCTATCGTCGAACGTTGTAGCAAGGCCGGTGGCCCGAGATTGGATCTGAGGGTTTGACATCGGCACCGACGCAAACTGCATATATCCGCTCATTGGCGCGTCACTTTTCAGGTGGAGCTTTGTTGGATAAGGTGTGTGTGTTTGCCTTGCTTTGCAAGTTCTCGGGATCGATCAGTTGGTTGTGCATAATGTATTGCAAAGATTTTGTACCATTTAAAGGCGAGGCTTATCATCTTGTTTCGTGATACTGTTTGTTTTGTTAGCATTGCACGAATCCTTTTCCAGGAAGTTGGAAATGTTTAGAATTATAGGAAATGTCTAACGTGAATAATTTCTCTGTCGCTCTTCTTGTGTGTTTTGTAGGTGTTGTAGGTTCTCTTTCTCTATTGTTATTAAAATTGCAAGCATCATCGTTATGGATTTTTCTCATCTGGTTTTGCTTGTTTACCAACAAAAATAGGTAACAAGGAATTATTCAACGGAGATTAGGTTAGATGCTATTGATTGTAGTAGCCTCTGTTGATTATATCTGGACACATGAATTGCTTCTAAGTTTGGTTGGAGAAGCTGCTATCAAGGTCTCTTGTAAAGGTTTTCATAACCTCATATATGACTTTCTGTTTGTATTTTTGGCATGTCCTCTACATTCTAATATACATACTTCTTTGCATTTCTATTTGCAGGAACCCAACTTTTAAGCACCACAATGAGTGTCAAGGAGTATGTGGAAAGTGAATTCAACAAAGCCCTAAAAGAAGTTGTAGTGCCTAACCATCATTTCTTTCCATGTCCCATAACATTAGATGATTTTCTTTGGGCCTTTGGAATACTCAGGTCAAGGGCATTTTCACAACATCATGGTGAAAATCTTGTGCTTATTCTTCTGGCTGACCTGGTAAAATCTCCAGTTTTTTTTTTTTTTGTTAAAGTTCGAAAAAAATCATGCCCAATGATGATATCCCTCTGTCAGTCAGTGGAAGTTGATTAAAAACAAAAGATGCTCCCATATCTGTGTTTATTTGGTTATATTCCTAAGGTTCTCTGCTCAATCTTAAAAATCATCCATCTGACTCAAGATCACATTCAGAGTAAATGCTTTTGCCATTCTCATTGCAGATTAACCACAACTCCAACATTACCACTGAAGATATCGCATGGCAAATAAAAGGAACTGGCCTTTTCTCTAGGGAACTCTTATTTCCATTGTGAACACTAGTTCCAATAAAGGCTGATAATCCAAAGTCTAGTTGGCATTTGAGCTCATTTTTTAATATTCTCCCTCCCTTGATGCGGAAGGGATTTGCAAGATGGCATTTAAGCTCATTTTTGCCTTTGATGAGGTCATATCTCTTGGACACAGAAAATATAACTGTTGCACAGGTTAAACAATACTGTGAAATGGAGAGTCATGAAGAAAAGCTCCACAAGCTAGTATTGCAGAGTAAGATAAATGAAACCAAGGATGTCCTGAAGAGAAAAGCTAGTGAAATTGACAAGAGAAAGGTTTGGCTTTTGTTATGATTTTTTTAGGAGATTTTTGTAAAGACGTGATTTAAGTCTATGATAATCTTCCCTTTTTTCCTTAGCATGAGAAGAGTAGAGGTGGATTTATGCCTCTACAGTCAAGTATCTCTTTAAGAATGAAAAGTTCTTTCAATGACATTAGCATATCCAGCAGTGGATCTGGACATGGATTGAGCAGTGATGTGGAGTCCTCTTCAAGTAAACCAAAAGGTTAATGCCCTATTCCATCTATTAAAGATTGTGTAACTGTAGTCCTATTTGTATTGAACGTTGAAGACAAGACTGGAACTTTGATAATTTAAGAATGCTTCTTCAATTTTAATAGTATATGTCTAGAATCTGGACAAACAAAGGAGTATTTTGTTATTGCTAAGCGAAGGGGCCAGTCCATTTTTTGCCAAACACAATACACTATTTTTTTTAGTACAACTATTGACATACAACTCTTAGACCTGGTGATTTTGTTATTTCTTTAAAAGAAAATCATAAAAGAGAATATTGCCTCTTGATTCATTTAAAGAATATAAAGATTGTGCATTTTTGCTAATTATCCAAATGGTTATTGACAAATGCAATCTTTATGTCATCAGGTCGGTCACCTTCTACAGCCACTGCTCCTCCAAAGGGCCTTGGAATGCAACTGGGAAAGACACAGAGGAATCAATTTTTGGAGTCTCTAAAAGCTGAAGGTGAAGTGATTCTTGAAGATGTGCAGCCTGCTGCAATCCATCTAAGGACATTTGCTCCTCCTCTGTCTGATCCTATCACATTTACTGTAGAAGAAAAACTTAATGTGACCCTGAAAAGAGATGGTGGGGTTAGCAATTTTGATGTACAAGGCACTCTTTCATTGCTAATGCTGAACGAAGAAGATGGTTTCTTTCAAGTCCAGGTAATGCACTTTTACTCATGTGTGCAAATCTGTTGAGTAAAAAAAAAGTGTCAACTTGCTGAACCCATTAGAGTGCAGATGCTGTAAACCAAAGTAAATTATATCATGATCTGGTATATGACAAAATTGATTATATGCATTTGTTTGTGTTCATTACAAGGGCCTGAATTTTGTTGGATTCTGCTGGGTCACTTGGAAGCTTGGGATTAGATTAACTTAGGTCAGGTTAACATGCCACTTCTTTGTCCCTAGAAGGAGTATGGGCTTGACTTAGATGGTCGATCTCAAGCCTTCAGTCAAGCTGTTAGTGCACTACATCTCTTGATAAAGCCACTCAAACAGAGCCCATATTTCATGTTTGGCAGTATGATATGTGGGCTAAAGTTCCATGTATAAACTGTATTGCTCTTGCCCCACTTAATAATGCCCATATTTTCCTTTTGATGGCATAGAAAATAGGCTTAATATAGTTTCTTTTAGAAAGCTATATGACATTTCATTGCGCCGTGGAATTCTTGCAGGTATAATACCAGGTTCTTTGTCATTGAGTGGTCTATTGCTCTAATTGATAGCTCAAACAGGAGGTAACCACACGTCAAACTGCCTTATAACACATGCATGATTGAATCATTATAAAAATTTTTGACTGCCTTAGAACACATATATGCATGATTGAATTACTATGATAGTTCTTTGACTGCCTTAGAACACATATAAGCATGATTTCATCACTATGAAATTGTTTTATTGCCTTATAACACATATATGCATGATTGAATTAATATGACAGTTTTTTGACAACCTTATAACACATATATGCATGATTGAATCAATATGAAAGTTTTTTGACTGCCTTAGAACACATATGAGCATGATTAAATCACTATGAAAGTTTTTTGACTGCCTTAGAATACATATAAGCATGATTTCATTACTATGAAATTGTTTTATTGCCTTATAACACATATATGCATGATTGAATCAATATGAAAGTTTTTTGACAACCTTATAACACATATATGCATGATTGAATCAATATGAAAGTTTTTTAACTGCCTTAGAACACATATGAGCATGATTGAATCACTATGAAAGTTTTTTGACTACCTTAGAACACATATAAGCATGATTTCATCACTATGAAGTTGTTTGACTGCTTTATAACACATGCATGATTGAATCATTATAAAAAAATTTGACTGCCTTAGAACATATGCATGATTAAATCACTATGACAGTTTTTTGACTGCCTTAGAACATATATGAGCATGATTGAATCACTATGAAAGTTTTTGACAACCTTAGAACACATATTAGTCTGATTTCATCACTATGAAATTGTTTTACTGCCTTATAACACATATGCATGATTGAATCACTATAAAAAATTTTGACTGCCTTAGAACACATATTTGCATGGTTGAATTACTATGATAGTTTTTGACTACCTTAGAACACATATGAGCATGATTGAATCACTATGAAAGTTTTTTGACAACCTTAGAACACATATGAGCCTGATATTAACATATATGAAAGTTTTTTTTACTGTCTTATAACACATATATGCATGATTTCATCACTATGAAATTGTTTGACTGCCTTATAACACATATATGCATGATTGAATCACTATAAAAAAATTTTATTGCCTTAGAACACATATATGCATGATTGAATCACTATAAATTTTTTTGATTGCCTTAGAACACATGTATGCATAATTGAATCACTATAAATTTTTTTTACTGCCTTAGAACACATATTTTGACTGCCTTATAACGCATATATGCATGATTGAATTAATATGAAAGTTTTTTGACAACCTTAGAACACAATTATGCATGATTGAATCACTATGAAAGTTTTTTGATAACCTTAGAACATATATAAGCATGATTTCATCACTATGAAATTGTTTTACTGCCTTATAACACATATGCATGCGTGAATCACTGTGACATTTTTTGACAACCTTATAACATATATCTGCATGATTGAATCACTGTGATTTTTTTTCAGTCTTAGAACACATATCTGAATTCTGCTAATGTCCTTCAATTTATTGCTAGTCTATGTGTCATTCAGTCATTTACTTTGATTGCATTAGATTAGGTGCATTGCATATAATTTATTTCATTATATTTTGTTTATCAATACTAATATTTCGGTTCTCTTGTAGGATACTGGAGATGATCAACGATTCAACGTAGAGGAGTTGATGGAGGCATGGATGGAGGGGCAGATCGAGAAAATGAAGAGGATGATGCCCCGAATCTTGGCGAGGATTAGCTTCATGTGTTTATTTTGTTTCACGTACTTTTAACTAATTAGAACTTGGCAAGGACTGTACTGGGTTGTTAAATTTGTTTAACTTATAACTTGTGTTAAATTTGTTTCACCTTCTTTGTATATGTATTTTTTGTGTACTTTATTTTTTATACACAGGATATATAAATTGTATACAACAACAACAACTACGCCTTCATCCCAAAACAATTGGGGTCGGCGATATAAACCAAAAAAGAAAATCATTCTGGGTCTTCCACATGAATCCTTCTCTTCCAATCATTTCTATCCAATGCCATGTCATCGGTGAGGTTCAAAGCATTCATATCCTTTCCTATCATCTCCATCCAAGACTTCTTAGGCCTACCCCGACCACTTTTAACTAATATATTTTCCCATTTCTCTATCCTTCTAACTTGAGCATCATTAGGCCTTCGCCGAATATGTCCAAACCATCGTAAACGATTCTCTCTCATCTTATTTTCAATGGATGCAACACCTACCTTCTTACGTATCTTCTTGTTTTGAATCTTATCTTTTATTGTATTCCCATACATCTATCTAAGCATACACATCTCAGCTACACTCAGTTTTTGAATATGATGTCTCTTGACAACCCAACATTACATACCATATAGTAAAGCGAGTCTAATTGTCGTTCTATAAAACTTTCCCTTCAACCACAATGGCATTCTACGATCGCACAACACTCCACTTGCACTTTTCGATTTCATCCACCCAACCTTTATCCTAGGGTATATAAATTGTATAACGAGATTTTTTTTTTAGATATTTATATTTTAATTTTTTTAAAAAAAAATTACGACGGACTAGCGACAAATATTATCCGTCGCCAATTTCAATCAGTCGATGTTTTGTGATGAAATTTAATCCGTCGCTAGATGTTTTGCGACAAAATTTAATCCATCGCTACATTGGCGACCAAAATTTAGCGACGAATTATATTCGTTACTAATTTGTCGCTAATTAGCGGCAGATTAGCGACAAACATAATATGTCGCTAATTCATCGCTAATTAGCGATAGATTCGTGACAGATAAATTCTGTCACATTTTAGCGACGAGGATTATGCGACAGACGCTTTTCGTCGCTAAACACATTAGCGATGGATTTTGTGACGGATTAGCGACAGATAACGTCCGTCGCTAATACGTATTTTTCTTGTAGTAATATACTTGAATTAATCTTCCCTGCTACACTACCACTTGGGAAAAGATTAAATATGGATGGTTTATATATCTGATACTATTTATTTGTTTTCAAAGAAGACTTTAGGAATTGCTTTGAATAAAACTTGGAAATTTACATAAACAAGACTCTTGCTAAGGTAAAACTTCCAAAAGACACGCTCCTCAACGATTATATCTTCTTTCTATTTTCAACCTTGGGATTTATTAAATAGCTCATAAAAAAATCTTGCTCAATGCGCTTGTGAACCTAAAGATCAATTTAGTATTACAACTTGTATTATTTTCAGAAGTGATTCAAAGTCTTGCTGAGATTTTTTTTTTTTGATATTCCAATGAAACCAACCACACATTGGCTGGCCTCAGGTTGGTAAAACCCTTGAGGTCTCTCCTGCCCACCGAGGACCACATCCAGCTTTGACCTTGCGGCAAGAGATGCCACTCATGGGTTTCAAACTTGTGATGTTCCGTGACTCCCGTCAACTCGGTGACATTCACAAGTAGCCCCTACCAGATGAGTAGAGCCCTTTTGGGCTGCTGAGACTAATTTTTAATAGAATAACCAGAAGCAGTTTTCTTCACTGCAAGGTGCTGTACTATATGAATATACTGAAAAAAAATATAAGGTTGGCGTACATTGTCAAGTGATGTGTCAATGGCGATTCCATAAACCACGTAGGCTGCTTGAAAAAAAAAAGCTTGTTTGTTGTTAATTGCTAATCGAGATACAGCTGTAATTGGGTCCATCTGTACAAGGTGCTAGATGAAAATTCGAAAGTCTCAACCAAAGATAGAAAACAATGGCTTTTCTTTACACTTACAGTTCACTAAAGCCGTGTGTATATATATATATATATATATATATATATATATATATATAAAACTGAAAATATGAGAACTAATTTGTGAACCGCCATTTTCATGGTTTTTTTTCTTTTCTCTTGAATGTAACCATATAAATATGATTTGCATGTTTGGTTTTATAAGAGCCCTCTCTTGAATCTTCCAATTTTGATGCATAAACAAGATTTTTTTAAGTCTTTAAAATGAATGGCTCATAATATTCAAGAATTCAAAAATCATATTTTTTCATAAAAAATACACAATAGAATGGTTGATTCCTAGTAAATTCACCATGCCAAGCGCATCTACATAGTTGAATTTGCAAAAAAAAGTGTTGAAAATACTCATATTTATAGTTTGCATATTCTAGCGACTCTCTCTCTCTATATATATAGGGTAATTGAAATATGTTTACTGGTATGAACTATGATTTTCATAAGTTTCTTTCTTTTTTTTCAAAAAATTTGCCTTAAGGATGTTATCTAGATGCTTGGTTTTATAGAAACATACTCTTGGATCATTCGATTGGATCTTTTAAGGGTTGAAAATCAATGGCTTAGAATTTTTCTAAATATTTAAGCCTAAAAAATTGCATTTCTTGATCAGATTACAATGATAACAGTCTATTCCTAGCAAATGGACTACGCCGAATGTATCTGCAGAGTTAGATTTATAAAAAAACCTATGAAAATCTTGATTTATATCAGTTGGTAAATATATTTCAGTTTTCATATATATATATATATATATATATATATATATATATTGAGAGAGTTAGTCACTGATCCTAAGTAAATTTATTTCACAGTTAGCATGATTAAATGGAGTCAGGGATACAAGCACACGTCATTGCACCATCATGCATTATATGCACGGACTCAAACGTCACAGCTCACATTTTTATGACATCACATGGTGTAAATAAATAAGGGGGTCCGTTGTGTCATAACCAATTAATTAAGCATGCCACAATCTTGGGGTGGCAATCGTGTCGGGTTGGCGGGTCAGCATACCTCAACTCAACCCGACCCGTTTATGAAACGGCTCGGCAACCCAGCCCGTTTAATAAACGGGTAACCCAACACGACCCGCCAACCCATTTAATAAATGGGTTGGGTTGGGTAAACGGGTTCTCAGGTTCGCGGGTCAGGTTGGCGGGTTGACCCACCCGCATAACCTGTTTATTAAACGGGTCAGGCGGGTTGGCATACCCCTAACACAAACCCGACCCGTTTAATAAACGGGTTAGGCGGGTCAACCCGATTATTAAACGGGTTTGTTTTTTCCAAACCCGAACCCGCCTAAGAGGCGGGTTGGTGGGTAGGGTTGGCGGGTCGTGTCAGGTTTTGCCACCCCTACCACAATCTGAACTGATCTTGGTCTCGCATAGACAAAGCAATGGACACTTAATATATTACGACAGTCTAATAATATAACCAACTTTTAATCACGCTTAAGAACCGAATCATGGTTAGTTGATGAAGGTGGGTGGCCCACATCCAACACCTATTTTAAATATGGTGAAGCAAGCAACAGACAAATCAAGGCCTGGGACCATGAGAGCACCAATCCCTTTAATTTTTTAATAAACAAAGGAGTTGAGGTCACATGGCGACATGTGATGAAGATGAAATATTGGAGCCTCTTTTCCCCCATTCCCCTTTATTTTTTCTTCTACCATTTTGCTTAGTGGTTCCTACTCCACTCTCCACTATAAAAGTTGCCTAAAAAACCATATACCACAAAAGAATTTAGAGTATTAGCTAGATTGGCCAAGAAGTAGATAGAGTGGTCCACAATATTTGGTTGGGGTTGGGGTCTCTGGGTTTCCTCTCCTTTACTCTCAACTAGATTGTCATCTACTTCAACCCCAACCCATTAAACAATATGAAAACCTTGGGTACCATGGTGTTCATTTCACAACCCAAACCCAAACCCTAAGAAAGAAGAAGAAGAGTATGGAGGAGGAAACAAGTCCTGCCATAGCTTTCCACAGCTTTCTTGAACTTCTTTACCTATAATTGTTATTAAGATCTAGAAGCTCAAGAAAGCTGTGGGAAACAATGGCGATCTAGGATTTCTTTTTTTATTTCATTGGTTTGATTTTTGGTGCAGTTCTCTAATCATTGATGGTAATTTTCTTTTATTTTTTCCATATTAGTGTTTTTTCTATAAAAAAAAGGCCATCTGAGCCTATTTAATCTTCTGATTGTCATGCAGATGGGATTATGGGTATGAAAGGGTGAGCTCTTTTGAGCATGAAATATGTGCATGCAAGAGAGATATTTCTTGTGGTATCCACCGCACAAGGTTTGCTTCAACAATCCACAGATTGCTTCAAGCTATGTATTTGTTACAGATTCATTTAAATGTTTAAGGGAAAAACAAAGAAAATGGTGTTTCTCCCCTTCTGTCTGCCCTCCATCTTCAAGGTGGACCATCATTGTTATCAGATAACTCAAGAGCAGATGGCTCGAGAGAAACAACAGTGTTTAGAGGATCACAGACTTCGCTGCTTGGGTTGTTGGTTGTTGATATTGTGGAGAACTGTATGGCTCGAGAGAAACAACAGTCTTTAGGGGACCACAGACCTCGCTGATTGGGTTGCTCGCAACAACTTAGCACCTTCTTCTTGAGCGTGTCAAACTGAAATGGCCTGGTGCTGACGTCCAATGGGTCGGTGAATGCAGAATTGGGATGGCGTCGAATGGGGGCTGATGTTCTGAGTTTTTCTTTCATGTAATTTGCTGTTTTTTTTTCTGATATCATTTTCTTCACTTTCTGTTCGGGATTCATGGTGATCCCTCGTTACCATTTTCCTTTTGTTCTTCTGTGAACTTCTGATGCTGCAATAAATTATAATTTCCTCCAAAAAACTGAAGAGCAGATGCGCCTTTATGTGGAGATTAATCTTTCATCTTGAAGGTGGACTAGGGGGATTTAAGCGGTCATATTTTTTTTTCACCTAGATGGACAGCATGGTTTTAATTTCGACCTGTAATTTCCAATTCTGTTCAAGATGGACGACCTTGAAATGAGCAACATAACAACAACATTGATCGATGTTCATATTGTAGATGGATGGTGGATGAAAGGATGCAACATGAAATTCATGTTCTTGTCCACCGTATATATAATTGCAGAAATGGATTGCCTGATTATCAGAAGAAGCTCATCAGTTTCCAATTTTCACCACATTATTATTTTCGTGAGAGAGAGAGTGGTGCTAAAAAATTTGGGGTTCCTTGGCCAAGTTATCTATACACATGTGTGGCTAACTTTTGCCAAGGAACCCCAAATTTTGTAGCACCACGTACACTCTCTCTCTCTCTCTCTCTTATGTATAGCTAAACTGGCCAAGAAAGCCCAAATTTTTATTGTTTGTGCACCATCCTTGTTCTTGGTTGCAGTCTCGCTCTCTCTCTCATATATTGTATAATGACTGTAGTGTCAACATTCAATTGATAATAGCCCATGCCTTCTTTACGATTTATACGGGACACGGAACGGCGTATAACACCTTTAAAATATGGAGCGTCTGTTTCTCTTAAGTGGCTCTGATTCGGTTCAAAATTGAGTCCAAGATCGAGTTTTGTTATTTTAAAATCATGTCCAATTGTCTGCTTCTTATCATCTTACCTAGTGGATGCTGCTTTTTGTCACTTCAATGTGCATGATGAAAACCTCCTTTTTTTTTACTTTTTGCTTTCTTCTCAAAGATTACAGTAGCGAAAGCCAGATTTGGTATTTTGAAAAAGGTCTCACCCAGTTGAAAAAAATGGCTATTTCGTCGTTTATTAAAAGAATATACTCATAGTGCAAAATCCACGAGATTTTTCCCTTTGATTCATCCTTAGGATCGACCATGTCATGAATATGATACATGGAAGTTTTTCTTTGCTCCGTGCATTTCTCAAGACCTTGCATGTATCTAGGAGAGAGAGAGAGAGAGAGAGGTCTCGGTTAAGTTTTCTCACTCTTCTCCCCCAGGACTCTCTCGTTTCCATCATTTCAGTTTAATGTGTGTTGATCTCAAAGTGAATTTTAATTGGAATCATTTTTTTTTGCTTTTCTAACAAAGATAAACTATCATTATGGTTGAGAAATCCCATCACAGGCCGGAGTACTAATTCCCGGCCAGCCCCACGAGGGATAATTGGAATAAGTTAGTTACAGAAAACTGAAGAAAAAAATATTGATATTCAGAGAGAGATGTCAATCTGCCAAAACTCTCTCTCTCTCTCTCTCTATATATATATATATCTATATATATTTCCAGTTTGTGTCCGTTGATCCCAAGGTGTGTTTTAATTGGGAGTAACAATCCTTTCCAACTAAAAAAAAGTCATTGTTATTCAGAGAGAGAGAGAGAGAGAGAGAGAGAGAGAGAGAGAGAGAGAGAGATTACCAAGTAATAATGCCTTCAGGGCGGGCTATTGGTTGCATGAGATGGGTCCACTTAATTACCACGGACCTTCGCATGTCCAGCATGAGACGTTATGCACAGGGCCAAGAGTAACAGTTCATCCTTTGTCGTGTTGGAAAGAGTTAGATAATGATGAGACAACTGAAGGGAACATAAGGGTGTTTTTTCACTATTTCAGGGAAGATGGTATTCAGATCTACCATTCCTTTGCCTTAGTTGCAGCTCTCTGCAGCGTAAAAGAAGTGAATATTCTGATTTCACTGGAGATCCTTTTCCCTTCCATTGTGCACATGTCTTTTTCTTAAAGATAATTTCCAAGTGGGTGCAGTAAATTTTCTTTTATTTTTTTTGTTTACTTCAAAGCATGCGTTTTCTTGCTCTCTAGCCTATACAAAAGAAAAAGCGCATTCTTCTCATGGTAGTCCTGCTCATTCTAGCTAGCCTTTCACTTGCTACTCTGGCCAATGTTAGTGTTTGGATAATGAGAGTGCATTTCTGCTATTTTTTTTTTAATGAAGAGTGCATTTCTGCTTGTTAGCTGTGGAAGCAGGCAGCACATGCAAATACCAGAACCTAAAAAGCACGGTTTTGTTCAGAGAAGCTTCTAAGCAAACATATAAAATACAATCCAATAAACAGAGCTTTATATGTAGTTGTGTATATCTTTCTTGCCATTTCACATAAAACGCCAGACATAAAAAGGAGAGCAAAACCACCATGGAGGTTGCCCACATGAACAGCGAGGGGTGGTTGTAATGAGTTGAAGGCGCCAGATCAAACCTCGCTGGCGCATGAGTATGTCTGTAGCTTTCGAAGGTAGACCACGCAAGGCAGGGTGGTCATGGGTCCCACTCAAGATTTGCCTTGCAGGAGGGCAGGTTCATTAAGTGGCCCGATTCTTAGTGAGGGTTTGTGATCATAAAAAAAAAAAGGGAAATCTTCATTACATTTATCGTGAGAATGCGAATTTACTAGAGAGTGCTTCAAATTGGTTTGAGAAGTTACATTGGAATGTCCCAACCAATCTAAGCTACCTTCACATATTCAACTGAGGAACAAAAATTTACCTTCACTTGACGATGCTTTGTGCTCATCCCTATGATGACTCATAAGGCTGCAACGAAACCGCCGAGTTCACATGGATGGCATGTTAATACATATGTTTATCCGTTCCTTTGGCAGACGTTCCACATATGGCGTGATCTTCCTCCAGCCTGTGATATGCTTCCTTTTATGATTAACATCAGTACTTTTTATTACCATGGTTATTGTCTTTTGCCTTTTTTGTGGAGATGATAGTTATCTCCCAAGAGAGGAAGGCTATCTCCACCCACTTGTTTTCTTTCTTGGATTGCTTGGAGCTGCCTATATATAGCTGTTTAAGGTAAACCTCTGATGTACGAGTGTTCAGAATAAATTGTGAGGGAGTGTCCTCTTCTTCGTGGAGGTAGGCAAACAGTGCTGAACCACATTAATATGTAGTGTTATTCTTGCATATGCTTTCTTAACATGGTATCAGAGTGTGATTGTTGAAACGATCTCCGGGCTTCAATACTATGCAAGAAGACCGAGCAAACATGGCCGACCACCCTATCAATTCCGCGGGAAGCTCGATAAACTATAAAGTCGGTTGTCATGATCAAACCCCTTTGCTTAAAATTACAAACACATTATTCTTAGGGACTGATTACTTGAGTTGGGCAAAGGCCATTAAATTGGTTCTTAGTGGTAGATGCAAATTAGGATATATCACTAGTAAAAATCCGAAGCCTGACATCTCAGATCCCTCATATGAAAAATAGGAATCTGAGAATGATATTGTTATGAGCTAAATTTTAAATTTTATGGAACCAACCATTGCCATGAACACCGCAAAAGAGATTTGGGATGCGGTCCAAGAAATTTATAATGAACAATTTAATCTCGCAAGAGTTTATGAACTCCAACTCAAAATTGCCAAGTTTACTTGCGATGACAAGTCCTTCAACGAGTACATAGGTACTCTTAGAGGGATGTGGGACGAATTGCTCCAATATCGTCCTCCAAGAGGCGACATCCTCAAAAATAAAAGGAGGTTTGAAGAAGACAAAGTTTTTAAGGTCCTTGCCAACCTCGGCCCAGACTATGAAGCTATGCAAAGTCAGATTCTGATGACGATGCCAATGCCATCATACAACGTTGTATGTGCCATGATACAACGTGAAGAAACTCGTCGAAAGGTGATGAATCCGAGTAAAAAAATTAAAGAGGAACAACCAAAAAACATGGTGTTTCAGGTAGGATACAAAAAACGGCATCGTATACCGAGCCCTCAAACAACCCCAATCAAGATCGATTCAAAGACAGATCGAAACTTAAATGTTCCTATTGTAAGAAAGTGGGTCATTCCAAGGAGCGGTGTTGGGATCTGGTGGGACGTCCCAACCGTGATATCAAGTCCAAATCAGAAACAACAAACTTTGTCACCAAAGATGATCTCGCCCAATTTTTTCAGCAAATGGCTAAGACTAACTTAGCATCCACGACTCCCATCAAAGAAGATATCGTTGATCAATAAGGTAAATCACATGTTTTTCTATCTCATATTTCAAATAACAAATGGATTATTGACTCAGGAGCCTTGGATCACATGATGAACCATGATACCGATTTAGCCAATTTGTCAAAACCAGTGTACACTGCCGATGGATCCATCATGATGGTCACTAACACGAAAAATATGAAACTCATTAATCAAGAACATGATTCTAAAGTTCTCATTGTTCCTAAGCTTACTGCTAACCTCATGTCTGTAAGTAAGATCACCAAAACTTATGATTGTTTGGTTATTTTCTCTTCAAAGGGTGTGAAGTTTCAGGACAGAAAAACAAAGAAGATGATTGGTAGAGGTGTAGAATGTGATGAATTATACTTTTTCAGTCAACCAGTGTAGGCTTTTTTCAGTTGCTTTCAATCAAATAATGACTATACCCTTTGGCATTGTCGCGCCTTGGACATGCCTCGGCCAAAGTCATCAAGACTCTTGTGCCAAAAGTAAGGAATGACAACTTGGCTTATGATGCTTGCGAATTTGCTAAGTCTTCTAGACTCTCTTTTCAAAAGCTGTCCATTAAAAGTAACAATTTATTTGGATTAGTGCATTCTGATGTGTGGGGTCTAGCCCCTGTTGATTCATATTTTGGTTTTAAATATTATGTTACTTTCATTGAAGACAAATCTCGAACTACATGGGTGTATTTTCTGAAACAAAAAAAGAAGTGGCCACGGTTTTTAAAACTTTTTATAATCTTGTGCTCATGCAATATGAACGCAAGATCAAAGTCCTGAGATCTGATAATAAAGGCGAATACCTGAATGAAGTCCATGATGGTTTTTTGAAGAAACATGGTATAATGCCTCAGAACACGTGTGCAGAGACTCCCCAACAAGACAAGGTTGTTGAAAGAAAGAATAGACATCTTCTCAATGTTGCTCGATCTCTCATGTTTCATATGAATGTTCCTCAACCATATTGAGCTGATGCCATAGCCACTGCATGTTACATCATAAATCACATTTCAAGTTCTAGTTTGGAAAATGGTATTTCAATGGAAAATTGAGAGACCATAAAGTTTTTATTCAACATTTGAAAGTTTTTGGTTGTAAATGCTTTGTGCATATTCAAACCAACTTTTGAAATAAGCTTGAAAAAAGAGCTGTTAAGTGCGTTTTCGTTGGATATTCATCTTCAAAAAAGGGTTTCAAATGCTTTGATCCAATTAGAAAAAACTCTATGTATCAAGAGATATGAGATTTTTCGAAAGTGAATCTTACTTCCAGGGGGAGAATCAATCTGATCTTATCCCAAGTCCTATACCAGGTCCATGTCCTATTTTACCTATTTCTGAAGACCATGAATCATTTTTTCGTCAAGATAGCGCTCCTTCTTCTAAATCAAGTCTGTTAGTTATCGACCCTGAGACTAATCCACCTGATGTTGATCGTGAGACTAGTTACAATCCAAATCAGCCTACGCTCATGCCTAATCTTACTCAAGAAATTGATCAAGTTAGGAAATCATCCCGACCTACTCGTCTGCCAGTTCGACTGAGAGACTACTACTCATATTGTGCTTCTGACTCGTCTAAGCTCTACTCTATAGAACAACAAGTTGATTTTTTCAAATTGTCTGAGTCCTATCGATCCTATCTGGTCAAGATCTATACCCATCATAAACCTAACAGCTTCAACGAAGCTCTTGAAGATGCCCAATGGAAGTTGGCAATGGACGACGAGTTAAAGGCATTACAAAAAAACAACACTTGGACTCTTGTTAGACTGCCCCATGGGAAGAAAACGGTGGGATGCCAGTAGATATACAAAATCAAGTATAACAGTGATGGTTTTATAGAAAGATACAAAGCAAGACTGGTTGCTAAAAGATATACTCAAAAAGAGGGAATTGACTTCACTGAAACATTTGTGTCAGTGGCTAAGATGAGCTTTATCCGTATTCTCCTGTTTGTTGCTGCTAATAAATGGTGGGGCATTTATCAATTAGATGTAAAGAATGCCTTTCTTCATGGCGAATTAGAAGAAGAAGTGTATATGAATCCACCTCTCGGATACAACTGTGATATAAAAAAAGTATGCAAACTAAACAAATCAATCTACGGCCTCAAACAATCTCCTCGGGCATGGTTTGCAAAACTCAGTGAGGTTCTCATCAACATCAGTTTTAAACGCAGTACTGCTGATTATGCTATGTTTGTTCACAGTTCTACTCAAGGCATTGTGATTCTTCTGGTCTACATCAATGATATAATTTTAACAGAAGATAATAAAACTATGCAGAAAACCAAAGAAATCTTACATGCCAAGTTTGAAATCAAAGATCTTGGCCAACTAAGGTACTTTCTTGGCATCGAAGTTGCTCTCTCAAATAAAAGAATATTCTTGTGCCAACGTAAGTATGCTCTAGATCTTCTTAAAGATACTGGAGTAATTGGAGCAAAGGTTGTTGGAACTTCTCTTGAAGTCAACTGCAAATTTAAGAAAAATGACGGAGATACGGTTGACAATGTTGAACGCTTTGAGAGACTTGTGGGAAAATTGATATATCTCACAATTACCCGTCTAGATATTTTCTATGCTGTAAGTGTAATTAGTCAATTCATGCACAAACCACGATCTATCCATGTTATGACTGCCCACAGAATCCTAAGATACCTCAAGGGGACCCCTGGCAAGGAAATTCTTATGAAGAGGAATGAAAATCTCAACATTATAGGTTACACTGATGTCGACTAGACTGGAGACCCTAATGACATAAGATCCACCACGGGTTTTTGCTCGTTTGTTGGAGGAAACCTTTTTACATAGAAGAGCAAGAAACAACCGGTTGTTGCTAGATTCGGTGCAAAAGTTGAATATTGCGCCATAGCTACGTGCACATGTGAACTTGTTTGGATTAAAGCACTCATCAGAGATATGGGTATAATCCTCACCCAACTGATGGAACTCAAGTGTGACAACATGGCTACTATGCACATTGGCGCAAATCCAGTCTTTCATGAGAGAACCAAACACATCGAGGTTGACTGCCATTTTGTGAGAGAAAAAATTCAAGCAAAAGAAGTATACACATCATATGTTGGGAGCAAAAAACAATTGGTAGACATTTTTAGTAAATTCCTAAACCGTGACATGCATCTCAAGCTAAGTCACAAGTTAGGTTTGATTGACATCTGCGCACCAACTTGAGGGGGAGAATGTTAATACTGATGTTTATGTGTTCCTTTGATAGACATTCCACAAATGGCGTGATCTTCCTCAAGCCTGTGATATGCTTTCTTTTACAATTAACATCAATATTTTTTGTTACCATGGTTATTGTCTTTTGCCTTTTTTGTGGAGATGATAGTTATCTCCCAAGAGAGGAAGGCTATCTCCAGCCACTTGTTTTCTTTCTTGGATTGGTTGGAGCTGCCTATATATAGCTGTTTAATGTAAACCTCTGATGTACGAGTGTTCAGAATAAATTGTGAGGGAGTGTCCTCTTATCCCTGGATGCAGGCAAACCGTGCCTAACCACCTTAATCTGTGGTGTTATTATTGTATATGCTTTCTTAAAACACCATATCACCCTATCTCCATCGCTAAGGCCGCTCTTCATGAACTTTTCTTTAGATTTAAATTTAAATGGGGGATTTGAATGTGCCTCTTTTACAGGATTTACAGTTCTTTTCACTCTTGTTTATTGACATCTCATGTAATTCTTCCGATCTGAAATAAAGATATGAAATACTTTTTCTTTTAAAAAAAAACAAGCCAGACATAATGATGACTTTTGATTATAAATTACTTATCTAGCTTATGAGTTTTGCTGAAAGTTAACACCATAGCTACCTTTTGAAAGAAAAGAAGAATGCATCTGATTTTGAGAGGATGGTCACTGATTGAAAGGTGATGGCCCCCATTATCTTTGATGTGGCAATTACATGGAAGGTAGGAAAATGATCAAGTGACCGATGGAGGCTCCACTTGTTTGGCAAGGGCAGTTAGGGCATGTCAACTTGTGTTGGGAAGTTGCAAGTTCCAATCTCAATGGAATATGGTTGTATAATTTATAGGGCATAACCCAGCTTTCTCTGTCGAAAAAAAAAGAAGAAAAAAAGAAAAAAAAAAGCTCAAGTGAGAACTGAATTGCTAGGTATTGTTAGGTCTCACAATCCTAATCGAGGGGTCTTCAGTTCGAACGCCCACGTGGGTTTGCCTATAAAGAAACAAAATACAAGGACCCTCCTTTGCAAACAATATCTGTCGTATTTTTTCAATTCAGAAAATATAGAATACAAACAAAAGAGTACATGCATGGTGTCACTAGGGATGGCAGTGGACCGGGGGAAAGCGGGGCCCCGCCCTGCCTCGCCCCGTTTGGGCAGGGGATGAAGGGTATGAAACGGGGATGGAGGCGGGGACGAAGGTTAAAATCCATCCCCGTCCGGGGGTGGAGGCGGGGATGGACTGACACGTTCCCCCGCCCGGCCCCATCCCCGCCCCGCCCCCGCCCCGGCCCCGCCCCGCCCCATCTCCGTCCCGGCCCCGCCCCCAACCCTTTATATTTTTACTGTTTACTAACCCTAATTTCCTAACCCTGGAGCCGGGCCGTCGCCTCTTCCCCTTCCCCATCCGCATTATCATTGTAGCCGGGCCGTCGCCGACCACCGTTGGCCGTCGCAGGGGGAGGCCTCCACCATTGGCCGTCGCAGGGCCGTCGCCGTTCTCCGACTCGTCCTCGGCGACGCTTGGGTGAGAATGCACACCAAGAAGCTTCGGCAGTACGTCGCTAACTACGAGCGCATGGCGTGGAGCGAGGTCGTGGCGGCCATGGCAGAGATGCCGGTGGTGATCGATGCCGAAAGCGCGAGGCGGGCTTTCAGGCGGTTCAACTCCGCCTTCGAGGAGGCATACCGGGCGCAGACTGCGTCAATCATGGTGGAGGACATGAAACGGGGATGAAGGCGGAAACGGGGACGGGGCGGGGGTGGAGACATGAAACGGGGATGAAGGCGGGGGTGGAGGATAAAATCCATCCCGGCCGCGGAGGCGGGGCGGGGGTGGAGGATAAAATTTTGAAGCGGGCGGGGGTGGAAACCTTGTCCCCCGCCCCGCCCCACTGCCATCCCTAGGTGTCACTGCATTAAATGCAGACGGGAAGAGAAGGTGCAACACCACAAAAGTAAGGGTATTGTCATCATTTTAAAAAAAATGAAACTCACCAGTTCCATGATTCCATCATTTTGTTCTGCTCAAACTAAAAGGAATTTAGGATGGTGAAAATAAAGAACAGAACAGAAGGCACTGTAATTGAAGACTTTTATGTACCTCACTGTTCTAATGATACAAGGATATGTCCAGAAATTACGAGGATCAAATTTATAGCTGGGAAGGTGGCAGATGAAAGATAGGCCCCACTTTGTGTAGAAAAGAATTCCCACGATGTCTTCGAAATCGATTCCCTTTATGTTTATGGAGAGATTTATTCTTTACATAAGATATGCATTAATCTTTTATTTTTTAAAAGGCAAGCTGGGGTTAGGCAGACCCCTACCAGATATCTCTTAAGCCCCATGTGGCAGAGGGATTCGAACCCTGGCCTTCAGCATGAAACAGGACCCCGCTTACCACATGGATACCACCTCTGTGGTACGTGCATGTTTACATAACTTATATAGAATTTACGTATCATAGATACCAAAAAAAAGTCATGTAAGCTCAACTGGTTAGTTAAATATGCTTGCATCCAACAGGTCAGCATCAGTTCGGTTCGTTCAGCTTGTTTACCAGACCCAATGTTGTCAGTATTGGTATCGGTCCTGTATCGTTTGGCAACATTCGGGTGAATCGGCCAATACCGATACCTAAGTGAATCGTTCTGAATCAGTCAAAAAATAATACAAGTCAATCAGAACGTGACACATGTTAAAACTACTTAAAATATTTAAAAAATAATGTTAAGTATTTTTTTTTACATTTATTAAAAAACGGCCAATTCAAGGGTGAAGCGTAACGATTTTCTGCCGATATGATATGTATAGGCCGATACATAGGCACGTAGGCACCGATACTGACAGCATTGACCAGCCTTACCTGCCATGCACACCACCAGTATGAGAAACAATTATATCTATAACTGCATGTTAACTACAGAAATCAGCAATGTCTACAGTGGGAGATTAAGTGATCTGCTAAATCAGGGATCTTTTGTGTTTTGAGGTCATTGGTGATTTGGCATATCACGTGATCCGCTCATGGAAGTTAGTAGGGATAGGGCATTTCATTAAGGACAGCCAATAGATAATTGAAAGTATAGATTCCTTCACTCAGCTATAGGCTTGAAAAAACAACCCTTTGTGGCTGGCTATTATATTGCCACTTGCAATGAAATGAATATTTTCACTAAAATGCCTCCACCTTTTCCATTGATTTTATGCTAAATCCTGACTTTTGTGCAGTTGGGACTCATGTCATGGCTTGAGTTAGGCCAAGGGGAAAAATCGTCAATTTCTGACCGCACATTGGCAGGCTTAGGGTCGGTAAAACTCTTGAGGTACTCCCTTGAAGATTAGGGATGGCAGTGGACTGTGGGGGGGGGGGGGGGGACAGCGCTCTGCCCCACCTCGTATAGTTTGGACTGGAGATGGAGAACATGAAACAAGAAATGAACTGGGAATGGAGGTTAAAATCAAAACCCATGCGAGGATGAACTTACTCTTGCCTCCGCCATGTCACATTCCTCATCCCCGTTAAGAAAATTACTATTATACAGTTATACATATTATAAAATCCTATATATATATATATATATATTTCTAACCCTAACTTAAAACCTTTTCTCGAATCTCTCCTCTAACGAGCCGCACAACCTCCCATTTCTCTTCTCTCCTTCCTCTAACGGTAGAAAGCGGCAGAAGAACCAGGAAAATGGAGTCATGCCCCACCTTGCCCATTTGCACCGGCGATGGAGGACATAAAACGGAGATGAAAGTTAAAATCAAAACCCGTGTGGGGATAAAGGCGGAGATAGAGGACAAAATGTTGAGACAGGGCAAGGGTGGAGGCCTTGTCCCCTGCCCCTGCCGAGGTCCACTACCATTCCTATTGAAGATAAGAGTGTCAATGGGTCGGGTTTGGTTCGGACCCTGGTGGAATCAGATGTGGACCCAATTTTTGTGTATGGTATTGGATCCAAACCCGAGTTTAATCAGGTCCACTATAAGAAAAACCATGCCAGGACCCCATAAGAATTACATGAACCAGACCTAATAAAACCATATTTTTTTATCGTTTTTACATTGAAAATTTATGGGTCTTAATCAGAACTCAGGTCAGGTCTGGTATAAAATTTCACAAACTATACCTGGGTTCATGTATTAATCGGACCTTCGGATCCGGACTCGAATCTTCTTATTTATCACCATACTCCGACGCTATATGGTTTGGATCGGGTCGGGTCTGGGTAAACCCGATCCATTGATACCCCTACTTGAAGACTTAATACTTGAATTCTACGTGGTCACTATATTGTTTTTGTTTGAAAGATAAGCTGGGGTTAGACAGACCCTCACCAGTTATACAACATACTATTGGGTTTTGAACTTGCAACATCCCAACACATGGTGACGTGCACATGTAGCTCCTACCAAACAAGCAGAGCCCCCCGTTGGTCGGTCGCTGTATTGTTACATATATGGGCACATGGCATTTTGAGACACTAGTGAGTTTGGAAACTGTCTTCACACCTATCTTCAACTTCCTCATTCAAGGTTACAATGTAATATTTGGTCATGCCATTTAGTATCTAGTACACCATACTGGTATTTGTATATAAAGCCCTAAAACAGTTTTTCAAGAGCATTGAAAATAAACTGCATCACGATGAAAGGAAATTTCATGAATGAAAATATCCAGATTTCAGGTCAAACCAAAGTCAATCCAAAAACATATCTTGTTGAACACATGCATATCTATGAGATTAGAATTAGCACCTATAGCATACACTTGCGATTATCCACTAAAACATTTCAATTTAGTGACATGCTTGTTTATATACATCTCAAAGAAAATTCCAACCAACCTTGAAAAGGTTTGGCATTGCAAATTGCCAACCGAATCCCCTTTGATATTTCTTTTAGGTATTTAAGTTAACACAACAACATAAATACATACCACATGATTTCTAAAATAATATTTTCTTAATTATTCAATCCAATTAATTGGGTGTACAATATATATATATATATATATATATATATATATATATATATATATATATATATATATATATATATATATATATATATGAGAACTGAACATATTAGGCCTCATTTTCTGGTTCTGCCCCGTTAGGCCCTATAATTTGAAGTGTGTTATGATAGATCTGAACCGTTAGATGTGTTTAGCATGCTCGATTTAGTGAAAATCAATTCTTGAATCATGTTTTATCAATGAAAAAATGTATTTTTATGAGCCAGAAAAAAATGATGCCTTCATAGCCATTGATTTTGGATCACCGGAAAAACCTGTATACAGGTCAGATTTTGGTGATCCAAAAGCTGGTTCCCACTAAACAAAACCTTTAGATCACATCTATAGTGTTAGATGTGAGAAAAAAATATTAAAAACGATAATTTTTAAAGGAACCTGACGGAGCTGAAGGAGAAAATGAGCAGGAGGGTATTACTATATATATATACACACACACACACATATATATATATATATATATATATATATATATATATATATATATATATATATATATATATATATATATGAAAATGAAAACCTCCTCAGTGGATGTTTCACCACAAGAAAATCGTGGATTAGCGACGGACGCTATCCATAGCTAATCCGTCGCTAAGTCATCGCTAAACTGTTTAGCGACGGATTAGCGATGGATAGCGTCCATCGCGAATTTTTGCTCGCTAATTAGCGAAAAACCTTATCCGTCGTTATTGGCGTCGCTAATTTGCGATAGATTAGCGACGGACATTATCCGTCGCTAATCCGTCGCTAAATTTTAAAAACAAAATAAAAAAAAAATCCGTCGCTAAGTAGCGTGCTCTCCGGCATCGCCGTCCTCTATGAACCGGCGTTTGCTTAGTTCGTATTTTTTTCTTCTTCTTCATTTTCGTGCATTCGCTTTACCTCTTCTTCGTTGTGGTTGCATTTCTAGGGTTTCATTTCGTGCATTCGGGGGAAGGGGAAAGTGAGAGATGGCGCAGGAAGGAGGGGAACACCAGAACGGGAGCGGAGCAGAGAGCGACGGCGAATCCGCTGCGAAGTTCTCGATGCTCAGGCCAAAGCTCGTGGTTCAGGCGCCGAGGCCAGCCGATGTTGTCGCCTTCTACAATGCGGCTTTCGGTGCCGAGGAGGTCGAGCGCTCCAACCACCCCAAGAAGAAGGCCGATCATGAGCTCCCTCCCATCCTCTTCTCTCGCCTCCGACTCGGCATCGTGGAGTTCCTTGTCGCCGACGAGACCGATGAGTCTGAAGCCGGGTTAGTCTCTCTCTCTCTCTCTCTCTCTCGTTACCTTGCTTCAGTATCTGAAGTCGGTTTAAATCGAGCGAGGTAAGTTTAAATTTCGAATGGGGAGAGGGAAAATTTCGCGCTCGGTTTAAATCAAAAATTAGCGACGGAAATTTTCCGTCGCTAATTAGCGACGGATTTAGCGAGGGAATTTTTCCCTCGCTAAATCCGTCGCTAAAATGGTTTCTTATATTGAGGATTAGCGACAAAATAATTGGTGTCGCTAATCCGTCGCTAAGTAGCGACGGATTAGCGATGCAAGGTTTTCATCGCTAATCCGTCGCTAATTAGTGACGGATTCATGAAATTAGTTTTCTCTAGCTAATCTGTCGCAAATTTACGACGGAAAAAATCCGTCGCAAATTTCCGTCGCTAATTAACAATTTTCTTGTAGTGTTTTATTGGATTTTTGGTGTATTTTTCAAAACTTTGACAGTACAAATGTGATTTATATGCTTGTTTTTATAGGAATAAGTTCTTGGAGCATTTGATTCTGATTCATGGATAGGTTTTTATAAGTTTCAAAATCAATTGTGCATAGTTTTATAAATTTTTGAGGCTCCAAATACTATTTTTTCTATTCAAAAGGGTCCGAGTATAGTGATAAATAAGAAGATCCGATTAAGACTCGGGTCTGAACTCGAAGGTCCGATTAATACATGGAGCCGGGTATAGTTTGTGAAATTTTATACAAGACCCAAACCCAGACTTGACCCGAGTTTCGATTAAGACCCACAAATTTTCAATGTAAAAATGATAACAAATATTATTTTACTGGGTATGTCCCCGGTCTGGTTCATATAGTTCTTATCGGGTCCAGATATGATTTCTCTTATGGTGGGTCCAATTAGACGAGAGTCCAGACCGGATACCATACCCAAAAATCAAGGCCAGATCTGGTTTCACCTGAGTCCGAACCAAACCAAACCCGTTGACACCCCTAATCCTGATCCAAATGGAAAATTTGAAACAGTATAATACTTAGGTTAAATATATCCTTTATGAGCCAAGTTGGATAATTGCACTTTGGCAAGTTTTCTGATTAGAGTTGTAACCTGAACCGACCTCAAACAGCAGACAACAGCTAGGGGCGCACCCCGGATTAAGGTTGGCTAACAAGGCAAGCTGCTAGTGGCTCGGCTCATGTTTGGCTTCGACTTTTGTAAGCTGGTTAGATAGTAAAAAGTGTGTTATCAATATATTTTACATGTATTCTTTTGTAATCTTATTTCTTCAAACTCTAAAACAATGCATTTTTTCTATAAACAAGACGGGTCTAATTCGGTTCATTTAAAACAGGCTTACTATAAGCTCAATCTTGACTTGGCTCGCCATAAGAACTCTTGGAAACCTGCCCTGGGTCAAGATTGACCTCCATCCGAACCCAGCGTTACCCAAACCCAACCCATTGACGGACCTGCCGTTGGCAAGGCAGCCTGGTGAGATCAGTTGCGGTCCTGTTGTATTATGACCGACACTGGGTTATAGCTAATCCCCCACCGCACATCTCACTTGAGAACTTTAGATTGCAAAAGAGTGGGCCGCACACCTCCCCCATCAAGTGAGATGTGCGGTTGTGATGGAATCTACCGCCGTTTACCATACGACGGTAAGCTCGCACAGGAATAGAATTTCGTCGCGCTCTTTGCGTGTTTGCTAGTACGGACGATATGAAGAGGGACGAACTCAGACTCGGACAAGGTCTCTCTCTCTCTCTCTCTCTCTCTATTCATTTTTATTTGCCACCTTGAATGTAAAACTTAGCTCGATTCTTGGTACTTTCAGAAAATGGGGGAGAAACACATGAAAATATGAAGATGGTGGTGACCCATTTCCGGTTTTTTTAGGAATTTCGTGAGCAGCATTGGGAACCAAAGGATTTGGTGTTGAACTCTAATAAGAATTGGAGGAAGTGTTGAACCAGCAGTCATAATCCTGAGGTAGAGACGCTGAATCTGACGATGTTAAGTTAGATTGCTGAGTAAATTAAGGATTAAAACTCCTCATATGTTCTTTTATTTTGGAGCTCTTTTTTGTTTAATTTTACTCTTGAATGGTATTAGTTATGAGAATGTTCTTATTTTCGCTCCCTTCTTTTTCCCATCTATCCCTGGATTTCTACCACCAATATGATTCCACCATTTCAAGGGTCGAATCGTATTCACAAATCCTCGTTCTTAGGATTTTTCGGTAAGGGAAGAATCTCATAATGAATTGAAAAAATGGGTTTTTGGAAAATATTGGGAAATCTTGGTATATTCATAAATAAAAGAAAACGTAAGAAGTTTAAAGAAAGATAAAAAAGTGAAAAGTGGGATAAATTCACGTTAGAATTACGATATATTGGAA